>NC_056746.1:282897053-283621675 GCF_019279795.1 Protopterus annectens
CTTTTGCAGCCCCTGATGCCCACTTCTGTGGATTTGCAGGCCACTGCCGAGACCCTTTCGGAGTCCGGTATGCCACAAAACTCTTCTTCGACTAAGGATCCTGCGGTCGTCTCTACCTTGGATGGGTCTGGAGCCGCTGATCAGGCACCGGTTTCCAAGGAAGTCCTTCACACTACCGATTCTCGACACAAGCCATCTTCTTTCGCGACTACCGTTCTTTTGAAAACAACCGAGTTTCTTAGGCCCAGGGTATGAACCACACCCAAGAAGCCGACCACCCAATCTCAGGCACCTGCTTCCTTGCCTCAGTCTCAAATGCTTAAAATGGTGGAAGACGTTATCGTGCTGATCAGGGGAAGCCAAACTACCCCCTCCAAAAGGAAAAGAGATCTGTCCCTTGTAGTTTTGTCTGAACAATAGTCAGATGACTCTGATGCATCTGAATATTAAGACATGCAACCCCTCTCTACTTATCAGGATTCTGATGCAGAGGATTCCAGCCCTTCAACCTCTCCCCAGAGGATTTTTCCTTTGGGGAAACCCTTCATACCTTAAGGGAGCATTTCCAATGGGAGAGTCAAGACTACCCTCAGTCTAAAAAGAGACTCAGGGGATTCTTACATCTTCCACAGCACAGACCCTTGGCCATCCCCCCAGTCCTGGATGTTGTGGATGATGTTTTCCTGTAATCCAGCTCAACTCCTGACACCCTCCCTCCTGCACCCAAAAAAACAGACCGGTATTATAGAGTTCCTGACTCACACAAATTTCTTTTTAAAAATCCTACAGCTGACCCTGAGGTAATTTCTCAAGGGCCTAAAGGGATTAAAGCAACCTCTGCTAAGAATTCCATCCTCTCAGATAGGGATTCCTGAGCACTAGACATATGGGATAAAAAAGTATACACCTCGGCTACTCTTGCTATCAGGGCACTAAATTGTCAGTTCCCTATGCTAAAATTTTAGCAACCTACCCTGGAACGCCTCAAACAAAAATGTCTTACTTTCCTGCTTGTGCAGAATGTAAAGAGTTGCAAGAGTTTATGCATTCAGCAAGTCAAGTAACTAAGCACACCTTGCACTGTGGTTTTGACGCCCTAGAAGCTTCTTGCAGGGCAGCAGTCACTGGATCTGTCATTAGAAGGCATGCATGGCTTAAGGAACATCCCCTGCCAGAGTATGTCAAATCTAAATTGTTGGATGCCCCCTTGCACAAAGACATCTTATTTGGCACTAAGACAGAAGATATCTTAAAAACGATGAAAGAAAAAGCAAAATCTATGCAGACAGTTAAGGATTTCTTACAGGTCCAGCCACCCAGGTTCAACAGGCATTGTCCCACCAAGCACTGGTCCTTTCCTGCTTCCACTAAGTCAGTCCAGCCCAGGCCCAGGGGAACCAGGCTCCCCCAGACAGCAGCCACAGGGAATGCAGAGATGTTATGTGATCCTATCTCGCCTACATTCTGTACTGATGGGTTCGGAGCCGATCCTCGGCTCCGACTTGGCACGCTATGCTATAGAGCGAAGTCTCTTATTGGCTGAGCTATTCCATATCCCAGGATGCACCACCGCTACTTCCCCAGATCTCGTTTGCCGCTTACAAGCTAGGACGTGGTCTCACACTTGGCTGAGCTAAGTGCTTTTTTTCTGAGAGTTTTTCTGTCAGGAATGTCTTTAATCTTTACCCAAAAGATGTTTTAACAGCTATCGTTCTCTATAACTGTGTTTTTTTGAGAAATTTGTGGTAAAATTTTGTGTCTGGACAGGGAAAGGTTTCCGTTTAAGTTAGAGGGGCCTTCCCCTCGTTCTTATTGAGTCTTCTTGTTGTTTTTTTGGAGAAGTCAAGTACCTGTTTTAGTTAGAGGGTTCTTGGCCCTTACTTTGGTGTGTTTGTCACTCGTTTTAGTTTCTTGGGCTTTCGCCTATCTTGTTAAAAAAAAAAAAAAAAAAAAGTTTTTTATTGTTGTGTAAACTGAGTTCCATATATTGTGTTTTTTCTGACAAGCGAATAGAGTCTACATCATGTCTAAGGAGCATAGACCCTCAGGATTTAAAAAATGCACGAGATGCAACTACAAAATGTCCATCACGGACGATCACTCCTTATGCGTGTACTGTTTAGGCGCCAAACACCTTCAGGAGTCTTGCAGCGTGTGTCATGCTTTTTCCTCTCGGGTCCTCCAAGAGAGGAAGAATAAATTGATCTTAAAAGGGCTTATCAAACCCTCCTTCGAAGAGGCCTTATCTTCATCTTCCTCCCCAGCTAAGAAAAAGAAATTGTCGGCTCCGACCAGCCCATCGGAACCGACCACTAAGAAATCTAGGCAGGCTTCTCCATCGGCTCCACGGACTTCGGAGCCGAGGGCGGAACGGTCTGCCTCGATGCCTCCAGCCTCGACTCCTCTGGTTTCGGAGCCGATGGCTGGGGCTTCGAGAGGCGGGTCACCTTCATCGGCTCCACTGATTTTGGAGCCGATGAGGGTTGCCGGCTCAGACTCTTCCCCTTCGGCGCCGAAGCCCTCTTTGGCACCGAGGGAAATTGCTATGGAATCTCCCTCGGCACCGATATTGGTCGAGTCTATTCGGAGCCGGTCCCCCAGTCCTTCGGAGCCGATGGAGAAGTCGGCTCGGACCCAGTCGGTCTCCTCCCGATCTTCCAAGATGTCGGATTCGGACATCGACAGGGTGCTCCAAAGACTGTTTCAGTCTCCTGTATTCCAGAAATTAGTTTCGGCTCCAGTCCAATCGGCTTCGGAGCCGATGGCCCACCCTGTAGATGTCCTTCAAGGATGCATCTGCAGTCATAACATATGGGTTGTCCTGCCTCAGGCAGCCCTCGGTCGGCTGGATTCCAAAGTCTGGGTCTGGCCTCGGCTGATGTCGCACTTCACCCGACGTCATAGCTCCTGGGGTATAAAGGCAGCAGCCGACGCCATTTTCCTCAGTCTTTCTTGCCGCGCGGTGCCCGAAGCAGAAGCTGTTCGCAAGTGCCGGTCGGTCAGATCCAGAGATTTCAGCTACCGAAGACTTCTAAAAAAGCTAAGTACCCCATTGGGGACTCTTTCTTGCCTCAGCCGATGTCAGACAAAGTAAATAATTGTTTAACTTGTGGGAAACAAATACCTCATAAGGATTTCCACTCTTACTGCCTTCCTTGCATAGGCCCAGACCACGATGTATCAGCTTGTTTAGCCTGTGCTTCCTTCAACCGACGGACACTTAGACATCGGTCGGAGTTTGCAGAAGAGTTTTTTGGTCCCGCTTTTGCGTATAAAATGCCATCGGAGACTCCGACTACACATTTAGCTAAAAAACGCAAGGAAAAGGACCGACACTCGCGGCCCGCTGTTTCGGCTGAAACTACGGTTGGGCCTACCGCGAGTGTCTCGGTTTCGGCTGAAACTGAGTCCTCGGTTCTTCCTTCGGCTGCAAGCATGCCTCCGACAACCGAGGCCACAGAGGCCCCGGCTGAGTCGGCTACAGAAATGCCTACCGAAGAAGCAGGCACACAAGAATTGTTCGACACCATTCCGTTGGACATCTCTACTCCTGCACGTGGGGCAGCTAGACCCCCTGCTTCTATGTCTATTAAGGCCTTCTCCAGGGCTAAAGCAGCTAAACTTTCCAAGGCCTTACCTACAAAAGCTCCCCCTCACAGACCTTCCTCAAGTTCTCAGATTCTCAGCCTTGCTGAGGACCTTATTTCTTTGATCAGGGGATCCCAACCCCACCCAGACAGGGCCTCGCAACCCCCTCCTGAAAAAAGGCCTGGGACTGAACCCCCTGAACCTCTCTCCTCTGACTATTTCTCGGATGGATCAGATTTATCAGACCATCAGGAAGGACCATACTCACCTTATGAGGATTCGGATGCAGAAGACTCCATTCCTTCTGCCTCCTCCCCAGAAGAATTTTCATTTGGGGAAACTCTACATTCAATGAGGAAACATTTCCAATGGCAGGGTCAGGATTTTTCTGATTCTAGGAAAAGGCTAAGGACTTTTTTACACTTACGACAGCATAGGCCTTTAGCCATACCACCTGTACTATCAGTTGTTGATGATGCATACAATGATGCCAGTTCAGCCCCTGATTCTCTTCCCCCGGCGCCTGCCAAACTTGACAGATATTACAGGGTCCCGGATTCTCACTTCCACTTGTATAAGGGCCACGCTGCAGACCCAGAATCCATTTCTCAGGGCCCTAAGAGTGTTGCAGCTGCCTCTGCCAAAAAACCCCTACCCTCTGAAAGAGAATCAAGAGCATTAGAGAGATGGGGTAAAAAAGTTTATACATCTGCTACTCTTTCAGCCAGGGCTTTAAACTGTCAATTTCACATGATACAGTACCAGGAATTTTTGTTAGATCAGCTGAATAAAAAGCTTTCCTCTCCTGAACCTTTAGACCGTAAGTCCCTTCAGGAGTTGGTACACAATTCTCAGCAGGTCAGTAATCATTTTTTAAAATGTGGCTATGATGCACTGGAGGCTTCATTTAGATCAGCTATGACTGGAGCAGTGATTCGAAGGCATGCCTGGCTAAAAGAGCAATCCTTGCCAGACCATGTTAAGTCTAAACTCCTAGATGCCCCTATGGAGAAACAAAGTTTATTTGGCTCCCCTGCACAGGAGGTTCTAAAGAAAGTGGAAGAAAAAGCAAAATCTGTGCAAACAGTCAAGGATTTTCTGCAGGTCCAACCCCCGAGGTTCAGCAGAAATTGGCCTTCAAAGAATTGGTCCTTTCCAGACACCTCCAGAGCACAGAGAGGCAGAAATAGACGCCCAAGAGGCAGAGGTCAATCAAGGGGTGCCTACAGGGGCCGTCAGTGGCAACCTGACAACCAGAGGAGTGCCTCCACAGCTGCGACTGCAACCACTTCCACAGGACAGACACAATGACTTGGCTCTGATTCCGCCTACCAGGGAACAGTTGGAAGCACCCTTGGGCGGAAAGTTAGCTTTATTTTCAAAAAACTGGCATTGCATTACAGGAGACAAATGGACTTTGCAAACAAGACAAAGGCTACAGGTTTCACTTCCACACTTTACCAAAAAAGAGAGGAATGCCAAACCTTCCACCAAGCCAGAAGTCAGAGGCTCTAAAACAAATCATCAACTTACTAAGGATGAGAGCAATAGAAAAGGTACCATCTATGGAACAAGGCCAAGGATTTTACTCCAGACTATTCCTTGTACCAAGAAAAGAAACTCAATGGAGGCCTATTCTCGACTTGTCCACACTGAACACATATCTCATTGTACCAAAATTCAAGATGCTGACCCTACAGCAACTTCTTCCCATGTTGGGCAAGGAGTCTTGGCTGGTGACTCTAGATCTCAAGGAGGCATACCTGCACGTCCCTATACGACCAGATTGCAGAAGACACCTCAGATTTCTTGCAGGATCAGAGCATTATCAATTCTCAGCATTGCCCTTTGGCTTATCTACTGCCCAGAGTATTCACAAAATGCCTGGCATCAGTAATTGCACATTGCAGGCTTCAGGGAATTCAAATCTACCCATACCTGGACGACTGCCTAATACAAGCGGACAACAAGACAAAAATAATAAAGGATTTGGCCTATGTCATACAACTGCTGCAAGCCTTGGGATACACAGTCAACATACAGAAGTCAAGACTAGTGCCATCCCAAAGGATAACATTTTTGGGTGCAGAACTGGACACAATAACTCAGATGGCTTTTCTCACAGAAGAAAAACAAAAGCAACTTCCAGTCTACTTCACGGCATTGACAAGACAAACTCAGCTTACTGCAAGGAAAGTCCTGCAGGCCCTGGGTTACATGGCATCCTGCATAATTTTGATCCCACATGCCAGACTGCATATGAGAAAATTACAATGGTACCTAAGAAATGTATGGTCTCAACACAGACACAGTCTAGAAACCATGATACCAATCATTCCATGCCTGAAAAAAGAATTCCTGTGGTGGGCTCAGGCCTGCCAGACCAACAGAGGGTTGCCTTTCCACAAACCACAACCAAGGCAGACCATCACCACGGACGCCTCAGACCTAGGCTGGGGCGCACACATGGAAGACAAGTGTATCCAAGGCCTATGGTCCCAAGACCAGCTGAATCTACACATAAATCTAAAGGAGATGCTGGCAGCGAAGCATGCAATCGAGGCATTCAAATCATTCCTCCAGCAAGGACACCTGCTGATAAGGACGGACAATACCACAGTCATGTGGTACATCAACAAACAGGGAGGCACGCATTCCTACCCTCTATGCCGGATGGCAATGGAACTGTGGAACCTAGGCCTGAATCTCAACATTCAACTGCAGGCCAGATTCGTACCAGGAAAAGAGAATTCACTAGCAGACAAATTAAGCAGAACTACCACGGATGCTCACGAATGGATGCTGCATCCAGATGTCTTCAGAACCATAACAAAGAAATGGGGAATGCCAGAGATAAACCTGTTCGCCTCCCCACTCAACCACCAACTGAAGAAATTCTGCTCAAGAGAATACCACCCACAAGCCTGGAGGGTGGACTCCCTTTCTTTCAGCTGGAAGGCCGACAGTTTATGCCTTTCCACCTCTCCCATTGATGTACAAAGTTCTACTGAAGATCAGGGAGGAACAGCCAAAGGTAATTCTGATAGCTCCAGACTGGCCAAGGCAGCATTGGTACCCGCTACTGAGAAGCATGTCTCGGACGAACCCATGGCCTCTACCTCTATGGCCTTTACTTCTAACACAGAACAACTACAAGACCCTGCATCCAAACTTGAAAACGCTGCAGCTAACTGCCTGGAAAATTGCATAAAACAAAACCAACCTGTTTTATCTCAGAGGGTCAAGGACATTATCCTGGAGGCTCGCAGACCCTCCACAAGGAAAACATACTCAGCCAAATGGAAGAGATTCCTCATTTGGAGTGCATCAAAGGGAGCAGATGTCACGCTTGTAAACCTAGCACACATCCTAGAATACTTAGCAGAACTGTTCCACAATGGCCTATCCTATTCTTCCATTAAGATTCATGCTTCAGCAATTTCAGCATAGTACAACATGGATCCTCCTATCTTCTCTCAACCTCTCCTCAGACAATTTCTAAGAGGGATCAAAAATGTAAAACCTCCAAGGCAACCACCTCTGCCTGCATGGGATCTCAATTTTGTGCTGGAAAAATTAACACTTCCCCCTTTTGAACCAGCAGCATCAGCAGACTTACAGTTCTTATCTTGGAAAACTGCCTTCCTTCTAGCAATCACTTCAGCAAGAGGGGTATCCGAGTTACAGGCATTAATGGCAGTACAGCCTTTCCTTATCTTTCACCAGGATAGAGTGTCTCTGAGAACCAATCCTACTTTCATGCCAAAGGTGGTATCCAGGGTATCCTTGAACCAAGCTATTCATTTACCTGCGTTCTTCCCTAACCCACAGAACAGGGGGGGAAAGCTACTACACACCTTGGATGTACATAGACAACTGCGCTACTATCTGGACAGAACTAAGACCAGCAGAAAAACTGACCAGCTTCTGGTAGCATATGCAACAGGAGTGCAAGGAAAAGCAATTTCCAAACAGACAATTTCAAAATGGATAGGAAATTGCATTCGATTCTGTTACTCTTTTCATGGAAAGACAATTCCTGAAAATATCAGGCCTCACTCCACAAGGGCTACAGCCACCACTACAGCTTTCCTACGAGTGGCTACCAAAGACATTTTAGAAGCTGCTACTTGGAGCTCCGTGCATACATTTGCCAAGCATTACAATCTTCCTTTATACTCCAGATCCCGAGCAGGCTTTGCAACTGCAGTTTTACAAGGGATCTTAACTACACCATCTTTATCTTAGTGCCTCCTCCCCCAGTTTGGCTATGGCATTCTACCCATATGTTATGACTGCAGATGCATCCTTGAAGGACATAGTACAGTTTTGTACCTACCATAAATGTAGATGTCCGATAGGTATGCATCTGCAGTCAGGATTACCCACCCTCCTTCCCCTCTGTGGTATTCCTAGGGTACTTACCCCTCTCTTACCTAGCTGGGGGAATCTATTATGGTGTATTTGTATATATATATATATATATATATATATATATATATATATATATATATATATGTGTGTATATACTTTTTGCTTTCTACTGTTTGGAATTTCTACTTTTATCCAAATTTTGCCTTCGTAGAGGGCACCTGGCATCTGGGGCAAGAAACACTGAGGAAAATGGCGTCGGCTGATGCCTTTATACCCCAGGAGCTATGATGTCGGGTGAAGTGCGACATCAGCCGAGGCCAGACCCAGACTTTGGAATCCGGCCGACCGAGGGCTGCCTGAGGCAGGACAACCCATATGTTATGACTGCAGATGCATACCTATTGGACATCTACATTTATGGTAGGTACAAAACTGTACTTTCTGGTTCCTCCTCCAACAGCCTCGGTACCGTTGGAGCCGGTGCTGGTGGAGCCGATGGAGGTTTTCGGGTCGGCTCCGACCCTTACTCCAACCCCATCTTTCAAGTCGGAGTTCGGTACACGGACCTCCTCGGTCGGCCCCGGGGGTGACGCTTCGGGACCGATGTTTTCGGTTCCGAGCCTTCCTCTCGGTGTGTCAGCTGCGGGGGTGCCGTCTACTGTTGTGGCCCCAAGGGTTGGACCTTCCCCGGACTCTGGTGGTCTGGCCTTCAGGGCCATGAGGAGTGCTTTGGCCAAATCTTCTTTGGCTACCTCCACGGTCTCACCGGCACCTTCCGTGCACATGGAGACTGGGTCTTTTGTAGTCCCCCTGTCACTAGACAGCGGAGCCCCGGGGCCTGAGGTTACCCCCAGTGGGGTTTCCCCCCCTACTGGAGGTCCCTCTGAAGCTTCTTCGGAGGAACCCCCAAGGAAAAGACTGCAAGAGGAAGCACGTCGACTCCCCCGATGAGTCTCTCACGTCGGACACCGATCTTGATGATGCGGAGGGGTCCCCTAAGTCGTCCTCAGATGATGTCTCCTTTGCAGACATCTTGGAAGCCCTCAAACAACGAGGCGGCTGGCATTCCAAACCCCCTTCCGCTGATGAGTCGGTGTTCCTCAAGGCCTTCGGGGCTCAGCCCTCCGCCTCCTGGGTGTCTCCGCCCTTCGACGAGCTCCTAGATTTGATCTGTCGAAGGGCGTGGGAGCATCCAGACTCTGTGGAACCGGTGCCGGCTCGCCCAAATAAATTCTTATCAGCACCCCCAGAGAAGGAGTTTCTGACCAAAGGCGTGACTGTAGATGCCCTGGTGGTGGCATCTGCTACCCAACAAGATGTAGCAGAGGCTTCGACGTCTGTCCATCCTCCTAATAAGGAGTCTAGGAGTATGGACCGGTACGGGAAGCGCACCCTCAGTTCAGCGGCCTTTACTTTAAGGTCCCTGAACTATTTGACGCACTTCACTAGACTTCAGAGGGATCTGATCAAGGAGCTTTCAGATACCCTCTTGGGTAACCTACCTGAGCAGCTGGCCCACACGGTTGGCTCTCATTTGGCTACTCTGTCATCGATATCAAACTCGTCCATGAGGCTCATTTCTTATGCAGCCGAGGGCGTAGAGCGCAGTGCGGTGTTGCTCTACGGAGGCAAGCCTGGCTCCGCCTGTGTCATTTTGCAGAAGCCTTTAAGTCTTCCTTTGCCGACGCTCCCTTTGATGGGTCCTCTTTGTTTGGACCCAAGGTAAAGGACACATTGACCCGCTGTGAGCAAGAAGGTAAGACTTTGACTGCCGTAGGGGCACGATTTTCCACTCCCTTTCGGCCTTACCCCAAGGCTAAAAGAGGAGGAGGGAAAATGTGGTTCCGTAAATCCCAGAAGTCTTATCCCTCGCAGCAGGATGATCCCCCTTCTAGAGGCAGAGGAGGGGGAAATTTTTCTGGAAGACGCCGTCCCAGAGGCGGCAGAGGCCCCCGCAACACTGGAGACCGCGAGTCCTTTCGTGGCTCTTCAGCCTTCCACAATCCCTGAAGGATTGCCCGACTGTGCAGCTCCGGAGCCAGTCGGGGTCATTCGAGGCACCTAAAAGCCTGGGAAGGTATCACTCAGGACCGATGGGTGCTTCGAATCATCGCCGGAGGTTACGCCATCCCATTTTCACACACCCCTCCGCCGTCCAAGAAAATCACGGACCCGCCACCCAGTCAACGGGAAATCGCAGCCTTAGAAATCTCAAAGCTGCTTCAAAAAGGAGTCATCCAACCGGTCCCCGCAGACCAGATCGGATTAGGGACTTACTCAAGATTCATTTTGGTGCCAAAAAAGACCGGGGACTTGAGGCCCATTTTGGATCTCAGCAACCTAAATCGATCAGTCAAGAAGTCCAAGTTCCGAATGGTCACCTTACAATCCATTCTCCCACTGCTGGAGAAAGGTGTTTGGATGTGCTCCATAGATCTCAAGGACGCCTATTATCACATCCTGATAGATCAGGCGTCCAGGAGACATTTGCGCTTCAGCCTGGGAGACGGTCATTTTCAGTTCTGCGCACTGCCCTTTGATCTCACCACAGCCCCCAGGGTGTTCACCAAATGTTTGGCTGTCGTGACTGCTCACCTGAAGAGTCTAGGATTCCAGGTGTTTCCGTATCTGGACGACTGGCTCCTAACTGCCACCTCCAGGCGTCTACTATTGCAGAACCTAGCAGCCACCATATCATTAGGCACTTCCCTTGGAATCACCTTCAATTGGCCAAAGTCTGTGTTGCTGCCATCTCAGCGCATAAGGTTCATCGGAGTAGAGATAGACTCAAACCAAATGCGGGTCTATCTTCCTACAGAAAGGATACAGACTATACAGGCTCAAGTCCGAGCCTTGCTTCTCAGATCCAAAGCCCCAGCCAGGATGGTCCTGCAGCTATTAGGCTCCATGTCGGCCACTCTTCTCCTAGTCCCCTTAGCAAGATTGCATATGAGAATTCTCCAGTGGCTCCTATCGACCCAGTGGTCCTTTCAGGCTCTCTCTCTGTCACCTCATACGGATCACGGAAACCTGCAAACGGGACCTTCGCTGGTGGCTGGTGTCCTCCAATCTGGATCAGGGACGACCCTTCGTTCCACCTCCTCCTATGGCCACATTGACGGACGCCTCCCAGACGGGGGCATTACCTGGGCAGGTCAGTCCAAGGCAATTGGCATTCCGAGAGTCTCCTTCACATCAACATTCTAGAAATGAGGGCGGTGTTTCTATCTCTACAAGCCCTCCACGATTACCTCCCTCAGGGTGTAATTGCCATTCAGTCCGACAACATGTCAGTAGTCTGGTATCTGAACAAACAGGGAGGGACCAGATCCTACCCCCTTTGCAGAGAGGCCATGAGAGTTTGGGAATGGGCAGTGGCGACCAGACGTTTTCTGGTAGCGACTCATATCCCTGGGAGATCCAACGTGATAGCCGACAGACTAAGCAGAACTATTCTCTCTCCTCACGAGTGGTCTCTGAACGATGCAGTGGCAACTCAGATCTTCAGCAGATGGGGAACTTCTTGTTGCAACCTCTTCAACCCGCTGAACGAAGTGCAGAAAATTCTTCTCTCTCACTCAAGCTCCGGGGAGAGTCCCATGGGCCTTAGCCCATCCTTGGCCCACCGGCTTGCTATCGCCTTCCTCCAGTTCCCCTCCTTCCCAGAGTGATCCAAAAGGCGTCTCACTTAGGGAGCAAAATGATTTTAGTTGCCCCTTACTGGCCTCATCAGGTATGGTTTCCCTATCTTCGGAAATATGCACTGGACAGTCCATGGTTCCTGGATCAGATCCCGGACCTATTAATTCATCAGTCGGGACAACTCCATCAGTCCCTTCACTCTTTGAAGTTAACAGCTTGGCTCCTCCTCTTCCGACTATAGTCAGGAGTCATACTTTAGACCTGGAAGTCATACGTATCTTATCCTCGGCCCACAAGTCTGCCACTAGGAAATTGTATACTAGCAAATGGAAGAGATTTGCTATTTGGGCTCAACTCCGGGGTCTAGATCCCATCACTGTCCCGGTGTCAGAAGTCTTGAAGTTTCTAACTTCCCTATTCAATCAAGGTTCTTCAATCTCTACCATCAAGGTCCAATTGGCAGCTATTTCCAATTTTCATGAATCTATAAACCCACCTTTAATGAGCAACAGATTGTGTAAAACCTTCATGAAAGGTGCTGCGCTTTTACGACCTCCGATTTCTCATCCTGCTCCTCCGTGGGATCTCGATGTGGTATTACGTGCCTTAACCTCCTCCCCCTTCGAACCGTCAGCAACCTGTGATTTGAAATTTCTTTCTTGGAAAACTGCCTTTCTGGTCGCGATTACTTCAGCCAGAAGGGTTTCAGAGCTTCAAGCTCTATCTGTCAAACCACCGTACCTGGTTTTTCACAAAGATAGAGTATCCCTCAGGCCTAACCCATCCTTTGTCCCTAAAGTTTGTTCCAGTTTTTGCCTTGAACAGTCATTAGAACTTCCAGTTTTCTTCCCAAAGTACTCAAACAAAGCGGAATACATCTTCCACACATTGGACGTTCACAGGCAATTGCGCTTTTATTTAGATCGGACCCAACAAACACGGAAAACAGATCAATTGTTTGTGTCCTTTTCGGATAATAAATTGGGCAAAGCCGTCACAAAGGTCACTATTGCCAAATGGATCAGGGACTGTATTAGTCAGGCTTATTCCTCTTCTAATAAAGAGCTTACAACCTCTGTCAAAGCTCACTCTACAAGAGCTATGGCTACTTCAATAGCATTCCATTCTAAGCTTGCCATTAGCGACATTTGTGCTGCGGCTGCGTGGTATTCTCCGCACACCTTCATTTTCCACTACAAATTGGATGTGGCATCTCGGGGGCGAGCTTCATTTGGTTCCACAGTTCTCAGGAGTGTTTTCCAGTGAGCCACCCAGGAATCAGGTGCTAGGGACGCTGTCCCATCAGTACAGAATGTAGGCGAGATAGGATCACATAACATGTTTTAGTTATGTACTTACCATAACTTTACATGTTTGGGGTCCATCTCACATTCTAATAACCCACCCTCCTTCCCCCTGCCTTGGAGATCAGAAGAGACCGGACGGTCCGAGTACTATTGTTTTATCTTGAAACATCTGGCAATGTTATATAAACAGTTATGTGTGTGTGCATGAGTGCGGACAAACAAGATCTGGGGAAGTAGCGGTGGTGCATCCTGGGATATAGAATAGCTCAGCCAATAAGAGACTTTGCTCTATAGCATAGCGTGTCGAGTCGGAGCCGAGGATCGGCTCCGAACCCATCAGTACAGAATGTAGGCGAGATGGATCCCAAACATCTAAAGTTATGGTAAGTACATAACTAAAAGATTTAAGCCGTGGACTACCTCCACTTTAAAACCAAGGAGTTCTAAGTCACCCCCTTATGGTAAGAACTCACAAATGACTCGCCTCCCCCACCCCCTCCCTCTGCCCACCTTCACTTACCCCTACGAAGAAAACTCTCCTTTCACGCAATCACCTGGGCCACCATTACTAACGAACACTGGGTTCTCAGCATAGTGGCTCAGGGATACAAATTTTCCTTCCACACCCTTCCAACCCCAAAAGGGTTCCAAGATCTACTTCCAAACCAATGGGCAGAGGCTCAAAAGCAAATCCTTTCCCTGCTTTCTTTGAGGCTGTAGAGCACGTTCCTGCAGAACAGATAGGCCAAGGTTTCAACTCCAGACTTTTTCTGGTGCCCAGAAAAGAGGGAACCTGTTGCTCTATCCTCGATCTAGCCTTTCTAAACACCTTCCTGGTGATCCCAAAATTCAAATTGCTCACCCTCCAGCAGCTGCTACCCATGCTGTCCAAGGATGCTTGGCTAGCCACCCTAGATCTAAAAGAGGCCTACCTCCACATTCCTGTCAGGGAATCATGCAGGAAATATCTCCGTTTCAGGGCAGGATCTCAATACTTTCAATTCTCTGCGCTTCACTTTGGCTTATCTACTGCTCCCAGATTTTCACAAAATCTCTGGCTCTGGCCATTGCCTTTTGCAGACAAAGGAATATCCATATTTACCCATACTTAGACGACTGCCTTATTCAGGTAGACAGCCGGGAAAAGCTGCTCAAGCACCGGGTCTTTGTAAAGACCCTACTAACCCTCCCTAGGGTACACAGTCAATGAAAAGAAATCCAAACAGGTGCCCACTCAAAGGATTATCTTCCTGGGAGCAAGCCTTGACACAGCATCCCAGATGGCATTCCATACATCAAAAAAACAAATTTTCCTGATAGCCTACTTCTCTCAACTAGCCACCATACTCCAGTTATCTGCAAGGAAGATCCTGCAAGCTCTGAGGTTCATGGCATCTTGCATACTACTCATTCCATATGCCAGACTGCATATGAGAAAACTTCAGTGGTACCTAAAAAGCCTTTGGTGTCAACACTCTCAAGACCTGGAGACTCATATACCTATAATTCCTTGCCTCAGAAAAGATTTTCTTTGATGGGCAACAGCATGCTTCCACAACAGGGGACTACCTTTCTCACCCCCACCCCCCCACCCCTGCCGCCCAAACCCTCACCACAGACTCATCAGACCTGGACGGCAGGTGCATTCAGGGCAAATGGAGCCCGCAGCAAATCCCTCTGCACATCAGCCAAAAAGAGATGATGGCTGTCCAGCACGCCTTGATAGATTTCAAGCCTCTTCTCTCCCCAGGGGCTCTCCTGAACAAAATTGACAACACCACTGTGATGTGGTATATCAACAAGCAGGGAGGGACTCACTCCTACCCTCTATGCAGGCTGGCCATGACCCTTGGGCATGCAGCCTCTGCCATGCAACTGCATCTGTTAGCACAATTCCAACCAAGTTGTCTCAACTCTCTGGAAGACCAGTTAAGCAGAAATCTTCTGGACCCACACGAGTGGCAGCTCAGCAGAAGAACCTTCACCCTAATAACTCAGAAATGGGGCAACCCCGAAGGTCAGCCTGTTTGCCTTCAACACCAACCATCAGTAAAGCAAATTCTGCAACAGGGAACATCACTGCATGGCTTGGAAAGTGGATGCCTTGTCCTTCCCCTGGGTCAATCTATCGGTCTATGCCTTTCCTCCACTACCTCTCATCCCCAGGGTACTGCTCAAAATAAAGGAGGAAAAACCAAGAACAATTCTTATAGCTCGCCTCGCCAGCATTGGTACCCCTTGCTGCGCAGCCTGTCCCCACTGCCACCATGGCATCTTCCTCAGATTCCAAACCTCCTGACCCAGAGGGAAGAGGAATTCATGCATCCCCAATTGCAGACACTCAATTTAGCAGGTTGGCTTATTCCCTAACCCTGGATCAATCTGCCAACCTCACTAAACAGGTTCTAGATGTTATATGTGAGGCCAGATGCCGCAGCACTAGAAAGTTTTATGCTGACAAATGGAAAAGGTTCTGCACCTGGATCCAGGCTAAGGGAGCCAATATGGCACAGCCCTCGCTCCCTCCCTCTCATCCTGGATTACTTTGCTGACCTACTACACAGTGGCCTCTCTTTCTCCTCTATAAAAATTCATTCCTCTGCTATCTCTACTCATTTCCCCACTGAGCAGCCCCTTTTCTCACACCCTTTGATCAAACAGTTCCTAAAAGGGACTAGCCACTTGAGGCCTCCAGAAGAGCACCAACCCCAGCCTGGGACCTTAACGTTTTGTTGGAAAAGCTCACCCTGCCCCCCCCCCTTTGAACCAGCCTCTTCAGCAGATGTAAAATTTCTCTCCTGGAAGACCGTTTTTCTTCTGGCCATCACTTCAGCCAGACGACTCTCCGAGCTGCAAGCAGTCATGGCTGTGGAACCCTTCATCATCTTCCATGCTGACAAGGTATCCCTCAGAACTAACCCATCCTTCATGCCCAAGGTGGTGTCCGGTGTGGCTCTCAACCAAATCCATTCATTTGCCCGCCTTTTTTCCTAATCCCGAAAACAAGGGGGAAAGGATCCTGCACACTCTAGATAAGCACAGACAGCTCAGATTCTATCTAGACAGGACTAAATCCTTCAGAAAGTCTGATCAATTGCTGGTTAGCTTTGCTACAGGGGCAAAAGGCAAAGCCATCTCCAAACAAACCATTTCCAAATGGATAGCACACAGCATCCATTTCTGCTACAAAAAACATGGAAATCCTCCCCCCAAGCGGGTCAGGACTAACTCCACCAGTGCAGCCTCCACCTCTGCAGCTTTCCTCAGAGGAATCTCTACCAGGGACATCCTAGAGGCTGCCAACTGGACATCTGTTCACACTTTTACCAAACATTACCACCTGCCTCTCTTCTCCAAATCCATGGCAGGGTTTGCCTCTGCAGTCTTGCAGGGTATCCTAGCCAGCCCCTAGTTTCCTTGACTGCCTCCACCCATTTTCTCAGCTTTGGGAATCAACCCAAATGTGATGACTGCAGCAGTGAAACCCAAAGAACATAGCAGAACTGTGTATGCTTACCATAAATGTAGATGTTCGAGTGCATTCACTGTTCCAGTCCTGGTTTCCCTCCCTCCACCCCTTCTTATGTTTCCTTATAAGGGACATATTGGTATTTACTTTCTACTGGTGGGGTTCTTCCACCTGAACCTGACTCCTACTTGGGGGTTCCTGATAGGTTAGAGCAAGAAAAAGTGATGTAATGGCGTTGACTGCCTTTCTTTATACTGCTGACGACCTGATGTCAGTCCTGAAGCAACAGCGACCAATGAATAACACTAAGCCTCTGATATTCGGGCCAGCTGAGGGCTACCCTGGCAGGGATAACCCAAATGTGATGACTGCAACAGTGAATACACTCAAACATCTACATTTATGGTAAGTGTACCCAACTGTACATTCTGTGGTGTGGCACATTATATTCGCTTACTATTTTTTCAGTGTTTTGAGTCTTGGTAAAGTGTTTTTTTCCGATAAGTGGTGTTTCCTCAGTTTGGTCTCAGCGAAATAAGGTTCGGTGAACTGTTGATTCAGCTAATGAAGGTGATAGACCCATATATACATGTATGTATATATATATATATATATATATATAATTTTTTTTGAGCGTTTTCATTAAAGCAAAAAGTCTTGAAAGTGTGACACAGGTTCAAATGGAGATTAGAAGAAACAAATGCATAAAAGGTTAAAGGTCATCCTGCCAAACAGTGTGTGCATGTAAGACAGACATTGAAAGTACACCTTCATAAGAACTGTCATGTATAATAGAAAGAAGCAGTAGCTTTCTGTTATAATGGCTACTATATTGGGACTTCCAAGATGGCTGCACACTGAGTAACATCTTAATTGTAGCTCTCCCAGTGTGAAAACAGAAACGTAGCAGAGAATGCCAGTGGATTTATATTTTTGAGTAAATTTCAGCAACTAGCTAGTAAGTGCATTGCCTGGATGCCAGGAAAAAAGAAATATAGAAGACCTGAAGGAAGTCAGCTACAAAAGGTGAGGAAAGAGCACTTACTGGGAAAAGTACTGCAGTTGTTCAGCCAAAAGCTGTGCAAACTCCAGACATGGCCTCCAGTAACCTAGAGGAAAGTATAAGACAGCTGCACACAGACATGACTAAAGTAAACAAAACACTGATGGAATATATCAACTCAAACAACAATAGGCTGGAAAAATGGAAGAAGCTTTAAACAGATATTCAGATGAAGTGATAAAACTGCAAAAAAATCAGAGGTTGAAATGAAGAAAAGGCTGGAGGAATATGAAACTGCTCAAGAAGAGATGTTTAAAAAAATAGTAATATTAGTGGGCAAAACACGTAGGGAAAACCTCAGATTTTCAGCTGTACCAGAGAAACTTGAAGGAACAGACTGTATTAATTTTATGAAAGCATCTGGAGTGGTATTCTACATCATGAGTTAATTATGTGTATGCTCCAAACCTGACTGAGAAAATAACCTAGACCTTTAATAGTAGATTCAATCCTACCAGTAGAATGAGTTGATTCTGACAAAATTGGGGCAGAAGGACAAAGTACTGAAAGTGGGAGACAGCACAGTGTTTGTGTAGAATGATTTTTCATAGTACACCAGGCGGAAGAGGAGTAAATTTATCCCACTATTCAGGGAATGTTATGAAGCAGGCATGAGATTCAAACTGCTGTACCCAGTTATCTTCAAAATATTCTTTACCTGGAGAGACATTATCATTTATTGATGAAGTACATGCTAAGGAGGAAATAAAAAAATGTCCAACAAAAAGTGAGCTGTGAAACAGGAGATTCTGCTTCTTTTCTTCTGGTAATTAAGATCGCAGAGAGACTGTGCCAGTGAAACCTTTTCCGGTGTTTCAATGGGAAATGGTTGTGAGAAGGAAAAAAGCACAAGAGTCGACTAGAAGAATCAAGACTATGTTGGAAATGAAGCAGAGACAGGATTTGGGTGGTGGAATAAAACCAGTAACTTAGAAATTAGCGAATGTGGGATTACCAAGCAGTAATTATATTTGTAAAACATGACAGAACAAGAAAATCTGGAAATACTGGACTCTCTTGGACTTTGTTAAACTTGTAGGGGACTCTGAAGCATGTGCCCTGCTTCATCATTAATGTTTAGAAAAATAGTAAGGAGGGGGAAGAGGAGGGAGAAAGTAAACTGTAAGTAAAAAAAAATTCTTAATGGTACTATTTTTATAGTGCATGATTTTCTTTGCATGCCATAAAGTTAAGATCTGATGTTGTTTATCTTCTTCTCATTCATCACGGATGGGTTTGGTTCCGAGCCCTCGGAACTGTGTCGGCCTAATACCAAGTTCGCATACACCAAAAACTCTCGAGGTAAGGTGCTACCCACAATGCCCTTCTCCCTGTTACTTCAGATCTCGTTTGCAGCATAGCCATATAGCAGGGTTTCACCGAGCTCTCCAGCTAAGTGTCCTATTTTATTGATAATTGTGTATTTTTGAACTTTTTTTCCTAATCTCACTCTTTTACCCTTATTTTATCTAACTAGCTCTACCCTTTGGGTATTTCTTATGCCATCGTTGGCACGCCCTCTCCTTACCCTTGTGGTATCGCTTGATACCATCATTGGTATCTTCTTTCTATTTCTTCCTTCTTTCTTTTTAGGTACTAGTAGTGTGTGTTTTGTATGTGGATGGAAATGTCTGATAAAAAAGGGACATCGGGGTTTAAACATTGCACCTCTTGCAAAGGCAAACTCTTTAACAGTGACACCCACGATTAATTTGTTTATTGTCTGGGGGTTTCTCACCTCTCTGTCAAACCTCTTTGCCAGATTTGTCTAAGTTCTAGTCAGCGGATGCTGAACAAAAGGAAAAACAAACTGATTTTTAAATGCTTTTTAGTTTCTCCTTTCTCAGAGGCACTTTCTGTGTTGATGGTCGCAACCCCTCCAGTGAAGGTCAAGAAATATCCCCATTTGGATCCTTCTTCACCGGCTGGTGATAAGGGCAGTCTCATAAACATAAGGCCCACAAATCTTCATTGGAGCACAGGATTTCTTCATCGGCTACGACTACGACTATTGTTTCTGTTGCCACTTTGACTGAAGTCGTACACATTAATGAATTTTCGACGTCAGCGCCACCTTCGGCACCGACCTCTACGGCACCGACCCTGCCTTCCATGTCAGCTACGGCTCCGACCTTATCTTCCACAGCAGCTACGGCACTAACTTCGCCTTTTTTCCACACCAAAAGCGGTTTCGAACCACGCAGTTCCCTTGGAACCGATAACTTCCAACTCTGAGTGCCTCCTCGGTACCGAGTCCTTTTTCAGCGCCACTGATTCCTCTACTACCTGTCTCCAAGTTAGAGACTATGGTGCCACTAGCTCAAACCCCACGGACCCGATGCTCCCCTTCATTGGATCCGTTCCTAGGTCAAACGTACAGTCCCTTTCTGGACCGACCCGACTCTCCTTCAGGAGTGTCCACGAGGTCCACCAGGAGTCTTTCCAAATTCGATTTGGTGCGCCTGTTGGATCAGCTGTTGACAGCCAGAGGGATAACAAATGATGTTAAGTTGTCTATCTCGCCTTTGTTCTTGCTGGTTGGGATCGGAGCCGATCTTCGGCTCAGACTCGGCCGTCTTCAATAGCTCGAGAGCTGTTTACTGGCTCGAGGCTACCCCTTATCCCATAATGCCTAGCGATAGCTACCCAGATCTCGTTTGCCGCTTTAGCTGCGAGGTGTCGTTTTTCTGGCTCAGGCTTGTAAAGAGTTTTTTGTGTAACTTTTCACTAGAATTTAACTTTTCTAGTATTTTTATTATTAGCAATAGTTTGATGTTAAGTTGTCAATCTCGCCTTCATTCTTGCTTGATGGGTTCGGAGCCGATCCCTCGGCTCCGACTCGGCACTTGCTAAGCTCGAGAGTCACTTTTACCAGCTCGAGGCAGCCCCATATCCCATGATGCAAGGCGGTAAGTACCCAGATCTCGTTTGCCGCTTCGCTTATGAGGTCCTCCTTTTACCAGCTCCTGGTAAGTGATTCTCTTTATTAATATTAAAGCCCCTTTTTGTTAAAAAAAACACTTTATTGTTAGTTATAACCTTATTATCTAGATTTCCTGACAGAAAATCCCTGTCTTTCTTAACTTTTTTTAGTCAAATTTTACCCATCCCATCCCCCCCCCTGTTAGGGTGTGTGTGTGTTTATTTTAGGAATACCTTTTGGTATTTTCTTTAATTTAAATTTTTTGACTGGTGTGTGTGTGTGTTTTAAGCACCATGTCAAAGGAGAGGGTCTCAGGTTTTAAGAAGTGTGACTCGTGCTGTCAGAAGATGTCTCTGACAGACGGTCACACTTCTTGCCTGTATTGCCTGGGGCCTCTTCACCTGCAGGACTCCTGTGCTATTTGTCATTCCTTCAGCCAGAGAGTCCTGCAGGAAAGACGTAATAAACTGATCCTTAGGGGCCTTCTTAAGCCGGAGGGCTCTCCGGCTAAGTCGGCTCCATCGAAATCAGTAAAATCTTCCAAGGCCCAGGCTTCTGTGTCTAAGCCTGCGGCCTCGGCTCCGACTCGTTCCGAGTCTACATCGGCTCCGGCTGGAGCCGATTCTGGCTTAACAAAGCCTTCGGCACCGATGGCTATCGGTGCCGAATCTGTATTGACCACTTTGATGTCGGCTCCGATCGGTTCCGACACCCATGTGGCACAGGCATCGGTGTCGGCTCCGATCGGCTCCGACACCGTTACTTTGATGGCTGTGTCGGCTCCGGCTGGAGCCGATACATCGAGGCTTCCTGTCGGCTCCGAGAAGTCGGCTCCGACAGGATCTATAGTATCGGCTCCGATGGCTCATTCCAGGAAGAGGTCGAGGTCTCCTTCCTTGGAGCCGATACTTTCGGCTCCGGCTTCTCCTCTTCTTTCGGAACGGAGCCATCGGAGCCGATCATCAAGGTCATCCAGACTGTCAGATCATGACCTAGAGAGAGTGGTCAGCAGATTACTTAAGTCACAGGTACTGGCCCAAATGTTACATAGTCCGTCTCAACAGACGACTGTTGGTCCACACCCCGTTACAGTTCCTCCTTCAACTCTACCCCAGAGCTTGGAGTTGGAGTCTTCGAGAATGGTTACTGCTACGGCTGGAGGACGGATACCCCCTTCTGTTCCTTCAGCCTCTACTCTTATCTCCTCTTCAAGACCTTCCTTAGAGGGATTCGGTGGTCGGGCTTCCATGGTCTCCTCCGAGGGGGTGAGTGGCATCGGACCCTTGTCCGAACCCGCTCTTCCCCTTGGAGCCTCGACCTTGGTGAGCTCGGCCCCGACATCTGCCTCGGAGACTTCCCTTTCGGTGGTCCCTGGAGTTCCCAGCTCTTCGGAGCGGGTTCTCTCGGACCTGCCTGGGAGGGGAGCATTCGAGGTGATGAAGAGTGTACTGGCTACTGGTATCAGTCAGCAGTCTGTTCCCGTAGCTCCTCCCTCTATAGTACCTGTTGACATCTCTGCCACTTCTCTTGCTACAGGACCCAGAGATCCTCCGCCTCAGGTTTCCCCATTGGGAATTTCCCCTCTTCGAGGATTCTCCTGATGTTTGGGAGATCCTCCTAGGAAGAGGACTTGTAAGAGGAAGCATGTAGACTCCCGAGTCTGTCACTTGGATACTGACTTTGATGATTCAGAGGGATCCCTAGATCCCCTCTGAGGATGTCTCCTTCTCAGACATCCTAGAACTCCTGAAACAGAGGGAAACTGGCCCACCAACAATCCCTCTGAGGATGAGTCAGTATACCTAGAGGCGTTTGGATCTCGGCCCTCCACCTCCTGGGTGTCTCCGCCTTCGACCCCTTATGCAGGTTATTGCGAAGGCGTGGGCAGCTCCTGACTCTGTAGAGCCAGTCCCTAGGAGGCCTTTAAAATTTATCACTGCCCGTGTGACAAGCAATTCCTCACTAAGGGTGTCCCCGCTGATGCCATGGTGGTGGCTGCGGCCACCAAAAAGGAACTTGCAGATCCTTCCGTGCCCCTCCATCCTCCTAATAAGGACTCTAGGACCATGGATAGGTGCAGTGGCGGATGTTTTCCTCAGCGACCTTTGCCATGCGTTCACTGAATTACCTATGTCACTTCACCAGACTCCAGAGGGATATACTTAAGGAGCTGGGTGAAGTAGTTCAGGATCCTACAGCTGCAGGGGCTCAAGAAAAAATTGCTTCGCAGCTAGGAACCCTCAATTCCATTGCAAACTCCTCCATGCGGCTAATATCTTATGCTGCGGATGGAGCGAGTAGAGCCGCAGGTACAGGTGTGGCTCTTAGGCGCCAAGCCTGGATGCGGCTATGTGATTTTTGGATCCCTTTAAGGCGTCCTTCACAAATTCTCCCTTTGATGGGTCAGCTTTGTTTGGCCCTCAGGTGAAGGAAACCTTGACCAGGTGCGAACAGGACGGCAAGACTCTTTCTGCTGTTGGAGTCCGTTTTTCCACCCCTTCTAGACCTTATCCCAAAGGACAGAAAGGTGGGAAAATGTGGTTCCGTAAGTCCCAAGGAGTCACGCCGGATTCACGTGGTCAGTTTACCCCTAGAGGCAGAGGGGGTAACAACAACAGACGCCGCTCTAGAGGCAGAGGGGGTCCGAAAAACCAGGGAAGCAGAGAGCCTCTCTCTGACAAGCCCTTTCAGCATCCCTGAGGTGTTGCCCGGCTGTCCCTCCTTGGAGGCAGTCGGGGGAAGATTATCACTGTACCCAGAAGCCTGGCATTCCCTCACTCAAGACAGATGGGTACAGTCGATCATATCCAAGGGTTACATAATTCCTTTCGAGGAAAGTCCCTTCCCCTCAAGTTCCCTTCCAGACGTACCACCCGGTCTAAGGGAGGTTGCAGAGTTAGAAGTCTCAAAACTACTGCAAAAAAGAGCCATTCAGCCAGTTACAATAGACCATTCAGAGCCCGGAATCTACTCAAGGTTCTTTTGGTCCCCAAAAGACGGTAGACTGGAGACCAATTTTGGATCTCAGCAGACTCAACAAGTCTGTCAGGAAGACAAGATTCCGAATGGTCACTCTTCAATCAATTCTGCCCTTCTTACAGAAGGACAACTGGATGTGCTCAATAGATCTTCAGGATGCGTGCTATCACATCAAAATTCACAGACGCTCCAGGAGATTTCTCCGCTTTCGGCTGGGGTCCAGTCATTTCCAGTTCAGAGCCCTGCCTTTTGGTCTCACTACAGCCCCCAGAGTGTTCACCAAATGCATGGCAGTGGTCACGGCTCACCTGAGACGTCAAGGATTCCAGGTGTTTCCGTATCTCGACGACTGGCTCCTGTCAGCCACCACCAGGCATCAGCTTATACAAGCCAGGGATTACACAATAGACCTTTGTTCTCATTTGGGCATCTCAATCAACTTCGAAAAGTCATTATTATCGCCCTGCCAGTCTATTACCTTCATAGGCGCAAACTTAAACACTGTTCGGATGTCAGCTACCCTTACAGATCAAAGAGTTTCAGACATTCAGAGTCATGTCAGGATCATTCTGGCCAGCAAGAAAGTACAGGCCAGAATGGTTCTAAAGGTATTAGTTCTCATGGCTGCGGCCATCACTCTTCTTCCCCTGGCTCGATTCTACATGCGCCTTCTTCAGTGGATGCTGTTCACACAATGGTCATACCAGCAACTTCCAATGCGTCACCAGATTCTGGTGACACAGACATGCAAAGAGCATCTTGCTTGGTGGATCACATCACCTCAGGTTCACCAAGGCAGGTACTTTGTACCCCATCCCGATAGCCACTGTCAGCACGGATGCCTCCCTGATCGGGTGGGGGGGGTCATTATCAGGGCAGGATGGTTCATGGGGCGTGGCAGCCGTTCGAGTACCATCTGCACATAAATGTCCTGGAGATGAGAGCAGTGCTTTTAGCGTTGCAAGCCCTCAACGACTTTCTTCCCGTAGGGACAATTGCAGTCCACACAGACAACATGTCTGTAGTTTGGTATATCAACAAACAGGGCGGAACCAAGTCCTACCCCTTGTGTCGAGAAGCGCTCAGACTTTGGCAATGGGCGATCTCCTCTCATCGGTTTCTGGTAGCAATGCATATCCCTGGGAAAACCAACATTGTAGCGGACAGATTGAGCAGAGCTATTCTCATGCCTCACGAGTGGTCTCTCAAGCAATCTATAGCGGAAGAGATTTTTCTGGAATGGGGTCGTCCATGTTGCGATCTTTTTGCTACTCCCCAAAACAGCAAATGCCCAGACTTCTTCAGCCTCTTCCCTCTATCAGGCCATCCCCCCAGAGACGCTCTGACCCAGGATTGGCCCCAGGGACTTCTTTATGCCTTCCCTCCATTTCCTCTGATCCTTCAGGTGATCCAGAAAGCTACCGTTTTGAGAGCCAAATTGATTCTCATTGCCCCTTACTGGCCTCGACAAGTTTGGTTCCCGTTCCTCCATCATCACCTTTTGGTGCAGCCGTGGCATCTGGACCCAGTGCCAGATCTTCTGATTCACCAATCGGGTCAGCTGCACCAGTCAATTCCTTCTCTCAACCTCACAGCATGGTTGCTCCACTTCCTTCCTTAGCCAGGCTTCCTTTGATCTCTAACCCTGTTAGAGACATCATAGTAGCTTCGCTAAAATCCTCTACTAGGAGGATTTATACAAGCAAATGGAAACGTTTCTCTTATTGGGCTAAGGCCCACAATATTGATCCTTTTACTGCACCTGTTCAGGCAGTCCTGGACTTCTTAGCAGAGATTTTTCATGCAGGCTCCTCTTCTTCCACAATCAGAGTTCAATTGGCTGCTATTTCCAATTTTCATGTCGGGATAGCAGATCATAATATTATGTCCCATAGGCTCTGCAGGGCCTTTTTGAAAGGAATTTTCCTACTAAAGCCTCCAATCAGGAATCCTCCTCCTCAGTGGGATCTAAATTTAGTGCTGACATCCTTGATTCTTCCCCTTGAGCCAGCTGTTTCTTGTTCCTGAAATATCTTTCTTGGAAAACTTTATTCCTAGTGGCTATTACATCTGCCAGGAGGGTGTCTGAACTTCATGCTCTTCGGTTCGACCCCTATTTGGTTTTTCACAAAGACAGAGTATCTTTGAGAACTAATCCAACCTTTTTACCTAAGGTCGCTTCAAAGAACAATTTGAATCAATCCATTGATCTCCCTGTATTTTTCCCTAACTATTCAGATAGAGCTGAACAAAAGCTACATTGTCTTGATGTCCACCGTCAACTTAGATATTATTTGGACAGAACAAAAAAATTTAGAAAATCTGATCAACTTTTTGTTTCCTATGCGGATAATAAAAAAGGCCTTCCTGTTTCTAAAGTGACCTTGTCCAGATGGCTTTCTTCGGCCATCTCTGAAATTTATACGCTCAGGGGAAAACAGCTGTGCTCAAAACCTAAAGCACATTCAACTAGGAGCTTAGCTACTTCTACAGCTTTTCAAGCTAGACTTCCTTTGGACACTATTTGTGCAGCGGCCACTTGGGCTACCCCTCACACTTTTGTTTCCCATTACAAATTGGACTTGGCCTCCAGGGACAGAGCCAGTTTTGGCTCTACAGTCCTCAAGAGTTTGTTCCATTGAGCCACCCAGGATAGAGGTGCTAGGGACGCGGTCCCATCAAGCAAGA
Organism: Protopterus annectens; assembly: GCF_019279795.1. NCBI lineage: Eukaryota > Metazoa > Chordata > Ceratodontiformes > Protopteridae > Protopterus > Protopterus annectens. The sequence continues at coordinate 282,923,087 of NC_056746.1, forward strand.
ATGAAGGCGAGATTGACAACTTAACATTAAGAAGTTATGTACCTACCATAACGTTCCATGTTAGTTGTCTTCTCGCCTTCTTTCTTGCGACCCTCCCTCCTTCCCCCTGGCCTGGACAAACCTTGTTATAAGAAACTGTTATGCTGAAGACCATTCAGACCTGGTCCTTCTTTCATCTGTAAGTTTTCTTTCTTCCTTTGGGAGGTATTTTATGCTTGGTGCTATTGCCCTTTGTCAGCAAACGAGATCTGGGTACTTACCGCCTTGCATCATGGGATATGGGGCTGCCTCGAGCTGGTAAAAGTGACTCTCGAGCTTAGCAAGTGCCGAGTCGGAGCCGAGGGATCGGCTCCGAACCCATCAAGCAAGAAAGAAGGCGAGAGAAGACAACTAACATGGAACGTTATGGTAGGTACATAACTTCTTATTTCTGTGATAGATAATTGTTTATCTTATAGTATCCCTTTTTTTGTAGAACTCGTTTAACTTAGAGAGTTCTCCCCCACCCCTCCCCTCCTCCTCCTCTTCCTCTTGTCAGGTTAGCCGTTTAAGTTAGAGGCTTTCCTTCTGCTTTTTTCTTGTAGGCCAGCCATTTAAATTAGAGGCTTTCCTATTATCTTTCAAAAAAAAAAGAAAAACCTTTAGGTATAGTCTTCTAGTAGGTGTGTTTTTTGTAGACTGTATATTGCTTCTTGTTATTGTTGTCATAATTGGTTTATTTCTACTGTAAAGGATGTCAAAGGAATCCAAGGTTTCTGGGTTCAAGAAGTGTGACTCATGCTGTCAGAAAATGTCTCTGACAGATGGGCACACTTCTTGCATCTATTGTTTAGGCGCTGTGCACCTGCAGGACTCTTGTTCTATTTGCCATGCCTTTAGTCCAAGAGTCCTGCAGGAGCCTAAGAATAAGCTGATTCTTAGGGGTCTTTTAAAACCCCAGGATTCACCGGCCAAGAGCTCACAGCCAATGAAATCCCCTAAATCCACTAAGCCGTCAGCTCCAAGTTCGGAGCCGTCTTCAGTTCAGGATTTGCCTTCTACATTGGTGCCGGCTGGCACCGACAAGACAATCTCCCCATCGGCTCCATCAGGGGCTTCGGAGCCATCGTGGAGCCACAAGAGGCTGAGGTCCCCTTCACTAGAGTCGGTGCATTCATCTCCTCGGTCTCCTTTACTTCAGAGCGAGCGTAGTCACCAATCCTCTCACTCCTCTCAATCCTCTAGAATGTCGGATCATGATGTGGAGAGAGTGGTCAGTAGGTTGCTAAAGTCACAGGCACTAGATAAATTGTTCTCCAGCCCTCCTCAACAGGTATCGGCTCCGTCCAGTTCTCTCGATGTTCCTCTTCTGACTCCAATGAGTTCGGAGCTGGAGTTCGATGGGGTTCGAGTAGTGGAACCATCGGCTTCAATAACTCTATCTCCTTCGGTCCCGACGTCTGCTCTGATTCCCTCGGTGGTACCTTCCATCGAGGGATCTGGGCGCCGGGGCTGCCTCGTCTGCTCCGAGGGGGCGAGTGGCATCAGACCCTTGTCTTACTCTGTTCTCCCTCTTGGAGCTTCTGCGCAGGTGAGCTCGGCTCCAACATCAGCCTCGGAGCCACCCCCCTCGGTGCGGAGAAAGATTCCTATTTCTTCGGAACTGGAGCTTTCTGTTAATCGTGGCAGGGACGCCTTTGATGTCATGCGGAGTGTGCTGTCCCCTGAGTCAGCTCCACTATCAGCCCCACTGGCTCCGTCCCCTGTAGTGCCTGTGCCAACCTCTGCTCCTCCTCCAAACCCTAAGCGTAGGGAACCGATGCTCCAGGACACCCCATTGGGTGTTTCCTCCTCTTTTGAGGCCTCTCCTGATCACTCAGAAGTTCTCCCTCGGAAAAAAATGTGTAAGAGGAAGCACATTGAATCCCCCGAGTCTGTCACTTCTGATACAGACTTCGATGATTCGGAAGGGTCCCCGAGATCCCCCTCTGAAGATGTTTCCTTCTTGGACATCCTAGAAATGTTTAAGCAGAGGGAGGAACTGGAATCCCCTAGCCCCTTCTGAGGATGAGTCTGTATTTCTGGATGCCTTCAGTTCCCGACCTTCCACCTCCTGGGTGTCTCCGCCTTTCGAACCACTTATGACAGTGGTGGCTTGAAAGGCTTGGTCAGCTCCGGATACAGTGGAACCAACTCTGAGGAGACCTACTAAATTCATTACAGCACCCCAGGATAAGCAGTTCCTTTCGAAAGGTGTCCCTGTTGATGCTATGGTGGTAGCAGCAGCCACCAAAAAAGAGTTAGCGGAGACCTCTTCGTCTGACCATCCCCCTAACAAGGAGTCTAGGACGATGGACAGATACAGGAAGCAAATGTTCGCTTCAGTGACCTTCTCTATGAGGTCACTGAACTACCTGTGTCATTGTACCCGACTTCAAAGAGATCTCCTTAAAGAGCTCGGTGATACCCTCCAAGATCCAACAGCTGAGGGAGCACAAGCCAAGGTAGCTTCCCAGCTAATGACGCTTAATTCTGTTGTTAACTCCTCCATGAGGCTCATTTCCTATGCAGCTGATAAGGCAAGTAGAGCCACATGTACTGGGGTGGCCCTTAGGAGGCATGCGTGGATGCGGCTGTGTAACTTTGCAGAACCCTTTCGAGCGTCCTTCACCAACACTCCCTTTGATGGTTCCTTTCTCTTTGGACCACAGGTGAAAGACACTTCGACTAGGTGTGAGCAAGAAGGCAAGACTCTCTGTGCCGTGGGAGTCTGTTTTTCCACTCCCTCTAGACCTTACCCCAAGTGTCAGAAGAGTGGGAAGATGTGGTTCCGTAAATCTCAGGGAGCCTTGCCTGACACACATATACAATAATAATAGACGCCACCCTCATGGCAGAGGGGGTCCGCAGATCCAGGGCAACAGAGAATCCTTCTCTGATAATCCCTTCCAGCATCCCTGAAGGGTTGCCCAGCTGCTCAACTCTGGAGGCAGTCGGGGGAAGACTTTCGCTGTACTCAAAAGCCTGGCAAAGTTTAACACAAGACAGATGGGTACAGTCCGTTATATCCGGAGGTTACATAATTCCCTTCCATCAGCCCCCCTTACAGTCAAATGCAGAAAAAATCAAATGCAGAAAAAATCGTGGCAGAACACAGCTTGAAGTCCAAAATGAGTTTAATAAAAGCACATAAAACTCAGACACAGAAATCTCCAGGAAGAATGAGCGCTTTCGGGTAACACCCTTGATCAGATTAACAAACATTCTCATCCTGACAGAATTTAAACACACTAACCACCAATAAAATTTGATAAAATCAGTAACAGACCCCCCTATTCCTAAGGGCGGGTTTCATTGGAACATTTTCATTTAAACCTGGAGTTCTATGAGCCATAAGCTCAATTATCCATTTAGCTTCTATTAGTTCAGTATGTTGTTTTATATCGCCCCCCCCCCCTACTGCTCAGCTTGATATTTACAATGGCTCTGAACTTAAAGAAATGTGTTGGATTTTGTTCGATGTGTTTGAACAAAGCATTATGTACATCACCATTCCTGATAGAACTGAGATGTTGTAAAATCCTAACCTTGAAAAAACAATTGGTTTTCCCCACATAAAAACCCCTTACAGTCAAGGAAGACCCTTCCAGATGTTCCACCCAATCTGAAGGAGCAAGCAGTAATAGAAGTTTCAAAACTGATAGAAAAAAGAGCCATCCAGGAAGGCCCAGCAGACCAGCACGGATTCGGAACTTACTCAAGGTTCTTTTTAGTACCAAAAAAGACAGGGGACTGGAGACCGAGCCTGGATCTTAGCAAACTAAACAGGTCTGTGCAAAGAACAAAGTTTCGGATGGTTACGTACAGTCCATTCTACCCTTTCTGGGTCAGGACAATTGGATGTGCTCGATAGATTTTCAGGACGCGTACTACCATATAAAGATGGACAGGCACTCCAGGAGATCTCTTCACTTCCGGCTGGGGGCCAGTCATTATCAGCTCAGAGCTCTGCCCTTTGGTCTCACCACAGCCCCCAGGGTGTTTACCAAATGTATGGCAGTGGTCACGGCTCACCTGAGGCGTCAAGGATTGCAGGTGTTTCCATATCTAGACGACTGGCTCCTTACTGCTACCATCAGGCATCAACTCATACAAGCACGGGACTACACAATCACAATCTGCTCCCAGCTCGGCATTACAATAAATTTTGAAAAATCTGGCTTGTTGCCCTGTCAATCTATCACTTACAGAGGAGCAGACTTAGACACAAGGGATATGTTTGCAAGGCTACCACGAGAAAGGGTGTCTGCAATCCGTCAGCAGGTACAGGTTCTGATGCACAGCAAAAGGATGCTAGTCAGGTACGTCCTTCAAACTCTGGGTTCCATGGCAGCAGCCATTCTCCTAATCCCACTGGCACGCTCTCATATGAGAATTCTTCAGTGGCTTTTGTTTACACAGTGGTCTTTCCAAGAGATACCCATGACTTACATGATCATGATCACAGATGCATGCAAAAGACATCTTTCTTGGTGGATGGTCTCCCCATTAGTAACTCAGGGCAGACCTTTCATACAACTCCCTCCGGTAGCCACAGTGACGACAGACACCTCTCCCTGATAGGGTTGGGGGGGGCATTATCTGGGCAGGACAGTCCAAGGCACGTGGCAACTTCACGAGTACCATCTGCACATTAATGTCCTGGAAATGAGAACCGTGCTCCTGGCATTGCAAGCCCTTCAAGACTCTCTTCCTTCTGGGACCATTGCTATTCAAATGGACAACATGTCAGTTGTGTGGTACATCAACAAGCAGGGCGGAACCAGATCCTACCCCCTGTGTCGAGAAGCGCTCAGACTTTGGCAGTGGGCAATTTTCTCCCAACGTTTTCTGATTGCGACGCACATCCCCGGGAGATCCAACGTCATAGCGGACAGGCTCAGCAGAGCTATCCTCATGCCTCACGAGTGGTCTCTGAATCAGGAAGTTGCGAATTTTGTTTTCCGCAAATGGGGACAGCCTTGCTGCAATCTCTTTGCCAGCCCCTTCATCAGCAAATGCAGCAACTACTTCTCCCTTCTTCCGCTTCCGGGTCACATACCCAGAGATGCTCTAGTCCACGATTGGCCCCAGGGACTTCTTTATGCCTTTCCCCCTGATACCCAAACTTATACAGAAAGCAATATTGTTGGGTTGCAAAATGATCCTCATTGCTCCCTACTGGCCTCGACAGATATGGTTCCCATTCCTGCACCATTACCTTCTCGATCAACCCTGGACTCTGGACCCAATTCCAGACCTCCTGGTTCATCAATCAGGCAGGTTGCATCAGTCCCTCAAAACTCTCCCTCTCACAGCTTGGTTGCTCCACTTCCAACCTTAGCCAGGCTTCCTAGCATTTCCCCAGCAGTCTGTGGCATTATCGTCTCCTCTCACAAGTCTACAATGAGGAAAACCTATGCTAGCAAGTGGAAACGTTTTTCTTGTTGGGCAAAGGCTAGGAATGTGGATCCCTTTTCAGCCCCAGTCCACGAAATCCTGGAATCCCTAGCACAGCTGTTTCTCTCCAGCTCTGCTTCTGCTACAATCAGGGTAAAAATGACAGCCATTTCTAACTTTCATGTTGGTTTTTCAAACTCCAACATTATGTCTCATAAGCTCTGTAAAGCTTTTTTGAGAGGGACAACTCTTCTTAGGCTTCCAGTGAGAGATCCCTCTCCTCCTTGGGACCTTAATTTAGTCCTAACCTCCTTAATTCTGCCCCCTTTTGAACCAGCAGCATCCTGCTCTATCAAGTTTCTATCTTGAAAGACGCTCTTTCTGGTAGCTATTACTTCAGCCAGACATGTCTCCGAACTTCAGGCGCTATGTGTTCGTCCTCCATACTTGGTTTTTCATAAGGACAGGGTTGCTCTGAGGACTAATCCTTCGTTTCTCCCTAAAGTCTGCTCAGAAAATAATTTAAACCAATCTATAGATCTTCCTGTGTTTTTCCCTAATCATACCAACAAGGCAGAGTACAAGCTACACCATTTGGACGTTCATAGGCAATTGCATTTTTACCTGCACAGAACTAAAGAAGTAAGGAAGTCGGACTAACTATTCCTTTCTTATGCCTTGGGCAAACAAGGTCTCCCAGTTTCCAAGGTAACCTTTTCCAGATGGTTGTCACACACTATTTCTTTCATTTTTCAGTTAAGGAGCAAAGAATTACCTATTATACCAAAAGGTCATTCTACTAGGGCTTTGGCCACCTCTTTAGCCTTCCTGTCTAGGTTGCCCATGGATTCCATCTGTGCAGCTGCCACATGGGCAAACCCTCATACCTTTATTTCTCATTATAAGTTGCATATGGTCTCCAGGAACAGAGCGCTGACTTTGGTTCCACTATTCTGAAGAGTCTGTTCCACTGAGCCACCCTGGATTTTAGGTGCTAGGGACACTGTCCCAACCAGCAAGAACGAAGGCGAGATCGACAACTTAACATAAAGAAGTTATGTACCTACCATTACGTTCCATGTTAGTTGTCTTTATCGCGCCTTCCTTCTTGCGTCCCACCCTCCGTCCCCCTGTCCTAGTGGACCGAGAGGAGGTTTTTCTGTTTCACTGGCTGTATGTTCTCTTGTTTCCTCTATTGACCTAGAGAATATGGCAGGTATAGTCAACTGATTTTTTGACTGGTTTATTCTTTTGTTATGCATGGAGTTAGCTATTTCAAACGAGATCTGGGTAGCTGTCGCTAGGCATTATGGGATAAGGGGTAGCCTCGAGCCAGTAAACAGCTCTTGAGCTATTGAAGATGGCCGAGTCGGAGCCGAGGATCAGCTCCGATCCCAACCAGTAAGAAGGAAGGCGAGATGAAGACAACTAACATGGAACATTATGGTAGGTACATAACTTTTTTCCGAAGACTCACCCTCCTTTGGGGTCTATCGCTCCCAGGACTCCTACATATACTCCTCCTTCGGATCCGTCGGTTCCGAAGCCCATTGCTCTGACATCCTTGGTGGAAATTTGTTCCTCGGCGCTGACAGTGACTCTTACTGAGGCTTCGAGGCCACCACTTTGGGTTTCGGGTCCATCGGAACCGTCCCTTCCTCAGACTTATGGTATAGGGGGAGGCAGACTCCTTGGTCCTGAGCACGGTTCTGAGTGGTTTATCAGTTCCGTCCTTGGATCTGGGGATAACATCTGCCCCGATCTTGCTTGAGGCTCCATCCCCGGGAGCGGGTCTGATGGAGTGGGGTGTGACCCCGGTTCCAAGGTTGTCCTGTTTGGTTCCGGGCTCCCATTCCTCTTCAGCCGAGCCTGCTTTTCTGGGGATAGAGAGGGTGCTTGCTTCAGGAAGCGCTCCTCCGACATCAGAACTTCACCCTGCTCCCGCTGAGCTACAGCTACTATGAGCCACCTTCCCAGGACACCGGGAGGAGAAGCCCCAGGAACCCCCAGTTCGGAGTACCCATCCTTCCGAGTCTTCCTCAAATATTCCCACTGAGGAACCTCCTCAGAAGAAGGCTTGCAAGAGGAAGCATATTGACTCTCCTGAGGAGTCTTTGCCAGAGGACACAGACTGCGATGATGGAGAGGGGTCACCTCCGGATGATGTCTCCTTCAGAGACGTCCTGGAAATATTGAAACAGAGAGGTGGCTGGAAGCCCTCTAACCTTTTCTCGGAGGAGTCCATCTTCCTGCAGGCTTTTCGCTCTCGGCCTTCTACCTTGTGGGTGATCCCACCTGCCGACGAGTTAGTCCAGCTCGTCGTGCAGCGTGCTGGTAGAACCCTGACTCTGAGGCCATTCCCCGGAGACCAGATAAGATTCTTTCCTCACAGGAGGAGCACCCCCACTGGTCTAGAGGTTTGCCAGTTGATGCTATGGTGGTGGCAGCGGCCACTAAAAATGATCTAGCGAAAGAAAGTCTTACTGTTCACTTGCCCAACATAGAGTCCCGGGCTGTGGAGAGATTGAGGAAGCCAGTTTTTTCTTCAGTGACCTTTGCTGTCAGGTCCCTGAACTACTTGGCACATTTCACAAGACTCCAAAGAGATCTGATTACCGAACTTTCTGGAGCCCTCGCGGGTCAAGTTTCTGACGGGGCATGAGATAAAGTTGCCACTCAACTTGCCACCCTTGAATCTATCTCCAGTTCGTCCATGAGGTTGCTCTCCCATGCAACCGAAGGGGCGGCTAGAGCTGTGGGTGCAGGCATAGTCACGAGGCGTCATACTTGAATGCGCATCTGTGACCTTGCGGACTCCTTCAAGTCCTCCTTTTTGAACTCCCCAATTGAACCATCTTCTTTATTCCGTTCTAAAGTAACGGACACACTGGCCAGGTGCGAGCAGGATGGAAAGACTTTGTCTGCCATTGGCCTACGTTTTTTCAAGCCCCAACGTTCCTTTTCCAGGAACCAGAGGAGTGGTAAAATATGGCACAAGAAATCTCAAAGTCCTTTCTATAACGTATTTGGCGAGGATCCCCCTAGAGGCAGAGGGGGTTCCAATGGTGGAAGATGCCCTTTAGGGGAAGAGAGGGTCCCCGAAACCAAGACTCCAAGGATTCTTTCTCCGGGTGGTCTTATCAACACTCCTGAAGTGTTGCCCAATTGCTTTCCTCTGGAAGCAGTCGGGGCTCGTTTTTCTCTGCGCCAAACTGCCTGGTGCCCTATTACAGAAGATCGGTGGGTGCAGAGAATAATCTCCAGAGGCTATTACATTCCTCTAACCTCCCATCCAAAACCTACAAAGAACCTTCCTGATGTTCCACCCAATCAAAGGGAAGAAGCGGCTTCAGAGATAAGAAAGCTGTGTCAAAAAAGAGTCATCCAACCAGCCCCTCCAGACCAATGTGGATCCAGTTTTTACTCAAGATTCCTTTTGGTGCAAAAAAAAAGACTGGGAATTTCAGACCCATTCTGGAACTTAGCCATTTAAACAAATCAGTGGTTCAAACCACATTCCACATGGTCACTATACAATCCATTCTCCCTTTTTTACGGGAAGATGTTTGGATGTGCTTGATAAACCTTCGGGATGCGTATTACCACATCAAAATGGACAAACGCTCCAGCAGTTTCCTTCGCTTCCAGCTAAGAGCCAATCATTACCATTTCTGAACCCTGTCATTTGGTCTCTCAACGGCTCCCAGAGTGTTCATGAAATGTCTAGCAGTGGTGACAGCTCATCTGAGATTTCAGGGATTCTAGGTGTTTCCATATTTAGACGATTGGCTCTTTTCTGCCCCCACCAAGCGTCTTCTAACTATGGCCCTCCATTACACACTCTCTCTAGCGGAGTCCCTAAGCATCAACATTCATTGGGAGAAATCCAGTTTACAACCTACCCAACAGCTGGAATTTATAGGGGCAGTTTTCAATATTCGAACATGCCTGGTATTTCTAATAGCTCACAGGCTTCAGAGGTTAAGATTGCAAGTATGGGTGATATTCTGTCAAAGAAAGGTGTCAGCAAGAGAAGTTCTCCAGCCCCTGAGGTCCATGGCTGCAGCCATTCCGATAGTTCCTCTGGCAAGATTACACATGAGACTGTTACAGTGTCTCCTGTTGTCCCAATGGTTGGCAAATCTTCACCCCCTAAACTCACAGTTCTTCATTACCAACTCTTGCGAGCAAGATCTCTGGTGGGTGAAGTCAGATGCAGAACTTTGGAGTTGCCCCTTTCAGACTCCTCAACCCAACGCCACGGTGACCACGGATGCTTCCCTGATTGGGTGGGAGGCCATTTTCAGGGAAAGACAGTCCAAGGCATGTGGTCGAGCTTAGAGGCCAACCTGCATATCAGTGTTCTGGAGTTGAGAGTATTGCTGCTGGCGTTGCAGGCATTACATCCACTCCTTCCATCCGGAACAATTGCGATTAAGTCAGACAATATATCAGTAGTCTGGTACATAAACAAACAAGGAGGAACCAAATCCTACCCCCTGTGGTGAGAGGCCATGAGAATTTGGCACTGGGCGATAGTTTCCGACCGCTTTCTTATAGCAACGCATATCCTGGGGAGTTCCAAAGTGATTGCGGACAGGCTAAGCAGATGCATCCTCCTTCCACACGAGTGGTCTTTCAATCCAAAAGTGATAGCAGAAATTTTCAGCCGATGGGGCCAGTCTTGCTGCAATCTCTTCGCCTCCCCTTTGAACAAATGCAGCAGCTTTTTTGCTCTCTCTCCCCCAGAGACACTCTGACTCATGATTGGCCCATGGGTCTCCTCTGTGCTTATCCTTCAATTCACTTGATACCCCTATTTTTAAAGAAAGCAATTCGGTTGAGATGCAAGGTGATCCTCATTGATTCTCATTGCCCCATTCTGGCCTCGTCAAGTGTGGTTTCCCTTCCTTCGGCTTCACCTGTTACAACCTCCATGGATCCTGGACACTCATCCAGACTTAATTTCTCACCCCCAAGGGTTGACATTCCCAAATCTGTCCACTCTCAAGCTGACAGCTTGGTTTCTCCACTTCCGTTAGTTGCCAGGCAGGAAACCCTTTCCTCACCTGTTTGCGATATCATTCTGGCCTCCCGTAAGCCATCCACCAGAAAACTTTACAGAGATAAATGGAAAAGATTTCCTCTTTGGTCTAAAGAACAGTTGCTAGATCCCTTCTCAGCTCCGGTCTCTGTTATACTTCAATACATTTCTGAGTTTTTTGAGAATGAAGCATCAGCTTCTACCATACGAGTCCATTTAGCAGCTATTTCCAACTTTCATAACTGATTAGAGAGCACTCCGCTTATCTCCACCTGCCTGTGCAAGACCTTTCTCAAATGAGTGTTTCACAACAGACCTCCAGTCAGGCGTCCGTTAAAGGCATGGAATCTCTCCCTAGTACTACAGTCTCTCTCTTTACCCCCTTTTGAGCCTGCTGCAAAATGTGATCTCAAATTCCTATCATGGAAATCTCTCTTTCTGGTAGCTGTCACATCAGCTAGATGGATATAAGAATTACAAGCCGTATGCATCAAGAGCTCATACTTAATTTTTCATAAAGACAGAGTATCACTACGTACTAATCCATCCTTTCTCCCCAAAGTGATTTCTCTGTGAACCAATCCATTGAACTCCCACTGTTTTTCCCAAACTATTCCAATAAAAGAGAATACTGCCTACACTCATTGGACATACATAAGCAACTATGTTTTTAGACAGGACTAAATCTATCCGCAAGTCAGATCAACTTTTCATTTCCTTCTCTGGTCCAGAAATGGGATATGCTGTATCAAAAGTCACTTTATCAAAGTGGCTCAGAGATTGTATTGCTTTTTCATATTCACGTACAAATGAGCCTAAACCTCACAATATCAAAGCACATTCAACTAGAGCTATAGCAACTTCTGTTGCTTTTCACTCGAGAGCTTCTAGACATTTGCCCAGCTGCCATTTGGGCTAAACCTCACACTTTCATCAAACATTACAAGTTGGATATGGTCTCCAGGGGAAGAGCTGCCTTTAGCTCAATGGTGCTCAGGAATGTTCTTCTATAAGGGCCCCCAGGTTTCTCGGGTAGCTTGGGATTCTGTCCCATCAGTGGTGAATGAGCAGATTAACAACATCAGATAAAGAAGTTATGTCTTAGCATAACGTTCCATCTGTGTTGTTGATCTTCCTTTCATCACATCCCACCCTCCATCCCCCACCAAAGGTTCCTGGTGGATCTCATGGGTCCTTTTGGTGTTTTCAGCGTTTTTGCACAGAAATGGCCTCTGCTTTTACTTTTATTTGTTTTATGCGAGAAGGGCATTGTGGCTAGCAGCTTAGCTCGAGAGTTTTTGGTGTACTAGAGCTTGGTATTAGGCTGACACGGTTCAGAGGGCTCGGAACCGAACCCATCAGTGATGAATGGGAGAAGATCAACAACACAGATGGAACGTTATGGTACGACATAACATTTCTCAGTTATTTGTAAGTGTAATGGGGATTCTAATGTAAGCAGGTTCTCCTTTTTTATTCTTTTGTCTTTCTCCTAGTTCAGTTTTAAGAAATGTAGGCACTGTAGTGTAAAACAAAAAAAGGAACAAAAGTCTGGTTAAATATTTCGGCAATTTTATGAAAGTCTGTATAAAGCAGAGAAATATGGAAATCAAGAGGAGGTACAAATGGAAATGTTTATAGAAGAATTAAGTATGCCAAGCTTAGAGGTAGATGAAGCTCAAGTACTAACTGGATAGGAGGAGATGAGATAAAAATGGTGATGTATAATCAATCTACAGGAAAGTCCCCAGGAATAGATGGTATTCCTGTGGAAGTTTGGAAGCTAGGTGGGAAAAATGATAAATCAACATCCTGGAAGATAGCGGTGGTAGATGTAATACCTAAAGAGGGTAAAGATCCAGCAAATCCAGCTTCATATAGAATACTTAAACCATGATTATAAAGTGTTTGTCTATAATCGCTAAAAGAATGGCAAAAGTGATGACAAAATTGATAGATATGGATCAGTGTGGTTTTGTGGAGGGGAGGCAAACATTTGACGTTAACAGAACATTGATGATCCATAGGGAAGCAGTATGTAAGAAAATGCCTCTGTTGTTGCTGGGTGTTGATGCAGAGAAAGCATTTGACAAGGTAACCTGAGAGTTTATGAGCAAGGCAATGGAAGCATTTGCATTCTCAGATAAAATTATAAGGTTGATTAGGAGGATATATAAGGGATCAGAGTTCAAAACTAAAGTGGATGTGGTCCTCTCTGATCATTTCTGTTTGAGCCGGGGAACCAAGCAGGGATGTCCTCTCTCCACTTTCTTCTTTACATTATGTTTAGAACCATTGGCAAAAAAAAAAATAAGGGACTCAGAAATTCAAGGATGTAATTGGTATGGTAGTCAAGAAAAGCTGGTTCTATTTGCAGATATTATTTTATACCCAATAAAACCAAAAAAGGACATTACAGTGTTTGTGGGGCATTTTGAGACAGTTTCAGATCTTTTCGGTGACAAAATTAAGCTAGAACAAAGGCAATAGTGGTAAATTATGTACTTACACACTAATTGGTTAAGCAGTGTCCGTATTTGTGGGGGACATGATAAAATGAAGTATTAAGGAGTATGGATTAAAAATGATTCCGGTGTGGCAGCTAAGGATATGTGGGAAGAAGCTAATCAAAAGATAATACAAAAACTGAGAAATTTGAAGCTCTGTTATATGGATAGTAAGATACAAGCAGTTAAAATGTTTTAGTCCCTTTAGTCTTGTATACAGGTCAGGCATATTTTTATCAACCAGAGGAGAAGCTGTGGATAGTAATAAAGAGCTGAAGGTTTTTATCTGGGAGGGGAAGACTGTAAGGGTCAAGTGGGACAAGTTAATTCTTACAGTAGAACAGGGCAGATTGAGATTACCCAAATTGAAGGGGTATTTTAGAGCTGCACAGTTAAGGCTCCTATAAATAGCATAAGCAGAAACCTACAATTCAAAGTGTAAAGTGATGAAACGGGGGAAGTTCAAGAAACAAGGAGGGACTGGGATTTCGGATGCAGACATTTAAGGAGAGTAACAGTAATCGTACAGAATATTATATTCATAAATTAGAAAGTATTCTAAGAGCTAAGCTAACATAAGAATGGAAGAAAGAGATTCTGCTGATAGGGATGGCTGCAGTTACTGATGCATACAATAGGAGAGGGGGGCTGAAATTCACTGGAGAACACTGGCAAAAGAACTGAAACAAGATACTGGGAGCAAATAACTAGAGGGAAAGGTAATAGAATGGGAAGATGCCAAGAATTTGTTCGGACTGCAGGTTAGAGCTCGCTTTCCCTGTCTAGGATTGATATTAGAGTATAGGCAAAGAGAAAGAAATAGGGGTGTCCTAAATGAAAGACAGTACTGATAGAGTTTTTAGTAAAATCTAGAATAGAAGCTGCTGTTAGAAAAGGAATAATTAAAAGAGCATGTACAGTATTGCATGATAATTGTAAGAATCAGTCAGAGGAAATAAGGATTGGGAAGAGAGACTGGATAAGCAATTCACAAAAAATCAATGGGGAATATACATTTGTCTCCCAAATATGCAAAAAAATCTAGATGATTTAGGATTTTTGTTTGGAAATGTTTATATAGATATTTTTATACCCCAAGTAGACTCCATAGAATTTTTTCCTCAGGTAGACAGCAAATGTAGATGTGATGGGGAAAAAAGAGGTCATTGGGAACATATTTTCTAGTAGTGTAATGAGTTGGCAGACTTTTAAAAGATTCCTTGCAAACAACTCTATCAGAGATACTGATTGAGCAAATTAGTATAACAAGGGAAATGATTTTTCTGAGCTATAATACAGAATCAGAATTACCTAGACATAGTAAGGCCTTGCTGAGTCTAATTATGGTGGCTGCCCCCCCCAAAAAAATACTAGAAAATGGAAATCAAAGTCTAAACCAACTGTACTACAAATAGTGAATATAGTAACAGAGAAAACAACTGGAATTTGGATCTGTAGAAGAGGGTAGGAGCAAATTACAAAGGAAAAAATGGAAATTGTGGGAACAATACATATGGGGGAAAATGAGTTTTAAAAGGAGACAAGATGTGAATGAACTGTGTAATATTTGACTGACAATGATCATCGGGTAGATTATAAGTGATGTGTAATGTTTGCAACTAAAATTGTCAGTATGGTTTGTGATATAAAATGCTTGCAACTAAGATTGTCAGTATGGTATTGTTTTAATTTAAGTAAATATTTCCTTGCCTATGTCATAAGTGATAATTTAGTAAAGATGTTGATTGTTTAAAAAAATAATGGCCGCTATATCCATATTATCTTTGAGTGTAAATGGCTACAGGTATAGAAAAAATTACTCTGGCATGTTATATTCCACCAAAAACTGCCCTCATAGAGCTTAAGAAAACTTTGAGGGACTAGAATTTGATTTGCAGTAGGGAGGATGTATTGGGGAACCTAAAACTGAAAATGTAACAAAACAGGGTAGGTTTTTAAAGAAATTTCTTAAAATATTCTGTATAGAAGATGTAAATTCAGTAGTAGGAACTGTGATAGAATTTACAGATTTACAAATTATTCCCCAAGATACAATAACTAGGCTAGACTGGATAGAAATTATGTTTCACTGGAGCATATGCATTTAATTGAAAACTGACACACATAGGTTCATAGGTTGGTACTAGGCTATCGGCCCTAGGGCCTAAACAAGCCTAGCCATAACAATTCCCTGGCTATTTCTTCCCACAATATTTATTTCCCTGGACCCTTGTCTAGCAGGGCAACTGACATCATCCCTGGGGTGAATTTCCTATCTCCCATCCAATCGACAAGATTCCTTTTGAAGAGGGCCAAAGTCTGGGGAGTGTCTTGGTCAGGAACCTATCCCTCCAGCATGTTTTGTTCATTGTGATGACAAAGTTTAAATCCTGGGAGCATGTGACTCTGTGGGACTAGGATTTCTGCAAGTGTAGCATGTCCAACAGCTCTGGGTTTGACATGGCCTTGTATGCTAAGCAAAGACCGCCTCTGAATAGACTATATGCGACAGAGTACAGCTGGAGTTTTTTTAGATGGTCAGCATAGGGCATCTACTTTAGGTCTGTGATTCTTTTAGTGAGGTATTTCTGCGGCCTTTCCAGTTGTTGCAGATGTCTTGAGAGGTACATACCAAATGGGGTGTTGTATTCTATAATGGGTCTAATGAGGGATGAGTACAGTGGGACACTGACCTCCTTTTTTCTGGATGAAAAGCCCTTAGTGATGAGGTGTGCCATATAGAAAGATTTCCTGACTGTTGTGGCAATGTGGTTATCGAAGGTGAAACCACGGTCCACCTGTGTCCCGAAGTCTCTTATCACACTTTTGGTGTTTAGTGTACTGCCACCTATGTGGTAATTCACGGGTACATGTTTTTTCCCAAAGGGGATAGCTATACATTTCTTGGCCCTCAGCTTGAACCGATGACTCTGGCGCAAAGCATCTGTTTCTGTAAGGCCCTTTTGTAAAATATCCACATCATTTGGGGATTCAATAATGACTTCCAGTTTGCAGTCATTTGCAAACTTTGTTAGCCAGAGTCCCTTAGTGTTGGCCTGTACTTCAGAGAAGAAGATGGCAAACAAGAGCAGTCCCAGGACTGAACCCTGAGGTACTCCACTTGTCTGGAGCTGGATTTGGAGTCGGCTACTTTTACAGTGTGTGTTCTCTCAGTAAGCCAGTTGGCAACCCATCGAGTGATGTAGGGATTAAAGCCCAGCTTAGTAAGTTTATCTATGATTCCAGAGGGGGGATGGTGTCGAAGTCCTTGGCGAGGTCCAGTTAAGTTGTATGGATCCAGTACTATTTCAGATCACATACTGATAAAAATTAAGATAAAAATACAGGGTAATAAAGTAAAAATGAGATACTGACATTTTCCTTTTCTTACCTATTAGGCAGGAGTTTAAGGCATTGGTAGTGGACATTATTCAAGACTTCAATAAGGAAGATAGAAGATACTGAGTGGGACAAAATAAAAATTAAGTTTAAAAATAGGGTAGAACTAACAGAGAGAGAGATGGTTAATAAGTAATAGGAGTTATTTAGAGGTAATTAACAAGAGTTTAGAGAAGGCTGACAAAGGTTAAAGTATTGCAGAATAAGAGGAGTCTCACTATAAGGGAATATTTGGATAGTATGCACGAGTTTAGAAAGATTGCTGTAATCAAAAATTTTATGATAACCACTCCAGAACTCAAAAGCTACTAGCACAACCATTTGTTCAGCAGAAAGTAAAAAAGGGTTGTCCCCAAAAATGTGGGTGCCTGTGACAGGAAAAATAACCAGAGATCCTATTGAGGTATTTGAAATATTTTGGAAATGTTATGAAAATCTGTTTAAAGCAGAGAAATATATAAGTCAAGAAGGACCATAAATGGAAATGGTTATAAAAGATTTAATTATGCAAAAGAGAGGAAGATGAGGCAAGAAAGTTAAGATTGGAGGAAATGAAATAAAAATGGTGATATGCAATCAACCTTCAGGGAAGTCTCCAAGAACAGATAGTGTGTGTGTAAGTTTGGAAATTAGGAGGGAATAATGTAATAAAGATCTGGAAAGTGTTATTTAATAGTGTTTTAAAAGGAGGGGAAGCACCAGCATCTTGGAAGAACTCTGTGGTGGTGGCTTTACTACCCAACTTTATATAAACACATTTCAATTTTAAACCATGGTTATAAAGGGTTTGTCTATAATAGCTAAGAGAATGGCAAAGATGTTGCCAAAATTGATAAATATAGATCAGTGTGGTTTTGCGGAGGGGTGGCAAACATTTGGCAACATTAATGGAACAATGTCTGAATTAGAAGGTGAGAAAATACCACTGTTGTTGTTGGGTCTTAATGCAGAGAAACCATTCAATACAGTAAGCTGGGATTTTATGAGTATGGCAAAGGAAGGGTCAAATAGGAATTTATATTAAGGGGCACGTTCCTCTCTGATGAGCTGTATTTGGACAGATGAACCAGACAGGGATATCCTCTTTCCCTTTTATTTGCTCTATTTGGAATAATTAGTAATGAAAATAAGGGAGTCAGAAATTTGAGGGTTTAATTGGTATTGTAGTAAAGATAAGTTGACTTTATTCACAGATATATGGAACCTGCCTGGGGGCGTGCTCGGCTTTAATGAGTCAAGAGAAGGCAGAAACTGAGCAGTTTGTTATATTGGAGTGAAATGACAGTTATAGGTTCATAGGTAGGTACTAGGCTATTGGCCCTAGGGCCTATATAAGCCTAGCCAAAAAATGTACCCTGGCTTTAAAGAAAATATATATGCATGGTATAATGCATGAAAAAAAACTTATGGTTTGCTTTATTTTCATTTAGTGTATGTGTGTCTGTCTTAAGTGAAAGGTGTTTAGAAAAAGGAAGCTGGAGAGGGTTCAGAAAACATTTACCAAGCCAATATTTAAAGTTAAGTAACTCAGCTGTAGGAGTGGACTTGAATACCTAGCTTTTTTTTTTGTAAGTTACAGGCTTGTTAGGGGAGACCACATTCTGATTTTTAAATGTTATAAAAATTATTCTTTGGCTTCCACTTTGGATATTGTTTTTGCATAACACCAACTTACCACACAGAACAATAGCATTATGGTGACTCTACCCCTATTAAAAAGCATCTAGTCAAAATTCCATTTTTTCACCATACAGCTAGTAGGTTGTGGAATGCCTTACATACTTATATCAGAAAAGCACAGACTCTGGAACTGTTTAAAAAGCTCTTGGATGAATGGTTTAATGAAAGGATGTTTGATCCAGAATTAAATACTTGCAGACTCTTAAATGGCCTGTAAATAGGCTCTGATTTTGGCCTTCACTGAAATTGAACACTGAACTTTCACAAATCAAAAGCAATATTTCACTGTCACCTTGGAGTAATCATGTTCTCCACGCAGAGTTGTCCCAGCCACTGATTATTTTCTACTCGGTTTCCATAAGTACTTCAGTACTTATTCTTTTTTATAATGTGTCAAAAATTCTGTCATAAGTCAGGGCTTTGCACATTTGACTTTCACGTCTGGCAGGATCCTTAACTTGATTTGTGGGGTATGTCGTCTGTCTGCAGCCTCCATAGCTTTCAGTCCAAATCTGTTTGTTTATTTTTTACTTGATGGACACACAGCATTGTGTCAGCTCTATTCTGGCTCATGATTAACTTCTCATTCAAAGTACTCTAATTCTACAGCACAGTACACTGTTGCAGTCATCACACTTGGGTTATCTGCCTGCAGGTATCCCTCAGTTGGCCCGAATACCAGAGTCTTGGGATTTCTGCATCGGATGCTGTTGCCTCTTCCATGACATCAGGTCATCAGGGGTATAAAACATGCAGCTGACGCCATTACATCAGTCTTTCTTGCCGAGAAGGAGACCGAAGCAGAAGCAGTTCGTAAGTGTTGGTTGGCCGCTACCTCAAATTTTCATTTTTCGAGTTTCAAACCTGAAGTCTTCTAAAGCTAAGTACCCCGTTGGGGATTCTTTTTTCTTGCTCTAACCGATGTCAGAAAAAGTTAACAATTGTCTTGCCTGTGGAAAGCAAATACCTCACAGAGATTTTCATTCTTACTGTGTCACCTGTTTAGGCCCAGACGACGACGTCCCTTGCTGATGGTTTTGTGCTTTAACGCCTGAACCATTCATCATCTGGCTGTTTTTGTAGCTAGATTCGTTCGCTCTCCGAAATGGTTTCAGTAAGCCATCCACCTACCTATCTTCCGAAAAAGCGCAAACACAAGGACAGAGGCAGACGGCATAGGTCAAAAACTGCCAACGATGCTTCCGTTAAGCTAGTCACCAGTACTCAATGAGGTGCCTTTGCAGCCCCTGATGCCCGCTTCTACAGATTCGCAGGCCTCTGCTGAGACCCATTTGGAGTCTGGTATGCCGCAAGATGCTTCTTCGACTATGGAACCTGCGGAAGTCTCTACCTTGGATGGGTCCGGAGCCGCTGTGCAGGCACCACCGCTGTCCCTGCGTCTGAGGGTGTATTCCGACCTACCGATATTCATATTAAACTGACATCTTCATTTTTAACTAAATCTGAGTTTCTCAGGCCCAGAGTTTGCACTACACCTTGAAAACCGACGTCCAAAGAGCATGCTCAAGCTCCCATGCCACAAAAACAAATGCTTAGAATGGCTGAAGACCCTATTATTCTAATTAGAGGAAGCCAGTCTTCCCCTGCTAAAAGACAAAGAATTGAATTTCCTTCTGATCCTACAGACCAGGAGTCCAATGAGTCTGACCATTCTGATTACCAAGGCATACCCTTATCTACCTATGTGGATTCAGATGCAGAGGAATCCATTCCCTCTGCCTCCCCTCCAGGGGATTTTTCTTTTGGTGAAACCTTGCATACCTTAAGAGAGCATTTCCGCTGGGAATGCCAGGACTATCCTCAGTCCAAAAAGAGACTAAGGGAATTTTTAGATTTGCCTCAGCACAGGCCTCTAGCTATACCCCCTGTCCTGGATATTGTAGATGTCTTCATGGAATCCAGTCTTATTCCTGACACTTTACCTCCAGCTCCTAGTAAACCTGACATGTACTACAGAGTGCCTGACTCTCACAAATTTCTCTTTAAGAATCCTACTGCGGATCCAGAGCCCATTTCCCAGGGACCTAAAGGCATTAAAAAAAAAAAAACCTACCCCTTCAGACAGGGATTCTAGAGCTTTAGACAGATGAGGTAAGAAGGTATATACCTCTGCAACTCTTGCCATCAGGGCTTTGAATTGCCAGTTTCATATGTGGAAGTACCAGCAACATATTATGGAACTAATTAAACAAAAAATTGTGTTACTTCCAGATTGTACAGAAAATAAAGATTTACAAGAGTTGATGCATCCTGCAAATCAAGTTAGTAAACGTACTTTGCAGTGTGGGTTTGATGCCTTAGAAGTATCTTGCAGGACTGCTGTCACTGGATCTGTACTGAGAAGGCATGCATTGCTGAAGGAACAAGTCTTGCCAGACCATGTCAAAGCAAAATTACTAGCTGCTCCATTAAATTAGGATCATTTGTTTGGCACAAAAGCAAAAGTTGTTCTTAAAAAGATGGAAGAAAAAGCTAAATCTTTTAAAACTGTCGAAGATTTCTTACAGGTGCTGCCACCGAGATTCAGTAGGCATTGGCCTTAAAAAAAAATGGTCCTTTCCAGTCCCTGCCAGGTCTTCTCAGTCCAAACCCAGGGGAAACAGACCACCAAGACAACAGTCTCAGGGTATGCAGAGATCTAAACAATGGAGTGTTCCTACCTCAAAATCTGGGAGTGGTAAGCCACCCCCTTATGGAAAAAGTTCACAATGAATTTCCATTTATCCTTCCCAGCCATGGCCAAGTACTTGCACCCCTAGGAGGAAAACTCGCCCCTCATGCAAAAAACTGGATGTCCATTAATCAGGACTGATGGGTTCTAAACATTGTATCCCAGGGATTTCTACTTCTTCTCACTGCCAACCCCAAGCGGGTTGCCAGACCTTTTCCAAACCAGTGGGCAGAGGCTCAGAAGCAAATACTTTCCCTTCTCCATATCAGGGGTATTCAACCTGTTCCAGTAGAACAAAGGGGACAGGGTTTCTAATCAGGACTGTTCCTGGTGCCCAGAAAAGGGAGCTCTTGGCACCCTGCCCTGGATCTATCAATTTCTCAACACCTTTCTGGTGGTCCCAAAATTCAAAATGCTTACACTGTAACAGCTTCTTCCTGTGCTAGCCAAGGATGCCTGGTTAGTCACCCTAGACTTAAAAGAAACTTATCTGCACATCCCCATAAGGGAGTCATGCAGGAAATGTCTACATTTCAGGGCAGGCTCACTGCAGTTCTCTGCACTTCCCTTTGGCTTATCTACTGCGCCCAGAGTATTCACAAAGTGCCTGGCTCCAGCCATTGCATACTGCAGACAGAGAAATATTCAAATTTACACATACTTGGACGACTGCCTGATTCAGGCGGATAGTCAGGAATTGCTACTTCAGCACCTGGCATTTGTAAAAAGACTTCTAACTTCACTGGGATACACCATCAACAAAAAGAAATCACAACTGGTGCCCAGCCAGCAAATTGTATTCCTGGGAGCAAGCTTGGAACACAACTTCCCAGATGGCATTCCTCACTCAAGAAAAGCAGGTCCATTTGACAAATTATTTCAAACTAATGGCCACCAAAACCCAGCTATCTGCAAGGAAAATACTGCAAGCCCTAGGGTTCATGGCCTCATGCATTCTGCTAATTCCATATGCAAGACTGCATATGAGGAACCTTCAGCGGTACTTAAAAAGTCTCTGGTATCAACATTCTCAGGACCTGGAAACAATGATTCCTATCATACCTTGTCTAAGGGCAGAGTTCCTTTGGTGGGCAGAGGCATGCAACCACAACAAGAGACTTCCTTTCAGTCAACCCCTTGCCGCCCAAACCTTGACAACAGCCGCATCAGACTATGCATGGGGGGCTCACGTGGCAGGCAAATGCATTCAGGGCAAATGGAGCCCAGAACAAATTCCCCTGCACATCAATCAAAAAGAGATGCTAGCTGTACAGAATGCTCTGACAGCCTTCAAATACCTTATCCTTCCAGGGCAGTTCCTGATAAAGACAGACATCACCACAGTTAAGTGGTACATAAACAAGCAGGGCGGGACTCATTCTTAACCCACTCTGCAGGATAGCCATGGCCCTGTGGAACACAGCCTTGAGCAACCAAGTGCACCTACAAGTTCAATTCCTGCCAGGCAAGCAAAATTCACTGGCAGACGACTTAAGCAGAAATCTACTGGACCCTCACGAGTGGAAACTGGAACCCAACTAATTCAAAGTTCTAACCCAGAGGTGGGGAACACCGGAGGTGGACCTTTTTGCCTCTCCCCAAAACCACCAATTGAGCAAATTTTACACCAGGAACCCTCACAGCAGAGCCTGGAATGTGGATACCCTATCCTTTACATAGGAAAACCTCTTAATTTATGCCTTCCCTCCTCTGTCCCTCCTCTCAAAAGTACTACACAAGATCAAGCAGGACAGGCCAAAAAGGCAATCCTTATTGCACCAGACTGGCCACACCAGCAGTGATACCCACTCCTACACAGTCTGACAGCAGTGCCACACTGGCACATACAGCAGACACCTTCCCTGCTGTCTCAGCAGGAGGGACAGATTTTGCATCCACAGCTGCAAACCCTAAGCCTTGCAGCCTGGCTTATCCCCTGAATACACCACCAGCATCCCTCAGCAAACAGGTGCTGGATTTCATTCTTGAGGCCAGAAGGCCTAGTACTAGGAAATCCTATGCTGAAAAGTGGAAAAGATATTGTTCTTGGAGTCAGCCTCAAGGAAAGGACACAACTGTGCCCACCTTACCTCAAATCCTTGATTACCTAGCAGAGCTGCTCCACAGAGGCCTATCCTTCCCGTCCATTAAGATTCATGCCTCTGCCATCTCAGCTCATTATAATACTGAGCCACCTCTCTTTTCTCACCCTCTCGTCAAACAGTTCCTGAGAGGAGCTAACAATTTAAGGCCCCCTAGGAGAGCTCCAACCCCGGCCTGGGACCTTAACTTTGTACTGGAGAAGGTCACACTTCCCCCTTTTGAAGCTGCTGCTTCAGCAGAGTTAAAATTCCTCTCTTGGAAAACAGCCTTACTTCTAGCTATTACTTCAGCAAGAAGAGTGTCTGAGTTACAGGCACTAATGGGGGTGGAGCCCTTCATTATTTTCCATGCTGACATGGTTTCCCTCAGGACTAACCCATCCTGTATGCCCAAGGTGGTATCCAGTGTGGCTTTAAACCAATCCATCCATTTGCCAACCCTTTTCCCTAATCCTCAGAGTAAAGGGGAAAGGATCCTGCACTCCTTGGACGTGCACAGACAGCTCAGGTTCTACCTTGACAGGACTAAGCCTTTCAGAAAATCTGAGCAGCTGCT
Source organism: Protopterus annectens (assembly GCF_019279795.1). Classification (NCBI taxonomy): domain Eukaryota; kingdom Metazoa; phylum Chordata; order Ceratodontiformes; family Protopteridae; genus Protopterus; species Protopterus annectens. Next base: position 282,946,485 of record NC_056746.1, read on the forward strand.
AGTCAGCTTTGCTACAGGGGCAGAGGGCAAGGCCACTTCGAAGCAAACCATTTCCAAATGGATAAGAAACTGCATCCATTTCTGCTACAAGCACCTTGGAAAACATACCCCTCAGGGGATCAGAACTCATTCCACTAGAGCTTCTTCAACCTCTGCATCATTTCTCAGGGGAATCCCTACCAGGAACATCCTGGAAGCTGCAACCTGGAGTTCTGTACACACCTTCACCAAGCATATTTTTTTCTAAATCCAGAGCTGGATTTGCTACAGCAGATGTTCATCATGTTACACTGCTGCAGCATTACACTTGGGTTATCCTGCCGTCAGACGGTTCCCCATTCGGCCTGAGTTTCAAAGTCTTGGTCCGGCGTCAGTTGCTGTCACCTCCTCCCTGACGTCAGTGTGACAGGGGTATATAAGATGCAGCCTACGCCATTTTCTTCAGTCTTTCTTGCTGCACGGTGCCCGAAGCAGAAGCAATTTGCAAGTGCCGGTCGGCCGACTCCTGAGATTTTCATTCCAAATCCAGAACCGAAGTCTTCTACAAAGCTAAGTACCCCGTTGGGGAAACTTTTTCTTGCCTCAGACCGATGTCAGTAAAAGTTAATAACTGTATTTCATGTGGGACGCAAATACCTCACAAAGATTTCCACTCCTATTTTATTCCATGCCTAGGCCCAGACCACGACGTCACTGGTTGTCGGTTTTGTACTAGGCTTAACAAGCGCACTATTAAACGTCGGTTTGATTTTGCCCGACATTATTTTGGCAGAAAATTCAATTACACCATGCCATTGGAACTCCCGATGACAGGATTACATAAAAAGCGCAAAGACAAGGACAGGCATCCAAAACTGACGACGAGGCCTCTTCTAGGCCGGTCGCCGGTTCGCCGGTTTTCAGCGAGGCGCCTACGCAGCCCCAGACGACCGCTTCCACAGAACCACAGACAGCATCCGACTCCCACATGGAGCTGGCTGGGCTTCGGATGCTACATGTTTTCAGCCTACCAAAACTAACCCATCTGAGGGAACCGAAGTAGCTGAGCAATCCCCAGCCTCAGAGAGTGTCTTCAGACCTACCCCTACTAAGTCTAAGGTCCCCTTAAAAGCAAAGAAACAGATTCAGCATTCTCCAGGACAGGCTTCCATGCCTAAGAAACAAATGCTTAAAATGGCCAAAGACCTAATCACCCTGATCAGGGGGTTCCCATCCCCCTCCTGATAAAAGCCCCAGACAGGATGCAGATTATGAACCTTCCGACCTGGTGTCCATTTCTTCAGATTCATCCTCAGACCTAGGATATTCCTTACCCCCTTATGAGGATTCTGATGCTGATGAATCAATTCCATCAGCCTCTCCGCCTGAGGACTACTCCTTTGGAGAGACCTTACATACCATGAGGGAGCATTTCCATTGGAAAGGCCAGGAGAATCCAAGAAAAGGCTCAGAGACTTCCTTTTATTGCCTCAACACAGATCCCTTGCTATTCTGCCAGTGTTAGATATTGTGGATGATGTCTACACTGAATCCAGCTTAAACCCTGACTCCTTACCTCCAGCCCCTGTTAAACCCGATAGATATTACAGAGTCCCTGACTCTCACAAATTTCTGTATAAAAGCCCTGTTGCTGACCCTGAAACTATTTCTCAGGGACCCAAGGGAATAAGTCCTCATCAGCAAAAAACCCAGTTCCCTCTGACAGAGATTCCAGAGCATTAGACAGATGGGGAAAGAAAGTATATACGTCTGCAACCTTAGCAATGAGAGCCTTAAATTGCCAGTTTCGCATGCTAAAATATCAGCAATTTTTGATGTCTCAGTTAAAACAAAAAATGCTTCCAGATTCAGATCCTCCTAATTTTAAAGAATGCAGCTGAACAAGTGGGAAAGCATACTTTTGCAATGTGGTTTTGATTCTTTAGAGGCCTCCTGTAAAGCAGCAGTTACAGGCTCTGTCATTAGAAGGCATGCTTGGTTAAAAGAATATACGTTACCAGATCATGTTAAAGCAAAATTATTGGATGCACCTTTACAGCAGGATGTGTTATTTGGAGTTAAGGCAGAAGAGGTATTAAAGAAAATGGAGGATAAGGCAAAGTCTATGCAAACGGTAAAGGATTTCTTACAGGTTCAGCCACCAAGATTTAGCAGAAATTGGCCAACAAAGAATTGGTCCTTTCCGGCTACAGACAGACCTCAAAGAGACAGATACAGAAGTCCGAGAGGTAGAGGTCAACCACAAGGTCCTTACAGGCCTCGACAATGGGGTGGACCAGGCCAGAAAGAAGGGGAAGACAGGCCCCAACCATATAAAAAGCAGCCTCAATGACTTCCCATTACAGCTGCCAAACAACTCTCTCTTTGGCAGCCCCCTTGGGAGGAAAAAGTACAGTTTTGTACCTACCATAAATGTAGATGTCCGAGAGGTATGCATCTGCAGTCCTAACATATGGGTTGTCCTGCCTCAGGCAGCCCTTCGGTCGGCCAGATTCCAAAGTCTGGGTCTGGCCTCGGCTGATGTCGCACTTCACCCGATGTCATAGCTGCTGTGAATTGGGTATAAAGGCATCAGCCGACGCCATTTTCCTCAGTGTTTCTTGCCCCAGATGCCAGGTGCCCTCTAGGAAGGCTAAATTTGGATAAATGCAAAAGATTCCAAATAGTAGAGAGCAAACAATATAAGCATGTATATACATATATACAAACAAATACACCATAATAGATTCTCCCAACTAGCTACAAGATGGGCAAATACCCTAGGAGTACCACAGAGGGGAAGGAGGGTGGGTAATCCTGACTGCAGATGCATACCTCTCGGACATCTACATTTATGGTAGGTACAAAACTGTACTATGTCCTTCAAGGATGCATCTGCAGTCCTAACATATGGGTAGAATACCATAGCCAAACTGGGGGAGGAGGCACTAAGATGATTATGGTGTAGTTAAGATCCCTTGCAAAACAGCAGTTGCAAAACCTGCTCGGGATCTGGAGTATAAAGGTAGATTATAATGCTTGGCAAATGTATGCACGGAGCTCCAAGTAGCAGCTTCTAAAATGTCTTTGGTAGCCACTCCTCGTAGGAAAGCTGTAGTAGTGGCTGTAGCCCTTGTGGAGTGAGGTCTGATGTTTTCTGGAGTTGCCTTTCCATGAAAAGAGTAACAAAATCTAATGCAATTTCCTATCCATTTTGAGATTGTCTGTTTTGAAATTGCTTTTCCTTCCATTCCTGTTGCATATGCTACCAGAAGCTGGTCAGTTTTTCTGTTGGTCGTGGTTCTGTCCAGATAGTAGCGCAATTGCCTGTGCACATCCAAAGTATGTAGTAATCTTTCCCCCCTGTTCTGTGGGTTGGGGAAGAATGCTGGTAGGTGGATTGCTTGGTTCAATGATACCCTGGAGACCACTTTTGGCATAAAAGTAGGGTTGGTTCTCAAGGACACTCTATCCTGATGGAAGATAAGGAAGGGCTGTACTGCCATTAATGCCTATAATTCAGAAACCCTTCTTGCTGAAGTGATTGCAAGCAGGAAAGCAGTTTTCCAAGATAAGAACTGTAATTCTGCTGTTGCTGCTGGCTCGAAAGGGGGAAGTGTTAACTTTTCCAGCACAAAGTTAAGGTCCCATGTAGGCAAAGGTGGCTTCCTTGGAGGCTTTACATTTTTAATTCCTCTCAGAAACTGCCTGAGTAGAGGATGAGAGAAGACTGGAGGATCCATGTTGTATTCTGCTGAAATTGCTGATGCATGAATCTTAATGGAGGAGTAAGACAGGCCATTGTGGAAAAGTTCTGCTAAGTATTCCAGGATGTTAGCTATGTTTGCTAATGATACATTTTCTCCTTTTGCTGCACTCCAAATGAGGTATCTTTTCCATTTGGCTGAATAAGTCTTCCTTGTGGAGGGTCTGAGCCTCCAGGATAATGTCCTTAACCCTCTGAGATAAATCTGGGTTATTTTGTTTTATGTAATGTTCCAGGCAGCTAGCTGCAGTGTTTTCAAGTTTGGATGTAGGGTCTTGTAGTTGTTCTGTGTTAGCAGTAAAGGAACTAGAGGTAGAGGCCATGCGTGCGTCCGAGACATACTCCTCAGTAGCGGGTACCAATGCTGCCTCGGCCAGTCTGGAGCTATCAGGATGATCCTTGGGTGATCTTCTTTGATCTTCAGTAGCACTTTGTGCATCAAAGGAAGAGGTGGGAATGCATACGCTGTCAGGTTTTCCCAACTGAAGGATAGGGAGTCCACCTTCCAAGCAAGAGGGTGGTATGTCCTTGTGCAGAATTTCCTCAATTGGTGGTTGTGTGGGGATGCGAACAGGTCTATTTCTGGTAGTCCCCATTTCTTTGTAATGGTTTTGAAGATGTCTGGATGCAGCATCCATTCGTGGGCATCCGTGGTAGTTCTGCTTAAGGTGTCTGCTAGTATATTTTCTTTTCCTGGCACAAATTTGGCCTGGAGTTGAATGTTGAGGTTCAGGGCCACATTCCACAGGTCCACTGCCATCCAGCATAGAGGATATGAGTGTGTTCCTCCCTGTTTGTTGATATACCACATGACTGTGGTGGTGTCCGTCCTTATCAGCAAATGACCCTGTTGAAGAAAAGGTCTGAATGTCTGTAGTGCCTGTTTCACTGCCAGCATCTCTTTTAGATTTATGTGAAGGTTCAGCTGGTCTTGTGTCCATAGGCCTTGTATACACTTGTCCACCATGTGTGCCCCCCAGCCTAGGTCTGAGGCGTCCGTGGTGATAGTCTGGCTTGGGTGGGGTTTGTGGAAAGGCAGTCCTCTGTTCATCTGACAGGCCTGAGCCCACCACAGGAATTCTTGTTTCAGGCATGGGATTATTGGAATCTGGGCTTCTAGACTGTGCTTGTGTTGAGACCATACATTCCTTAGGTACCATTGCAACTTCCTCATATGCAGCCTGGCATGTGGTATCAATATTATGCAGGATGCCATGTAACCCAAGGCTTGCAGGACTTTCCTTGCTGTAAGCTGGTTCTGTGTTGTTAATGCCATGAAATAGAGTGGTAGTTGCTTTTGCTTTTCTGCTGTGAGAAATGCCATCTGATTTGATGTGTCCAGTTCTGCACCCAAGAATGTTATCCTTTGGGATGGTACCAGCCTTGACTTTTTCATGTTGACTGTGTATCCCAGGGCTTGCAGTAGTTGTATAACCTTTTCCAAATCTTTTGTTAATTTGGTCTTGTCCGCTTGTATTAGGCAGTCGTCCAGGTATGGATAAATCTGCATTCCCTGAAGCCTGCAATGAGCAATTACTGATGCCAGGCATTTCGTGAATACTCTGGGCGCAGTAGATAAGCCAAAGGGCAATGCTGAGAATTGATAATGCTCTGATCCTGCAAGAAATCTGAGGTATCTTCTGCAATCTGGTCGTATAGGGACGTGCAGGTATGCCTCCTTGAGATCTAGAGTCACCAGCCAAGACTTCTTGCCCAGCATGGGAAGAAGTTGCTGTAGGGTCAGCATTTTGAATTTTGGAACAATGAGATATGTGTTCAGAGCGGACAGGTCGAGAATAGGCCTCCATTGGTTTTCTTTTCTTGGTACCAGGAAAAGTCTGGAGTAAAATCCTTGCCCTTGTTCCATGGGAGGTACCTTTTCTATAGCTCTCATCCTTAGTAGGTGGTTGATTTGTCCTAGAGCGTTTGTTTTTTGGTTTGGTGGTAGGTTTGGCATTCCTCTCTTTTTTGGTAGAGTGTGGAAGTGAAACCTGTAGCCTTTGTCTGTTGTCTGTGAAATCCATTTGTCTCCTGTAATGTAATGCCAGTTTATGGAAAATAAGGCTAGCTTTCCGCCTAAGGGTGCTTCCAGTCGTTCCCTGGTAGGCGGTATCAGAGCCAAGTCATTGTGTCTGTCCTGTGGAAGTGGTCGTAGCTGGATCTGTGGCAGTACTTCTCTGGTTGTTAGGCTGCCACTGACGTCCCCTGTAGGCACCTCTGGATTGACCTCTGCCTCTTGAGCGCCTATTTCTGCCTCTCTGTGCTCTGGAGGTGTTTGGAAAGGACCAATTCTTTGAAGGCCAATTTCTACTAAACCTTGGAGGCTGGACCTGTAAGAAATCCTTGACTGTTTGGACAGATTTTGCTTTTTCTTCCACCTTCTTTAGCACTTGCTGTGCAGGGGAACCAAACAAACTTTGTTTCTCCATGGGAGCATCTAGGAGTTTTGACTTCACATGGTCTGGTAAGGATTGTTCTTTTAACCATGCATGCCTTCTAATCACTGTTCCAGTCATAGCTGATCTAAAGGAAGCCTCCAGTGCATCATAGCCGCATTTTAAGGAATGATTACTGACCTGCTGAGTGTTATGTACCAAATCCTGAAGGGACGTACGGTCTATAGGTTCAGGAGAGGACAGTTTTTTATTTAGCTGGTCTAACAAAAATTCCTGATACTGAATCATGTGGAATTGACAGTTTAAGGCCCTAGCCGAAAGAGTAGCAGAAGTATAAACTTTTTTACCCCATCTCTCTAATGCTCTAGATTCTCTTTCAGAGGGGAGGGGGTTTCTGGCAGAGGCAGCTGCTACAGCTTTGGGGCCCTGTGAAATGGTTTCAGGATCTGCAATAGGAGCCTTATACAAGTGAAAGTGTGTGTCCGGGACCCTGTAATATCTATCGGGCTTGGCAGGGGCCGGGGGAAGAGAGTCAGGGGCAGTACAAGCATCATTATATGCATCATCAACAACTGTTAGTACTGGAGGAATGGCTAAAGGCCTATGCTGTGGTAAATGTAAAAAGGTCCTTAGCCTTTTCCTTGAATCTGAAAAATCCTGGCCCTGCCATTGAAAATGCTCTCTCATAGCATGCAAGGTTTCCCCAAAGAAAATTCCTCAGGAGGAGAGGCAGAAGGAATGGAGTCTTCTGCATCAGAATCCTCATAAGGGGAATATGGGCCTTCTGGAGGTTCTGAGTTTTCTGAATCATCCGAGGAATAGTCTGTAGAAACTGGATCCGGGGGCTCTGCTCTAGGCCTCTTCTCTGGAGGGGGTTGAGAGGCCCTGTCAGGGTGAGGTTGGGATCCCCTGATCAAAGAAATGAGATCCTCAGCCAGGCTGAGCATTTGGGAACTAGAGGTAGGCCTGTGTGAGGGGGTTTTTGCAGGCAAGGCCTTAGAAGATTTAGCTGCTTTAGCCCTAGAAAAAGCCTTGATGGACATAGATGCAGGGGGCCTAGCAGCTCCACGTGCAGGAGTAGATATGTCTAAAGGAATAGTATCTGATAAATCCTGGGTACCTGCAACAGCAGGGGAAATTTCAGTAGCAGATTCAGCCATGCTGTGTGAGGCCTCGGCTATAGGAGGCATGCTTTCGGCCGAAGGAAGAACCGTGGACTCTGTTTCAGCCGAAACCGAGACACTCGCGGTTGGCTTAACCGTGGTTTCGGCCGAAACCGCGGACCGCGAGTGTCGGTCCTTTTCCTTACGCTTTTTAACTAATTGTGAAGTCGGAGTCTCCGACGGCATTTTGTAAGCAAAAGCGGGACCAAAAAGCTCCTCTGCAAACTCCGACCGACATCTAAGTGTCCGTCGGTTGAAGGAAGCATAGGCTAGACTAGCTGCTACGTCGTGGTCTGGGCCTAAGCAAGGAAGGCAGTAAGAGTGGAAATCCTTATGAGGTATTTGCTTCCCACAAGTTAAACAGTTATTTACTTTTTCTGACATCAGCTGAGGCAAGAAAGAGTCCCCAACGGGGTACTTAGCTTTTTAGAAGTCTTTGGTAGAAGTAATCTCTGGATCTGACCGACCGGCACTTGCGAACAGCTTCTGCTTCGGGCACCGCGCGGCAAGAAAGACTGAGGAAAATGGCGTCGGCTGATGCCTTTATACCCAATTCACAGCAGCTATGACGTCGGGTGAAGTGCGACATCAGCCGAGGCCAGACCCAGACTTTGGAATCCGGCCGACCGAAGGGCTGCCTGAGGCAGGACAACCCATATGTTAGGACTGCAGATGCATCCTTGAAGGACATCTAGCACTTTTCTATCACAATTGGCATTGGATCACCAAAGACAAATGGGTTCTCAACATTGTATCTCAAGGTTACAGGTTCCACTTTCACACTCTGCCAAGGTTAAAAGGAATGCCAAATCTGCCACCAAATCAATGGGCAGAGGCTCAGAAACAAATTACAGCACTCATGGAAATGAGAGCTATTCAAGAGGTACCACCACAAGAGCAAGGACAAGGATTTTATTCAAGACTCTTTCTGGTTCCCAGAAAGGACAAAGCCTGGAGGCCCATTCTGGATCTTTCTTCTCTAAACACTTACCTGGATGTTCCGAAATTCAAAATGTTAACACTACAGCAGCTTCTTCCCATGCTGGGCAAGAAAGCTTGGCTCGTGACTTTGGACCTCAAGGAGGCATACCTGCATGTGTCCCTATCAGACAAAACTGCAGAAGATACCTCATATTCATAGCAGGTTCAAAGCACTATCAATTCTCTGCACTGCCCTTTGGCTTATCTACTGCGCCCAGGGTCTTTACAAAGTGCCTGGCACTAGTAATTGCATTTTGCAGAATTGCATTTTGCAGACAGAAAGGAATTCAAATTTATCCGTACCTGGATGACTGCCTGATTCAAGCAGAGAGCAAGGACAATCTTCTAGAGCTTCTGGCGTTTGTAAAACGTTTATTAAGTTGCCTGGGGTACACAGTAAACGAAAAAAAAATCAAAAGTAGTGCCCTCACAAGAGATAATATTCCTGGGTGCCAGCTTGAACACAACGGCCCAGATGGCTTATTTCGCACCAGACAGGCAAGGACAACTGACTCAATACTTTCAGTTGATGGCAACAAAAACCCAACTCCCTGCAAGAAAAATTCTGCAGGCCTTGGGTTACATGGCATCTTGCATACTTCCAATTCCATATGCCAGACTGCATATGAGGAAACTACAATGGTACCTAAAGAGTGTATGGTCTCAACACTGTCAAAGTGTGGAAACAGTTATACCACTAATTCCTTGCCTTCAACACGAGTTTCGATGGTGGGCTCAAGCTTGTCACCTCAACAAGGGACAGCCTTTTACTCAACCCACAGCCAGGCAAACACTGACAACAGATAATGGCAGGAAAATGTATTCAGGGCAAGTGGCCCGCAGAACAAAGGGCATCTTCACATCAATCAAAAAGAGATGTTAGCTGTACAGAATGCCCTTCTAGCTTTCAAGGACATGCTGCATCCAGGACAACTATTACTAAAAACAGACAACACCACAGTTATGTGGTACATAAACAAGCAAGGGGGCACTCACTCCTACCCCCTCTGCAGACAAGTCATGACCTTGTGGAACACAGCTCTAAACTATCAAGTTCATCTTCAAGCACAATTCCTGCCAGGAGAGAAAAACACACTGGCAGACGACTTAAGCAGAAACATCATGGATTCCCACGAATGGGAATTGAATCCACAAATATTCAGAATGATGATACAAAAATGGTGGAGCCCGGACATAGTTCTGTTTGCATCCCCAATGAAATGCCAGCTACAGAAATTGTGCAGAAGGAGTTACATCCACAAGCATGGAAAGTGGATGCCCTCTCATTCAGCTGGAAAAACCTACAAGTATACACTTTCCCTCCACTACCTCTCCTTCCAAAGTTCTCATAAAAGCCAGGCAAGTAAAGCCAAAGGTGATCCTGATTGCCCCAGACTGACCACGCCAGCACTGGTACCCAATCTTAAAGAATTTAGCACAAGAACCATCCTGGATATTGCCTCAAATCCCACATCTGCTGACTTACCACAACAATCAGATACTTCACAGTCAGCTTAAGACCTTAAACCTAGCTGCATGGAAAATTCCTTAGTCAAGCAAGCAATGCCTCTCTCCAAAGCTGTTATGGATGTCATTCTGGAGGCCAGAAGGCCTAGTACCAGGAAAGCCTATTCAGATAAATGAAAGAGATTCTGTGCCTGGAACCAGGCTCACAGCCTTGACCCAAACATTCCTCAGATTCTACAATATTTAACTGAGATGCTGGACAAAGGTCTCTCTTTTTCATCCATCAAGATCCACACCTCTGCTATCTCTGTTCATTACAACACGGATCCTCCAATTTTCTCTAATCCGTTACTAAAACAGTACCTCAGAGGGGCTAAAAACATAAGACTGCCCCGTAGAGCACCTACTCCAACTTGGGACCTTAACTTTGTTTTGGAAAAATTAACTTTACTGCCCTTTGAGCCGGCTAACACAGCAGAATTAAAATATATTTCTTGGAAGACTGCTCTGCTCCTGGCAATAACATCAGCTCGAAGAGTTTCAGAATTACAGGCACTAATGGCAGTGGAACCTTTCCTCATTTTCCACCAGGACAGGGTGTCCTTAAGAACCAACCTTACGTTTATGCCAAAGGTGGTTTCAAGTGTGGCTCTAAACCAAACTATTCACTTGCCAACTTTTTATCCAAAACCACAGAATACATTCACAGGCAGTTACGCTTCTACTTGGACAAAACCAAAGCTTTCAGAAAATCTGAGCAATTACTGGTAGCATATGCTGCAGGAGCACAGGGAAAAGCCATTTCAAAACAGACTATTTCAAAATGGATAGGACATTGCATACGTTTCTGCTACACACACCCATGGGAAACCTATACCTAGCAGCATTAGATCTCAGTCCACCAGGGCAACAGCCACTTCAACTGCCTACCTCAGAGGAGTACCTACCAAGGACATTTTGGAAGCAGCAACATGGAGTTCTATGCATATCTTCACCAAGCATTACCATCTGCCTTTATACTCTGAATCCAGAGCTGGCTTCGCCACTGCTCTGCTGCAGGGCCTTATAGCCACACCTAATGCTTATAGAACCAGCCACCCTACCTCAGCTTTGGGATTCTACCCAAGTGTAATGACTGCAGCAGTGTAACACGATGAAAATAGTACAGTTTTGTACCTACCATAAATGTAGATGTTCGAGTGTTGACACTGCTGCAGTCCAGGTTACCCTCCCTCCTTCCCCTCTTACTTGCTGGTACGTACCTATGTCTTCTAGCCTTTACTACCTATGGGGAGTAGTTGCTGGTAACTGAAAGTTGTTGTTTGCTTTTCTTATGTATGTTTTATTAGCAATTTGAATTGCCTACCTTTTGGGGGCACCTGACATCTGGGGCAAGAAAAACTGAAGAAAATGGCATTGGCTGCATGTTATATACCCCTGTCGCACTGACGTCAGGGAGGAGGCGACAGCAACCGACGCCGGACCAAGACTTTGGAACTCAGGCTGACTGGGGAACCGCCTGACGGCAGGATAACCCAAGTGTAATGACTGCAGCAGTGTATACACTCAAACATCTACATTTATGGTAGGTACAAAACTGTACTTTTTACAAGGCCTGCTAGCCAGCCCTAACACTTCTTGACTGCCTCCACCCTTCCGCATTTTTGGGAATCAACCCAAGTGTGATGACTGCAACAGTGAAACATGAAGAACATAGTACAGTTGTGTACACTTACCATAAGTGTAGATGTTCAAGTGTATTCACTGTTGCAGTCCTTGTTTCCCACCCTCCAGTCCCCTGGCATTCTCTATCCTTTTTACCTATCCTCTTTATGGCCATCTGTTATGGCAGGGGTATTTACCTTTTACTGGAGGTGTTCCACACCATGTAATAGCCTCCTATTTTGGGGGCTCCTGACATCTGGGGCAAGAAAAACTGATGTAATGGCGTCCACTGCATGTTTTATACTCCTGACGTCATGGAAGAGGTGACAGCATCCGAAGCAGAAATCCCAAGACTCTGGTATTCGGGCCTACTGAGGGTTACCTGCAGCTAGATAACCCAAGTGTGATGACTGCAACAGTGAATACACTCGAACATCTACATTTAAGGTAAGTGTACACAACTGTACTTTCTTCCATTGCCAACCAAAAAATGACACCTTCTCTTTGTTAATTTACAAAAAAAAAAAATTGAACACTGTAAGAATTGAAATGACTAGAATTTATTTATTGTTTATTTTACATTTGTTTGCCAGGAATGTCTGACTGAACACATGTCCTTTTTCAACAGAGGCCCAGGAAGAAAAGCTCCACATTTACAACACAACAATTGTACAAAATTTCAAAACATTACACTAGAGAAGTAACACATGGATACAGAGTAATATATACAGTGTATTCTTAATGCATCAATTTTACACACACAGACTAAGGTTAATACACATTTCTAATAATAGTAGATACTAATATTTCTATATACCACAGAACTTTATGTATGTGCTTAACTATGGAGAGATAACGCAGGTAAATAGTACTGTATTATCAGGAAGAGGTAATAGACCATTTACTAATTGAGAAAAGTCGCAGGAGGTTTTGGGGACAGAGATTGAGTCAGACTAATTGCAAAGGAAGGATTGGGTGGAGAAGATAAGGAGAATAAGGAAGAGAGGGTAGAGGAGTTAGATAGCCAGGGGGTTGGGGATGGTAATCCAGAATACTGGAATGAAAGAGAAACAACTGGAAGAAACTATAATGAGACTGTAATGAATATTCTTATCTTTTAATTACATAGAACTGTGCTGAACAGGTGCCAGTCTCACTCCCATGTGCTATATCCTCTTGTACCTTTCAGAGTAAAAGTCTGCATGCACTTTAGCTCAGTTAAGAATGTTTTATGTGTACATTGGGGGTAGATGTCAACAATATCCGAATCAAATCTTGCTCTGTCCAATCCAGTAACAGTGCTGATAAACTGAAATAGACTGAATTATTATGTCCATAGTTTCTGCACTCATATTCCTTTCCTCCTGAATAATACAATTAATATTCTGGAATTCTGGATATTTGACATGACTTCTGCACTCATTGTCAAGCATCTGTAACAAACTTCTGAGGACTGCACTGCAATGACTTTCTGCTTATCAGTCCAAACAAAATGTGTCTGAAATATCTCCTCATACCAAAACCCTGTAAATGACTACACACCTCTTTAACCTTGATTCCCAAGTCTATTTGCACTTCATGTACTGCACATTCTGTTAGCAAATGTTTATTCTTATCAGTATTCTTGACTGAAGGTTATGGAAACATTCCATGTGAAGTTGTTCAATCTCACCATTCATTCATCACTGATGGGTTCGGAGCCAATATTCTGCTCCGACACGGCCGACTAGCAAGCTAAAAGTTCTCCAGTAGCTCGAGACCCCACCCCGTATCCCATAACGCACTGCTGGAATTACATCAGATCTAGTTTGCCACGGCACGGATCTCTTGATTTCCAGCTTGGCTTGAGACTTTATTGGGAGTTTTTCAACTTTCAGCAAGTTATATTTTCACTTTTATATATACTTTGTTCTATTCATAGTAGCAGATATACTAGTTAGTAAATAGTACTTTTTTCTGTGTTTTTACTTTTTTCCTCAGTATTCTCTCTTGCCTTCAGCCTTTTGGCCTTAGGATTAGTAATTAGTCAGTGATCCCCTTTTGGGATTGTCGTTTTGGATCTCTATTTACTGTTTGTAGTTATTAGATGTTCTTCGTGTGTCACTGTTGCAGTCATTACATTTGGGTAATCTGCTGGCAAGTTGCCCTCAGTCGGCCTGAATTCCAGAGTCTTAGGTCCTTCGTTGGTTGCTGTCTCCTCTTCCATGACTTCAGGTCGTCAGGGGTATAAAACAAGCAGCCAACGCCATTATCTTCAGTCTTTCTTGCCGCACGGTGCCAGAAGCATTTTGCAAGTGCCGGTTGGCCGACTCTTGAAATATTCGAGTTCAAGTTTCAGAACCAAAGTCTTCACTAAAGCTAAGTACCCCGTTGGGGAAACTTTTTTTCTTGCTCCATACCGATGTCAGAAAAAGTTAATAATTGTATTACTTGTGGGAAGCAAATACCTCATAAGGATTTCCATTTATACTGTATTCCTTGCCTAGGCCCTGATCACAACGTACCCAGCTGTCAGTTTTGTGCTAGATTTAACCAACGCTCTATTAAGCGTCAGTATATTTTTGCCTCAAAGTATTTTGGAAACAGATTTAACTACCCAGAAATGTCGTCGGATAGCAATCTGTCTACCGGAGTGCATAAAAAACGCAAAGAAAAGGACAGAGACAGACAGTCGAGGTCCAAAATCGACGACAAAGCTTCTCCTAAGCCAGTTGCCGGTATCCAGTGAGGTGCTTTCGCAGCCCCTGATACCCACTACTTTCGAGTTGCAGGCACCTACCGAGACCCATGTGGAGTCCGGCACGCCGCAAGATACCAAAGTATTGGACCCACGGATGTATCTCCATGGGATGGGTCCAGAGCCGCTGAGCAGACACCGGCTTCTGAGGGTGTATTCAGGCCTCAACATTTTTATATCAAACCGACGACAGCTGCAAAATCAAAGACAAAAGCAACTTCTAAAACTAAAAATCCAACGTATGAGCCACGTGCACAGGCCGCTATGCCTAAAACACAGATGATCAAAATGGCTGAAGACCTTATTACCTTGATCAGGGGTTCCCATCCCCCTCCTGATAAGAGGCCTAGGCAAGACACTGATTATGAATCTTCAGATCAGGTTTCTATTTCTTCTAATCAGGAATTATCTATACCTCCCTATGAGGATTCTGATGCAGAGGAGTCTATACCATCTGCATCACCTCCTGAGGATTATTCATTTGGAGAAACCTTGCAACTTTGAGGGAGCATTTTCACTGGGAGAGTCAAGATTTCTCAGAATCAAAAAAGAGGCTCAGGGATTTCCTTCTTCTCCCTCAGCACAGGCCTTTAGCCATACCCCCTGTTTTAGACATTGTGGATGATATGTTTTCGGAGTCAAGCTTGACCCCTGACTCCATACCTCCGGCTCCCAGCAAGCCTGACAGATATTACAGGGTCCCTGAGTCTCACAAATTTTTATTTAGATACCCGGCTGCTTATCCTGAAACTGTTTCACAGGGTACAAAGGGAGTTAAGGCCTCAACAGCAAAAAATCCTACCCCCTCTGACAGAGATTCAAGGGCACTGGATAGATGGGGGAAAAAGGTTTTTACATCTGCAACCTTGGCAATTAGGGCCTTAAACTGCCAGTTTCATATGCTCAGGTATCAACAACATGTTATGGGATTGCTGAAACAGAAAATTATGTTGATTTCTGAACGTGCAGAAAATAAAGAATTGCAGGAATCATTGCATGCAGCTGAACAGGTTGGAAAGCATACTTTGCGATCTGGTTTTGATTGGCTAGAGGCCTCCTGCAGGGCCGCAGTTACTGGATCTGTGATTAGGAGGCATGCCTTGTTAAAGGAACAATATTTGCCTGATCGTGTTCAAGCTAAATTATGGGCTGCACCTTTACAGCATGATACTCTGTTTGGTATTCAGGCAGAAGAGGTTTTAAAGAAAGTGGAAGACAAAGCTAAGTCTATGCAAACTGTAAAAGACTTCTTACAAGTAAAGCCACCAAGATTCAGTAGACACTGGCCTACAGAAAAATTGGTCCCTTCCTGTGCCAGACAGAGCTCAAAGGGGCAAATCCAGATGCCCTACGGGTTCCAGATACCAGGCACAAGATTCTTACAGGTCAAAGCAATGGGGCGCTTCTACCTCCAAATCTGGAAGAGATAAAGTGCAAATCTACAAAAATCAGTCCCAATGACTTCCCTCTGCCTTCACTAAGCACTTACCTTTTGGCAGCACCCTTAGGGGGAAAATTAGCAATTTTGCTCAAAATTGGAAGTTAACCCATGACAAGTGGGTGCTAAGCATAGTATCGCAGGGATACAGATTCCATTTCCTTACTCTGCCAATGGCAAATGGTTGGCCGGATCTGCCAGTAAATCAATGGGCAGAGGCACAGAAACAGGTTACGTCCCTCATGGATATGGGGGCCATTCAGCCAGTACCAGCACAGGAAAAAGGACAAGGTTTTTACTCGACTGTTCTTGATACCCAAAAAGGACAAGGCCTGGCGGCCAATACTGGATTTATCGATTTTGAGCACGTACCTGGACATTCCAAAATTCAAAATGCTGACTTTGCAGCAGCTTCTGCCCATGCTGGGCAAGAATGCTTGGCTGGTGACATTAGACCTAAAAGAGGCATACCTGCATGTCCCAGTAAGGCAGTCCTACAGAAGATACCTCAGATTCAAGGCTGGCTTAATGCATTACCAATTCTCTGCACTGCCCTTTGGCTTATCTACTGCGCCCAGGGTCTTTACAAAGTGCCTGGCACCAGTAATTGCTTTTTGCAGACGAAGTATTCAAATATATCCTTACTTGGACAACTGTCTCATTCAAGCAGAGAACAAGGACATTCTTCTTCAACACCTGGCGTTTGTGAAAAGTCTTCTAACATGCCTAGGGTACACAATAAACGAAAATAAATCACAACTGGTACCCTCTCAAAAGATAACATTCCTGGGTGCAAGCTTGAATACAACTGCTCAGATGGCTTACCTCACGCCAGATAAACAGAGGCAACTGACTACTTACTTTAAACTGATGGCAACAAAAACTCAGTTATCTACAAGACAAACTCTGCAGGCTTTGGGCTTCATGGCATCCTGCATCCTACTGATTCCATATGCAAGACTGCATATGAGGAAACTTCTGTGGTGCAAGCTTGAATACAACTGCTCAGATGGCTTACCTCACGCCAGATAAACAAAGGCAACTGACTACTTACTTTAAACTGATGGCAACAAAAACCCAGTTATCTGCAAGACAAACTCTGCAGGCTTTGGGCTTCATGGCATCCTGCATCCTACTGATTCCATATGCAAGACTGCATATGAGGAAACTTCTGTGGTACCTAAAAAGTTTATGGAGTCAACATTGTCACAGTCTGGAAACAATGATTCCTTTCATTCCCTGCCTACAACAGGAGTTTCTATGGTGGGCAAAGGCATGTCACCAAAACATGGGACAGGCCATCACTCTACCCCCCTGCCAGCCAAACCTTAACAACAGATGCATCAGATTATGCCTGGGGGGGCCCACATGGCAGGAAGATGCATTCAGGGCATATGGACCCCAAAACAAATGCATCTACATATCAACCAAAAAGAGATGCTAGCTGTTCAAAATGCCCTAACAGCCTTCAAGGACTTACTTCATCCAGGACAACTACTGATAAAGATGGACAACACCACAGTTATGTGGTATATAAACAAGCAGGGGGGCATGCACTCATACCCCCTTTACAGATTAGCCATGGCACTGTGGGACACAGCTTTGACTTACCAAATACATCTTTAAGCTCAATTCCTGCCAGGAAAACAAAATACTCTGGCAGACGATTTAAGCAGAAACCTTATGGACCCTCACAAGTGGAAACTAGATCCACAAGTCTTAAGCATGATAACAAAGAAATGGGGGGCCCGAACATAGATCTATTTGCCTCTCCCCAAAATTATCAATTGAAAAGATTCTGCACAAGGACTTATCACAGACAAACATGGAAAGTGGACACCCTATCCTTCAGTTGGAAAAACCTGTCAGTTTACGCCTTTCCTCCTCTGCTTCTTCTTCCCAGGGTCCTACTAAAAGTCAGACAAGAGAAACCAAAGATTATACTAATTGCCCCGGACTGGCCCCACCAGTGCTGGTACCCAATCATAAGGTACTTGTCTCTCAATCCCCAGCTTGGACCTTACCTCAAAGACCTCAACTACTGTCCCAGCAAAACAATCAGATCCTGCACAATCAACTCCAGAAACTGAACCTGGCAGCATGGCTGATAATGTAGTTATAGAAACAGCACCTCTCAGTAAAGCTGTGATGGATGTCATTTTGGAAGCCAGAAGGCCTAATACTAGAAAATCTTATGCTGATAAATGGAAGAGATTCTGTGCTTGGAACCAAGCACAAGGAACTGATACAGCAGAACCAAATATTCCTCAGATATTACAATACTTGACTGAGATGCTTGACAAAGGCCTATCTTTCTCATCAATTAAAAACCATGCGTCTGCCATTTAGGCTCATTACAGTACAGAGCCACCAATCTTTTCTCATCCTTTACTAAAGCAGTATCTTAGAGGAGCCAAAAATTTAAGGCCCCCGAGAAGATCACCAGTGCCTGCATGGGACCTCAATTATGTGTTGAAAAAGCTCACCCTGCCTCCATTTGAACCAGCTGCTACTGCTGATATAAAGTTCTTATTATGGAAAACAGCTCTGCTACTAGCAATTACTTCAGCAAGGAGTCTCAGAGCTACAGGCCCTCATGGCCGTGGAGCCTTTTATCATATTTTACCCAGACAGGGTGTCTCTGAGGACAAATCCTTCATTTATGCCTAAGATGGTGTCCAGTGTGGCCCTTAACCAAACTACTCATCTGCCAACTTTTTATCCAAATCCGCAGAACAAGGGGATAGAATTCTGCATTCCTTGGATGTACACAGACAGCTAAGATTCTACTTGAGCAGGACTAAAGCTTTAAGAAAAACAGAGCAATTACTAGTGGCATATGCTGCAGGATCAGAAGGAAAGGATATTTCAAAGCAGACTATTTCAAAGTGGATAAGCCACTGCATTCGTTTCTGCTACTTACACCATGACAAACCTGTGCCCAGGGGCATTAGGTCTCATTCCAACAGAGCTGCAGCTACTTCAGCAACCTTTCTCAGAGGAGTACCAACCAAAGACATTCTAGCGGCTGCTACTTGGAGTTCTGTTCACACCTTTACAAAGCATTATCATTTGCCTCTCTACTCTAAGTCCAGGGCAGGCTTTGCCACTGCAGTTCTGCAGGGCCTTATAGCCGCGCCTAATGCCGTTTAGCTCCAGCCTCCCATCCATAGCTTTGGGATTCTACCCAAATGTAATGACTGCAACAGTGAAACACGAAGAACATAGTACAGTTGTGTACACTTACCATAAATGTAGATGTTCAAGTGTATTCATTGTTGCAGTCCAGGTTACCCACTCGCCATCCCCCTTTCATTCTGGAGTTTATCTTTCCTTCTCTATCTTCTACAACCTATGTGGTGTATTTGCTTGTAGATGAAGGTAAAGTTTGTATTGATGCATGTATATATAGCTTTTATATATATATTTTTGCTACCTTTTTGGGGCCACCTGGTATCGGGGGCAAGAAAAACTAAAGAAAATGGTGTTGGCTGCTTGTTTTATACCCCTGACGACCTGATGTCATGGAAGAGGAGACAGCAACCGACGCAGGACCCAAGACTTTGGAATTCAGGCCGACTGAGGGCAACCTGCCAGCAGGTTACCCAAATTTAATGACTGCAAAGTGAATACACTCGAACATCTACATTTATGGTAAGTGTACACAACTGTACTTTGTTAGTGCCCCTTTTTGGGCTGTGTGTATGTTTGTGTGAGTTACTTAGTTTAAAACAGCTCTTAGTTAATCAGTGTGCTTGTGTTGTGTAATGTCTGAAGATAAGGACAAGCATCCGAAGTCTGGGTTTAAAAAGTGCCTAGACTGCGGACAGAAAATGTCAGTCACAGATGCCCATGTGCAGTGTGTTTACTGCTTGGGTGAGGTACATCTACAGGAGTCTTGCAGCATATGTCATTCCTTTTCCACAAGAGTGTTAGCTGAAAGGAAGAGGAAATTGATTGATAGGGGTATCATTAAGCACCACTGTCTAACCAGGATGGAGCCAGTAAAGCATCCAAATCTTCTAAGTCTTCCACTGATCCTAGATCCAAGAAAGGAAAGAGGTCAGAAATTGTGGTGACTTCGGCTCCACTGCCCTCGGAGCCGACAGTTTGCTAATTTCGGAACCGGGACACAGCCTTGGAACCGGTTACCGAAAAATCTTCTTCCATGTTGCTCCATTCGGCTCCATCTGTCCACTCTTCCCGGTCCTCTGTCAGCTTATCTGATCTGGATATGGACCGGCTGGTTCAGAAACTCTTGAAGGCACCAGGCCTAGTTAAATTGCTGTCGGCTCAGACACATCCGTCGGAGCCGAAGACCACTACCCTTGAATTGTCTGCTCCTCCTCTGAGCCATATCGGGCCTTCGGAGCTGGAGGAGGCTGACCTGATGATCGTGAATCCCTTGGAGCCGATACCTGCTCCAGTGTCGTCAGCTCCATCTGCTCGGACATTCTCGGTGCCGACCGGGGACTCAAGGAGCCGACACTCTCCGGTCTGGTACGGGGATGATAGCCGCACCGACTTGTCAGTGCTGACTCTTCCTCTCGGGGCTTCGCCTCAGGTGAGCTCGGCTTTTACCTCGGGCTCAGAGCCCTTGGCTTCAGTGTGGGAGGAGATTGTGGCTCCATCTGAGCCATCGACTCCTTCCCATCGAAGCCGAGGTGCTTTCGATGCCATGAGGCGAGTGTGGTCTCCCAAGACTTGCTCATCTCAAGGTCTGGCCTCCTCTTCCCCTAAAGTGCCTGTATCTGTTTCTGTTTCCTCTGGTCCTCCCAAGCGTAGAGACCCAGAGCCTCAGGTAGCCCCACAGGGCGCTCCCTGCTCTTCTGAAACCTCTCCAGAAGTTCCCCCTGAAGAAGTTCCCAGGAAGAGATTATGCAAGAGCAGGCATTTGGACTCCCCCCAGGAGTCGTATCACATTGGACACCGACCTGGATGAATCTGAAGGGTCCCCCAGTTCCCCCTCTGAGGACATTACCTTTGCGGAGATTCTTGAAATCCTTAGACAGAGGGGTGATTGGCAGTCCAATAGCCCTACTGAGGACAAATTGTTTCTCCTGAAGGCATTTGGATCTCAACCTTCCACCTCTTGGGTATCTCCACCCTACGATGAGCTTATGGATCTGGTCTCTCCTAGGGTGTAGGAGTCTCCAGAATCTATGGAACCTGTTCCTCGGAGGCCTAATAAGTTTATTTCAGCCCCTGTTGATAAGCCCTTTTTGACCAAGGGAGTCCTTGTTGATGCCGTGGTGGTGGCGGCAGCCACCAAAAAGGAAATATCTGGGACTTCCTCATCTATCCATCTTCCTATTGGGAATCTAGGATCGTGGATAGATATGGGAAACACATGTTCAGTTCAGCGACTTTCTCACTCCGATCACTGAACTACTTGACACATTTTACCAGACTGCAGAGAGATCTCCTTAAGGAGTTGGGAGATACTCTTCGGGGTGCTGTAGCTTCGAGTGTATCCGATAAGATTGCCACTCATCTCTCTACCCCCAATACGATAGTCAACTCGTCCATGCATCTCATATCATACGCAGCTGATGGTTCGAGCAGAGCCGCAGGTACAGGAATCGATCTCTGTAGGCATGCCTGGATGCAACTCTGTTCCCTCACGGAACCCTTCAAGTCTTCCTTTAATAATACCCCATTTGACGGCTCATCCTTGTTTGGGCCAAAGGTGAAGGAGACTTTAACCAGGTGTGAGCAAGAAGGAAAGTCTGCCATCGGAGTCCATTTTTCCATCCCCACTCGACCCTTTCCCAAAGGTCAGAGGGGAGGAAAGATGTGGTTCCGGAAAGCCCAAGGAGCCTTTCAAGACACACATGGAGAGCCCCCCTCCAGAGGTAGAGGAAGGGGTTTCAGTGGAAGACGCCACCCTTGTGGCAGAGGGTGTCGGCAACACCAGGGTGACAGAGGTCACTTCTCTGGTCAATCCTACCAGCACTCCTGAAGGGAGGCCCGCCTGTCCTACGCTGAAGGCAGTCGGGGGGTCACTTATCTTTGTACCCCAAAGCCTGGATAAATATAACAAACGACAGTTGGGTACGAAGTATCATTTCCAGAGGATATTTCATACCATTCTCCACCCAGCCTCTTCCCGTCAAAAAAAATCCCAGACGTTCCACCCAGTCAAATTGGACAAGCAGCAATAGAGGTACGCCGATTGCTACAAAAAAGAGTCATCCAGCCAGTCCCAGCAGACCAGACTGGATTCAGAACTTACTCAAGGTTCTTTTTGGTTCCAAAGAAAACAGGGGACTGGAGACCCATTTTGGATCTCAGCAGACTCAACCAATTTGTGAGAAAAGAGAAGATGTTCATCGTGTTACCCTGCTGCAGTCATCACACTTGGGTTATCCTGTCGTCAGGCGGTCCCGCAGTCTGCCGGAATTCCAAAGTCTTGGTCCGGCGTCGGTTGCTGTCGCCTCTTCCCTGACGTCAGTGCACCAGGGGTATATATAATGCAACCGACGCCATTTTCTTCAGTCTTTCTTGCTGCACGGTGCCCGAAGCAGAAGCAGTTCGCAAGTGCCGGTCGGCCGACTCCTGATGGTCACGCTATAGTCCATACTCCCCTTGTTGGGGAAGGACAATTGGATGTGCTTGATCGATCTCAAGGATGCGTACTGCCACATAAAGATGGACAGACCATCCAGAGATCACCTGCGTTTCCGGCTGGGAGCCGATCATAATTTCCGAGCTCTGCCCTTTGGTCTCACTACAGTCCCCAGAGTGTACGCCAAGTGCATGGCAGTAGTCACGGCTCACCTGAGGCTTCTAGGATTCCAGGAGTTTCCGTATCTAGATGATTGGCTCCTTACCACCACCACCAGGCATCAACTTCTTCAAGCGAGAGAGGCTACTCTGACACTGTGCGATCAGCTAGGCATTACAGTCAACTTCGAAAAGTCTGCCTTGTTGCCATCGCAGCATATCATGTTTATAGGGACAGAACTAGACACGTCAACCACCACTCTTCGCCTTCCACCAGAAAGAATCTCTATTCTTCGCCAACACATCATGTCCCTAATATCAAAGAACAGAGTACCAGCAGCAGAGGTATTGAAAGTTCTGGGATTGATGGCGGCAGCTGTTCTAGCAGTCCCCTTAGCAAGGATGCATATGAGAATGCTTCAATGGCTTCTATTCATGCAATGGTCTTACAAAGAACTTCCAGTGAGTCACATGATCCTGATAAATTCCTGCAAGAAGCATCTTCAGTGGTGGTTGACATCTCTTCATGTCACAATAGGACATCCTTTCATGCTTCCCCCTCCAGTTGCCACTATGACCAGGAACGCTTCCCTGATAGGGTGGGGGGGCTATTTCAGGGAAAGACTGCCCAAGGCACATGGACAGATCAAGAGTCACTTCTGCATATCAATGTCCTTAGGATGAGAGTAGCACTTCTAGCGTTGCAATACTTTCAGGATTTTCTTCCTCTAGGGACAATTGCAATACAGACAGACAACATGTCAGTGGTCTGGTATCTGAACAAACAAGGTGGGACCAAGTCTTATCCCCTTTACCGAGAAGCCTTCAGAGTATGGCAGTGGGCACTGTCATCCCAGCGCTTTCTGTTGGCAACGCACATCCTAGGCAAATCCAACATAATAGTGGACAGACTGAGCAGAGCAATTTTGTTGGCCCACGAATGGTCCCTCAGACAAGAGATTGCGGACAAGATCTTCCGCAAATGGGGACAGCCTTCCTGCAACCTCTTTGCCAGTTATATCAACAACAAATGCAGAAGCTATTTTACCCTAATTCCCACACCAGGTCACTCCCCGAGGGATGCTCTTGTCCACGATTGGCCCCCAGGTCTCCTCTATGCATATCCACCAATCCCTCTGATATCCAAATTCTTACAGAAAGCAAAGTCGCTGGGATGGACAATCATCCTCATAGCCCCTCATTGGCCTTGGCAGATTTGGTTCCCGTTTCTTTATCCTCATATTCTGGAAGATCCAAGGATCCTGGACCCAGTTCCGGACTTGTTGACACATGCGTCAGGGGATCTTCACCCGTCATTGCAGACACTGAAGCTAACCGCTTAGCTGCTCCAATTCCCTGCATAGCCAGGCTCTATAATCTTTCCCATGACACTAGTCAGATTTTGTTGGCTTCCCACAAACCTTTCACCAGAAAATTGTATCGTAGTAAGTGGAAGAGATTTTCCATTTGGGCTTCTTCCCACAACATTGACTCTTATCAAGCGCCATTGTCTTCTATCTTACAATTCTTGACAGAAATCATCAACAGAGGAGCAGCGGCAGCTACAGTACGAGTACAATTAGCTGCTATATCTAATTTCCATCTAGGAATTGATGGTTTGAATATTACGGCTCACCAGTTGTCTAAGGCTTTTCTAAAAGGTTCCTTTCACATAAGGCCTCCAGTGAAGACACCTTATTCCCTCTGGAATTTGAATTTTATGTTATCTCGTATCATTCTTCCTCCTTTTGAGCCTGCATCATCTTGTGAGCTAAAATTCTTGCCATGTAAAACTATCTTCTTAGTAGCCATCACTTCAGCCCGTAGAGTGTCAGAGCTCCAAGCCCTTTCCATCAAGTCCCCTTACATGGTCTTCCATACTGACAGAGTATCTCTCAGAACTAATCCATCCTTTCTGCCCAAAGTATGTTCTGAGGTTAACATTAATCAAGTCATTGAGTTGCCTGTTTTCTTCCCTAATCATACCAACAAATTGGAATATATGTTGCATAAACTCGATGTTCATAGACAACTTAGACTTTATTTGGACAGAACCAGAGACATTAGGAAATCAGATCAGCTCTTTTGAGTCCTTTTCTGAGACCAGGAAAGGTAAACCAGTTGCTAAAACAACCCTGTCTAAGTGGCTGTCTGATTGCATCACCTATACATATGCTTGTCATAAAATGCCATTATCTTGTAAGGTAAAGGCTCATTCAACCAGAGCAGTTTCTACCTCGTCAGCCTTTCAAGCCAAATTGCATTTGGATAACATCTGTGCAGCAGCCACCTGGTCTAAACCTCATACTTTTATAACTAATTACAAAATGGATAAGGCCTCCAGGAACAGGGCTTCATTTGGTTCTATGGTTCTGAAGAGTGTACTGCCGTGAGCAACCCAAGATCAGGGTGCTAGGGATGCTACCCATCAGTGATGAATGAACGGCGAGATTGAACAACTTCACATAAAGAAGTTATGTACTCACCATAACGTTCCATGTGAGTTGTTCCATTTCGCCTTCATTCTCACGTCCCTCCCTCCTTCCCCCTGCTGGCTCACAGTTGACCTGGAGGCTGTCTTCATCCTGGTTTTTCGGTGTGTATTCATTCCTTGGTAGAATAATTATTGTACTATTATATGGTACACAGCAAACAAGATCTGAGGTAATTCCAGCAATGCATTGTGGGATAAGGGGTGGGGTCTCAAGCTACTGGAGAACATTGAGCTTGCTAGTTGGCCGTGTCTGAGCCGAGGATCGGCTCCAAACCCATCAGTGATGAATGAAGGCAAGATGGAACAACTCACATGGAACATTATGGTGAGTACATAACTTCTTTTTTTTGCTGAATCTGCAAGTAAAATATAAAATGAAGATCTACATCTGCTTTAATATGGCTGCATTTCTAGGCCTATGCAAAGAGAATACTGTATTTGTCTAACAAAATACATTTAATCTTTCAAGCATCCTACTTTTTTCTTTCACTTTTTAGCAGTTTTAATTTTTAGATAACTGGAGCTACCTGAGGAGGGAACCAGCTCAAACAAGTACTATATGTGTTTCCCACTGATTACTGATGGCATGGCTTTTAGTACTCTTGACAGGTATGTTAGCTTTCAGGTGCCAGGAAATATCCTACTCTCCCCATTAGGTTGTGGTCATGTCAAGTGCAGATCGAGCCGAAATATTTATAGATTACACGTTTGTCATCCTTTTCCAACTTTTTGCCATTGAAGAAAATATATTAAGCAATTAAATGCGAAAGTGTTTGGCTAATGGCATTCTTTAGTATGTCGTTTTTACCACTGTGTTAATATCTGCTTTGTTTTAATTGTCCTTGCACTCTGTAAACTGAACTATTGCAACAAATTGAATTTTGTTTTGAAAATTGTACTGTATAACTATTTTTTTTTTTTTTTTAAACAACTTATTTCACAGGATATCTTCAAGCAAGCAACTGAAGACAGACTTACAAGTGCCAAGGAGTTGCCTTACTTTGAGGGTGATTTTTGGCCCAATGTGCTGGAGGAGAGCATTAAAGAGCTTGAACAGGAAGAAGAAGAGAGGAAAAAGGAAGAGAACACAGCAGCCTGTGAAATTGACGATGTATGTAATTAATAATAGAAAGGAAAATGGTGTTTTGGATGCGATTTTTTTTTTTTTTTTTTTTTTTTTTTTTTTTATTTAATTAAGGTGAGACTGTAATGGCCTTTACCCCATAAATTTTCTCATTCTGCTTCTGATGGTATTTAAGCACTGTAGACATGGCTTTAGTCTTTGGTGTTGTTCATCATTTGAACAGAAGGTTAATTCATTTTCATGTTTTTTTTTTCCTGTGGTTCACAAGAATTTTATTTGCAGAACTGTAGACAAACTCACCTGTAGCTGTTGTGGTTCCAGATAGTTGCGATTAAAGGTGTTGTCCCTTTTTCTGTATGTCGAAGTTGCAAAACAGAGTTAAATGAACCCCTTTCCAGGGAACTGAAACATCCTATTGTACATTCTATGCTTATCTGCTGAGCTCATGCAAGGCCACGTTTATTCCCACCCTATCCCTATGATTAGTGTTTATAGCACATTTTTTGTGGGCTTACTTTTGTTTTGTAATATTTTACCTGTTCAGACTCGCCTAATTTACCATGTGATGCTGGTGCCGTATGTAATCGTTCATTTTATACACAGTTTTCATTTAGCGTTATAAAATTGACAAGCGTGAGTAAACCTAGTTTGTCAGTGAACTTTCTACTACTGAATGTTTTTCTTCAGGTAGAACCTTGTGAAAAGCAAGTTTGCCTGTTCACAGCACATAAAGTAAATTGCTTCAAAAGAAGAGAGAGAGAAACAAAATGGATATGGTATTTGCCATCATAAAGACTGCCCTCACATGCAACTCTAAATTAAAGCACAAAAAAAAACGAATCACATTTAGGAAAAAGACACCATGTTTGCCAATGGTAAAGATGGTTTGTGCATAAAGCTGTTTAAAACTGCACAAATCTAAGAAATTTAATTTCAGTAGTCAT
This sequence comes from Protopterus annectens, assembly GCF_019279795.1. NCBI lineage: Eukaryota > Metazoa > Chordata > Ceratodontiformes > Protopteridae > Protopterus > Protopterus annectens. Next base: position 282,973,325 of record NC_056746.1, read on the forward strand.
GTGCCAGTTGTAGTATATATGTTCATGCCTGTTAGAGAGTGTGTAACTTGTGTTTCTTGATAATACAGTAATACAGCTTTACCCACTGTCTGTCTGTCTTGTGGTTGCAAGCAAATGGAAATAGTACAAAGGTAATAGGGAGCAGGAGTGTGGTTTAAGTGCAGCAGGAGTTCTGCAGTTCTTTTAGCAGACTGTTGTGAAGCGTAAGTAGTGTTTACAAGATTTGAAAATTGTTGGCATTTGATTCTGAATTCTGCATTTTCTATATTTTTCTTTTTGGGGGGGTGGTTGATAAGAAATCTTTAAGTTGAACGCTATCTGGTTACAGCTCTCTGATAGATGTATACCTGCTTATGTGATGCCTAAGGTGGTTGCACAACTGCTTGGAAATTATTTTGCATTTAGTTGCTTCACTGTACTTTAAAAAGGATGGATTCATCTATTAGTGTAGCAAGTGGTCTTTATCTCACCACCATCAATCATCATCTTGCATATGTTATTCCTGCCTTTGAAAGTTCCCACTGTGTGAAGGTAACATTTACTTCTAATTGCCATACTCCAGATGTCTGTCTGTTATGTCTTGTACAAACACAGTTACTCAGTGTCATCTTTGGGCATAATATCAAGAGTGGTCCTAACTGTATGATTTTGAGTCATTTTCACTCCTGTTTTATATTGGCTCCTAAGTGCATATATCAGGCACTGAGGCAGGTAGTTACATCATCTGCCACACTAGGAGAGCAACTGAATTTCACAGTTTACTCTTTTCTGCTGCTTATACGTTATGGACCTTGGTCCTGATTTAAGTCATAATTCCAAAACTCAATGCCTGATGCAGCAGACCTTTTGGACTCTTTGTCTGGCTCTCTTGTAATAAGCCAAGATGCACATGTAATGTTTCTACTGTCTGGGAAAAGAAGTATTGCCAAAGACATAATTCTGGCCATAAATTTAAATTTAGAGTTATTGATATGGTTTATGTATCATGCAGGGGGGGTGATACTAATAACCTTTTAGAAACAAAGGAGTATGAGTGGATATTAAGATTGGCAGCTGATTATCCACCAGGTTTAAATTCTGCTGTTACACTGAAACCTGTTTTAACTAAAATACAGCGAAATTAATTGAATTAAATTAATATAGTTTATGAAAATGTAGTTAGGACATGAGTTTGATGTACAATATATGTATCAAAGAATTGCTTTTGAGAAATTTTTAACAGTATGAAGTTTTATGTATTACGTTTGTCACATGATTCAGGCTGCAAGTCATGTGATAGCTTTGGCTCCTATTTAAATGTGTGTTTTTTAATGAAACCTGTATTAGTATTGAAAAAGGGCTTGTAACCCGAAAGCTTTACTGAACATAAAGGTGATTTTTTTCTCAGCGTGTGTTGTGTTTTGGATTATCTTATATTGGTTCTTTCAGCAGTTTGTGTTCGTATTCAAAAGAAGTATTGCCAAAGTGACAGCATTTCATCCTGTGCACCAGCAGATATGCAGGGGGTGACCTCTGGCTTCCTTCACTACCAGAAGGATGACATCTGAAAGTTCCTCATGGGAGAATCAGTTGGAGGGTATGAGTTGCAGCCTTAGATCCATGTTAGAGCTTTTGTCAGAAGGCCAGTGAAACAGATGGCAGTCTGTTGTAAGATCCTTCAGGAGATAAGGTTGTTTTAGAAGCTGCCTTTCAGTCCCCATGTATTGTAGGCTTTCCCTCAGTTAGTAAGAACTTATGCCCCCTTTCATTTCAGCAGAAGAAAGGCTTGGAGGGGATGCCGTCATGACTCTAGCCTTGGGGGCAAGTCATAGAGTGTAGACACTGCCCTTTCCCCAGTTGATCACTGGATGAGTGTCCTTATGACCATCCTGCCAACTCCTGTAGTCTTCCTGATGTGGGTTGGTCATATATGGGGCCAAGGACTTATCTTTCTAGGTCCTTACCCTCACAAGCTTAGCAAGATTTAATTATCCAAAGTAGAATAAGCTTCATTGAATCTTCCCAAGCAAGGGTGCAGGTTGTGTGTCTTTTGACGTCATACAGATATTTCAGATCTGATACGGCCTGTCCATCCAGATGCAAGATTGCAGACATAGGGGGCATGGCTTGACACCAGCTGCAAGTCCACAGAAGACCTGTCAAGTTACTGCAGTGCTGCCATCTTCCTGTTACTCTGTGCCTGGTTCCTACCCATCACACTCCAGACCCCAGGCATATGATTTGGATCATGAGGGTGTGGTTCTTTCAAGTTTGCCCTAGTTTGTACAGCTCAAGACCTGAACATGTTAGACCTGAACATGGATGTGTCTTTGAGCTGTTTGCTTATCCCCATTACATTTGTTTAGCTCTCTTGCTACCTGTATAGAGATCTTTGGATAGACGCAGAGTTAACTGTTGCATCCGTCAAAAGGCCCATAAGGGGGATGATCTTTTTTTACTTGGAGAAGGCCAAGAGTTCGTCTTCCATTGTTTACTCATTCTGAAGAAGTTGGAAGGCTTTCTTCCTCTCCTGGACTATAGCAGTGTCAAGTAGAGTATCCATAAATACAGTAGATCAGGTTCTGTATTGTGTCTTCCTATGGTGAGTGCCTCTGCTGTTATTGGGTGTTTGAATGGTGTAGTTGGACTTTGATATACATTTTCTGCTGTATTGTCTTGTGAGGTCTCTTCAGGTTGTCGTGGTTGACTGTCACTTTAAGTACAAAGTACAGCTCCTTTGCTCCCCTCCACTTCAGTTACCTTGCCTTCTGCCAGACAAAAAAAGAGACTCGTCATCAGAGAAGTCATCTGACTCTGACTGTGAAGGAGAGGGACAAGACCTTGCATACTGCAGGCAGCTTTCCTGTTCCCTAAGGCATGACAGTGATGATGATGATTTATCTTTGGGCTCCCCAAGGATGATTAATTTGAAGGACCCTAACCTTAGTGAGAGATCATTTTAAATGGGAGACAGGAATTAACATTCACATAAAGGGTAGAACTGCTGGTGACTGGAGACCCCCACACTACACCAACCCCTCTTGTTTCTGAAGCATTTACAAATGCCTTTGAAAGTACTTATTTTGAGCAGAATTCTTATCCACTGGCACCCAGACAAGTCAACGAGAAGTAGAAATGCCTTTACAAAAATCTGGCAGCAGACAAAGCAGTCTGCCTGTGGAGCTAATGTACCTCCTGTTAGTAAGACCCTCGCAGCTGGTAAAGAAAGTGGGGTGATGAATAGATTCAGCTAAGAAGTTTTATACTTCTAACCTAAGCATTAGTCATTACTGCAAGACACTCATTGTAGTACCAGTTGAGGATATGGTAGGGGATATAGCAAAGGCATCCCTAAAACAGAGACTGCTGAAGCTGATTAAAACTACAGCAGAAGAAGAAGACAAGCATGCTGTCATGGGTGGGTAGGCTGTCATAGATTCTTGTAATAGGCAGCTGCCTTAGGTACAGTGGGCAGATCATGTGCATGGCTCAGAGGCCATATCCTGTCAGCGAATGTCAATGGACAGAATTTAAATGGTCCATTGAACAAATTCCTGTCATTTGGTCCTCCTTTCTAAGATTTTTTTTTTTTTTAAGTTAGTTGAAAACGGTAATGCTATGCAAATGGAAAAACATCTGTTTTGCTCACCAGTTCCTAAGTTCACTGAGAACTTTCCTGTCAAGCAGTGGCCTTTCCAATAGTCATGCTGTGAATAGTTTAATAATAAAAAGGCATTTAAAAAGAAAGTCCCTTGGATAGGTGTCAGTGGCCAGGGCAAGCATTAGGTTACAGGCAGGAGTAATGGCTCCTCCTCTCCAAGAGATTTCCCCCTCCAGTGTTGACTTTTTAAAAACGTCGACCACCACCACCATCCTCTCTCCACATTCTAGGTGAAAATGTTGCCCTTTTCTGAGAACAGTGGGTTAATCTGTCCACAGACATTTTGATGACAGAGCCGATTACTTCAGTATATAAAGTCAAATTCAGGTCCTTTCTGACTTTTATGAAAATATCTCCCTTTCCTCAGGACCAGGTCTCCTTGGCAGGGCCAGTTCTAGACCAGCGTCTTGCTTGTACTAACACGGTTCTGTAGAAAAAGAAGGAACAAGGTCCAATTCAAGACACTTCCAGGTCCTCAGGAAGGATAGAACTTGAAGACTGATTATAAATTTGTCAAAGATAAATTTACTTTTTAAATAAGAAACATCTTTATTAAATTATCACTTATGACATAGACAATCCATATAGACCAGTTTTTAGTTGCAAACGTTATACATCACGTATCTATCCAGTCATTGTCAGTCAAACATTACATACCCCATTCAAATCCTGCCTTCTTTTAAGTCTCATTCTTTCTCCAAAATGTTATTCTGCATGTATTGTTCCCACAATTCACATTTTTGCTGTGTAATTTGATCCTACCCTTTTCTAAAAATCCCATTTCCAGTTATTTTATCTCTTTTATACTCACTACTTCTAGTACAGATGGTTTAGACTTAGATTTTTATTTTTTAGTAATTGCTTTTTTTGCAGCTTTCCTAATTAGACTCCGCAAGCCCTTACTATTCCAATTCTATCATAGCTCAAAAAATCATTTCCTTAGTTACACCAGTTTGCTCACCCAGTATTTTTGATAGAGTAGTTTGCAGGAAATGTTTAAAGTCTGCCGACTCATTATACTCCCAAAAATGTGTTCCTAGTTACCGGTTTCTTCCCCTTCACACCTCCAACATTTGCTATCTACCTGAGGAAAAATTATGTGGAGTCTATTTGGGTTATAAAAATATCCATGTAAGCACTTCCAAGCGAATATACCAAATCTTCTAGACTTTGTTGCACATTTGGGAGTCATATATGTATCCCCCATTGTTTCTTTGATTGCTTAAGGTTGGGAGGGTGCCTTAATGGTTAAGGTGTTTGCCTTGCAAACACAAGGTGCAGGGATTGAGTCTCACAAGGGATAATTGGCTAGGCTTAAAATGGCTCGCAAGGGCAGTTAGCTTAGTACTAATCTATGAACCTATGAACCTTATCCACTCTTTCTTTCCAATCCTTAATAACTTCCTGTGATTGATTCTTATATTTATCGTGCAATATTTTATATGCTTTACTAATTATCCTTTTTTTAACAGCAACTTCTCTTCTAGATTACTCTACCAGTGCTTGTCTTTCACTTAGGATCCCCCTGTTTCTTTCTCTTTGCCTATACTCTGATATCAATTCTTGCTTGGGAAGGCAATCTTGAGTCTGTAATCCAAATAAATTCTTGGCCTCTTCCCATTATATTATCTGTCCGTCTGTAATTATTTGCTCCCAGTACCTTGGTTCCTTTGGAGTTTTCTCACAAATTCCAGCCCCCTGTTGCCTATCATGTGTATACCTAATTGCAGTCATCCCTATCTGCAGAATCTCCTTTCTCCAGTCCCATGTTAGCTTAGTTTTTATGAATATAATATTCTGTATAGGTATTATTATTCTCCTTAAGGATCTATTCTTAATTCAAAATCCCAGTCTTTCCTTGTTTCTTGAGCTTCCTCGTTTTGTTATATTTTCCACTTTGAATTTTAACTTTCTGCTTGTGCTATGTATAAGAACCTTAACGGTGTAGCTCTGAAATACCCCTTCAAATCAGGTAATCCCAAATCACCTTGTTTTATTGGAATGATCAGCTTATCCTACTTGACTCTTGCTGTCTTCCCCTCCCAGATAAAATCCTTCATCTCTTTAATTGCTGTCTTCAACTTCTCCTTTGTTTGATACAAATATGTCTGACCTGTCTACAGTAAACTAAATGAACTAAAAATATTTTGATTGCTTGTATCTTGCTGTCCATATCCATAAAACAGAGCTTCCAATTTCTAAGTCTTTGTATTTTTTGTTTAGTATCTTCCCACATATCCTTAGCTGCCATAACAGAAACCTTTATACTCCATACTCCCAAGTACTTCATTTTGTCATGTCCCCATAAATGTGGGTATTGCTGAACCAATTTGTGTGTGGGTATATACACTACAGCTATTACCTTTATAGGGTTCATAGGGGTTCATAGGTTTGTACTAAGTTAACTGCTCTTGCGAGCCATTTTAAACCTAGCCAATTATCCCTTGTGAGACTCGAACCCTGCATCTTGTGTTTGTAAAGCAAACACCTTAACCATTAGGCCACCCTCCCAACCCTTGTTTTAGCTTCATTATTGTTGTATCCTAAAAAGACTTGAAACTGTCTCCAAATGTTCCACAACACTGAAATGTCCTTTTCTGGTTTTATCAGGTATTTACTAATATCATCTGCAAATAAAGCCTTCTTTTCTTGACTACCATACCAATTATATCCTCAAGTTTTTGAGTCCCCTATTTTCTTTGCCAGTTTTTCTAAATATAATATGAATAACAAAGGGGAAGTAGGACACCTTTGCGTAGTTCCTCTGCTCAAACAGAACTTATCAGAAAGGAACCCACCCACTTAAATTTCACCTCTGATCTCTCATATACCCTCCTAATCAACCTTATAATTTTATCAAGGAATGTAAAATGCTTCCATTGCCCTGCTAATAAAATCCCAGCATACTCTGTTGAATGATTTCTTTGCAAGAGGACCCACCAACAACAGTGATATTTTCTTACAGTCTGCTTCCCTCTGTGTTGTCAGTGTTCTATTAATATTGTCAAATGTTTACCTCACCTCCACAAAACAACATTGATCCATATCTATCAATGTTGGCATCACCTTTGTCATTCTTTAGCCAGTATAGACATAATCACTTTTTAATCATAGTTTAGAATTGAAATTGGCCTATATGAAGCTGGATCTGAAGGGCCTTTATCATCTTTAGGTATTGCATCCACCACCGCTTTCTTCCAGGATGTTGGTGCTTCTCCTCCTTTTAAAATACTGTTAAATAAAACCTTTCAGATCTTTATCATTTTTCCCTCCTAGCTTCCAAACTTCACAGGAATACCATCTATTCTTGGAGACTTTTCTATAGATTGGTTATACATCAACATTTTTATCTCATCTCTTCATATTTTGTTAGTAATTGAGCCTCATCTACCGCTAATGTTGGCATATTTAATTCTTCCATAAACATTTCCATTTGTACCTTTTCTTGATTTCCATATTTCTCTGCTTTATACGGATTTTCATAAAATTTTCTAAACATTTCTCGTGCGGCTACAGGATTTGTGGTTGTCTTCCTTGTTATAGGTTCCATAAGCTTGCTGACAACCCTTTCTGCTTTCTGTTTCGTGAATCATTGTGCTAAAAGTTATTGTGCTCAGAAGTTATCAAAAAACAGTTGCTTAACAGCAATCTTTCTAAACGTATGCATATTATTGAGGTAGGTGTTCTGCCTTTTTGTAAGCATTTGTTATTGCACTTGAGCTCAAAACCAGTTTGTTTTTCATTAAGAGGGCTTTTCTGCACTCCAGTGGGAACAGAGGGCTGATTCAACCCATCCGAGTTGGAAGCTGCTGGTGGGAGGCATATTGTGTCTTTATTTGATTGGCCAGAAGGCGTAACCGTGTAAAAATCTTTCATCCTGCTGGTGTAAAAGTCTTGCATTTTTGCATTGCAGTTACCAGTGCTTTGTATATAAGCAAACCTCTCCATTTTAAAATCCTGTATAGGAAACTCTCTCCATAGTCTCACACTGTTCATAGCTGCTTGAAGAGCTGCCACTTTGTGCAGAGGGCAGCACCACTGCAGGTCATCTAATAGTATACTGCTAAACACTCTAATTCACTTAGACCTTGAAGTGACTCTCCCCTACGCCTTCCCGTCTACCAAGGCTCTGGTATGATGGATAGCTGCTTGCCTGTCATCCCTGTTTTCTGACTTGGTGGATATGGGCATCCTGAGGCAGTGTAGTAACTGTTCACTGACAACCATTTAATTGTAATCTTAGAACAGACAAAGAGTTGTGTGAGTTGTAGATACACAATGTCATTGGAGGCAAAACTCTCCTATACACCCATGAAAAGTACAAACCAGGTTGTTGGTGTTACACCCAAAACTAAGGAGCAAACACATAGACCCACATATGCCAAGGTACTCACTTGTAATCTACCCAAACCTCCTAAAAGCATTTCTTAGTGGCCCTGCACACACACAAAAAGACCTCACAAAACACATAACTCTGAAAAATAATAGTAGCACACTTCCAAGCCCATAAGGCAACACACACCACACAGCCAAACAGTCTAGTTATTGGGGATTCCATTGTAAAACATACTGTTGTCCCCCATAGCAGGCTAAACAAGGAGAAGATCACAGTATCTGGAACCAGGATCTGCCAGATTAGGCATACACTTAGGTCTTTAAACCACAAGTGCCTGTATGACACAGTCAAAGTCCATTTGGGCATAAACAACCTAAAATGTACCTCACTGGATTGTATGAAGAGAGGCATGACAGAGCTCTCTGAATACATGTCCCAGGCAGGTATGAATCTAGCCTTGACTGGGATCCTACCTTCACCACTGATGATGCCACAGTACCACCAAAAAATGATTGACTTCAACAATTGGCTTAGTTTCTGGTGTCAAACAAGGGGATCCATTATCTGTCAGCCTGGGGAGACATGATCATCAAACCACGATGCTTTGCCAGAGATGGTTTGCAGTTGTCACCACTTGGCTTCTGGACACAGGCAAAAACTTTATCTAGGCCCATTGTGCCTTTTTTAGGCATTGCCAAGTTGCTAAACCCTCAAGCATAACAAAAATCACTCAAGACTATCTAAAGGTACTGCTGCTTAATGCTAGGAGTGTAAATAAAAAAACTGTACTCCCTGGAAGCACTCCTAACCCTGGAGAATCCAGACATATGTGCAGTCACAAAAACATGTTTCAGAACCATGGAAAGCACTATGGCTGTCAAAGGCTACAGTGCCTTTCATACATTTTGATCCCTCTCAGCTCAAGATAAAACAAAGGGGAGAGGTGTCTCAGTGTTCATAAAGGGTAAATACACTGCTGGACAGGTCCAACAGCATGACTCACTTGAGCTACTTCATACCCAGCTAACCATAGGTGCAACCCCCTGTTGTATTCTTGCTAGTTAGAAATCCCCTAACATGAGTCTGGAAAATTACACCCCTTACCTAATCCTACTGGTATCTGTTAACATTAACCCTTACACCATACTTATGGGTGACTTCAACTACCCCTCCATAAACTGGGAGACTTATGTGACCCATAATTCATGTACTCAGAGGTTTTTGGACTTTGTTAATGCAAACACCCTGGAGCGAGTATTTAGCTCCCCAACTGTAGGTGCAAATATCCTAGACCTAGTACTCACAAACATGAGGGATGCTGCTCCTTCCCATGCATTAACCCCTGCCTGGTAAGATCTGACCACAAAATGATCTCCTTTAGTATTAAAACTAACCCAGAGCCCCCATCAAAGTCCAAACCTGGTCAGAACATTGCTAAGGCCAGTTACCTCAAACTAAGTGACAGCTTATTAAACTTCAAAGCCTCTCCGATCCTGCATAACGCTGACAAAGTCTAAAAAAGTAGTATGCCACTGATGCTCCTCTTGAAATTTTTATTGCAACCTTAGAAAATAAGCTAAAAAGTAGAAGTAGATTAGCGGTTTCATCCATATTACATATTAATCTTATGAACTTAATCAAAAACATTGCTGGTTTAAATATTATGTACTTATTTATCTATTCGTATGTTTTAGAATGGTTTTAATATTTCAATGAAATATACAGTATTGTTTTTAAAAGGGGGAGGGGAAGGTGGCGTTATTTTGAAGCTTGATGTATAGTTTGTTATGAAGGTTTATTCAAACCAGTGACGACGTGATGTTTTTATCTGATAAAACGAACACAATGCTGGCAGTGGAATAAAGAAAGTCGTATCTTATGTTAAGTGCTTCTTGTTTACTTCATTAATAAACTTCATCAGACAAAATCAGTAAAACACAATTAGAACACTTGTATACTTCAAAATTTGGTGCCCTTTTTCTACTACAGGAAATGACATCAGGAACCTAAATAATATGCTATTTCCCCCATTGCATGTACCATTATTCATAAGTAAACAAATATGTATACATATTATTAAACATTCTAAATACACAAATTACATACAAAATGTGCAACTATATTAATTAAAAATTATTAGCTGCCTAAGAAGTTAAATAAGTATACATTTATATGTTGTTGTTGTTGGTCTTTCGGCTTTTCCCAGTTAGGGGTCGCCACAGCGGAACTCCGGTCCGCTAATGATTGGCAGTCAGTTTTTATGGTGTCGAGTTGCCAGCCCGACGCCCAACCTTCAACGAAGGCATGCCCATTCAACGCATGCCTTTCAAATGCCCACTCGACATTGGGGAGGACATGCAGACTCCACACAGAAGGCACTCCCAACCCAAGCCAAGAATCGAATGGGAGAACCTCTTTCTGTGAGGCAACAACACTACCGCTGCACCACCGTGCAGTAAAAAACAACAAGCTTAAATATTCAATGTTAAGTTGTCAATCTCGCCTTCATTCTTGCTGGATGGGTTCGGAGCCGATCCTCGGCTCCGACTCGGCACTTGCTAAGCTCGAGAGTCACTTTTACCAGCTCGAGGCAGCCCCATATCCCATGATGCAAGGCGGTAATTACCCAGATCTCGTTTGCCGCTTCGCTGATGAGGTTAGTCTTTTTACCAGCTCCTGGTAAATTATATTTTTCTTGCTATTTGTCAGGTTTTAGGTGTCTCAAACCCTAATTTATAGTCTTTATACCCTTCAGTGTACTTTATTCACTTAGCTCCATACCCATTTCCCCTTAGTTCACTTAGTTTTAGCGTATTCGGGCCTTAGGCCTTTCCCACCCTCACAGTTCCTGTCAGGATTTCCCTCAGGTGTGTGTGTGTTGTGTCACTCTTATAGTAATAACTAATTATTATTATTAGTTATTTATAATTTTTATTTGTTAGTGTCTTGTTTGGACTGATTGGTGCGTGTGAGTGTTTTAGGACTGAGATATGTCCAAAGATACTAGGGTCTCAGTTTTCAAGAAGTGTGACTTGTGCTGTCAGAAGATGTCTCTGACAGACAGTCACACTTCTTGTATTTATTGCCTGGGACCCCTACACCTGCAGGACTCCTGAGCTATATGTCATTCTTTCAGCCAGAGAGTCCTGCAGGAACGTAGAAATAAGTTGATCCTCAGGGATCTTCTTACACCAGAAAGCTCCCCGGCTAAAGTCGGCTCCGGGAAGCCCTCCAAACCTTCCAAGACCCAGGCTTCGGTGTCCAAGTCTATGGTCTTGGTTCCGACTCCGCCGGAGTCAACATCGGCTCCGTCCGGAGCCGATTCTTCCTTGTTGGAAGTTTCTGTACCGGCGCCAGTTGGCTCCGATACCCTGGCTTCAACACCTGTGTCGGCTCCGTCTGGAGCCGACACCCTTGCGTCGAAGCATGTCTCGGCTCCGTCTGGAGCCGAGATATCTTTGTCTCCTCTCGGAGCCGACAAGTTGTCGGCTCTGCCTGGAGCCGAACGTTCTTCGGCTCCGATGGCTCCATCCAAGAAGAGGTCTAGATCTCCTTCTTTGGAGTCTATACACTCTGCTGCAGCCTCTCCCTTGCTTTCGGAGCGGAGCCATCGGAGCCGATCATCGAGATCGTCCAGGCTCTCAGACCATGACTTAGAGAGAGTGGTGAGTAGGCTATTAAAATCACAGGCACTAGCCCAGATGCTCCATAGCCCGTCTCATCAGACGTCAGCTATTCTACACCCCCCTGAGATTCCTCCTTCGACTCTCTTACAGAGTTCGGAGCCGGAGATTATTGGTACCGTGACTGTTGCTGCTTCGGAGCCGATACCACACCTTTCGGCTCCGTCGTCTTCGACTCCTATCTCCTCCTTGAGACCTTCCTTGGAGGGATCCGGGCGTCGGGCTTCCCTGGTCGGCTCCGAGGGGGCGAGTGGCATCGGACCCTTGTCCGACCCCGTTCTCCCTCTTGGAGCTTCGGCCTTGGTGAGCTCGGCCCCGACATCTGCTTCGGAGCCTTCCCTTTTGGTGGGACCAGGGATCCCTGTTTCTTCGGAGCGGGATCTCTCGGCCCTCCCTAGAAGGGGAGCCTTCGAGGTGATGAGGAGTGTGCTAGCCCCAGAGCTTAGCCAGCAGTCGGTTCCTTTAGCTCCTCCCTCTATGGTGCCTGTAGATGCCTCTTCCCGCTCTCTTGCTCCCGGACCCAGAGATCCATCGCCCCAGGTTTCCCCATTGGGAAGGACTTCCTCTTCCGAGGTTTCTCCTGATCCTTCAGGTGAACCCCCGTGTAAGAGGACCTGCAAGAGGAAGCATTTAGACTCCCCTGAGTCTACAACATCAGATACCGATTTAGATGAGTCGGAGGGGTCCCCAAGATCTTCCTCTGAGGATGTCTCCTTTTCAGACATCCTTGAACTCCTGAAACAGAGGGGGAACAGGCCCTCCATTAATCCCTCCTAGGATGAATCGGTATACCTGGATTCTTTTGGATCTAGACCCTCCACCTCCTGGGTGTCTCCGCCTTTCAACCCCCTTATGGAAGTCATAGCTCGAAAGGCGTGGGCATCTCCTGATTCGGTGGAACCAGTCCCCAGGAGACCTTCAAAGTTTATCACGGCCCCCGCTGAAAAGCAGTTTCTTACTAAGGGTGTCCCGGTTGATGCCATGGTGGTGGCGGCCGCCACCAAGAAGGAACTTGCAGATCCTTCCGTGCCAGTCCATCCGCCTAACAAGGAGTCTAGGACCATGGACAGGTATGGCAAGCGGATGCTGTCTTCAACGACCTTTGCTATGCGTTCGCTGAATTATTTGTGTCACTTCACCAGACTTCAGAGAGACATCCTCAAAGAGCTAGGTGAAGTAGTACAGGATCCGTCAGCAGCAGGGGCTCAAGAAAAGATTGCCTCTCAGCTGGGAATCCTAAATTCCATAACCAACTCCTCCATGCGGCTCATTTCTTATGCAGCCGATGGGGCGAGTAGAGCTGCAGGCACAGGAGTGGCCCTCCAACGTCAGTCCTGGATGCGGCTCTGTAATTTTGCAGACCCCTTTAAGGCGTCCTTCACAAACTCTCCCTTTGATGGGACAACGTTGTTTGGCCCTCAGGTGAAGGACACTTTAACCAGGTGCAGCAGGAAGGCAAGACACTTTCTGCCGTAGGAGTCCGTTTCTCCACTCCTTCCAGACCTTACCCCAAAGGTCAGAAGGGAGGGAAAATGTGGTTCCGGAAATCACAAGGAGTTACGCCTGACACACGTGGTCAGTTTACCCCCAGAGGCAGAGGGGGTAATAATAACAGACGCCGCCCTAGGGGCAGAGGGGGTCCGCAGAACCAGGGCTCCAGAGAGCCTCTCTCTGACAAGCCCTTCTAGCATCTCTGAGGTGTTGCCCGACTGCCCACCCTTGGAGGCAGTCGGGGGAAGATTGTCGCTGTACCCAGAAGCCTGGCTTTCCCTCTCTCAAGACAAATGGGTACAGTCGATCATATCCGAGGGTTACAAGATTCCTTTCGAGGAAAGCCCCATCCCTCAAAGAGGTTCCCTTCCAGATGTACCACCCGGTCTCAGGGAAATTGCAAAATTAGAGGTGTCAAAGCTTCTAAAGAAAAGGGCCATCCAGCCAGTACCAAAAGATCATTTAGAGTCCGGAATCTACTCAAGGTTCTTTTTGGTCCCCAAAAAGACGGGAGACTGGAGACCAATTTTAGACCTAAGCAGGCTCAACAAGTCTGTCAAAAAGACAAGATTTCGGATGGTCACACTTCAATCGATTTTGCCCTTTCTGGGCAAAGACAACTGGATGTGCTCCATAGACCTTCAGGATGCGTACTATCATATAAAGATTCACAGACGCTCCAGAAGTTTTCTCCGCTTTCGGCTGGGGACCAGTCATTTTCAATTCAGAGCCCTGCCCTTTGGCCTCACTACAGTCCCCAGAGTGTTCACCAAATGCATGGCAGTGGTCACGGCTCACCTGAGACGTCAAGGATTCCAGGTGTTTCCGTATCTCGACGACTGGCTCCTCTCAGCCACCACCAGGCATCAACTTCTCCAAGCCAGAGATTACACTCTACGTCTCTGCGGTCACTTAGGAATTTCAGTCAACTTCGAAAAGTCTTCCTTGTCGCCCTGCCAATCTATTACCTTTATAGGCGCAAATCTAGACACTACTCGGATGTCAGCAAACCTAACAAGTCAGAGAATCCTAGATATCCAAAACCACATTCGGATCATCCTATCCAGCAACAAGTTGCAAGCCAGGTTGGTCCTGAAAGTGTTGGGCCTCATGGCAGCTGCCATAACACTTCTTCCTCTGGCCCGCTTTTACATGCGTCTCCTACAATGGATGTTGTTCACCCAATGGTCCTTCCAGCAGCTTCCCATGCTTCACAAGATTCTGGTGACACAGACCTGCAAGAACCATCTATCCTGGTGGATTTCCTCTCCTCTAGTTCATCAGGGCAGACCATTTGTTCCCCTGACCCCGGTAGCCACGGTTACTTCGGATGCCTCCCTGATCGGGTGGGGGGGGGGGCATTATCAGGGCAGGATGGTTCATGGCACGTGGCAACCGTTCGAATACCACCTGCACATAAATGTCCTAGAGATGAGAGCAGTGCTTTTAACGTTGCAAGCCCTCAACGACTTTCTCCCTTTAGGGACTATTGCAGTTCACACGGACAACATGTCCGTGTGGTACATCAACAAGCAGGACTGAACCAAGTCCTATCCCTTGTGTCGAAGCTCTCAGACTTTGGCAATGGGCGATCTCCTCTCATCGGTTTCTGGTAGCAACGCATATCCCCGGGAAAACCAACATAATAGCGGACAGATTGAGCAGAGCTATTGTCATGCCTCACGAGTGGTCTCTCAAGCAATCCATTGTGGAGGAGATTTTTCAGAAGTGGGGCCGCCCATGTTGCGATCTTTTTGCTACACCCCAAAACAGCAAATGCCCAGACTTCTTCTCTCTCTTCCCACTTCCGGGCCATCCCCCCAGAGACGCTCTTACCCAAGATTGGCCCCGGGGACTTCTTTATGCTTTTCCTCCCTTTCCTTTGATACCACAAGTACTCCAGAAAGCTACCGTCTTGAGAGCCAAAATGATTCTCATTGCCTCTTACTGGCCTCGACAAATTTGGTTCCCGTTCCTTCATCGCCATCTTTTGGCGCGGCCTTGGCATCTGGACCCAGTTCCAGATCTTCTGACCCACCAGTCGGGTCAACTGCATCGGTCAGTTCCTTCCCTCAACCTCACAGCTTGGTTGCTCCACTTCCTTCCTTAGCCAGGCTTCCTATGATCTCTAACCCCGTTAGAGATATCATAGTAGCTTCTCTTAAGTCCTCTACCAGGAGGATTTATTCTAGCAAGTGGAAACGCTTCTCTTTTTGGGCAAAATCTAAGAACATAGACCCCTTTACTGCCCCTATTCAGTCGGTCTTAGATTTCCTTGCGGAAATTTTTCACTCAGGTTCTTCGTCTTCCACAGTCAAAGTTCAGTTGGCTGCAATCTCGAACTTCCATGTCGGCTTTGCAGACCACAACATTATGTCCCACAAACTTTGTAAAGCCTTTCTCAAAGGAGTGTTCCTTCTTAAACCCTCTGTTAGAGATCCTCCACCACAGTGGGATCTAAATTTAGTGCTGACATCCTTGATACTTCCCCCTTTTGAACCGGCTGCTTCATGTTCATTAAAGTTTCTTTCTTGGAAGACACTTTTTCTAGTCGCTATTACCTCGGCTAGAAGAGTGTCTGAACTTCATGCCCTCTGTGTTCGTCCCCCTTATTTGGTCTTCCACAAAGACAGAGTATCCTTGAGAACCAACCCATCCTTTTTGCCCAAGGTTGCTTCTAAGACAAATTTAAACCAATCCATTGATCTCCCTGTATTTTTTCCAAATTATTCTAACAGGGCGGAACAAAAATTGCATTATTTAGATGTTCATCGCCAACTTAGATATTACTTGGACAGAACAAAGCAATTTAGGAAGTCCGATCAGCTCTTCCTGTCTTATGCTGAAAATAGAAAAGGTCTCCCTGTTTCTAAAGTGACCTTATCTAGATGGCTATCTTCCACCATTTCTGACATTTATCAGCTTAGGGGCAAACAGCTGAACTCAAAACCTAAAGCTCATTCCACAAGAGCTCTAGCCACTTCTACAGCCTTTCAGGCTAGACTACCCTTAGATACTATTTGTGCAGCAGCCACTTGGGCCACTCCTCATACCTTCGTTTCTCATTACAAATTGGATTTGGCCTCCAGGGACAAGGCAAGCTTTGGTTCCACTGTTCTCAAGAGTCTATTCCATTGAGCCACCCAGGACAGAGGTGCTAGGGACGCGGTCCCATCCAGCAAGAATGAAGGAGAGATTGACAACTTAACATTTAGAAGTTATGTACCTACCATAACGTTCCATGTTAGTTGTCTTCTCTCGCCTTCTTTCTTGCATCCCTCCCTCCTGTCCCCCAAGCCTGGACAGACCTTGATCTCCCCTTTTCTCTGGAAGATTTTTCTTCCTTGGACACCAGATAGTTCTTGTCCTTGATTACCTGGTTTCCATTACAGCCTTTTTAGGTTAGTGCTTTTCTTTCCTTAGTGGAAAGTTTTTATAGGCAGTTTTTTCCTCTAGATACCAAACGAGATCTGGGTAATTACCGCCTTGCATCATGGGAAATGGGGCTGCCTCAAGCTGGTAAAAGTGACTCTCGAGCTTAGCAAGTGCCGAGTCGGAGCCGAGGATCGGCTCCGAACCCATCCAGCAAGAAAGAAGGTGAGAGAAGACAACTAACATGAAACGTTATGGTAGGTACATAACTTCTAATTTTTTGTCACTGAAAAAATAGCAAAGGACAAAAGAGGGGGACCTTGTGAAGAAGTAGTGGGGGTCTGGGAATTATGGTGGCAACTACAGTGTAATGCCACTGTGTTTCCAGGCATTAATGAATACATTTCCATTAGTAGTATTTTAAAAATAGGAACCTTATATGCTATAAGATGATTGTTGGTTTTAAGTTGCTTTAACTGATGGTCTTTTTTACATTTTAGTAATTGATGACTCCGTCTTAGTAATATGTGCATCTACATTGGTTGGGGGTAACATGTGACTTTAATTGTTAATAGTATTTAATTCTGCTAATTGATGGGTGTTAACTATACTCTGATGAAGTCTAGTGTTATATGCAGACGAAAGTGCTAAGATGTTCTTCGTGTTTCACTGTTGCAGTCATCACATTTGGGTTATGTGCCTGCAAGTAGCCCACAGCTGGCCTGAATACCAGACTCTTGGGATTTCTGCATCGGATGCTGTCGCTTCTTCCATGGCGTCAGGTCGTCAGGGGTATAATACATGCAGCCAACGCCATTACATCAGTCTTTCTTGCCTTGCGGTGCCCGATGCAGAAGCAGTTCGCAAGTGCCGGTCGGCTGACTCCTGAAATTTTCGTTTTTGAGTTTCAGACCTGAAGTCTTCTAAAAGATAAGTACCCCACTGGGGATCCTTATTTCTTGCACTAACCGATGTCAGAAATAATCAATAATTGTCTTACCTGTGGAAAGCAAATACCTCACAGAGATTTTCATTCTTACTGCATCACCTGTTTAGGCCCAGACCACGACATCCCTTGCTGTCGGTTTTGTGCCTTGTTCAACGCCCGAACTATCCATCATCGGGCAATCTTTGTAGCTAAATACTTTCGCTCTCGGCCATCCGACTACTGATCTTCCGAAAAAACGTAAGGGTAAAGACAGAGACAGACCGCATAGGTCCAAAACTGCCGACAACGCTACCGTTAAGCTAGTCGTCAGTCCGCCGGTACTCGGGCGCTTTTGCAGCCCCTGACACCCACTTCTACAGATTCGCAGGACTCTACTGAGAGCCATTCGGAGTTCGATATGCCACGAGATGCGACTACGGAACCTGCGGATGTCTCTACCTTGAATGAGTCTGGAGCCGCTGTGCAGGCACCAGCTTCTGAGAGTGTATTCAGGCCTACCGATTTTCATGTTAAACCGACGACTTTGTTTCAAGCCAAAAATATTGAATTTCTCAGGCCTAAAGTTCACACTACGCCTAGGAAACCGACGACCAAAGTGCATTCTCAGGCCCACAGGCCGCAAAAACAAATTATTAGAATGGCTGAAGACCTTGTTATCTTAATTAGGGGAAGCCAGCTTTCCCCCTCAAAGAGACCTAGAACTTATTTTCCTTCTGATTCTTCTGATCAGGAATCAGATATCTCTGTTCCTTCTGACTACAGGACATACCCTTATCTACTTATGAGGATTCTGATGCAGAGGATTTCATTCCCTCTGCTTCCCCTCCAGAAGATTTTTCTTTTGGTGAAACCCTGCATACCCTTAGGGAGCATTTCCGCTGGGAAAGTCAGGGCTACTCTCAGTCCAAAAAGAGACTCAGGGAATTTTTACACCTGCCTCAGCACAGGCCTCTAGCTATCCCTCTGGTTCTGGAGATTGTAGATGATGTTTTCTTGGAATCCAGCCTTACCCCGGATACTTTGCCTCCAGCTCCCAGGAAACCTGACAGATACTGTAGAGTACTTGACTCTCTCAAATTCCTTTTCAAGAAACCTACTGCGGATCCAGAGACCATTTCCCAAGGACCAAAAGGAAATAAGGCTACTACTGCCAAGAATCCTACCCCTTCTGACAGGGATTCTCGGACTTTAGACAGATGGGGTAAGAAGGTATACACCTCTGCTACTCTGGCCATTAGGGATTTAAATTGTCAGTTGCATATGTTAAAGTATCAGCAGCATATTATGGAGCTAATTAAACAGAAAATGATGTTGATTTCTGACTGTGCAGAACACAAAGATGTACAAGAGTTAATGTATTCTGCTGACCAAGTTGGTAAACATACTTTGCAGTGTGGTTTTGATGGTTTAGAAGCATCTTGTAGGGCTACTGTCACTGGGTCTGTTCTTAGAAGGCATGCTTGGCTCAAAGAGCAAAACTTGCCAGAGCATGTCAAAGCAAAATTACTGGATGCACCCTTAAACCAAGAGCACCTATTTGGCAATAAAGCAGAAGTTCTCAAAAGGATGGAGGAGAAAGCTAAATCTATGCAAACTGTTAAAGATTTCTTACAAGTACAGCCACCTAGATTCAGTAGGCATTGACCTTCAGAGGAACTGGTCCTTTCCAGTCCCTTCCAGGCCTTCTCAGTCCAAGCAGACCCCCAAGACGTCAGTCTCAGATTATGCACAGGTCTAAGCAGTGGGGTGCTACCACGTCCAAAACAGGGAGTAGTAAGCCACTCCCCCTATGGTAAACTTGCACAATGACTTATCCTTAACTCCCCCAAGCCTTGCTCAAGTACTTGCACCTTTAGGAGGAAAACCCGCCCTGCATGCAAAAAACTGGGAATACATTACGCAAGACAAATGGGTTTTAAACATTGTTTCCCTAGGATACAGATTCCACTTCCACTCACTCCCAACCCTAAGTGGATAGCCAGATCTCTTCCCAAACCAGTGGGCGGAGCCCCAAAAGCAAGGATTTTCTCTCCTCAGCATCAAGGCTATTAAACCTGTCCCAGCAGAACAAAGGGGACAAGGTTTTTTTTTTCAAGTCTGTTCCTGGTTCCCAGTAAAGAAAACTTTTGGTATCCTATCCTGGATTTATCTGTTCTCAACACCTTTCTGGTGGTTCCAAAATTCAGAATGCTAACTCTCCAACAGCTGCTTTCTACGCTAGCCAAGCATGCTTGGCTGGCAACCCTAGACTTAAAAGAAGCTTACCTGCACATCCCCATAAGGGAATCTTGCAGGAAATACCTTTGCTTCAGGGCAAGCTCTATGCACTATCAGTTCTCTGCACTTCCCTTTGGCTTATCTACTGCGCCCAGGGTATTCACAAAGTGCCTAGCTCCAGGCACTGCTTTTTGCAGGCAGAGAAGTATTCAGATTTACCAATACTTGGACGATGGCCTGATTCAGGCGGAAAGTCAGGACTTGCTACTACAATACCTGGCATTTGTAAAGAGTCTTCTAACTTCATTGGGGTACACCATCAATGAAATGAAATCACACCTAGTACCCTGCCAACAGATTGTATTCCTGGGAGCAAGCTTGAACACAGCTTCCCAGATGGCATTCCTTACTCCAGAGAAACTAATTTATTTGACAACTTACTTCAACCTACTGGCCACTGAAACCCAGCTATCTGCAAGGAAAATACTGCAAGCTCTGGGGTTCATGGCCTCTTGCATTCTGTTAATTCCATATGCAAGACTGCATATGAGGAAACTTCAATATTATCTAAAAGGTCTATGGTGTCAACATTCTCAGGACCTGGAAACAATAATTCCAGTCATTCCATGTCTAAGTGCAGAGTTCATTTGGTGGGCAGAGGCCTGCAACCATAACAAGGGGCTCTCTTTCACTCTACCCCCAGCCACCCAAACCCTAACAGACGCATCCGACTATGCATGGGGGGCTCACATGGCAGGACAGTGTATTCATGGCAAATGGAACCCAAAGCAGATGCACCTGCATATCAATAAAAAAGAAATGTTAGCTGTACAGAATGCTGTAACAGCCTTAAAAAGGCCTTATTCTTCCAGGACAACTATTGGTAAAGACAGACAAAACTACAATTATGTGGTACATAAACAAGCAGGAGTGAACACATTCCTACCCACTCTGCAGACTAGCCATGGCTCTGTGGAACACAGCCTTGAGCAACCAAGTGCACCTACAAGCTCAATTCCTGCCAGGCAAACTAAATTCAGTGGCAGACGACTTAAGCAGAAATCTCATGGACTCACACTAATGGAAAATGGAACCCAAAATCTTCAAACTTTTGGGGAACAGATGGGGGGACACCAGAGGTGGACCTGTTTGCTTCCCCTCAGAGCTATCAATTGAACACATGCTGCACCAGAACTCCCCACAGCCACGCTCGGAAAGTGGATGCCCTGTCCTTTCCCTGGGAAAACCTCTCGGTTTATGCCTTTCCCCCTCTGGTTATCCTCTCAAAGGTTCTACTAAAGATCAAACAGGACAGGCCAAGGACAATCCTGATTACACCAGACTGGCCACGCCAGCACTGGTATCCTCTTTTGCGCAGTCTGACATTGCTACAACCATGGCACCTGACTCAGACCCCTTCCCTGCTGTCCCAGCAGGGGGGCCAAATTCTGCACTCTCAGCTTCAGACCCTGAACTTTGCAGCCTGGCTAATCCCCTGAACGCACGTCTAGCAACCCTCAGTAAGCAGGTGCTGGATGTCATTCTTGAGGCATGGAGGCCTAGTACTAGAAAATCCTATTCAGAAAAGTGGAAAAGATACTGTTCCTGGAGCCAGTCTCAAGGGATGGCTACAACTGTGCGCAGCTTACCCTCATATAATAGATTACTTAACAGAAATACTTCACAAGGGCCTATCCTTTTCTTCAGTTAAGATTCATACCTCTGCCATCTCAGCTCAGTATAATACTGAGCCCACCCCTCTTCTCTCATCCTCTGGTAAAACAGTTCCTTAGAGGGGCCAAAATTTTAAGACCCCCAGGAGAGCTCCCACTCCAGCCTGTGACCTTGACTTTGTATTGGAAAAATGTACACGTCCCCCCTTTGAACCGGCTGCTACAGCAGAGTTGAAATTCCTCTCATGGAAAACAGCTTTACTTCTAGCCATCACTTCAGCAAGAAGAGTGTCTGAACTGCAGGCCCTTATGGCAGTGGAACCCTTCATTATCTTCCATGCAGACAGGGTTTCCCTCAGGACTAGCCCATCTTTTATGCCTAAGGTGGTGTCTAGTGTGGCTTTCAATCAGTCCATTCATTTGCCTACTTTTTTTCCTAATCCTCAAAATAAAGGGGAAAGGATACTGCATTATCTAGATGTGTACAGACAGCTTAGATTCTATTTGGACAGGACTAATCTGACCAGCTGCTAGTCAGCTTTGCTGCTGGGGCAGAGGGGAAGGCCATTTCAAAACAAACCATATCTGAATGGATAGCCCACTGCATCCATTTCTGCTACAAGCACCATGGAAAACCTACCTCACAGGGGATAAAAACACATTCCACTAGGGCTACATCTACCGCATTTCTCAGAGGAGTCCCTACCAGGGACATCCTGGAAGCTGCAACCTGGAGCTTGGTACACACTTTCACCAAGCATTGCCACTTGCCTATCTTTTCTAAATCCAGAGCTGGATTTGCCACAGCAGTCTTACAGGGCCTGATTGCCAGGCCTAATGCTTCTTAAATCTACCTCCGCCCTTCCTTAGCTTTGGGAATCAACCCAAATGTGATGACTGCAACAGTGAAACAGGAAGAACATAGTACAGTTGTGTACACTTACCATAAATGTAGATGTTCAAGTGTATTCACTGTTGCAGTTCTGGTTACCCTCCCTCTCGCCCCCTGATTGTCTTTGCTTTCAACTATCCTTTTTGGTTTGACATGTCTTACACTATGTGTATTTGCTTTTTGCGGGGTGTGTTTCATACCATATAATTGCTTCATATTTTGGGAGCACCTGACATCTGGGGCAAGGAAAACTGATGTAATGGCTTCGGCTGCATGTTTTATACCCCTGACGACATGGAAGAAGCGACAGCATCCGACGCAGAAATCCCAAGACTGTGGTATTCAGTCCGGCTGAGGGCTACCTGCCGGCAGATAACCCAAATGTGATGACTGCAGCAGTGAATACACTTGAGCATCTACATTTATGCTAAGTATACACAACTGTACTTTATTTGTGGAAGCTGTGGAATAAATCTTGTTCATTTTTATCCAGCCTGTGTTCGTGGTTCCTGGGTGTATTGTTGACAGTTCATAATTTTAACTTGTTAATACCGGTTGATTACTTTTATATAAATGTAAATGTGCCCGTGTCAAAAGTGATGATTTGATAAAGGTGTTTAAAAAATACCACTTATGAACTGCATTGAAGCAAAGCAAACTTTAGTAGGTGAGTAGTATTTTTTTAACTGGTTGATGTTTTCAGTTGGTAGAAGGAGATTAAATCAAACATCAGACTTAAGACGTGGTTTATTTGGGTATGGAACAGATGGCAGATGTTTTTGGCTGATATCATTGTCCCCATCATTGTGAGCAAGTCAGTATGTATGTTATGTTTGTCAATCTTGCTTATGGTGCTTGATGTCACTGTTTTGTGATACGGTGGTCTCTCTGATTACAGAGAATTGTTGAAAATGAGATATTTCCAGCACATTGTTTCTTTTTTCCCGACAGGGCCCTCAGGGGGACAGCAAGAATGCCAAGAAAAAGAACAACAAGAAAACTAACAAAAATAAAAGCAGTGTGAGTCGTGCTAGCAAGAAGAAACCAGGGATCCCCAGTGTGTCCAATGACCTGTCTCAGAAGCTATATGCCACAATGGAGAAACACAAAGAGGCAAGTAGCAGTTTGCAGTTTGTTACCCAATGAATTGCTTGAATTGGATTATAAAGTGAACTTTCCAACAGTGAAAGGTGGAGAGGGACCTGTGCTGGGACATAATTTTAATTTTACCAGTATTGCTCATAATAAGTGCTAGTTTATAGAATTGTAAGTTTCTGATGTGATGTAATATTTATTTTACTGGATTGTAGCATTTGGTTGAGGTTTCATAGTTTGATCTGAAATGTAAGATTTTTGTATTTGTTTTAAGAGATGAAACATTTTAAAATATTATTTTGGAATTTTGCAATGGGCATTGAGTATGAAGGGTTTTCAAGGTTTGAAAAAAACTAAATTTTCTTCTGTTTGCTGAACACACAATTACTGCTGACTTGCTTGTTGGTGCAGATGCATGCTTCCATTGTCAGAGCTAGTGACCCATATTCAACTAGTTTTCATGGTACCTGTACGTCAGACATAATGTTGAAGTGTTGAGCAGACAAGAAGTAGATCTGCTACTGTCTAAAGAGGATGCAAGTCTTCTCTGGAACCAGATGCATTCTAAGACTAAAAGCTTATCCTGGGTGCAAAGAAAGTCCAGAATTGTGCTCAGTGCTCCTATTTATTATCATAGTATCAGGAGATCCACTGTTCTCTTTTCCGTCTGGGTTCAACCTGTGTGTTATCAGATCTGACTCTGATCCAAGACCATCCATTTCCAAAAGACTTCAGCCCCAAGCTCCACTTCCTCTACCCATGATATTTAGCTCTGACAGAATCACCTCAGATCTTACTTGCTGCCTTCCAGGTTTATTTTCTTAATGCTAGCAGACATTTCCTCCCTTGTTGTTGTATAGTTGTGACTTTCAAATAGGTGCATTAGTTTGCTTTGATTATAGTTAGGAAGAATGTTTTGATTTTTCTGTTTCTTTCTCTCTCTCTGTCTCTACTGAGTGCTGTACTGGTTACTGATGGATAAGGGATTTAAGAAGTATAGTTTGTGTCCACAAACTCCCTTTCCAGGACTCGCACAACAGAGACCTAAAGTGCTACTTTGTGACAGCTTTTTGGGTACAAGGCTGTTTATGAAAGGAAAACCAAGCTGGTCCTTAAGGGTATTTTGCCCTCCAGGGCTACAAGTGCTACTTCCACTCTGTCTAGTAAACACAAGAAAGATAATCAGGGTCGAAAGGAGGTGACTAAGGACAGCAAATCTTCTAAGGGAGACTCTAAACCCTAACTATAGCAGCCAAGTCCAAAGATCTTCAGCTCCTCATGCTGTCTCTGTGCTGTCTTACTATCCAACGACTCGCACCCATTCCCCACAGTACTGACTGGGAAGGCTACATTTCTACCCCTTTTGTGTTAAAAGGACCTCCCTCAGGCAAGGTTCATTCACCTTTCCTCTCCCTCTACTCCCAGAGAGTTTTTTCCAGAGTCTTCTGCTTGGTGTCTGGATCCAATGCTCTTCTGTTCGGGCCAAGTCCTGTGAGGTTTTTTTTCAAGTAGGCAGGCTTCCAAGCCTCCTTCAACAGCTTCTTCAGTCTGTCTGATCTGCAAGGCCAGGTACAATTAGGCCTGATCCCTTTAACTTTGGGTCCTTAATCTGAGGCTTCGGCTATGATGAATTTGTTTCCTGTCTTGGGGCCCTACAACCCCAGGGTTCCCGGAGCTGGTTGCCTTACCTATGGGATTGGACCTGAGAGCTTGATCAATATCAGCCCCCTCCTCCCTGCCTTGACCTTCTGAACGCCAGCAGTCTTAACACTGAGCGGAAACTGGAGCTGACCCTTTGGAGTTGGTGTTTCCAGTTCAGATTCAATGCTTCAGATTTCAGAGTAGTCTGTCCCACTTGGCGCTTTGAGTCTTAATACTTTGATTCAGATCTTGGTGTTGGGACAGGCAGGGGAATGGCTCTGGAGTCAGCATATCCTTGGAGTCTTTGGATCCCAGGGGGTGCGGGTTGCAGGTGACCAGCTTCAGCCTCTACTTTTAACATCATAGAGAGGATAGTCTACTGCCCCAAGCTGAAGTGGTGTATGCCAACCATCATTCTTCCCCCCTCATCACATCATCTCTGGAGTTGCATCAGCCTAATCCGGTACAGTCCACAGCAAGTGGCTTCCAAACTACCCTGCACCCAAGGCACCCTTCCCCTTCACTTCTCCCCTGGATTCCACAGATGGGAAGGTCATGGTAAGAGGCAGTACAGGATTAAGCATCAGGGTTCCCCAGAGCAAGTGTTCACCGAAGACACCAACCTCGAGGAAGGAGAGGGGTCCCTGAAATCCCCCCACTATGACTTCTCTTTTGATAATCTTATGGGGTTCCTTCACTAGCAGAAGAGTTGGACAGCCAAAGCTTTGTTTCTGGAGGCTTTTGAGGTGTACCCCTCCATGTTCTGAGAGGTTGCAAATCTGGATGTACTTATTGACTTGGTGTCTCAGAGGGTCTGGTGGGACCCAATACAAGGGAACTAATTCAAAAAATAGCCTGATAAGATCTTAGGCCTTCCCAAGAATTGCCAACATTGGAGTAAGGGTCCCACCATCGACGCTGTTGTGGTGGCTATAAACACCAATAAGCACATCTCTGAAAATAGTTCATTGGTTCACCCCATAATAGGGAGTCTAGGGCATTGAACCGGTTAAGGAAGCAATCCTACACAGCCAAATTTGAGCTAAGGACACTAAAATATCTGGTTCACTTGACAAGACTTCAATGGGACATTGTGTCTGAAGTGTCGAGTGGTTAAGACACAACAGACTCCAGAGTCTCAAAAGACTGTGGAGACTTCAGTTGTCCACATTGCGGTCTTATGCTAATGTGCCCATGCGTCTGCTTTCCAGTGCAACCAGTAGAATGTCCCAGGCAACTGGCACAGGCATCGCCATGCTTGGATGAGACTATGCAACTTTGTGGACTGCTTCAAGGTGTCCTTTATTAATGCCGCCCTACAACAGTCCTTCACTCTTTGAGCCTAACTTAGAGATGTTGAACCAGGTGTGAGCAGGACAGAGAAATGCTGTTGACATTTCAGTGCATTTTACTACCTCCCAAGGGATCTTCTCTAGGAACCAGAAGTGTGTGTGGGGGATGTCTTTTCTTTAGAAAAGTTCAGCAGTCTTTTCAGGATGCTCCTATGGAAGTTTTCTGCTGTGGCAGGGGTTATCTGCAGAGTCATGGATTCCATGAAGCTTTGTCCTGGAGGCCCTTCCAGCAACCCTAAAGGGTTGCCCAATTGTCCATCTCTGGAAGTAGTTGACGGTTGTTTGGCTGTACACATAGAAGCATGGGAGGCCTTCACCTCAGACACGTGTATGTTGAGTCATATCCAGAGGCTACATGATCCATTTTTATTTCCCTCCAAAAAATCACCAGACACCTTCTGGATGTGCCACCCCATTAGTGAAGGGATGCAGCTGTTGAAATCCAAAAGCTGTTAGAAAATTGAGTTGTCAAGAGGTCTTATCAGACTTATGCAGATACAGGATTTTTTCCAGGTTCTTTTTGGTTCCAGAGAACAAGAAGGGTCTCAAGCCAATTTTGGATTTAAGCATATTAAATCACTTTGTGAAACAGACCAATTTCTGGATGGTCATGGTGCAGTCTATTCTGCCTGTCTTGAGAAAGGATAGCTAGATGTGCTCGATTAACCTCAAGGACACCTACCATCATATAAAGATAGCGAAGTGCTCCAGGAGGTTTCTGCTCTTCCATCCAGGAGACAGTCATTATCAGTTCAGACTGCTGCCCTTTGGTCTTAACACCACACCCTTGGTGTTCACCAAGTGCATGGTAATCATGGCAGCTTGGCTTAGGCGGCAGGGTTTCCAGGTCTTGCTTTACCTGGACGAGTAACTTCTCACCACCTCGGCAAGAGAATCACTAGTCAGCGCCAGGGACTCTCTACTCCAGCTGTGCCATAAACTGCCAGAAGTCCAGCCTTCAGCCATTTCAGACATTGGAGTTCGTAGGCTGCCCAGATGAATGCAGTCTCTGAGATTACAAAACTCCTGGCTCTGAGAGTAACTACCCTTCATTCTCAGGCATTACGGTAGTATAGGAAACCTCCATCGTCTCAGGTTCTCAAACTCTTAGGTCACATGACTGCAGCAATCTGCTTACATCCCTTGGCAACTTACCACTTGAGGATGCTGCAGTGGACATTAGCAACGCAGTGGCCCTACTTGACTGACTATATGGAGTTTCCCATAATACTAACAGGAGCCTGTTGAAATCGAATTGAGGTGGATGAAGTCCCCCCCTTGTGTCGGACAGGAGACCTTTTGCTCTTCCTCACCCATACAGTATAGTCATGACAGCCATCTTCCTTTTTAGGAGAGGGGGGTGCATTTCAAAGGGAAGACAATCCAGTGGTCATGGTCTACAATCGATGCCATTGTTCACATCTTTGTTGTGAAGATGAGGGCAGTCCTCCTCGTTTTGCAGGCTCTTCAGGACTTTCTCCCCAAGGGTGTGATACTGGTGCAGACAAGCAATATGCCTGTTGCCTGGTAGTTAAACGGGGAGGAACCCAACACTTCCCCATTTGTCAGGAGGCTCTGAGGGTTTGACAATGGATGATTTTCTCTCAACAGTTTCTCATAGCAGTGCACATCCCAGGAAGTCCATCATTTTAGTGGACAGCACAAGTGGTTCCTACATCGAGAGTTGCTGCTTGAATTTTTTCAGCACTAGCATGCTCTATGCTGTGAGCTGTTTGCTTCCCTATCCAACAAATACAGCAGTTATTACACCTTAGTTTCTGCACAGGGACAGTCACCCAGGGGCACTCGTCTGTATGCTTGACCCCTGGGTCTCCTGTATGCATATCCTCTGACTTCTTTGATAATAAAGTTCTTCCAAAAGGCTACCTGTTGCAGAGCGACTGTGGTCCTCATTGCTCCTTTTTGGCCCAGTCAGGCTCCCCTTTCTTTGGCTTCTTCTGAGAGGTACCCTCATTGGCACCTGGATTCCACTTCTGATCTGATTTCTCATCCAACTGGCTTGGACCCACTTGATCTTCGGTTGCTCAGATAACTGCATGGCTTCTCCAATTCCCCTGATGGCCAGAGATCCCAAGCTTTCTGACAGTGTGGTCCATAGTTTGTTGTCTCCTCAGAAGTTATCTGCTTGCAAAGTCTATACCAGTAAGTGGAGGATCTTTGTCTTTTAGGCTACATTTAAAGATTTGGACCCCTTTTTAGCGCCTTGGGAGGCTATTCTTGATTTTCTTTCTGACTTACTTCATTCAGGATCTAGTCATTCCACAATTAAAGTGCATTTTGCAACTGTTTCTTACTTTCACATTTGGTAGAGATAGTACACCAGTGGTGGTGATAAAGGTTTCGAAGACTTTTCTCAAGGGAACCTTTTTATTGCGACCTCCTGTCAGGGATCCTGTCCCTCTGTGGGATTTGCATTGTATGTTTCACGTGCTTTGTGGACCTCCTTTTGTGCTATCATTAACAGTTTCCTTAAAGTTGTGTCTTGAAAGACACTTTTCCTGGTGGCTGTTACTTCAGCCAGGCATGTGTCACAGCTGCAGGCTTTATCCTTGGTACCTCCATATCTGGTCTTTCATAAAAACAGGGTATCTGTAAGACTGGATCTTGCTTTTTTGCCTGAAGTGGAATGAAGAACAATTTAAATCAGGCCATTCACTTACCAGTGTTTTTCCCTGAATTTTCAAATAAAGGAGAATATTTGCTTCATTGTGTCAGTGCTCATAGGCAATTGAGATTTTATTAGGATAGAACCAAGTCATTCAGAAGGTCTAATCAATTGTTTGTCTCCTTTTCAAAGGTCCAGTTCAGAAAGCCAGTGTCTAAGGCTACTGTATTTAAATGGTTCCCTGATTGCATTTCATTTGGATAGAATTTGAAGGGGAAATCTTTGCCTTGCAAACTTGTGACATTTTAATAGAGCTATGGCTACCTGTATGGCTTTTCTCTTGAGCAGCTATTGATAACATTTGTACTGCTGCTGTGTTGGTAGTTCCACGTACTTTTGTGTCCCACTACAAAGTGGATATTCAGTCAACATCTGGAGCCTCTTTTGGTTTCACTGTGTTGTGGACTGTGCTCTTGTAGTACCTCCCTAGGGAGTAACATGGCTGAGGACTGTCTCCCACAGGTTAAACCCAAAAGGAAAAGACAACACTGGATACAAAAGTTATGTACTTACCGTAACAATAGATTCATGTCTTCTCTTTTCTGTTGTATTTCTCTCTCTCCTTGGATGTCCAAGTCCTGGAGGCTTATGCGTCTCCTTTCGTCTGGGGTCCTTGGTGTCATTTTCTTAAAATTAGCAGTGGAAGCAGTTTAAATAGAGAGGTAAACTCAATCTGAGCTGATTCTGTCAGAGTAGGTATTATGGGTAGAGGTGATGGAGGTTGGGGGCTGAAATCTTTTTAAAATGGCTGGTCTTGGATCCAAGTCGGATTCAATAACCCACAAGTTGAACTGGACAGAAAGAGACAATATGGACCTCTTATTATGGTAAGTACATAAGTTTAATTTTGGCATTCACTTAAGTTTGAAGGCTTTGCTGCATTAAAAAAAAATCTTCCCTGCTATATATGAATGTGACTAACACCCTTATTACTTTACAGTAAGAACCAGCATCACTGAGTTATAGTGAAGTTTCAGCTGAAGATCATTAAAAAAGGAACTAATAAGGAGTGTTGCCTGTCAGTGACTTGAAGCCAGGCAAGTGATAAAGACCTAGAAGTAGATAAGTAAATAAATGCTAGTTGTACTTACAGAGTCCCTTCGTTATAGCCAAGTGCAGGGCCAGATCATAAAAATTGTGTTTTATTTAGCATAACTGTTATTAGAGTAGATTCTGAAAGGCACTGAATGATGTTAATTTCTTAACAAATATGTTCTTTTAGTAAAAAAAAAATTATGAATACCTTTGCAGGTGTTTTTTGTGATTCACCTCCATGCGGGTCCTGTAATCAACACACTGCCTCCAATAATTGACCCTGACCCTCTGCTGAGTTGTGACCTCATGGATGGACGGGATGCCTTCTTGACATTGGCCAGAGACAAACACTGGGAATTCTCTTCTCTGCGTCGATCCAAGTGGTCAACAATGTGCATGCTGGTTGAGCTGCACACACAAGGCCAGGAACGGTTTGTCTATACATGTAACGAATGTAAAAATCACGTGGAGACTAGATGGCACTGCACTGTTTGTGAGGTGAGGTATCAAGCTTGAAATAAACTGGGGGGGGTTAACACTTGGGTAGACACATTTTATATTCACTGTCAAAATTTTAAATTAAGGGAAGGCTTTCTAACTATATGCTGATATTAGAGAACTAAATACTGGTAATGTGGGTTAATAGCACTGGATCTGGACATATTGTGTTGGAGTGTATTTATTACTGTGTGTAATTGCAAAATAGAGTTGGTGCACTGAAGTGCATATGTACAGCACTTGAAAGTGCAGAGATTAAATCATTTCTACCAGTACATTTTTAAGTATTGTCTGTCATGGCAATTGTTTGACTTAGCTGAAGTCACTAGCTCTTCCCAGGTTATTTTTCCACCCAGATACTGTAATTTGCAATTTCCACCATTTCTCTACTGATGTAAAGTATGCTGCTTTTCTGTCACTTCTTATGACACTATGGAACTTTTTTAGGTTTCAGTTGGTTAACTCTTTGTGAATATTTCAAATTTATGAATGTTATGGTCATATTATGGCTAGCATCAAGAGTGGCCCTTTAAAATCTGATTTTAAGTGTTTTTGTATTTGCATTAGAGTAAAGAATACTGGATGTGTACAGCACATTAGAGAATGGGCACCTGTACATAGTCAATCTGATCGGAGAACAAACATTCTCCATCAAGATGTGTATGTACAGGTAATGTCCACTGAAAAATGAGTCCACTGCCTCACAGCAGCATATTAAGTTGCCATGTAGCTCAGACTGTAATGGAGCTAAAGGCCGCCATTAATTTACACTTGCTATGCAGTGTTTTTGCTGCTTAACGAGTGTAAAATTAAAAAATATATATAGAAAACTGTGCATTTGTCTTTGTGTGATTGTATGCATGCATGATAGTAAGAATGAGAGTGATAACGCCATTATTTTATGCTTGCTAAGCAGCTCTTTTGCTGTTTAGTGCATGTTCAGTTAAAAAGAAAAGTGTGTGTGTGTGTGTGTGTGTGTGTGTGTGTGTGTGTGTGTGTGTGTGTTAGAGAGAGAAAGAGAGCGAACGAGCAGCAAATCTTTCAAAGGGTGTGCATACCTCTCAACCTGTTAGCTCAAGAAATCTGGATAAAGCCTAAGATAATGGGGGAACAAGGGCTTAAGAATATAGACAGATTTTAAGTATTGCTCTTATAAAATTAGATTGTTGCTGTAATAACATAATTTATGTTAACTTGCATTCTCTGATGGATATGAAGACCATACATCTCACATGTCCCTTGTTTTCAAGGACACCCCTGACTTTGACTCAAATTTTAGATCTGCTTCCCTTAATCCCTCCTAAACCAGAGGGACTTTTGGAGAAAAGGTAGTTAATTACACGTAATAAACAAAGACAAAAAGACAATAAACAGAGTAAACGTTTTACTTCAGAAAATGTATGTTAATTCACATTCTTTTATTCTGTCAGTGTCTCATATTAATAGTACTAATATTTTAAATGTTTTCCTGATTACTTCTGGATTTGTCCCTGATTCTGTTGAAATTTGTCCCTGATCAGTTGAGAGCTACAATGAAGTCTGAAACTGAAATGTAACTCATTATTTAGTGACTTCAACCCCACTGATTTGCCAGCATGTACTACACAGCAAATTTGAAATAGTAGGTGGAGGAACTATTTTGCATCAGAATTATTTAAATATATATATATATATATATATATATATATATATATATAACAATTAAAAACAAATACAAAACAAATTAACATCTTTCCCATTCTCTAAATGCAATAATGCCCAACAGTGTGTGTGTTATTGTGTAAGTAACACCCTTCCAGGGGTGTAGAGGCCCTCCCCCTGTGGCGTCACACCTCAGAACATTCTTGGGTGGGCATTATTTACAGAATAACACGCCCTGTGGGCATTATTGCTTGCTTACTAAATAGACACCAACACTTATTTTCATTCATTCTTATGCCACAAGATAATAAATACATCACTTTTTTATATGACGTTTTGCAGTCATGTATTTGACATTTCTTCTTCAAAATTCAGTTTGTTTGACTTTTCACACAATTTGGGGCTATTTTCTATGTTTTCTGTGTAGCTGAACTTAATAACTAAGGTTGTTAGCCTTTATTTCTTCCTCATCCTTAGTCAAGTTGCCATTTTATTCAGTCCTGTTTTGGTTTCCTTTTTTTAATTTACTGGAATAATCATGTATTGCAATTTGATCTACATTTTGATTGAAGTTTTTTTCTCGTGTTCAGTTCCGCTTTCTTGACTGTAGATGAAGATAAGACATCAGACTTCCTTTACTGCAAATATGGATACACCCCTCTCAAGAAAGAGAGACTTGTGTTTTTTACGTGGTAGTAGAACATTTAGGTGTAATTGTGATACCTTTCTTTAGATTTGGTCAAGAACAATATAGGCAAAGCTTGCATGAATTCCTGAAGGTTTGTTACCATCTTAAATCTTGACTGCATTGAAGCCTAAGAAGGAGAAAATAAAGCTGGGCAGTGTAGGGATGCAGAGGAGTAGTAGTTATGACTTCCACACCTACACTAAAGTTGCCTCGTGGAGGTTTCTTCTGAGAGTTTTTTCATAGTAGGGTCTCTCAAAATCATTCTGTTATAAGGCTGTCTTAGCTGGAAGTATCTGATGTCTTTTTGTTCCCATGTTGCAGTATTCATACTGTGGGATTTCCAGCCCACAGGAGACCTGACGCCGGCTCCTATACAAACGCTTAAGCCTAGCTTCCGTAGGTGCGTGGGTCGTTGCACGTAGGGCCATAAACCATGGAGTATAAATGTGATGTTATCACGCACAGGCCTCAGAACTTTTCAGCCGCAGACTACAATTACTTCGACCGCTTCGCTCCTACATCCGAAGACTTTCGCTTGGTTGCTGTAGTTGTTTTTCTTTAGCCGATGTTGGAAAAAAAGAGTAAATGTAGTTGCGGGCACCAGATTCCACACAGACTCCCACAACCGCTGTATCTTTTGCTTGGGTAAAGAGCATGACCACAAGGTCTGCTCTATTTGCCAATCCTTCATACCCAAGACCTTACACAGTCGCCTGCCCACGTTAAATGTATTTTTATAAAACCAAAGGCTTAAATGCCTCGCACTTAGGATGGATCCCGAGTTGGCCGCCCAAGCTGAACATCCGTGGAAGAAGGCCAAGGTTTGCAGGCCTTCTCCAGATGCCGCTCCACCTTCGGATGTCCCAACGACTACCGTTCTAGGGGCTGAGGGACACACGATTACTCTGACAGTTCCAACGGCTGCGCTGGAAGAGGCCATGTGAGTACCCACGGAAAGCACGTCAGCGGGAGTTGATTCAGACGTCGGTCACAACCGACGTCGAGGGGGAACCATCGCTGGACCGGCCAACGGAGACCTCTTCTATATCAGCGCAGGCCTCTGTTTCCTTGCCCACCCAGATGCAAACTCCTTCTAAAAGGAAGCAGAAAATTAAATGCTTGAGCCAGAAGCCTCCGGCAGCCCCAGACTTGGAGTCCTTCACTTCCTCCTTGATGCAGGTCTTTATGGCACTTAGGCCTACAGGCCCTACGCCCACTAGCATCCCTGTACTGAGTCCTAGGCCGGCTTCTGCCTCCTCCCTGCCTTTAGCATCTGCTCAGCAAACAGTTACCCAGGAAGACCCAGGCCAGTCTTACTCCTCCTCTGAGGAATCTGTCTCCAATGTTTCACAGATTGCCTCTCCCATAGACTATTACTCACCTGAAGAGGACTCTGTTGAAGGGGACTCTCCACCTGAGGACTTATCATATGGGGAGACTATCTCAAAAATGAAAGAGTATTTCAAGTGGGATACTGCTTTAGTCTCTGAAACCCAGAAGAGATACTTTGAGCTTCTACAGCTTGACTCCCCTTCACCTTCAGCCATCCCTCCAGTACCAGTACTCCCAGCTTTCTTGGATGCCTTCACTTCTGATGTTCATCGTGTTTCACTGTTGCAGTCATTACTCTTGGGTTATCCTGCTGGCAGGCTACCCGCAGTCGGCCAGAATTCCAAAGTCTAGGTCCGGCGTCTGTTGCTATCACCTCTTCCCTGACGTCAGTGCGCCAGGGGTATAAAAGATGCAGCCGGTGCCATTTTCTTCAGTCTTTCTTGCCACGTGGTGCCTGAAGCAAAAGCAGTTCGCAAGTGCTGGTCGGCCAACTCCTGAGATTTTCAAAGTTGAATTTCAGAACCGAAGACTTCATTAAAGCTAAGTACCCCATTGGGGAAACTTTTTTCTTGCTCCAGACCGATGTCAGAAAAAGTTAACAATTGTATTTCTTGTGGGAAGCAAATACCTCATAAGGATTTTCACTCTTACTGTATTCCTTGCCTAGGCCCTGATCACAACATTGCTAGCTGTAGGTTTTGTGCTAGATTCAACCAACGCACTATCAAGCGTCGGTTCGATTTTGCATTTCATTATTTTGGCCGACATTTTAATTACACAATGCCGGCGGAACAGCCGACAACCGGAGTTTACAAAAAACACAAGGACAAGGAAAGGCATCCGAGGTCCAAAACCGATGAAGAAGCCTCTTCTAGGCCAGTCGCCGGTTCTCAGTGAGGCACTTTCGCAGCCCCTGGCGCCCGTTACCTCAGAGCCACAGGCCGCTACCGACTCCCACGTGGAGCCGACTGGGCCTCTGGATACTCAAGGTATTGGACACTCAGAAATCAATCCCTCAGATGGGTCTGGAGCCGCTGAGCAGGCATCGGCTTCTGAGGGTGTCTTCAGACCTACACAACTATATATTAAGCCATCCTCAGCATCAAAGACAAAGACTAAAGCAGCTCTAAAGACAAAGAAACAAGTACAGCATTCTCCTATTCAGACTTCCATGCCTAAAAAACAGATGCTCAAAATGACCAAAGACCTAATTACTTTAATCAGGGGCTCCCATCCCCCTCCGGATAAGAGGCCTAGGCAAGAGACAGAGAATGATTCTTCTGATCAGGTATCTATTTCCTCTGATTCCTCTTCTGAACAGAATTACTCCATGCTTCCTTATGAGGATTTTGATGCTGAAGAATCCATTCCTTCAGCCTCTCCTCCTGAGGATTATTCTTTTGGGGAAACACTGCATACTATGAGGGAGCATTTCCACTGGGAGAGTCAAGAATATTCTGAGTCTAAGAAAAGGCTCAGAGACTTTCTGCTTCTTCCTCAGCACAGACCCCTTGCCATTCCACCTGTTCTAGACATTGTAGATGATGTATTTTCAGAGTCCGGACTGACCCCGACTCTTTACCCCCTGCACCTGCTAAGCCAGACAGATACTACAGGGTTCCGGATTCTCATAAATTCCTATACAAAAACCCCGCTGCTGACCCAGAAACTATATCTCAGGGTCCCAAGGTGGTTAAGGCTTCCACTGCAACAAACCCTGTCCTCTCTGATAGGGATTCTAGGGCTCTAGACAGATGGGGGAAAAAGTATACACTTCTGCCACCCTGGCTGTAAGGGCTTTAAATTGTCAATTTCATATGCTTAAATATCAGCAATATTTAATGTCATTACTTAAACAGAAAATGTTAAATATTGAATGTTCAGAGAAAGTACAGTTTTGTACCTACCATAAATGTAGATGTCCGATAGGTATGCATCTGCAGTCATCACATATGGGTTGTCCTGCCTCAGGCAGCCCTTCGGTCGGCCGGATTCCAAAGTCTGGGTCTGGCCTCGGCTGATGTCGCACTTTCCCCGACGTCAGAGCGTCTGGGGTATAAAAGCATCTGCCGACGCCATTTTCCTCAGTTTTTCTTGCCCCAGATGCCAGGTGCCCTCTAAGGAAGGCTAAAATTTGGAGATATGCATTGTAAAAACAAATTCAAACATGCACAGTACTATAAAAAACAAATACACCATAATAGATCCCCCCAGCTAGCTATAAGAGGGGTAAGTACCCAAGAAGTGTACCACAGAGGGGAAGGAGGGAGGGTAAACCTGACTGCAGATGCATACCTATCGGACATCTACATTTATGGTAGGTACAAAACTGTACTATGTCCTTCAAGGATGCATCTGCAGTCATCACATATGGGTAGAATACCATAGCCAATCTGGGGGTGGAGGTACTAAGTAAAGGATGGTGTAGCTAAGATACCCTGCAGGACTGCCGTAGCAAAGCCTGCTCTGGATCTGGAGTATAAAGGTAAATTGTAATGCTTGGCAAATGTATGCATGGAGCTCCATGTAGCAGCTTCTAAAATGTCCTTGGTAACCACCCCTCTTAGGAAGGCTGTGGTGGTGGCTGTGGCTCTCGTGGAATGAGGTCTAATGTCAGCTGGCACAGTTTTTCCATGAAAGGAGTAACAAAAACGAATGCAATTTCCTATCCATTTTGAAATTGTCCGTTTGGAAATTGCTTTTCCTTGTGCCCCAGCAGCATATGCTACAAACAGCGGGTCAGTCTTTCTGTAACTTTTAGTTCTGTCCAAGTAGTAGCGCAACTGTCTGTGTATGTCCAGGGTGTGCAGAAGTTTCTCCCCTTTATTTTGTGGTTGTGGGAAGAATGTAGGCAAGTGAATAGCTTGGTTCAAAGATACCCTGGATACCACCTTTGGCATAAATGTAGGATTGGTTCTCAATGAAACTCTGTCCTGATGAAAGATAAGAAATGGCTGTACTGCCATTAGAGCTTGTAACTCAGATACTCTTCTTGCTGAGGTTATGGCCAGAAGGGAGGCAGTTTTCCAAGACAGAAACTGTAAATCTGCAGATGCTGCTGGTTCAAAGGGAGGAAGTGTTAGTTTTTCCAACACGAAGTTAAGGTCCCAAGTAGGTAGAGGTGGTTTCCTTGGAGGATTGATGTTTTTGATTCCCCTTAGAAACTGTCTCAGGAGAGGATGAGAGAAGACAGGTGGATTAACATTATATCCTGCTGAAATTGCTGAGGCATGTATCTTAATGAAAGAGTAAGACAGGCCGTTGTGGAACAATTCTGCCAAATATTCCAGTATATGTGCCATGTTCATCACTGTCACATCTAGGCCCTTTGTTGTGTTGCAAGTGTGAAATCTTTTCCATTTTGCTGAATATGCCTTCCTTGTGGAAGGCCGTCGAGCTTCCATAATAATATCCTTCACTGTCTGGGATAGCTTATCCTGAGGAGAAGTCATGGTATTTTCCAGGCAGTTAGCTGCAAGGTTTTCAGGTTGGAATGCAGAGTCTTGAAATTGTGCTGCGTCAGTAGAAGGGGCCATAGGGGTAGAGGCCACGGTTACGTCTGTGACATGCTCTTTAACAGTGGGTACCAGTGCTGTCTTGGCCAGTTTGGAGCTATCAGAATCACTCTGGGCTGCTCTGTCCTGATCTTCAGAAAGACCTTGGTCATTAATGGGAGAGGTGGAAAAGCATACACTGTTAGAGCTTTCCAGCTGAAAGAGAGAGCGTCCACTTTCCATGCTTGTGGGTGGTATGTCCTTGAGCAGAATTTCTTCAGTTGATGATTGTGGGGGGAGGCGAACAGATCTATTTCCGCCTTCCCATGATTGTGTTATGAGTAAGAAGATGTCTGGGTGCAGCATCCATTCGTGTGCATCCATGATATTTCTGCTTAAGCTGTCTGCCAGTATATTGTCTTGGCACGAACTGGGACTGCAGCTGTATATTGAGTTTCAAGGAAAGTTACCATAGATTCATTGCCAGTCTGCAAAGAGCGTAGGAATGGGTGCCTCCTTGCTTGTTTATGTACCACATAACTGTGGTGTTGTCTGTCCTTATGAGTAGGTGTTCTTGATGAAGAAAATGTTTGAAGGCCTCGATTGCTTGTATCACTGCCAGCATTTCCTTTTGGTTTATGTGCATGCGCAGCTCTCTTGGTGACCATAGCCCTTGGATACATCTGCCCTCCATGTGTGCTCCCCAACCTTGGTCTGAAGCGTCCGTAGTGATGGTTTGGTTGGCTCTTGACTTGCTGAAGGGCAACCCGCTGTTCGACTGGCAGGCTTGAGCCCACCACAGAAATTCCTTTTGGAGGCATGGAATGAGTGGGATAAAAGTTTCTAAGCTGTGACTGTGTTGAGTCCATAAACTCCTTCGGTACCATTGTAATTTTCTCATATGCAGCCTTGCTTGTGGGATCAGAAGAATGCAAGATGCCATGTAACCCAGGGCCTGCAGGATTTTCCTTGCAGTCAGCTGAGTTTGTCTTGTCAGATTCTTGAAGTAATCCGGTAGTTGTTTTTGTTTTTCTTCTGTGAGAAAGGCCATTTGGGTGGTTGTGTCTAGATCCGCACCCAGAAAAGTTATTCTTTGGGATGGAACAAGTCTTGATTTGTGGATGTTGACTGTATATCCCAAGGCCTGTAGTAGGTGGATGGCATAATCCAAGTCCTTTAACAAAGTTTGCTTGCTATCCGCTTGTATAAGGCAGTCGTCCAGATATGGGTAGATTTGAATCCCCTGAAGTCTGCAGTGTGCAATTACTGATGCCAGGCATTTCGTGAATACTGTGGGCGCAGTAGATAAGCCAAAGGGCAATGCTGAGAATTGATAATGCTCTGACCCTGCAAGAAATCTGAGGTGTCTTCTGCAACTTTGTCTGATAGGGACATGCAGGTATGCCTCCTTGAGGTCTAGAGTCACCAGCCAATACCCCTTGCCCAGCATGGGAAGGAGTTGCTGTAGAGTCAGCATTTTGAATTTTGGCACAATGAGGTAAGTATTTAGTGCGGACAAGTCGAGAATAGGCCTCCATTGATTTTCTTTTCTTGGAACAAGGAATAATCTGGAGTAAAATCCTTGGCCTTGTTCTGAAAGAGGTACCTTTTCTATAGCTTTCATTTGCATTAAGTTGGAAATTTGTTTCAAAGCCTCTGCCCTCTGATTTGGTGGCAGGTCTGGCATGCCTTTTCTTTTTGGCAATGTGTGGAAATGGAACCTGTATCCTTTGTCTATTATTTGCAGTGTCCATGTGTATCTTGTAATGCTGTGCCAATTTTTTGAAAATAAAGAAAGCTTTCCACCCAAAGGTGCTTCTAATTGGGCCCTGGTCGGCGGAGTCAAAACAAAGTCATTGAGTCTGTCCTGGTGTAGCAGTTGTAGTTCCTGCACTACCTCTCTGGTTGGGAGGCTGCCATTGACGGCCTCTGTATGGGCCTCTAGCTTGCCCTCTACCTCTGGCACACCTATTTCTGCCTCTCTGAGATCTGTTTGAGTCCGGAAAGGACCAATTCTTAGTAGGCCAATTTCTGCTGAATCTCGGTGGTTGGACTTGCAGAAAGTCTTTGACTGTTTGCACAGATTTTGCCTTTTCTTCAAATTTCTTTAAGACCTCTTGAGCCGTGGAACCAAATAATTTTTGCTTTTCCATAGGAGCATCCAAAAGCTTAGCTTTAACATGGTCTGGTAAAGATTGTTCCTTCAGCCAGGCATGCCTACGTATGACTGCACCTGTCATAGCTGACCTACATGAAGCTTCCAATGCATCATAACCACACTGCAAGAAATGGTTACTAACCTGCTGGGAGTTATGTACCAGATCCTGATGGGATTTGCGATCAAGGGGTTCAGAAGAAGACAGTTTCTTATGCAATTCATCTAACAAATACTCTTGGTACTGTATCATATGAAATTGACAG
The DNA here is from genome assembly GCF_019279795.1 of Protopterus annectens. Classification (NCBI taxonomy): domain Eukaryota; kingdom Metazoa; phylum Chordata; order Ceratodontiformes; family Protopteridae; genus Protopterus; species Protopterus annectens. The sequence goes on from NC_056746.1 coordinate 283,013,461, forward strand.
TTTAATGCCCTCATGGAAAGAGTTGCAGAAGTATACACTTTCTTACCCCATCTCTCTAAAGCTCTGGACTCCCTCTCAGAGGGTAGAGGATTCCTAGCAGTGGCAGCTGCAACCCCTTTTGGGCCCTGGGAAATAGTTTCTGGATCAGCAGAGTGAGCCTTATACAGGTGTAGATGTGAGTCCGGGACCCTGTAGTACCTATCAGGTTTGGCAGGAGCTGGAGGGAGAGTCAGGGGCTGTACTAGCATCAGAGTACACATCATCAATAACATTCAAAACAGGAGGTATAGCTAAAGGCCTATGCTGAGGTAAATGTAAAAAGGTCCTTAATCTCTTTCTAGAATCAGAGAATTCCTGACCCTGCCATTGAAAATGTTCTCTCATAGAGTGTAATGTCTCTCCAAAGGAAAACTCTTCAGGAGGGGAGGCTGAGGGAATAGATTCTTCAGCATCAGAATCCTCGTAGGCCGAATAAGCCTCCTCCTGGTGGTCTGACAGAGTAGAGCCATCAGTGGACTCCTCTGAGGAGTGGGGATCAGAGAGCTCAACCCTGGGCCTTTTGTCTGGAGGTGGTTGAGAGCCCCTGTCCGGATGAGGTTGAGAACCTCTAATTAAGGAGATGAAGGTCTCTGAGAGGTAACTTTGGGAGGCAAAGCTTTAGAAAGTTTAGCAGCTTTAGCCCTAGAGAAAGCCTTAATGCACATGGATGCAGGAGGTCTGGCTGCACCACGTGCAGGAGTAGACTTGTCTAAAGGAATGGTGTCGGAAGGTTCCTGGACACCAGTTTCAGAAGGTAATTCAATAACCAACTCGGCCAGGGCCTCCGGGGCTGAGGTAGTCGGTTGTGCGGTTTCGCTAATCGGAAGTTCCAAGGACTCTGTTTCAGCCGAGACCGAGACACTCGCGGTAGGCCTGACCGTGGTTTCAGCCGAAACTGCGGCCCGCGTGTCGGTCCTTGTCCTTCCGTTTCTTAACTAAATGCGAAGTCGGAGTCTCCGACGGCATCTTGTAAGCAAAACTAGCCCCAAAGAATTCCTCTGCAAACTCCGACCGACATCTAAGAGTTCGTCGGTTGAAGGAAGCACAGGCTGAACAGGCCGAGACGTCGTGGTCTGGGCCTAGGCAGGGGAGGCAGTAAGAGTGGAAATCCTTATGAGGTATTTGTTTCCCACAAGTTAAACAATTATTAACTTTATCTGACATCGGCTGAGGCAAGAAAGAGTCCCCAACGGGGTACTTAGCTTTTTCGGAGTCTTCGGTAGCTGAATCACAGGAGCTGGCCGACCGGCACTTGCGAACTGCTTCTGCTTCGGGCACCATGCGGCAAGAAAGACTGAGGAAAATGGCGTCGGCTGATGCTTTTATACCCCAGATGCTCTGACGTCGGGGAAAGTGCGACATCAGCCGAGGCCAGACCCAGACTTTGTTATCCGGCCAACCGAAGGGCTGCCTGAGGCAGGACAACCCATATGTGATGACTGCAGATGCATCCTTGAAGGACATCAAGGAATTGCAGGATTTATTGCATGCAACTGAACAAGTGGGAAAGCATACTTTGCAATGTGGTTATGATTCACTGGAGGCCTCTTGCAGGGCCGCTGTTACAGGTTCTGTTATTAGAAGGCATGCTTGGTTAAAGGAACAAAATTTGCCTGATCATGTTAAAGCAAAATTATTAGATGCACCATTACAGCATATTACGTTGTTTGGTACTAAAGCAGAAGAGGTGTTGAAAAAGATGGAGGATAAAGCAAAATCCATGCAGACAGTCAAGGATTTCTTACAGGTACAGCCACCAGCCTTCTAAAAATTGGTCCTTTCCAGTCTCAGACAGACCACAAAGAGGCAGATACAGGCGTCCCAGAGGCAGATCTCAGCTCCAAGGCTCATACAGGCCTAAACAGTGGGGTGCTCCTACTTCCAAAAGCGGAGAAGACAAATCACAGCCTTACAGGAAACAGTCCCAATGACTTTCCTCTACCAGTTCCAAGCAGTTTTCTTTTGACAGCCCCCTTAGGGGGAAAACTAGCACTTTTTTCATCAAATTGGCAAATGGTTACCCAAGACAAGTGGGTTCTGAATATAGTGTCCCAAGGCTACAAGTTCCATTTTCACATTCTACCAAGGTCAAAGGGCATGCCAGACCTGCCACATAATTAATGGGCAGAGGCACAAAAACAAATTACAGCCCTCATGCACATGAGGGCCATTCAGCAAGTACCACAACAAGAACAAGGGCAAGGATTTTACTCCAGACTTTTCCTAGTACCCAGGAAAGACAAAACCTGGAGACCATTTCTGGACCTGTCTACACTAAATACGTTTCTGGAAGTTCCAAAATTCAAGATGTTGACTCTTCAGCAGCTGCTACCCATGCTGGGCAAGAGGGCTTGGCTAGTAACTCTGGACCTCAAAGAGGCATACCTGCATGTCCCAATCAGACAATCTTGCAGAAGATACCGCAGATTCATAGCTGGCACAATGCATTACCAATTCTCTGCACTGCCCTTTGGCTTATCTACTGCGCCCAGGGTCTTTACAAAATGCCTGGCACCAGTAATTGCGTTTTGCAGACAAAAAGGAATTCAAATATATCCCTACTTGGACGACTGCCTAATTCAAGCAGAGAACAAAGACACTCTCCTAATGCATCTGGCGTTTGTAAAAAGATTACTAATTGGCCTAGGGTACACAATAAACGAAAAGAAATCAAAACTAGTCTGAAGAGATAATATTCCTGGGTGCAAGCTTAAATACAGCTGTCCAGATGGCTTATCTCACGCCAGACAAGCAAAAACAACTGACTACTTACTTCAAGAATTTGGCAACAAAAACCCACTTATCTGCAAGGAAAATCCTGCAGGCCTTGGGTTTCATGGCATCCTGCATTCTACTAATTCCATATGCCAGACTGCATATGAGGAAGCTACAATGGTATCTGAAAAGTGTTTGGACTCAGCATTGCCACAGCCTGGAGACAGTAATTTCACTCATTCCCTGTGTACAACAGGAGTTTCGATGGTGGGCAGAAGCCTGTCACCACAACAAGGGTCTGCCATTCAGTTTACCCACAGCCAGACAGACACTGACAACGGATGCATCAGATTATGCCTGGGGGGGCCCATATGGCAGGAAAATGTATCCAGGGCACATGGCCTGCAAACCAGATGCATCTTCACATCAATCAAAAAGAGATGCTAGCTGTTCAAAATGCCCTGACAGCTTTCAAGGACCTACTTCATCCAGGACAATTACTGATAAAGACAGACAACACTATGGTCATGTGGTACATAAACAAGCAGGGAGGTACTCATTCCTACCCCCTCTGCAGACAAACAATGACCTTATGGGACACAGCATTGGTCTTTCAAGTTCACCTGTAAGCACAATTCTTTCCAGGAAAAACAAATACTCTGGCAGACAATCTAAGCAGAAACCTCATGGATCCCCACAAATGGAAACTGGATCCACAAATCTTCAGGATGATAATAAAGAAATGGGGATGCCCAGACATAGATCTATTTGCCTCCCCTCACAACTGTCAACTGCAGAGATTTTGCACAAGGATTTACTACAAGCAAGCATGAAAAGTGGACGCACTATCATTCAGCTGGAAAAATCTAACAGTATATGCTTTTCCCCTACTACCTCTCCTTCCCGGAGTACTCCTAAAGGTCCGACAAGAGAACCCAAAAATTATTCTGATTGCACCAGACTGGCCACGCCAGCACTGGTACCCAATCCTAAAGAGCTTGTCTCAAGGTCCAGCATGGATATTGCCTCAAACTTCTCATTTGTTGACCCAACAAAACAATCAGATCCTGCACAGCCAACTCAGGACCTTAAATGTGGCAACATGGCAGATAATGTAGCCATTCTGAACACTCCTCTTTCAAAAGCTGTTATGGATGTTATCTTGGAGGCCAGGAGGCCCAGTACCAGAAAATCTTATGCAGAAAAATGGAAGAGATTCTGTGCTTGGAACCAGGAAAATGGCATTGACACATCTGTACAAAATATTCCTCAGATTTTACAATACCTAACTGAGATGCTGATCAAAGGCCTTTCTTTCTCATTAATTAAGATTCATGCCTCTGCCATTTCTGCACATTACAATACGCAACCACCTATCTTTTCTCATCCTTTAATAAGGCAGTACCTCAGAGGGGCCAAAAACATTAGGCCTCCAAGGAGAGCACCAATTCCGGCCTGGGACCTCAATTTTGTTTTGGAAAAACTCACACTGCCTCCTTTTGAGCCAGCATCAACAGCGGATATTAAATTCTTATCCTGGAAACCAGCTCTGCTCCCAGCCATAACCTCTGCAAGACGCGTCTCAGAGTTACAAGCATTCATGGCTGTGGAACCTTTCATCATTTTTCATCCAGACAGCGTTTCACTGAGGACAAACCCTACATTTATACCTAAGGTGGTGTCCAGTGTGGCCCTCAATCAAACCATTCACTTGCCTACCTTTTACCCAAATCCACAGAACAAGGGTGAGAAAATTCTACATTTCTTGGACATTCACAGGCAGTTACGCTTCTTCTTGGACAGAACTAAAGCTTTCAGAAAGACTGAGCAACTTTTAGTGTCATATGCTGCAGGATCACAAGGAAAGGCTATCTCAAAACAGACTATTTCTAAATGGATAGGGCATTGCATCCATTTCTGCTATTCTCAACATGGCAAATCAGTGCCTAAGGGCATTAGGCCTCATTCCACCAGAGCAGCAGCCACTTCAGGAGCCCTTCTCAGGGGAGTACCAACCAAAGAAATCTTCGAGGCTGCAAATTGGAGTTCAGTGCATACCTTTACAAAGCACTACCACTTGCCTCTCTACTCTTAAGTCCAGAGCAGGCTACGCCACTGCAGTTCTGCAGGGCCTCATAGCCTCTCCTAATCCTATTTAGCCCAGCCACCCTTCCTCAGCTTTGGGATTCAACCCAAGAGTAATGACTGCAACAGTGAAACACGATGAACATAGTACAGTTGTGTACCTACCGTAAATGTAGATGTTCGAGTGTATTCACTGTTGCAGTCCAGGTTACCCACCCACTAGCCCCCTTCTCTTTGCTGGGACTTATCTGCACTTTTCTATCCTATACAACCTTTTTGGTGTATTTTCTTGTAGATGAGGGAAATGTTATTTTGGTGTATGCATTTCTTATTGACATATTTTTCAGCCTACCTACTTGGGGCACCTGACATCTGGGGCAAGAAAAACTGAAGAAAATGGCATCAGCTGCATCTTTTATACCCCTGGCACACTGCCATCAGGGAAGAGGCGACAGCAACTGATGCCAGACCTAGAATTTGGAATTCTGGCTGACTGCGGGTAGCCTGCCAGCAGGATAACCCAAGAGTAATGACTGCAACAGTGAATACACTCAAACATCTACATTTATGGTAGGTACACAACAGTACATTTCCAAGAACCCAGACTCTCGCCCTCCTGCCCCTAAGAGGCCGGATAGGTTTTGCAAACTCCTAATAAAACCACCTTTGGCTGAGCCAGCTGTTATCACAATATCCCCAGAGAGACAGTCTAGGCAATTGCCTTCTGCTTTCCTACTGCCATCCGATAAAGACAGCAAAACCATGGACAGGATGGGGAAAAAGGTATACACCTCCTCTAGCCTTTCAGGGCTATAAACTACCAAACCCACATGGTGAAGTATGCCCTAGTGTCTCAGGCCACCACCACAGACTGTCCAGCCAAATCTGACATTTCTTCCAAATTGTCACTGGCCACCCAAGTTGCCAGACACACTATCCGCTGCAGCTGTGATGCTGCAGAAGCAGTTGCCAGATCTGCTGCCACTGCATCCACCTTGCGCAGATACTCCTGGCTCAAACTACAACCTCTGCCAGATGATTTTAAAGCCAAGATCATGGATGCTTCTGTAGATAATAACCTTCTATTTGGCAAGAATGCTGCAGAACTTTTTAAAAACTTGCAAGAAAAAAGCAAGGAACTGCAGGACATTAAGCACTTGCTTGTGTCCCCAGTGCCCTGATATTACAGGAACTACCCAGCCAAAACATCCTTTGTTAGAAGGGCCACTTCCACTTGTTAGAAGGGCCACTTCCACATCTCACCCCTCTACTGCCAGACCACGTAGGGGATCTCAGAGACAACCTTATCCCAGACCCCCTCAGCCACAGCCCCCCAACAAACAGCCCTTTCCAGATAGAGGGGGACCCTCCTCTGCATGACTGCCTTGCCCAAGTGCTCCTGTCCGCCTGCCTTACCCATTGCCTCCCTTTTTGGAAAACCATATCACTACAGATAGGTGGGTTCTTTCCATCATCCAAAAAGGATACTTTCTTACCTGGCAAAAAAACCTACACCAATAAGAATTCCTTTCCCTCCCAAAAATCAACTCTCTCTACTTCCTCCCATCCTGCAGGAACTAGTCTCCCAAGGAACCATAGATCCAGTTCCCTCAGGTCAGGAGGGACGAGGCTTCTACTCCCACCTCTTCTTAGTCCCAAAAAAGGATGGCCTCTGGAGACCTATCCTGGACCTCTCTTACCTAAACCTGTTCCTACAGGTTCCCTCCTTCAAGATGCTCTCCCTTCAAACTCTTTTACCCCTCATTCCACCTCAAGCTTTCATCGTTACTCTAGAACTAAAGTATGCATACCTGCACATCCCTGTCAAACCCTCCCACAGGCGGTTCCTACGCTTCTCTGGGCCCTCTTCTCATTTTCAATTTACTGCATTACCTTTTGGCTTATCTATGGCACCCAGAGTTTTTACCAAGTGCTTGGCCCCAGCCATCACCCACTGCAGAACCAAGAGAATACAAATCTACCCTTACTTGGACGACATTCGCATTTTGGCAGAATCACCGTCCACCCTTCAAGCAAATCTCCAATCCACCATGTCCCTTGTAAACAACCTGGGTTTCACTCTCAACCTCCAAAAATCCTCTCTCCTCCCACAACAGGACAAGGCTTTCCTAGGTTGCAGAATCAGAACAGATCTAATGAGATCCTTCTTACCACCAGACGAGGTACAACCCCTCTCCTCCCATTTTCTAAGTCTGTTGACAGAATCACATCTGACTGGAGGACAGTTTCTACAAACTATAGGTCTCATGGCTGCCACCATTCCCATGCTCTCACTAGCAAGGATGGACATGAGGAAATTCCAATGGTACTTAAGACTGTTTGGTCCCAGAGCCAACAGCCTCTTGACAAACTCATCCCCCTTCTGCCCTGTCTAAAATTAGAGCTGAAGTGGTGGATTCAGTAGATTTCCAACAACCAGGGAACTCCTCTTCAACTTCCTCCCACTTCCCAGTCTGTGCACACAGATGCATCAGACCTAGGATGGGGAGTAACCCTGCAGGGCTACAGGGTACAACAGTGCTGGTCCCCTGCCCTGCAAAAACACCACATCAATGTCAGGGAGATGACTTTTGTCCTCTTAGCTCTAAGAGTTTTCGTTCCCATGCTGCAACCAGGAATATTCCACATTGTAACAGACAACATAACTGTCATGTGGTACCTAAACAAACAAGGAGGGATAAAGGCATACCGGTTATGTTGGATAACCCTGCTAATATGAGAAATAGCAGCAAAACACGTTGTCTTCCTGAAAGCTCCATACATCCCCTCTCAGGAAAACAAGCAAGTGGACTTGCTCAGTAGAACCACATCTCTGCAACACGAATGGATGTTGCACAGGGACACCTTCCTACACATAGTCCACCAGTGGGCACACCACAACTGGATCTGTTTGCCTCCCCAGAACAGACAACTGAAAAAATTTTGCAGACTCACTCACCACTAGCTTGGAGAGTGGATGTCTTCAGTTTTTCATGGCAGGGAATATATCTATACGTCTTCCTGCCCTTCCCTCTAATTCAAAGAGTCGTCCTGAAAATCAAGAAGGAACAACCAAAAATCTTGCTGGTGACTCCCTATTGGACAAGGCAACACTGATTTCCCCCTTCTGTTTTCACTAGCCAAGGGCAATCACCACAAGTTACCCCACCAGGTGGATCAGCTCAGCAACAGGGATTCCTCCTGCACCCACAACTGTCTTTACTACAACTATCTCTGTGGGTGATAAACTTTTGATCCCTTTTAAACAACACTACTCAGAAGACGTGTTCTCTATCCTGAGGGAGGCCAGGAAATCAACAACTAGAAAAAACTACTTGTCTAAATGGCAGAAATTCTCCAAATGGTGTTCTCTGAGAAACAAGGACCCATTTCTAGCAGATCCTCTCTTGGTCCTGAACTATACCTGCGGACTCGTTAAGGAGGGACTAGCTTACTCTTCTGTCAAAGTCCATCTCTCAGCCATTTCTGCATGCTTGTCTTTACAGCCACCTCTTCTCTCCAGACTGAATGTAAAACTTTTCCTGAGAAGGGTCTTACACGTCAGACCACCAAGAATGCCCATTCCTCCTCCCTGGGATCTCAACTTTATGCTAGAAAAGCTTACCCACCCCCCTTTTGAGCCAGCCAGCACAGCATCTCTTCAAATGTGCACATGGAAAACCATCCTTTTAGTGGCCATTGCCTCTGCTAGAAGAGTGTCTGAATTACAGCCCCTGATGGCTTGCCCTCCTTACACCACCTTCCACAATGACAGGGTTTCCCTATACACTAACCCTCCCCTTTATGCCCAAAGTAGTTAATGAGCTTTCCTTAAACCAATCTATTCACCTACCCACCTTCTTCCCTTCTCCTACTAACTCTGCGGAGAGGATCCTCCACTCCCTAGATGTACATAGGCAACTGAGATTCTACTTGGACAAAACCAAGTCTTTCAGAAAATCTGACCAACTGTTCATTTCCTTCCATCCCAGGCTCTTGGGTAAGGCAGTCTCCAAACAAACTATCTCCTTCTGGATCAGAAAATCCATCCTTTTTTGCTACTGTCATCATCACAAACCATTGTCTCAGGGAGTGTGAACGCATTCTACCAAAGGCATGGCTATCTCTAAGGCCTTCATGAAAGGACTAGACATAGCTTCCATCATGGAGGCAGCCACCTGGTCCACAGTCCATACTTTCACCAAGCACTGCAAGCTGGACCAGGTCTCTAGGGCCAGGGCAATCCTGCAAGTATTCCTAAAATCCTCCACCTCTGCCACCTCCCAACATTCCTCCTAGCTGTGGTACTGTCCTACAGTATGAATACTGCAACATGAGAATAGAAGGACATAGAATAGTTGTGTAAAATCTTACCATAGACATAGATGTCCTTCTCTTCCATATTGCAGTACTCCTTCCCACCCTCCTTCCCCCTGATGTCCTCTATCTTCTCTAGGGTATATCCTCACTGCATGCCACTCATTGCAGCCTTGCAAGGACATTTGCTTTTGCTTCTCCTTGGTCTTATAGTATTTTCTCTGGGCTTCAAGTTCTAAGGTCTGTGCGTGCCGACGTCACATTTATACTCCATGGTTTATGGCCCTACGTGTGACGTCCAATGCACCTACGGCAGCCAGGCTTAAGCTTTTGTATAGGAGCCAACGTTGGGTCACCTGAGGGCTGGAAATCCCACAGTATGAATACTGCAACATGGAAGAGAAGGACATCTATGGTTATGGTAAGATTTTACACAACTATTCTTTACTCCTGACCCACTGGCAAGGAAAAGTTAGTAGTTTCTCCACTGAAAAAGTTATCTAAATATCTGTAGTTCAGACCTTCCTCTACCATGTCTATGCATTCCTTCACTTTGTATAGATTGAGAAAAGATGGATGCACTTAAGTTACAAATCAGGATGTGCATTCTTTCTTCTCTCTGAGTATGTAGGATGTAAAGAAAAGATGGTCTACCCCTTGTACGTCTGTTGCTTCTTTTCTGGGCTCTGTCTCTGCACTGGGTGTTTTGGAGCAGGTGTTCTCACTGCTAACTCATGCATTGATGCCAGTGCCATCCATTTTCTCAGTGTCAATACCCCTTCTCTACCTGTGACCTTGGTACCAAGCCCTTTAGTGAAGGAGGTTACTAGGGCCCAGATTATTGGTGCCAGGTACTGATTTCAACCTCAGTGCCTTTGGGACCATCCTCTGTGTCAACAGTGAGCTGTGTATTGAGATCTGGTCTGGTTTTTCCATTGTTGACTGTATCAGTTCCTATGTCAGTGATTTCACTAGATGTCCTTCAAGAATGCAACTGCAGTCATAACATATGGGTTGTCCTGCCTCAGGCAGCCCTCGGTCGGCCGAATTCCAAAGTCTGGGTCCGGCGTCAGCCGGTGTCGCCTCCTCTCCGACGTCACCACGGCTGGAGTATAAAGGCATCGGCCGACGCCATCTTCTTCAGTCTTTCTTGCCGCGCAGTGCCCGAAGCAGAAGCAGTTCGCAAGTGCCGGTCGGTCAGCTCTTGTGTTTTCAGTACCGAAGTCATCTAAAAGCTAAGTACCCCGTTGGGGAACATTTATTCTTGCCTCAGCCGATGTCAGAACAAATTGAGAAAAGTTAATAATTGTTTGTCTTGTGGTAAACAAATACCTCATAAGGACTTCCATTCTCTCTGCCTTCCTTGCCTGGGCCCAGACCACGACGTCTCGGCCTGTGCTGCCTGTGCCTGCTTTAATAAGTGCACTCTCAGGCGCCGGGCAGAATTCGCCGAGGACTTTTTCGGTGAATCGTTTGCGTATATCATGCCGTCGGATCTACCGACTACCCAATCTGCTAAAAAATGCAAGGACCGGGACCGACATTCTCGGCCCCCGTCCACTACCGATGCTACTCCCAAGCCCTCTGCTAGTGCTCCGGTTCCTTCGGAAGTGGTAAATCTACCGCTCCAGGCCGACGACACAGCGTTAACACGACCTTCGGTCTCGGAGATCTCTCCGGTGCCGGTTGTTGATTTGCCTCCGGAAACTGAAGTTCTGGATCTACCCGACACCATTTCTGTGGGCAAGGTTACGCCTGCACGTGGGGCTGCTAGGCCACCTGTATCCATGTCCATCAAGGCCTTTGCACGTGCTAAGGCCACCAGTCAGGCCAAGGCCCATCCTAGACCTACTGCCCAGGCCCCTTCTTCTGATAAACAAATCATGTCTCTGGCTGCTGATCTTATTTCCCTTATCAGGGGGTCTCAGCCTCATCCGGAGAAGGGTTCTCAGCCACCTGCAGAGAAAAGACCCAGAACTGAGCAGGCGGACGACCTCTCTTCGGATGATGCCTCTGGGGATTCTGAACATTCTGATATCCAAGAAGAATCCTTCCAGGCCTACGAGGACTCTGATGCTGAGGAATCAATTCCCTCTGCCTCCCCTCCAGAGGATTTCTCATTTGGTGAAGTCCTGCATTCCATGAGGGAACATTTCCAATGGCAGGGTCAGGAATTCTCTGACTCCAGGAAAAGGCTTCGTACCTTCCTCAAGCTTCCCCAGCACAGGCCTTTAGCTATTCCACCTGTCATGGATGTTTTGGACGATGTTTTCTCTGACTCCACTGCTAACCCTGATTCTCTTCCTCCGGCTCCTGTTAAGCCGGACAGATATTATAGGGTCCCTGACACTCACAAGCACCTTTTTAGGGCCCACTCTGTGGATCTAGAAACTATTTCACAGGGTCCCAAGGGAGTGGCTACCTCCTCTGCCAAAAACCCACTGCCAGCAGACAGGGAAGCTAGGTCCCTGGAGAGATGGGGTAAAAAAGTATATACTTCTACTACCCTGGCCATGAGGTCACTAAATTGCCTTTTTCACATGTTTCAGTACCAGGATTTTCTCCTGGATGATTTACAGAAAAAGTTAGCCTCTCCTGAGCCTATTGATAAAAAGGCATTGCAGGATCATATACATAACACTCAGCAGGTTAATAACCATTTTCTTCAGTGTGGTTATGATGCACTGTAAGCTTCACGTAGGGCAGCTATGACTGGGGCTGTGATACGTAGACATGCTTGGTTAAAGGCTCAGTCTTTACCTGACCATGTTAAAGTAAAGTTACTTGATGCACCTTTGGAAAAACAGAAGCTTTTTGGTGCTACTGCACAAGATGTATTGAAATCCATAGAGGAAAAAGCAAAGTCAGTACAGACAGTCAAGGATTTCCTTCAGGTTCAGCCACCCAGATTCAGCAGAAACTGGCCTTCAAAGAATTGGTCCTTCCCCGGTTCAGACAAGTTTCAAAGGGGAAAAAGCAGACGTGCCCGAGGTAGAGGGCAATACAGAAGATCTAACAGGGGATGCCACTGGCAACCTCCAAATCAAAGAAGTGGTACGGACAGTTCAGCTGCACCACAAGGACAATCGCAATGACTTGATTTTCATTCCGCCCCCAAAGGTTCAAAGAGAAGCACCCTTGGGCGGAAAATTATCTTTATTCTCTCAAAACTGGCATATCTTAACCAAGGACAACTGGATTCTGCATTTGATAGACAAAGGTTACAGATTCCACTTCCACACATTACCAATAAGAGAAGGCATGCCAAACCTGCCACATCATCAAAGGGCAGAGGCACTCTCTCAAGTTTCCAAGCTGTTAAGTATAAAAGCAGTAGAAAGGGTTCCTCCTCAGGAGCAAGGCCAGGGATTTTATTCAAGGCTGTTCCTTGTTCCAAGAAAAGAAAACAAATGGAGACCCATACTGGACTTGTCATCTCTAAACACTTTTCTTATAGTGCCAAAGTTCAAAATGCTGACGTTACAGCAACTCCTTCCCATGCTGGGCAAGGGGTCTTGGCTGGTCACTCTGGACCTCAAGGAGGCATACCTGCATGTCCCTATCAGACAAAGCTGCAGAAGATACCTCAGATTTCTTGCAGGGACAGAGCATTATCAATTCTCAGCATTGCCGTTTGGCTTATCTACTGCGCCCAGAGTGTTCACGAAATGCCTGGCATCAGTAGTGGCACACTGCAGACTGCAGGGGATTCAAATATACTCCTACTTGGACGACTGCCTCATACAAGCAGCCAACAAACAAACCTTAAAAGAAAATTTGGACTATGTCATGCATCTACTGCAGGCCTTGGGATACACGGTCAACATTCAGAAGTCAAAACTACTGCCATCCCAACAGATAATATTCTTAGGAGCCAAACTGGACACAGAAAACCAAATGGCCTACCTCACAGAGGAAAAACAGCAGCAGTTACCAGAGTACTTCAAAGGCCTATCAAAACTCTCCCAGCTAACTGCAAGGAAAATCCTGCAGGCCCTGGGGTTCATGGCATCTTGCATCCTTCTGATACCTTTGGCAAGACTTCATATGAGAAAGCTGCAATGGTATTCAAAAAACTTATGGTCTTAACACAGCCAAAGCCTAGAGGACATAATCCCACTTATTCCATGTCTGCAAAAAGAATTTTTATGGTGGGCTCAAGCCAGTCAGCAAAACAAAGGCATGGCTTTCAACAGACCTCAAGCAGGCCAAATGATTACGACAGATGCCTCAGACCATGGATGGGGGGCGCACATGGAGGACAGATGCATTCAAGGGCAATGGACCCCAAAGGAAAGACATCTCCACATAAACCAAAAGGAAATGTTGGCAGTGATACATGCAATCGAGACTTTCGAAAAATCACTACAACAAGGGCATTTACTGATAAGGACAGACAACACCACTGTCATGTGGTACATACACAAGCAGGGAGGCACTCATTCTTATCCCCTCTGCAGGCTAACAATGCTTCTCTGGGAAAAATCCCTGAGCCTGAAGATACATTTACAATCCCAGTTTGTACCAGGCAAGGACAATGTACTGGCGGACAACCTGAGCAGAAATTTCATGGATCCACATGAATGGATGCTGCATCCTCACATTTTCTCTCAACTGACAAAGACATGGGGAAGACCGGATGTAGATCTTTTTGCCTCCCACTTAAATCATCACCTGAAAAAGTTTTGCACAAGGACGCACCATCCTCTAGCCTGGAAGACGGATGCCCTCTCCTTCAGCTGGAATTCTCTAAAAATTTATGCATTCCCTCCTCTGCCTCTGCTGACCAAGGTGATACTGAAGATCAAAGCAGAGCAACCAACAGGTATTTTGATAGCTCCAGACTGGCCAAGGCAGCACTGGTACCCATTGCTACTGACCATAACTCGGACCAAACCATGGCCTCTGACCCTATGGCCCCTGCTCCTAACACAACACAATTACAGGACTGTACATCAAGACCTGAAATCATTACATCTGACAGCCTGGAGGCTAACATGATTTCTCCACCTAATTCTCTATCAAAATCGGTTCAAGAAATCCTGCTGGAAGCACGCAGACCTTCCACAAGAAAAACATATTCAGCCAAAGGGAAGAGATTCAGCATCTGGAATGCCAACAGGGGTCAGGATATAGCATTACCGAGTATGCCTCAGATTTTAGAATACTTGGCAGAACTACTTCATGCTGGCCTTTCATACTCTTCAATAAAGATTCATGCCTCAGCAATCTCAGCAAAATACAACTGTGACCCTCCAGTGTTTTCTCATCCTTTGCTAAGACAGTTTCTAAGAGGAATAAAGAATATCAAACCTCCAAGAAAACAGCCAGTACCTGCATGGGACCTCAATTATGTGTTGGAAAAATTAACTCTTCCTCCATTTGAGCCAGCAGCAAGTTCAGAAATGCAATTTCTTTCATGGAAGACGGCCTTCTTGTTGGCAGTCACATCTGCAAGAAGAGTTTCGGAGATACAGGCACTCATGGCAGTGCCCCCCTTCCTCATTTTTCATCAAGACAGAGTTTCTCTAAGAACCAATCCTACATTCATGCCCAAAGTTATTTCCAGGGTGTCTCTAAATCAAGCTATTCACCTGCCTACATTCTTTCCCAATCCTCAAAATAGGGGGGAAAAGCTACTGCATACTTTGGACATACACAGACAACTACGTTACTACTTGGACAGAACTAAGGCCACCAGAAAGTCTGACCAACTGTTTGTAGCCTATGCTGCTGGAGTGCAAGGAAAAGCAATCTCCAAACAAACAATTTCAAAATGGATTGGACATTGCATCAGATTCTGCTATTCTCTCCATGGGAAAGGTATGCCAGCCAATATTAGGCCACATTCCACCAGAGCTATGGCCACTTCCACAGCTTTCCTAAGAGGAGTGGCAACAAAGGACATTTTAGAGGCTGCTACACGGAGCTCCGTGCATACATTTACCAAGCACTACAACCTGCCCTTATATTCCAGATCCCGAGCAGGCTTTGCTACGGCAGTCCTGCAGGGGATTTTAGCTACACCATCCGTATCCTAGTTCCATCCACCCCCAGCTTGGCTATGGTATTCAACCCATATGTTATGACTGCAGTTGCATTCTTGAAGGACATAGTACAGTTTTGTACCTACCATAAATGTAGATGTCCGATAGATATGCAACTGCAGTCGGATTTTCCCTCCCTCCTACCCCTCTGTATCCTTCTTTTTGGGTCCATACTCCTTTTCCCATTAGCTGGGGGTATTCCTATGGTGTATCTGTTTATTACTGTTGTGCATGTTTGGGATTATTTTTATCCATTTACCAAATTTAGCCTTCCTAGGAGGGCACCTGGCATCTGGGGCAAGAAACACTGAAGAAGATAGCGTCGGCCGATGCCTTTATACTCCAGCCGTGGTGACGTCGGAGAGGAGGCGATACCGGCCGACGCCGGACCCAGACTTTGGAATTCGGCCGACAGTTGCCCAGAGACAGAATACAATATAGTGGCAACCCTGGGGGTTCACTGGGACCCTTTTGGAGTTAGCACCATCACTGACTTCACAGCAGGATGCCATGCAGTCTGATAGACTTGGTCTTATAGTCTTCTCCTGCAGAGGAGCAGAAAGCCACCACATGTACAGGACCACAGTGGCTGGCACAGATTTCTCTTCCTCAGACTTGTATGAGGCCTTCCAGAGTGTCCTCAGGAAGAGGAAATACAAAAGAAAGCACCTGGGCTCGCCCACACAGTCCTCCAACCTGGATGCCAGTCTATGAGGGGAGACTTCCCCAGTGTCCCCTGCTGACTATCCTGAATTTGAGGAAATCTTGAGTTATTGTCTCAGCAGGGGTTGTGGCCAACTGACCAAGTCTTACTGCAGGAAGCCTTTCATTCCAGCCCAACAATCTCTTGTATAGTTTCCCCTGCAGACCACATGGGTTCGCTGTAATGGAAAGGACATAGCAAAAGATGTGTGTGTTGCATCTATTTTAAGGAAACCACACAAAATCATCCATTTCCCCAAGGACTATGAATATTGGAGTACAGACTCATTAGCCAGCTACATAGCAGTGGTTGCTACTTTAAAAAAAAAAGAATTTCTCGTAAGAGGGACCAGCAGTCCTATTCCCCCAACAACGAGTCTCAGGCTTTAGATTGTTTTGGTAAAAACACGTGCTTCTTCTGCTATCTTCTGTACAAGGACTTTTAAATATCTGATGCACATGACCTGTTATCAGCTTGACTTGGCTGAAAAAACCCTTGAGATGCTGAATAAATTACCCCATGGGAACATACAGTGGAAGATAGTATTTTAGATGTCTGCCTTGGGTAATGTATCTAATCGGTCCATAAGACTGTTTTGTAATTGGGATGCTGGAGCTGGCATTCATCACTTATGACTCATATTGTAATTTCATGGCTTAGACATCTTTCTCCAACATTCCTTATAATGGGCTGCAGGTGATAGAGAAGCTGCAGAAAAGAGTGCAAGAAGGGAAGATTTTCACAGATGTTGGAGTAAAGTTCTGTACTTTTAAGAGAATTTCTCTACTCTTCAGAGAATATTTCTTCTAATCAGATTTGTTCCTGGAACCCTGCATGACATCCTAGAAGCAGAAGTGGTCTGCAAAAGGTCCTTCCATGCAGGAGGCAGTTCCAGAATCCCTGAGGACTTAGTACTTACCAAACTGTCCTTTTTTGAAGGCATTCCATGGTTGACTGTCCCCACAACTTCCTGCATGGCAGGCCTTTTTGCAAGTTGAGTGGATGAAGAAGATAGTATCCAGAGAAAATAACACAACTTTTTCCAAGCCCACCTCCTTTCCCATCCAAGACTTCCCACTCTTTCAAACAGATGCAACCAAACTAATGATAGCAAGCATCTTACCAGGAAGAACCACCCAAGAGATCTCACCAAACCTTAGAAGCTGCAGGGTTTATTCAAAATTCGTTTTGTGCACGGGTTCAGCCAAACTAAAGGTAAGAAACATCTTGTCAGAAAGAGCTGTCAAAGAAATCCCACCAGACCGTAAAAACCCCAGAGTGTATTCAAGATTCTTTTTGTGAGCAAGGAAATGAAGACCCTCAGGGCCTTACTAAAGCTAAAAAGATTAAATCAGTTTTTAAAATAAGTAAAGGTCTGTATGGCCATTGTGTAGTCCAGCCTTCCACATTTACAGATGCCAGACTGGATGTGCTGTCTAACTCCACATCAAGAAAGACAGGCTAGGTAGACATTCATGAAATTCCTGTACTTCAGGGTGGGAGACTATCACAACTGTTTCTAAGCCCTCCCATTGTGTTCCCCAAATATAAGACAGCTTATCTTAGACAAAAGGGAACATGTTTTTCCTTATCTGAGTGACTGACTTTTAGCAACCGCAGTAAAGAAGTTGCTGATTCAGTAATGGAATGTGTTGGTGCATCTTTTCAGGTCCTTGAAGATTTTGGTGAACACTGTGAAGTCCCACCTGGAACTGTTGGAGCTACAGACTTTCATCAGATGTCACCTGGGCAGGAAGACCTCTTTAACCAGTCTTTCTCCACACAGAGTCTCAAATCTTCAGGTCACTTTTCTTCTGCTTCTGTCTTTTCCCAGGGTAACAACTGTTTTACTATTGTTTATTCGAATGGAAAAATATTTTCCGTTCAAATAAACGAATAGTAATACCGGAAGTAAAAAAAAACGAACATTGACAATTTCGAACCAAATGCTCGACGCATTTGGTTCGACATTGGTGTCGAAACCACCACGTGATAGCTGTATAGGAGCTTCGCCCCCCCCACACCCCCCCTACTTATATATTCTAACTCCAAGATCGCACTATAGTGGGGATGTGGATGAATTTCCTCTCCCCGCTGCACCGCGATCTCTGTGCAGATAGTCGACTTACACTTACGCGAATACAGTAGTGCATTCGCATAAGTGGAGTAGACTATCTGGTGCACAAATGTTTGTGCATTCAACATTCTGAGTTTCGGTACAGTGCAGCCGAAAGAATGTCATTCGCACAAACTATAGTAAACCATTTTGTCTAAAGCTTATTCTAATGGCAGCAATAAATGTTTTGGTCCCCTTTGCGAGGCACCACGAGGGTCCTTCAGTGGACAATCAAGTCCATTGGAATTGAAAAATAAGACCCTGTGTTCCTTTCAGTTTGTAACAGAAAGGTTTGCTGTCAGAATCATCAGTGATGACTTCAACAGGACATTCTTTCTCACAACTGCACCTTTGTCCCTCCCTGCACCGGTGTGACCATTCTTTCTCAGAACTGTGCCTTGTGTTCCTCCCTTCCTCCAGTGTGACAACCATTATGGATGCATCTCTCCTGGGGTGGAGGGCATTGTTTAAGGGCAAGCAGTCCAAAACACGTGGTCACAACAAGAGGCTTTCCTACACATTAGTGTCCTGAAGATGAGGACAATCCTAATGCAGAATTTACGGGATGACCTCCTGCAGGGTGTGATTGCTGCTCATCTTAACCATATGCCTGTGTTTCAGTACATCAGCAAGGACAGAAGAACCTACTGCCAAACCCCTCTGTTAAGGCTGTGCAGCTGCGAGAGCAGGCCTTGTTAACTCACTAATTTCTGATAACAGTGTATTTCCCTGGACAGGCTAGCTGTCTAGGAGTCGAGCTCAGCCAACATTTACCAATGAATTACAGGTGGCCCCCTCAGTGAGTGGTGAACACCATCTTTTACTACTATGGAAGGCTTTGCTGCACCTGCTTTGCATCCCAGACCATCTCCAAATGCCGCAGCTACTTTCCCCTAATATCCTGACAGGGATAAACTCCTAGGAATACTGTCCTCTGTGTAGTTCCCATTTCCATTTAAATCAAAGTTTCTATAGAAAGCCAGAATGCACAAGGCTAAGATCATCCTTTTATCCCCAAACTGACCTAAACAGGTATGGTTCCCCCTCTTCTTTTCAGACCTCAGAAAAGTCTGTTGTCACCTTACCAGATCTTCAGTTTTTCAGACTAGTTCCATGGATTTTCCATTTCCTCTGAGGATCAAAGACCTATTTTCAGCCTTTTTGGGTGATCCAGATCCTTACTGCATCCCAAAAGCTCTCCAAAAGGAAAATTTACACAAGTAAATGGACAAAGGTTGCGTTATGGGTGGGTGTTCAAAGTGTAGAGCCCTTCTCATCTGTAGTCCTGACATTTCTAAACTTTTCAACTAATGTCTTTGGTCAGGCTCCAGTTACTGTTGAACGTATATTTGGCAGCCATTTCTGACTTTCACCAAGAAATTAACTCATCTTTAGCATCTTTAAATGTTTGTGAAGTTATTTCTGAGTGGACCTCTCGTGCTTAAAACCTCCCCTGAACAACCCCTCATTCATCCCCAGGAATTAACCTTTTTAATGATAAAATTGACTCATTCTCCTTTTAAACCTACTGCAGAATAGATATTAAGTACCTATCTTGGAATATCCTTTTCCTTGTGTCAGATAAGCTCAAGTAGAAGTGCTTCTGAAGTTTAAGCACTCTCCTCCAAATTTCAATGTTATATTTCATAAAGACAGGGTATTCTTGCATACCAACGTAGTCTTTATGCCAAAGGTGGCAAAAGAAATCTTAACAGTCAGTCTCCCTGTATTTTTCTCTCTGTATTATAATCAGTAAGAGTATGTGCTTCATGTCCTAGTTGTTCATTGACAGTTACACTACTGTTTGGATAGAAAAGATTTATTTTTTCTTTAATGTTTGTTTACTGGGAAAGTCCGACTTGGAACAAAGCCAATTTTCAGCAGAGGCCCAGGGAGAAATGCTCCAGATGCATGTCTTTGTGGCATGGGAGGAAACCGGAGGAAACCCAAACGAACACAGGGGGGACATGCAGACTCCGCACAGAAGGCAGTCCATCTCAGAGTCAAACCGGAGAACCTCTTGTTGTGAGGCGACAACGCTACTGCTGCACCACTATGCCGTCCTGTCACCAAGATGATCAGCTTTTCATCTCACTCAAACCCAACAGATTGAGACAGAATGTGACCCTATCTGGGTGAGTCTCGGACTGTATTGGTGTTCTTCGTGTTTCACTATTGCAGTCATCACACTAGGGTTATCTGCCTGCAGGTAGCCCTCAGTCAGCCCGAATACCAGAGTCTTAGTATTTCTGCGTCAGTTGCTGTCGCTCCAGGACAGACATCAGGAGGTATAAAAACAGGCAGTCGACGCCATTACATAAGTCTTTCTTGCCGAGGAGCCCGAAGCAGAAGCAGTTCGCACGAGTGCCAGTCGGCCGCTACCTGAGTTTTCGTTTCCGAATTGAATTATCCTGAAGTCTTCTAAAGCTGAGTACCCCATTGGGGATAATTTTTTCTTGCTTTAACCGATGTCAGAAAAAGTTAACAATTGTCTCGCCTGTGGAAAGCAAGTACCACACCGAGATTTCCATTCTTACTGCATCACCTGTTTAGGCCCAGACCCCGACGTTCCTCGCTGTCAGTTTTGTGCTTTGTTCAATGCCTGAACTATTCATCGTCGGGCCCTTATTGTCACTAAATAATTTCGTTCTCGATCTCCGTATTCCAAAGTGGCTTCAGTAAGCCATCTGACTACTGATCTTCCGAAAAAACATAAGGATAAAGACAGAGACAGACCACACAGGTCCAAAACTGCTGACGATGCTTCCATTAAGCTACTCGCCAGTTCACCGGTACTCAGTGAAGCGCTTTCACAGCCCCTGATGCCCGCTTTGATGGATTCACAGGCCACTACCGAGACCCGTTCGGAGTCTGGTGTGCCACAAGACTCTTCTTTGACTGCTGTGCCTGCGGATGTCTCTACCTTGGATAGGTCCGGAGCCGCTGTGCAGGCACCGGCTTCTGAGGAAGTTCTTTGCATTACCGATACTCAACACAAACTGACGGCCTCTTTTGCATCTTCAGTTTTGTCTAAAACTACCGAGTTTCTAAGGCCAAGAGTACGAGCTGTGCCTAAAAAAAGGCCAACCCAATCTCAAGCACCTGCTTCCTTACCACAGTCTCAAATGCTTAAAATGGCAGAAGACCTGATCATGCTGATTAGAGAAAGCCAGCTAGCCCCTTCTAAGAGGAAGAGACCTGTCCCCAGCAGCTTTAACTGACCAACAGTCCGACGACTCTGATGTTTCTGAATATGAAGACATTCCTTTATCTGCTTATGAGGATTCAGATGCAGAGGAATCCATTCCCTCTGCCTGCTTCCTCTCAAGAGAATTTTTCTTTTGGTGAAACCCTTCATACTTTAAGAGAGCATTTCCACTGGGAATGCCAGGATTATCCTCAGTCCAAAAAGAGACTCCGAGAATTTTTAGATTTGCCACAACATAGACCTTTAGCTGTCCCTCCTGTTCTGGATGTTGTGGATGATGTCTTTATAGAATCCAGTCTGACTCTTAATACTTTACCCTTTGCCCCAAGGAAACCAGACAGGTACTATACAGAGTCCCTGACTCTCACAAATTTCTTTTCAAAAATCTTACTGCTGACCCAGAGGTCGTTTCCCAAGGGCCTAAAGGTATAAAAGCAACTACAGCTTAGAATCCCACCCGTTCGGACAGGGATTCCCAAGCTTTAGACAGATGGGGTAAAAAAGTATACAACTGTAGCCATTAGGGCATTGAATTGCCAGTTTTACATGCTGAAATACCAGCAACATGTTATGGAACTTATTAAGCAAAAATTATCTACCTTTATAAACTGTGCAGAAAATAAAGAATTACAGGAGCTTATGCATTCTGCAAGCCAAGTCAGCAAGCATATCTTGCAATGTGGGTTTGACGCCCTAGAAGCATCTTGCAGGGCGGCAGTCACTGGTTCTGTACTGAGAAGGCATGCTTGGCTTAAGGAACAGACCTTGCCAGACCATGTCAAATCAAAATTACTAGTTGCTCCTTTGAATAAGGACAATTTATTTGGCACCAAAGCAGAAGAGGTTCTAAAAAAGATGGAAGAAAAACTAAGTCTATGCAGACATTCAAAGATTTTTTGCAGGTGCAACCTCCAAGATTCAGTAGGTATTGTCCCTCGAAACATTGGTCCTTTCCAGCCCCCTCAAGGTCATCTCCAACTAGACCCAGGGGAAACCGACCCCCCCCTAGATTACAGTCTCAGGGTATGCAGAGATCTAAGCAGTGGAGTGCCTCCACTTTTAAAACCGGGAGTCCTAAGCCACCCCTTTACAGAAAGAATTCACAACGACTTCTCAACTCCACTCCTCACCTCTGCCCAATTGCTCATGCCCCTAGGAGGAAAACTTGCCCACCATGCAAAAAACTGGACCTACATCACCAAAGACCGATGGGTCCTCAAGACTGTATCCCAGGGGTACAAATTTTACTTAACACACTGCCAACCCCGAAAGGGTTCCCAGACCTTCCCCCAAATCAGTGGGCAGAGGCACAAAACCAAGTTCAATCCCTGCTCTCCATTAGGGCAATTCAACCTGCTCCTGCAGAACAAATAGGTCAAGGGTTTTATTCCAGACTTTTCCTGGTACCCAGAAAAGAGGGCACGTGGCTCCCAATCCTAGATCTTTCCATTCTAAACACTTTCCTGGTTGTACCTTAATTCAAAATGCTCACCCTTCAGCAACTTCTTCCACTGCTGTCCAAAGAGGCCTGGTTAGCCACCCTAGACCTAAAAGAAGCCTATCTGCACATCCATATCAGAGAATCATGCAGGAAATATTGATGTTTCAGGGCAGGATCTATGCATTATCAGTTCTCTGCACTTCCCTTTGGCTTATCCACTGCTCCCAGAATCTTCACAAAATGTCTGGCTCCAGCCTTTGCCTATTGCAGATAGAGAAAGTTTCAAATATACCCTTACTTGGGTGATTGCCTGATTCAGGCAGACAGTCAGGAAAAGCTGTTGCAGCACCTGACATTTGTAAAGAACCTTCTAACCTCCCTGGGGTACACTGTCAATGAAAAGAAATCAAATCTAGTCCCTAGTCAAAAGATTGTATTCCTGGGAGAAAGCTTGGACACTGCATCCCAGATGGCATTCCTTACTCCAGAAAAACAAGCTTATCTAACAGGCTGCTTCACTCAAATGGCCACCAAAACCCAGCTATCCGCAAGGAAAATCCTGCAGGCTCTAGGGTTCATGGCCTCTTGCATTCTGCTAATTCCATATACCAGACTGCATATGAGGAAACTTTAATGATACTTAAAATGTCTTTGGTGCCAACATTCTCAGGACCTGGAAACCATCATATCTTGTCTAAGGACAGAGTTTCTTTGGTGGGCAGCAGCATGCAACCACAACAAGGGGCTTCCCTTTACACAACCCCATGCCACCCAGACCCTAACCACAGATGCAGCAGACTATGCCTGGGGACATATCTAGGTGACAAGTGCATTCAGGGCCACTGGAGCCCAAGTCAAATTCATCTGCACATCAACCAAAAAGAGATGCTAACTGTTCAGCATGCTCTGACAGCTTTCAGATCCCTGCTCTCACCAGGACCCCTGCTAATAAAAACAGACAACACCACAGTTATGAGGTACATCAGCAAGCAAGGGGGAACCCACAGTTACCCACTCTGCAGGCTAGCCATGACACTGTGCAACACGGCCTTGGACATGCATATTCATCTGCAAGCTCAGTTCCTGCCAGGCAAACAAAACTCTGGCAGACGACTTAAGCAGAAATCTCCTAGACCCACATGAGTGGCAATTAGATGCCAGCACTTTCAGCCTGCTAACCCAGAAATGGGGGATCCTGGAGGTGGACCTTTTTGCCTCCCTCTACAATCACCAGATCAGGAAATTCTGCACCAGGATACCTCACAGCAGGACCTGGAAAGTGGATGCCCTATCCTTCCAGTGGGTAAACCTCTCAATCTATGCTTTTCCCCCTCTGCCACTTCTTACAAGAGAATTACTCAAGAGAAGACAGGACGGACCAAGAGCAATCCTGATTGCCCCAGACTGGCCATGCCAGCACTGGTATCCACTACTGCGCAGCCTGTCACCAGTGCCACCATGGTACCTACCTCAGATCCCAACCCTCCTCACTCAGCAGGAGGGACAGACCTTATGTCTGCAACTGCAAACCCTGAACTTTGCAGCCTGGCTTATTCCTTGAATTCTCCCCCAGTGACCAGCCTAAGCAAGCAGGTATTGGACATCATTCTTGAAGCCAGAAGACCCAGTACAAGGAAATCCTATGCTGATAAGTTGAAAAGGTATTGTTCCTGGATTCAATCTAAAGGAGCAGACACAGCACTGCCCGCCTTACCTCTAATCCTGGATTACCTAGTAGATCTACTCCACAGAGGCCTTTCCTTCTCTTCCATTAAGATCCATGCCTCTGCCATCTCGGCTCATTACAACACTGAGCCACCTCTCTTCTCTCACCCTCTCATCAAACAGTTCCTGAGAGGGGCCAACAACTTAAGGCCACCAAGAAGAGGACCCACCCCTGCTTGGGACCTTAACTTCTTAACTTTGTACTTTAAAAGCTCACCCCCCCCCCCCTTTGAGCCTGCAGCGTCAGCAGAGTTAAAATTCCTCTCTCAGAAAACAGCCTTGCCTCTGGCCATCACTTCAACTAGAAGAGTGTCTGAGCTACAAGCACTTATGGCTGTGGAACCCTTCATTATTTTTCATGCTGCCAGGGTCTCCCTCAGAACAAACCCTACTTTCATGCCTAAAGTGGTGTCCAGTGTAGCTCTCAACCAATCTATCCATTTGCCAACCTTCTTTCCTAATCCTCAAAATAAAGAGGAAAGGATCCTGCACTCTTTAGACGTGCACAGACAGCTCAGATTCTACCTTGACAGGACTAAGCCCTTCAGGAAATCTGACCAGTTACTAGTCAACTTTGCACTAGGGGCAGAGGACAAGGCCATATCTAAACAAACTATTTCCAAATGGGTAGCACACAGTATCCATTTCTGTTACAAACACCATGGGAAACCAACCCCTCGGTGGGTCAGAACACATTCCACTAGGGCAATTTCTACCTCTACAGCATTCCTCAGGGGAGTCCCTACCAAGGACATTCTGTAAGCTGCTACCTGGAGTTCTGTTCATACCTTCACCAAGCATTACCACCTGCCAATCTTTTCCAAATCCAGAGCGGGTTTGCAACAGCAGTCCTGTAGGGCATACTAGCCAGCCCCAACTCTTCTTGACTGCCTCCACCCATTCTTCAGCTTTGGGAAATCAGCCCAAGTATGATGGCTGCAACAGTGAAACACAAAGAACATAGTACAGTTGGGTACACTTGCCATAAATATAGATGTTCGAGTGTATTCAGTGTTGCAGTCCTGGTTTCCCACCCTCCAGCCCCATTGTCTCTATCTCTAGTACTCACCCTTTACAGGGCTATTGGTATTTACTTTTTACTACGTGGTGGTGGTTTTTTCCCACCATAACCTAGCTCCCTATTTGGGGAGCTCCTGATATTTGGGGCAAGAAAAACTGATGTAATGGCTTTGGCTGCCTGTTTTTATACCCCTCACGACCTGACGTCAATCCTGGAGCGACAGCAACTGATGCAGAAATACTAAGTTTCTGGTATTCGGGCCAACTGAGGGCTACCTGCAGGCAGATAACCCAAGTGTGATGACTACAACAGTGAATACACTTGAATATCTACATTTATGGTAAGTGTACACAACTGTACTGACTTGCTGTGGGAAGTATAATCTGCCTTTACCACATAAACTTAAAGCACATTGAACTAGAACTGTAGCTATTTATTTAGCCTTTTCAAAATTTCCTCTGTTGATGATTGTGCAGCTGCAGCTCAGGTTCACTGTATATTTTTACAAGGCATCGTAAGCTGGATGTGATCTGAAGGTTTCGGTTTACATTCAGGGCTACTTTTGTTTGTGGTCTTCAGCCTTGATGCCACTGAAGAGGTTTAAGCTTGAAAACTGCTCTAGTGTTCAAATGAATGGACACGATCATGTAAGATATGAAACTTGTTAATGTTCATGTTAATCATGATCTGTGTCTATCCACTTCAGCAGTCCAACCCACCTTTCCCTTCTCTTTGCAAATTGATTTCTTTGAAGACAGCTGTAGGAGTGGCACTGAAGTTGTCTCTTGAGTTCCTTTCTATTTATATTGGCCTTAACTCAAACTCAAATCAGTTAAGACAAGGTCTCAAGTGCCTGAAATGGTGATAACTTGGATGAATTTTAACAATACCACAGCACTTACCAGAAATGAATATGTCATTTTATTAAAAAAAAAATTATGCATCCTTGACTTGTTCATTACTGAATTTCCAGAGTTTTCTGGTCAGGTTTTGCCCTGTCCAGACAGGTCTGGTGATTTAGAGGAGTACAGCGCTGACTATGGTCCCAGCATCCCCAAATTCAGTTAGTGGCTCATAAATTGACAGAGTTGGTGGGAAAGATTGGTGTGCCTATCTTGTGGGCAGAGTTGGATGCATGCAGCCAAAATCCCTTGATGAAGAGGCAGCATTGCAATGCATGTTCTTGACACAGGCTTTGGGCTTACCAGGCCATTACCTATTGTAGATTTCATTGGTGAAGGTACAGGAGCATGGGGGGAGGGAGGCAAGGTGTTGTGGGTCCCCACTGTGATATGGGTAACTCATACACCCAAAGGGTGGGGTTAGGCCATGCAAATGCCATCACTGCTGGGATGCTGGTGAGGCTTGAATGGTCCTCATGGCTGCCTGCATGATGGCCCTTCTGCACAGCTCTCACTCTTTTAGTATACTGAAGTAATTCTGTAGTACAGAAGCACAAATGAGCAAAGTCTGGGGAAGACTTGATGGTCAGCAGTTCTAAGGGCAGTAATTTTGCCTAGTCCATTGAAGTATTACCTTGTTTTTTTCCCTAAAAGTGGGCCATAGGCCTAGTGGGACTAATGCAGCAAAAAAATGTATGTACATAAGCAAATTAAGCAAAATCCTGTGGTACAAAATGGAAAAGGGGCACTAATTATGCATGAAATAGTCATGTCAACCATAAGTGGAATTAGTATTTTTATATGGAACTTTTGGCTGGTACTGCATGATAGGACTTTGCCCATATTGGTCCTGTTTTTTCCATCTAAACTCAGTAAGTGATAAAAGTGATGCGCTGGGAAATAGAAAGTTAAAATAGATGCGTAGTTTTGTGTTGCATTATACCGTTTCTTCTGTATGGTGTGATATTCTCATAAAATGTCTTTGTTGGGAATTGTCAGTAATCTGAGCTGAAGGGCTGCCTTTGATTGATGTGCATTCTTGTCTTTTATGTATTAGTCGCAAAGGTAGAGTAGAAAGCTTACTCTGATTGTGTTTACAACTTCATTGTGTTTCAAGGAAACATTTTGTGTGTGTGTTTCATTTGTTGGAAAATCACTTATTTCTATCCTCTTTGTTTAGGATTATGACCTCTGTGTTGGCTGCTACAACACTAAAAGCCACGAACACAAGATGGTTAAATGGGGATTGGGTCTTGACGATGAGAGCAATAGCCAAGGGGAGCAGCAGTCCAAGAGCCCACAGGAGTCACGCCGTCTAAGTATCCAGCGCTGCATCCAGTCATTGGTTCATGCTTGTCAGTGTCGCAATGCAAACTGCTCTTTACCATCCTGTCAGAAGATGAAACGGGTTGTTCAGCATACCAAGGGTTGCAAACGCAAGACTAACGGAGGCTGCCCAGTGTGCAAACAGCTCATTGCTCTCTGCTGCTATCATGCCAAGCACTGTCAAGAGAACAAGTGTCCTGTGCCCTTCTGTGTAAATATCAAACACAAGTTACGTCAGCAACAGTTGCAGCACCGCCTCCAGCAGGCTCAGCTAATGCGACGGAGGATGGCCACCATGCAGGGTCGAAGTGTACCTCCACAGAGTTTGCCTTCTCCTACCTCAACTGCTCCTGGTACTCCAACAGGGCAGCAGCAGCCAAGCACACCTCAGACACCTCAGCCTGCACCTCAAACCCAGCCCTCACCTATGAGTAGCATCACACCTGGCTTTTCGCCTGTTGCAAGAACACAGCCACCTACTCCTGTATCTCAAGGAAAACCTACAAATCAAGTATCACCACTACCTGTAACACCTACACAGCCTCCACCAGCAGCAGTGGAAGCAGCTAGACAAATTGAACGGGAAGCTCAACAGCAACAACAACTTTACAGGGTTAGTAATCTGAACAGTGGTTTGCCTGTGACCCGCCAAGGAATGGTAAATCAAACAGTGGGTGCTGTGAACCCTGTGCAGACTATAAATATGGCTGTATCTCGACCTGCTCCTGTAACTGGGGCTGTACTGCAAAACATGCAGACAGGACAGTGGCAGCCCAGTCAGCTGGCACCACAGCAGCAGCAACAACCACCACCTCCACCACCACCACCTACACAACCTATGACACAAGGAATGCCAAGAGGTGCCATGACAGTAGCAGTACAGACTCCACCGGGTGTGAGAGGCCCAGGCATCCAGCAGCCAACCCGCAGCATAACTCCTGGTGCACTGCATGATCTCTTACGGACTCTTAAATCTCCAAGCTCCCCTCAGCAGCAGCAACAAGTGCTCAACATTCTGAAGTCAAATCCACAGCTAATGGCAGCATTTATAAAGCAAAGGACAGCTAAATACCAGGCAACTCAACCAGGGATACAGCAGCAGCAACAGCAACAACCACAAGGTATACAGCCTCAGCCAGGCCTGCAGCAACAGGCACAGCAGTCAAGTTTGCACCCTCAGCCTAATATGCAGAATCCCCTACAGAACATAAGCCCAATGCAGGTTGCAGTACAGAGGAACACTGTGCCTTCTCCACAACAGGCACTGGGGGCAATGAACACCCAGGGACAAACAATACCCATCATAAATCCTGGTCACAATCCCACCATTGCTAACATGACACAGTACAGGGAATTAATCAGAAGGCAAATAATTCAGCAGCAGCAGCAGCAGCAACAGAGTGCTGGAATGGCAGGTCATAGTCAGTTTCAGCAGCCACAAGGACCTGGCGGTTACCCCCAAACCTTACAACAGCAGCAGCAGCGATTACAACAGCATATGCCTATGCAGGGCAACTCTATGGGACAAATTAATCCAATGGGGCAGCCAGGAATGGGAACTGATGGGGTATCTACCATGCAGGTTCTTCAGCAAAGACTTCTACAACAGCAACAACAGCAACTAAAACAACAGATGGCCTCTGGGCAGCCCAATCCCATGAGTCCTCAACAGCACATGCTCTCAGGACAGCCACAACCATCTCATCTCTCAGGCCAGCAGATCGCAACATCTCTCAGTAATCAAGTGCGATCTCCGGCACCTGTCCAGTCTCCACGCCCCCAATCCCAACCACCACATTCCAGCCCCTCGCCAAGAATACAACCTTCTCCTCATCATGTGTCCCCTCAGACTGGTTCCCCTCACCCTGGACTTGCAGCTCCCATGGCTAGCTCCATGGATCAGGGACATATGGGTACCCCAGAACAGAGTGCAATGCTTCCACAGTTAAGCACCCCAAATAGGGGTGTGTTACCCAGCGACTTGGCTCTGGTGGGTGACACCACAGGAGACACATTAGAAAAATTTGTGGAGGGTTTGTAGCATTAAGGGAGCAAATATTTTTATTTTCTCAGACTTTGTACTGAAAATTCAGACCGCTAGGCGGTTTTTATACCTAGTTGGAACTGCTGCTTCATATACATAGAGGGATGAATTGTTTAAAACAAAAAACAAAGAATATATTTTTTGTTCAGACCAGCTGCAAAATGCCCTGGTGTCCGGGTTTTTCTGTTATGTGTTTTTGTTTTATGTTGTTGTTGCTATGGACTCATGCCTAATTTTTAAATGAAAAACAGTTCCTTATATTATTCATATTTTTTATTTTGGAGAATTTAAGCATTTTGTGTTTTAAAAAGAAAAAAAACAAATCTAAAGGACATTTCCGAGAAAAAATGCAACATTCTAATGTATACCAGTACCTTTCAGCTGTGTTGCGGGAAGACATTTTCTATGGTGAAATTCGTGCAAACGTTTCAAGTATTAACTTTGTAAAGATAGGACTCTACATTATTGCACACACACTGGCCAATGCCAAAATCTTTTGTCTTGCAGAATTAAATTTTTTTTTTTTTTTTGTGTCAGATCATCTGATTTTATTGGGGAAAAAACTTTAGACTGATCACCTCTGGACTACACTGATTTTAAATCGAGAGGACAAACCTCCTTTATTCTAAGTGAAAACTTGAAATGAGGAAAAGCAATTCTAGTGTAAATCATGCAAGTTATATAATTACTATAAATATGAAACCCCCAAACTCCCAATCACTGTATAGTCTGGTTCAGAGAACTCAATTTCTTACTTATATATCATATTGTTAAATAAACTGTGTGCAACAGATACAAAGGCTTATATTCTTGACTGCGTCTAGAAAGCATCATCATTTTCTTTGTCACAGGGTCTGTGGCAGGCTGGGGAGGGAAATGACTTACTGTTTTCAACATTGTATTTTGACTATGCATGTCTCTTTCCCATTGTACATAAAATATTGTTTAAAGTTGTTATAAATAACAGATGCTTTTTTCAAATGTTTGTTATATGTCAGTTTGTGCTGTGTGGTACTCAAATGTTCACCTGTTTTCAGCCAGTCTTGTATATACAGAGTTGCAGTTAGATTTGGACACTGCTTTAATCCAGCCATTGATCATTTTGCTGTGTCACCACTGCACTCAGATCTGATATTTACTCGTTTTCTCAGTATTTGTAACAGATGGGCAGGAGCAGTGCCAGGCCTTGTCATTCATATCAACCTCCAAGCTCCTTAATAGTTTGCTACTTACAGATACCTCCAGAGGAGTCAAAAAGGTCACTCATCATGTACTAAAAAACAGGCTTCATAGCACTCAGTGCTCCAGTTATGAGAACTTCAGTGAATGGTTTTTTTTTTTTTTTGTTAATTTGCAATTGTTTTTTTTAAATTTTTACTCCTTGATAATGATGAGATTTTTTTGCATTGTGTATTTTTCCAGTTTGAAAGCAGACAGCAGTTTGTTTAGTGCTTTGATTGTTCAGGAGAGTATTAATTTTGTATAATAGTATTGTTTTGATAAAGTATGTTTAAATCTGTCAGGATTAACATCATAGGGCCTGCCATGTTTTTTATTCTTAAGACTGGAGTTTGTATTCCCTTGCACTGAAAGTGTTTCATCTGTGAAAGAAAGTTGTCTTACTAGGCTTTGCTGTGAAAGTGTTAATATTCTCCATCTTGAATGCTGTGTTGTCATTTTATGTTGGGGTACTGTATACTTGTGGAAATGTTTGAATCTTCCTGCCACAGAAGTTGTAGATCATTGCTACAGGATTCAAATATTTGTATTGAAATAGGCTGTGGGTGTATGTCAGCCTTTTTCAAAAAGCAAAGCTAGTACTCACACCATAGTCCTTGTTGAAAGTAGTAAATATATTATGCAGAAAACATCACTATTTATCCTGCAATAACAGGATAAAAATCCAGACTGCTATTGCATGATAAATAGTGGTGTTTTCTGCATAATAATTTTACTATGTTCAACAAGGACTATGGTGAGGGCTGGCTTTGCTTTTTGAATTCTGCATACTTTTTGGCCATTGCACCGTGCCGTACATGCAGAGTTTTAGATGTCCTTCAAGGATGCATCTGCAGTCATCACATATGGGTTGTCCTGCCTCAGGCAGCCCTTCGGTCGTCCGGATTCCAAAGTCTGGGTCTGGCCTCGGCTGATGTCGCACTTTCCCCGACGTCAGAGCGTCTGGGGTATAAAAGCATCAGCCGACACCATTTTCCTCAGTCTTTCTTTCTTTCTTGCCACGTGGTGCCCGAAGCAGAAGCAGTTCGCAAGTGCCGGTCGCCCAGCTCCTGTGATTCAGTTACCGAAGACTTCGAAAAAGCTAAGTACCCCGTTGGGGACTCTTTCTTGCCTCAGCCGATGTCAGATAAAGTTAATAATTGTTTAACTTGTGGGAAACAAATACCGGATTTCCACTCTTACTGCCTCCCTTGCCTAGGCCCAGACCACGACGTCTCGGCCTGTTCAGCCTGTGCTTCCTTCAACCGACGAACTCTTAGACGTCAGTCGGAGTTTGCAGAGGAATTCTTTGGGGCTAGTTTTGCTTACAAGATGCCGTCGGAGACTCCGACTTCGCATTTAGTTAAAAAACTGAAGGACAAGGACCGAGGCACGCGGGCCGTGGTTTCGGCTGAAACCACGGTCAGGCCTACCACGAGTGTCTCGGTCTCGGCTGAAACAGAGTCCTTGGTACTTCCTATTACCGAATCCGCACAACCGACTACCTCGGCCCCGGAGGCCCCGGCCGAGTCGGTTATTGAATTACCTATTGAAACCGGTGTCCAGGAACCTTCCGACACCATTCCTTTAGACAAGTCTACTCCTGCACATGGTGCAGCCAGACCCCCTGCATCCATGTCCATTAAGGCTTTTTCTAGGGCTAAAGCTGCTAAACTTACTAAAGCTTTGCCTCCCAAGGTTTCCTCTCAGAGACCTTCTACTGGCTCACAGATTCTTAGCCTAGCAGAGGATCTTATCTCATTAATTAGAGGTTCTCAACCTCATCCGGACAGGGGCTCTCAACCACCTCCAGACAGAAGGCCCAGGGTTGAGCCCGCTGACCACCATTCCTCAGATGAGTCCTCTGATGGCTCTGCTTTGTCAAACCCCCAGGAGGAGGCTTATTCGGCCTACGAGGATTCTGATGCTGAAGAATCTATTCCCTCGGCCTCCCCTCCTGAAGAGTTTTCATTTGGAGAGAGACTACACTCTATGAGAGAACATTTTCAATGGCAGGGTCAGGAATTCTCTGATTCTAGAAAGAGATTAAGGACCTTTTTACATTTACCTCAGCATAGGCCTTTACCTCCTGTTTTGAATGTTATTGATGATGTGTACTCTGATGCTAGTACAGCCCCTGACTCTCTCCCTCCGGCACCTGCCAAACCTGATAGGTACTACAGGGTCCCGGATTCACATCTACACCTGTACAAGGCCCATTCTGCTGATCCAGAAACTATTTCCCAGGGCCCAAAAGGGGTTGCAGCTGCCACTGCTAAAAATCCTCTACCCTCTGAAAGGGAGTCCAGAGCTTTAGAGAGATGGGGTAAGAAAGTGTATACTTCTGCAACTCTTTCCATGAGGGCATTGAATTGTCAATTTCATATGATACAGTACCAAGAGTATTTGTTAGATGAATTGTTGCATAAGAAACTGTCCGCTTCTGAACCCCTTGATCGCAAATCCCTTCAGGATCTGGTGCATAACTCCCAGCAGGTTAGTAACCATTTCTTGCAGTGTGGTTATGATGCATTGGAAGCTTCATGTAGGTCAGCTATGACAGGTGCAGTTATACGTAGGCATGCCTGGCTGAAGGAACAATCTTTACCAGACCATGTTAAAGCTAAGCTTTTGGATGCTCCTATGGAAAAGCAAAAATTATTTGGTTCCACGGCTCAAGAGGTCTTAAAGAAATTTGAAGAAAAGGCAAAATCTGGGCAAACAGTCAAAGATTTTCTGCAAGTCCAACCACAGAGATTCAGCAGAAATTGGCCTACTACGAATTGGTCCTTTCCGGACTCAGACAGATCTCAGAGAGGCAGGAATAGGCGTGCCAGAGGTAGATGGCAAGCTAGAGGCTCCTGCAGAGGCCGTCAGTGGCATCCTCCCAACCAGAGAGGTAGTGCAGGAACCACAACTGCTACACCAGGACAGACTCAATGACTTTATTTTGACTCCGCCGACCAGGGCTCAATTAGAAGCACCTTTGGGCGGAAAGCTTTCTTTATTTTCAAAAAATTGGCACAGCATTACAAGGGACACATGGACACTGCAAATAATAGACAAAGGATACAGGTTCCATTTCCACGCATTGCCAAAAAGAAAAGGAATGCCAGATCTGCCACCAAATCAGAGGGCAGAGGCTTTGAAGCAAATTACCAAATTAATACAAATGAAAGCCATAGAAAAGGTACCTCTTTCAGAACAAGGCCAAGGATTTTACTCCAGGTTATTCCTTGTTCCAAGAAAAGAAAATCAGTGGAGGCCTATTCTCGACTTGTCCGCACTGAATACTTACCTCATTGTGCCAAAATTCAAAATGCTGACTCTACATCAACGACTTCCCATGCTGGGCAAGGGGTCTTGGCTGGTGACTGTAGACCTCAAGGAGGCATACCTGCATGTCCCTTTTCGACAAAGTTGCAGAAGACACCTCAGATTTCTTGCAGGGTCAGAGCATTATCAATTCTCAGCATTGCCCTTTGGCTTATCTACTGCGCCCAGAGTATTCACGAAATGCCTGGCATCAGTAATTGCACACTGCAGACTTCAGGGGATTCAAATCTACCCATATCTGGACGACTGCCTTATACAAGCGGACAACAAGAAAATTTTGTTAAAGGACTTGGATTATGCCATCCACCTACTACAGGCCTTGGGATATACAGTCAACATCCAAAAATCAAGACTTGTTCCATCCCAAAGAATAACCTTTCTGGGTGCGGATCTAGACACAACCACCCAAATGGCCTTTCTCACAGAAGAAAAGCAAAAACAACTACCGGATTACTTCAAGAATCTGACAAGACATCCTCAGCTGACTGCAAGGAAAATCCTGCAGGCCCTGGGTTACATGGCATCTTGCATTCTTCTGATTCCACAAGTAAGGCTGCATATGAGAAAATTACAATGGTACCTAAGGAGTGTATGGACTCAGCACAGTCACAGCCTAGAGACTTTGATCCCACTCATTCCATGCCTTCAAAAGGAATTTCTGTGGTGGGCTCAAGCCTGCCAGTCGAACAGCGGGTTGCCTTTCAGCAAACCAAGAGCCAACCAAACCATCACCACGGACGCTTCAGACCAAGGTTGGGGAGCACACATGGAGGGCAGATGTATCCAAGGGCTATTGTCACAAAGAGAGCTGCGCATGCACATAAACCAAAAGGAAATGCTGGCAGTGATACACGCAATCGAGGCCTTCAAGCCTTTCCTTCATCAAGGCCACCTGCTCATAAGGACAGACAACACCACAGTTATGTGGTACATAAACAAGCAAGGAGGCACCCATTCCTACCCTCTATGCAGACTGGCAATGAATCTATGGGAACTTTCCTTGAAACTCGATATACAGCTGCAGTCCCAGTTCGTGCCAGGGAAAGACAATATACTGGCAGACAGCTTAAGCAGAACTACCATGGATGCACACGAATGGATGCTGCACCCAGACATCTTCTTACTCATAACACAATCATGGGGAAGGCCGGAAATAGATCTGTTCGCTTCCCTCCACAATCATCAACTGAAGACATTCTGCTCAAGGACATACCACCCACAAGCATGGAAAGTGGACGCTCTCTCTTTCAGCTGGAAAGCTCTAACAGTCTATGCTTTCCCACCTCTCCCATTAATGACCAAGGTGTTACTGAAGATCAGGGCAGAGCAGCCCAGAGTGATTCTGATAGCTCCAAACTGGCCAAGGCAGCACTGGTACCCACTGTTACAGAGCATGTCACAGACGAAACCGTGGCCTCTCCCCCTATGGCCACTTCTTCTGACGCAGCACAATTTCAAGACTCTGCATTCCAACCTGAAAACCTTGCAACTAACTGCCTGGAGAATACCATGACTCCTCCTCAGGATAACCTATCCCAGAGAGTGAAGGATATTATTATGGAAGCTCGCTGGCCTTCCACAAGGAAGGCATATTCAGCAAAATGGAAAAGATTTCACACTTGGAACACAACAAAAGGCCTAGATGTGACAGTGATGAACATGGCGCATATACTGGAATATTTGGCAGAATTGTTCCACAATGGCCTGTCTTACTCTTCCATTAAGATACATGCCTCAGCAATTTCAGCAGAATACAATGTTAATCCACCTGTCTTCTCGCATCCTCTCCTAAGACAACTTCTAAGAGGAATCAAAAACATCAATCCTCCAAGGAAACCACCTCTACCTACTTGGGACCTTAACTTTGTGTTGGAAAAACTAACACTTCTTCCCTTTGAACCAGCTGCATCGGCGGATCTACAGTTTCTGTCTTGGAAAACTGCATTCCTTCTGGCCATAACCTCAGCAAGAAGAGTATCTGAGTTACAAGCTTTAATGGCAGTGCAGCCATTTCTTATCTTTCATCAAGACAGAGTTTCTTTGAGAACCAATCCTACATTTATGCCAAAGGTGGTATCCAGGGTATCCTTGAACCAAGCAATTCACTTGCCTACATTCTTCCCAAAACCACAAAATAAAGGGAAGAAACTTCTGCACACCCTGGACATACACAGACAATTGCGCTACTACTTGGACAAAACTAAAAGTTACAGAAAGACTGACCAGTTGTTTGTAGCATATGCGGCTGGGGCACAAGGAAAAGCAATTTCCAAACAGACAGTTTCAAAATGGATAGGAAATTGCATTCGTTTTTGTTACTCCTTTCATGAAAAAACTGTGCCAGCAAACATTAGACCTCATTCCACGAGAGCCACAGCCACCACCACAGCCTTCCTAAGAGGGGTGGCTACCATGGACATTTTAGAAGCTGCTACATGGAGCTTCGTGCATACATTTGCCAAGCATTACAATTTACCTTTATACTCCAGATCTAGAGCAGGCTTTGCTACGGCAGTCCTGCAGGGTATATTAACTACACCTTCCTTTACTTAGTTCCTCCACCCCCAGATTGGCTATGGTATTCTACCCATATGTGATGACTGCAGATGCATCCTTGAAGGACATAGTACAGTTTTGTACCTACCATAAATGTAGATGTCCGATAGGTATGCATCTGCAGACAGGTTTACCCTCCCTCCTTCCCCTCTGTGGTATTCCTAGGGTGCTTACCCCTCTACTAGCTAGCTGGGGGATCTATTATGGTGTATTTGTTTGTGTATATATATATATATATATATATATATATATATATATATATATATATATACATATATATATATATATATATATATATATATATATATATATATATATATATATATATATGTATGTATATATATATATATATATATATATATATTTTTGCAAATGTTTGGAATTTTATTGCATTTCTCCAAATTTAGCCTTCCTAGAGGGCACCTGGCATCTGGGGCAAGAAAAACTGAGGAAAATGGCGTCGGCTGATGCTTTTATACTCCAGACGCTCTGACGTCGGGGAAAGTGCGACATCAGCCAAGGCCAGACCCAGACTTTGGAATCCGGCCGACCGAAGGGCTGCCTGAGGCAGGACAACCCATATGTGATGACTGCAGATGCATACCTATCGGACATCTACATTTGTGGTAGGTACAAAACTGTACTTTTTTTGATATGTCAGCCTTTAGCCAGTTTTTTTTTTTTTTTTTTTACCATTCAGATGTCCTGTAGCACTCACTGGTGATACTTTGAACTACAGTCATTGGTAGACAGCGAGGCAATAAAGAAGAGCAACTGACATACTTCTGTCAGTTGTTTTTTGCGTCTTGGCTAAAATGATTACTCTTATTAGCTTTGCAGTGTTGATGAGTCACTCTAGGCCTTGCCTTTCATGACTGTGCCTAAATTTCATACTATTTTCTGTGTCTTCCATTGAGGATGCTGTTGAGGCTGTCATATTCTCCCTCAGGTAGTCATCCCAGTGTCTCTGTGTGTGCAAGGGCGCACTGTATATACTGGATACACACTGCATTTTTTTAATTAAAATATGACAAACTTGGAGAGCTAAGACTTGTTCAGTATTTATTATACAGACAGAAAGGACATTTCTTGTTTTACTGTTAGTTCCTATCAGATACTGTTCCTAAAATATTGGATCCTATTCATTCAGTCCATCATATCTGACCTGTTGTTCCACGAGACTGTTAACTGGTTTGACCTGGCAGTATCAGTACTCCGGCCTCAAGCCTATTTAAGAATTTTCCCTCCCATGATGCACTAGGGCCCCGAACTACTTCACATCTTGTTTGTCGCCATCCTGTCAAGATGAAGACCTCATTCACTAGCAGCCTAGTATTCCATCTCATTATTTATAACATTTTATCTGATGTTGTCAGTCTTCATCTGTTCTTAACTTGTGGGTTACGGTTCCGATTCTCGGAACTGATCCGGTCATTATAAAGCTCAAGTTAACCAAAAACATCTCTCGAGCTGCTAGTCTACCCACAATGCACTTCTCTACATAACTTCAGATCTTGTTT
This sequence comes from Protopterus annectens, assembly GCF_019279795.1. Taxonomy (NCBI): domain Eukaryota; kingdom Metazoa; phylum Chordata; order Ceratodontiformes; family Protopteridae; genus Protopterus; species Protopterus annectens. The sequence goes on from NC_056746.1 coordinate 283,051,780, forward strand.
GCCACTCTTGTGAATAAAACTTGTCAGCTGACAATCTCGTAGTGAAGTACTTTGTGGTTATCTTGTAACCAATTTCTTAAAAGTTTTTCCTGTGAAAGTTTTCCTCTCTTACTGTCTACCCTTGAGTGAGTTTCTTTCCCCTACCATCGCTGGTAGTCCCTTATTTTTCTTTACCGCTTGGTAACCTTACCACCATTGTTGGTAGCTTTTTTTTTCGTTAACTGCTTGTGAGAGTGTGAGCTTTCTTTCTTTCTGACCCTCTTTTTCTGTCCTTCATAATTTCTAATTCCTTTTTGATAGAAAATGGCAAAAAAAAAACAAAAAAAAACAAAATCATCTACAGCAGGCTTTAAGCAGTGTTCTGAGGGTGGCAGGAAAATGCCAAACTCAGATACTCACGAAAAATGCTTATACTGTTTGGGTGTACCCCATTTGAGTGTGGATTGCTCTATCTGCCAGGGATTCAGTAATAGAACCCTGGCAGAGAGAAAGAATAAACTGATCTTCAAATGACTCCTTAAAGCCCCTTTCAAGGAAGCCTTGTCCAAGGCCGACCAGTCACCTCCGGCCTCTAGTTCCAAGTCCTCTCCTTCAGTGCCAATGTCTCCATCGGTGCCGATTGTCAAGACACACAAGCACGCTTTTGAGGGTTCATCTTCGGAACAGTTAAGGTTCCGTGGCTCTCAGAGCAGACAAAATCTCCAGCACTGAAAACATCACTGGTGCCTTCTACACTGGCTACAACATTTACATCAACCATACCTTCCACGGCTCCAACCTTGACCATGACTCCAACGTCGGTGCCAACTACCACTCCAACCACTTCAGTACCCACTTCACTCATGGTGCAAACTGTGCCGAAATTAGTTTTATCAACAGAACCCCAGATCTATCTGTTCTCCTTCCTTGAACCTGTTCTATGGTCAGCTCCCCAGTCCATTCTTGGAGAGGCCCAATTTGCCTTCTGGTTTATCCATGCGCTCCACCAGAAGCCTTTCTGAGGTCGATATTGTTAGGTTGGTGGATCAGATCTTGACAGCTCGGGGTCTTGTGTCCTCTTCTCAAGCTCCTCTCACTTCTGGTGCAGTGGGAATTTTCCCCGTCCACCCCTACATATTCTTCTCCTCTGACCTCAACACAGTCTTTAGAGTACTTAACTTCAGAGTCCCAGGTAATGTTGGCTTCCGCATCGACAGCACTTCTGTCTTCAGCACTGAGTCTACTCTTGACTCCCTTCGGTGCCATCGGCACCGTTGGATCCCAGGGACCCTGTCTTTGCTGCTGAGCCCAGGGGATTTGAGCTGGCTCCGCATTTTTCCATGCAGCCAACCATGTCCCTTTTGGCTCCATTGGCGGTGGACCCTTCTTTAGTTCTGGCCTGGCAGGTGGGGTTCTTGGGGCAGGTTGTGACCCCGATTCCAAGTTTGAATGTATCAGTTCTCGGCTCCCATCCCTCCTCAAGGGGCACTACTTTGTCTCACATAGCTCCTGGGTTATTGGAGTCTTCCCCTGTGACCCCAGGATCTTCAGTTCAGCCGCCAACCTCTAAGCCTGGACAGTGCACATCATGTTCACAAGACTTGCCTTCTAAAGACACTCCTTCTTCTGAGTCCTTGTCAGATGTTCCCACTGAAAAGCTCCCTCAGAAGAAATTGTGTAAGAGGAAACACCTTGATTCTCCAGAAGAATCCATTACAGAGGACACAGATTTCAATGAAGGGGTAGGGTTCCCCACAGTCACCCCTGGAAGACTTCTCTTTTGGAGACATTCTAGAGATCCTAAAGCAAAGGGGTGATTGGAAGTCCAAAAACTCATCTTTGGAGAAATCTGTGTACTTGCAGGCCTTTGGTGCCAGCCCATCTACGTCCTGGGTGACCCTGCTCACTGACTATTTAATTAAACTGTACAAATTGAAAAAGGAAACGGACTCCTTGCACCAGCAGACAAAGATGGTAAAGTCTTAACGCAATTTTATTGTTTTGTCAAGCGTTTTCGCCACCAAAATAATGTGGCTTCTTCAGAGAAAAAGTTTTAAAAACAAACATCCATTTTGAAGCACGCTCTGTATAAATAACAGCCACAAAGGAAATGACATCACAAGGAAAAACCACATCACGTATTCCTACATACTTAAAAAAATTAGTAAACCTCATTAAAAAATGAATATTATAGAATTATACCAACTGTATGGTTATAATACCAAAAAATATATAAAAATATACTGATATTGCAATATTTTATAATAAAATGCTCAATATAAAAACACTCAGTTCTTAAAAAGCATTCTATGGGACAGGGCAAAGCTTTACCATAAACACAGTCAACAATAACTGTTGAAACTGAAAAATATTAATTAATTAATGTAATTATGCTTCGAACAGATATAAACAAACACTTACTAAAGATAAATTGTAAACAGCAAACTAACAATGACCAGGCAAAACGGTATGTAGGCTATTACTGACACTACCTTAAATAGCTTCTTAATTTCAATACTGCAGAGATGTTACAGTTTTCATTAAGCCCTGGGTGACAAAAGGCATTAGTTCTTAACTGCCACTCTAACTCGCGGGTTTCTAAAAGTAGTGGAATGGGACCCCCACGAATGTTAGTTGCCACTTGATCAATGGCCATAAATGAAAAACTATGGCCTGGGAAACAGTCAACATGCTTTGCTAAACCAATTGGTGCCATAAAGTTAGGACGGGACAGACTCACAGAATAAGGGATAGAAAGTACACTATAAAGTTTCCACTTAATTGTGAGAGTAAATCTATAGTGTACGTGGCCTTCTGTGAGTGCTGTCCCTCCTTTTATATAGGTAAGACCGATCGTAGACTTCGCGATCGAGTTTACGAACATATGTACGCGATAAAGAAAAAAATTGACACTAATGCTTTAGCAAAGCATGTTGACTGTTTCCCAGGCCATAGTTTTTCATTTATGGCCATTGATCAAGTGGCAACTAACATTCGTGGGGGTCCCATTCCACTACTTTTAGAAACCCGCGAGTTAGAGTGGCAGTTAAGAACTAATGCCTTTTGTCACCCAGGGCTTAATGAAAACTGTAACATCTCTGCAGTATTGAAATTAAGAAGCTATTTAAGGTAGTGTCAGTAATAGCCTACATACCGTTTTGCCTGGTCATTGTTAGTTTGCTGTTTACAATTTATCTTTAGTAAGTGTTTGTTTATATCTGTTCGAAGCATAATTACATTAATTAATTAATATTTTTCAGTTTCAACAGTTATTGTTGACTGTGTTTATGGTAAAGCTTTGCCCTGTCCCATAGAATGCTTTTTAAGAACTGAGTGTTTTTATATTGAGCATTTTATTATAAAATATTGCAATATCAGTATATTTTTATATATTTTTTGGTATTATAACCATACAGTTGGTATAATTCTATAATATTCATTTTTTAATGAGGTTTACTAATTTTTTTAAGTATGTAGGAATACGTGATGTGGTTTTTCCTTGTGATGTCATTTCCTTTGTGGCTGTTATTTATACAGAGCGTGCTTCAAAATGGATGTTTGTTTTTAAAACTTTTTCTCTGAAGAAGCCACATTATTTTGGTGGCGAAAACGCTTGACAAAACAATAAAATTGCGTTAAGACTTTACCATCTTTGTCTGCTGGTGCAAGGAGTCCGTTTCCTTTTTCAATTTGTACAGTGGTTTGCCTCTTTTCGTTGGTTTTATTTAATTAAACTAATTGCTCAGCGGGCTTGGAAGGCTCCTGATTCTGTGGAATCCTCAGAGACCTGACAAAATCCTTACTGGCTTCAGAAGACCAACCACATTGGGCTAAAGGCTTGGTAGTAGATGCCATGGTGGTAGTGGCTGCCACGAGAAAAGAACTAGCTTGTCCATTCCCCAAACTGGGAGTCCAAGGAGATGGACAGATTTGGGAAGCGGGTTTATGCATCATCAACCTTCTCCATCAGGTCCTTGAACTTCTTGGAACACTTCACTAGGCTGCAAAAGGATCTGGTCAAGGAGCTGTCAGACTATTGTCCATTCCCCAAACTGAGAGTCCAGGGAGATGGACAGATTTGGGAAGCGGGTCTATGTGTCATCGACCTTCTCCATCAGGTTGTTGAACTTCTTGGAACACTTCACTAGGCTGCAAAAGGATCTGGTCAAACAGCTGTCAGATATCTTGGCAGGAGCTGTGGCTGAGAGGGTCCAGGAAAAAGTGGCCTCCCAACTAGCTATCCTGGAGTCTATCTCAAACTCTTCCATGAGGCTCATTGCACATGCGGCCGAAGGGGTGATCAAGTCAGCAGCTTCAGACATTGCAATTTGGTGACCAACTTGGCTGCACCTGTGCAAATTTGCGGAACCATCCAAGTCTTCCTTTGTCACTGCCCCCTTTGACAGGTCCTCCTTGTTTGGTCCCAATGTAAAGGAAACTGTCCAGGTGTGAAAAGGATGGAAAGACTTTGTCTGCTGTAGGCGTACATTTTTCCACTCCCCAACAATACTATTCCAGGAATCAAAAGAGTGATAAGATGTGGTTCAAGAAATCCCAGAAGCCTTTCCCAGACACACATGGCTTGGACTCCCCTCGAGGCAGGGGGGGAGTTGTAGTGGAAGACGCTGTCCCAGAGGCAGGGGTGGTCCACAGAATCCATGTTCCAGGGATTCATTCTGTGGTCAACCTTATCAGCGCTCCTGAAGGGGGGCCCAATTGCTTATCTCTGGAAGCAGTGAGAGGAAAATTTTCCTTGCACCCAAATGCCTGTAGACACATAACCACCGATGCCTGGGTGCTAAGGATCATTTCCAGAGGTTATCTAATTCCCTTCACCTTTTATCCAAGAACCCCTGTAAGACTCCCTGACTTTCTACCCAGTCAGAGAGTTCAGACAGCAATGGCGATACAAAAGCTGCTAGAAAAAAAGTTATCCAAGAAGTACCACCAGACCAATTAGGATCCTTTTTTTACTCGAGTCTTTTTAGTGCCAAAGTAAACAGGGGACTGGAGACCAATTTTTGATCTCAGTAGTCTAAACAAATTTGTCCAACAAGAAAAATTCTGGATGGCCACGGTTCAGTCTATTCTCCCCTTCTTGGAGAAAGACGGTTGGATGTGCTCGATTGACTTTCAAGATGTGTATTGCCACTTAAAGGTGGACAAATGCTCAAGAAAATTGGGAGTCAGTCATTTCCAATTCAGAGTGCTGCCCTTTGGTCTCACCACAGCCCCCAGGGTGTTCACTTAGACAACTGGTTCCTCACCGCTCCCACCAGACATCTACTTCTACAAACTATGGACTACATTCTGAAACTAGCCTTTCAGTTGGGCATAACAGTCAATCCTGCAAATTCTCAGCTAACCCCTTCTCAGGACATGGAATGTATCGGAGCTCACCTCAACACTGTTTTTGCATAGCTTCGCTTCCACTACACAGATTACAGAAAATTCAGTTGCAGGTCCTTCCTCTTCTTCACTCAAACAAAATTCCTGCTTATCTAATTCTGCAGGTGTTTGGTTCCATGGCAGCAGCAATCACATTGGCTCCATTGGCAAGATTTCACGAGACCTCTCCACTGGTTACTTGCAAACCGATGGACTATTCTAACCCACCCCATGAACCATTTAGTTTTCATATCCAGCCGATGCAAGAACAACCTATCCTGGTGGATGCACTCAGAGGAGATTCTTCTAGGCCGCCCCTTTGTTCCCCGTCAGCCCAAGGTCACAGTGCCCATGGATGCTTCCCAGATGGGGTGGGGGAGGCATTATTTCGGGAAGACAGTCCAAGGCACATGATCCCCCTCTGAGGCCAATTTTCTTATCAGTGTTCTACAGTTAAGTGCAGTGCTTCTGGTGTTGCAAGCATTTCACTCTGCCTTACCTCAAGGGATGATAGCTGTACAGTCAGACATGTCGGTAGTCTGCTACATCAGCAAACGGGGGGAACCAAGTCCTACCCATTGTGTCGAGAAGCTTTTCGAGTGTGGCAATGGGCTATAACTTCTAGCGCTTTCTGATAGCAACGCACATCCCGGGGAGCTCAAACGTGATTGCAGACAAACTAAGCAGATGCATCCTCGTGCCTCACAAATGATCTCTGAACTCCAGAGTAGCAAAGGAAGTCTTTCTTCACTAGGGCCAGCCTTGCTGCAACCTGTTTGCCTCACCCTTGAATAACAAGTGCAGAAGCTACTTTGCCCTAAATGTTCTTCGTGTTTCACTGTTGCAGTCATTACATATTGGTAATCTGCTGGCAGGTTGCCCTCAGTCGGCCTGATTAACAAAGTCTTGGGTCCTGCGTTGGTTGCTGTCCCTTCTTATAAAACATGCAGCCGATGCCATTACATCAGTCTTTCTTGCCGTGCGGTGCCCGAAGCAGAAGCAGTTCGCAAGTGCTCGTCGGCCGACTCCTGAAATTTTCATTTTCGAGTTTCAGAACCGAAGTCTTCAACTAAAAAGCTAAGTATCCCGTTGGGGAAACTTTTTCTTGCTCCTTACTGATGTCAGTAAAAGTTAATAATTTCATTACTTGTGGGAAGCAAATACCTCTTAAGGATTTTCATTTGTACTGTATTCCTTGCCTAGGCCCTGACCACAATGTACCTTGCTGTCGGTTTTGTGCTAAATTTAATCAACGCACTATTAAATGTCGGTATATTTTTGCTTCTAAATATTTTGGCTCACGCTTTAATTATCCAGAAATGTCGTCGGTTAGCAATCCGACTACCGGAATACCTAAAAAACGCAAAGAAAAAGACAGAGACAGGCTGTCGAGGTCCAAAGCTGACGACGACGCTTCTCCTAATCCAGTCGCCAGTTCGCCGGTACTCAGTGAGGCGCTTTCACAGCCCCTGATACCTGCTACTTCTGATTCGCAGGCCTCTACTGAGACCCATTCGGAGTCCGGTATGCCGCGAGATGCTTCAGTTATGGAACCCGCGGATGTCTCTACCTTAGATGGGACCGGAGCCTCTGTGCAGGCATCGGCTAATGAGGGTGTTTTCAGGCCTACAGATTTGTATATTAGACCAATGCCATCTTCAAAACTAAGGACAAAATCTAAACCTATGTCTAAAAAAATTATGCCTGGGCCACATGTGCAGGCCCCTATGCCTAAAAAACAAATGATCAAAATGGCTGAAGATTTAATTACTCTGATCAGGGGTAGTCAAACCCCCCCCCTTCTAAGAGGCCTAGGCAAGACATTGATTATGAATCTTCTGAACAGAACTCTATTTCTTCTGACTCTTCTAAAGCCCCTGATACCTGCTACTTCTGATTCGCAGGCCTCTACTGAGACCCATTCGGAGTCCGGTATGCCGCGAGATGCTTCAGTTATGGAACCCGCGGATGTCTCTACCTTAGATGGGTCCGGAGCCTCTGTGCAGGCATCGGCTAATGAGGGTGTTTTCAGGCCTACAGATTTGTATATTAGACCAATGCCATCTTCAAAACTAAGGACAAAATCTAAACCTATGTCTAAAAAAATTACGCCTGGGCCACATGTGCAGGCCCCTATGCCTAAAAAACAAATGATCAAAATGGCTGAAGATTTAATTACTCTGATCAGGGGTAGTCAAACCCCCCCCCCCCTTCTAAGAGGCCTAGGCAAGACATTGATTATGAATCTTCTGAACAGAACTCTATTTCTTCTGACTCTTCTAATGAACAGGATTTGTCTATACCTACTTATGAGGACTCTGATGCAGAAGATTCCATTCCTTCTGCTTCTCCCCCTGAGGATTTTTCTTTTGGGGAAACTTTACATACCTTAAGGGAACATTTCCACTGGGAAAGTCAGGATTTCTCTGAATCTAAAAAGAGATTTAGGGATTGTCTTCTTCCTCAGCATAGGCCTTTGGCTATACCTCCTGTTCTAGACATTGTTGATGATGTTATTTCAGAATCTAGTATGGCTCCCGATTCTCTGTTTCCGTCTCCTTGTAAGCCAGACAGATACTATTGGGTTCCTGACTCCCACAAATTCCTTTTCAAAAATCCTATTGCAGATCCTGAAACCATTTCTCAGGGTCCCAAAGGCATTAAGGCTTCTACTGCTAAAAATCCTACACCTTCTGATAGAGATTCCAGGGCTCTGGATAGATGGGGTAAGAAGGTTTACACTTCTGCAACCTTGGCAATCAGGGCTTTAAACTGTCAATTTCATGTGCTTAAATATCAACAGCATATCCTGAGACTGCTTAAAGAGAAAATTATGTTAATTTCTGACTGTGTGGAAAGTAAAGATTTACAGGATCTATTGCATTTGGCTGAACAAGTTGGAAAACATACTTTGCAATGTGGTTTTGATTCTTTGGAGGCCTCTTGCAGGGCTGCTGTAACTGGGTCTGTGCTAAGAAGGCATGCTTGGCTCACAGAGCAAACTCTGCCTGATCATGTTAAAGCAAAATTGTTGGATGCTCCTTTACAACAGGACCGTCTCTTTGGTAATAAGGCTGAAGAAGTTTTAAAAAAGATGGAAGATAAAGCTAAATCTATGCAATCTGTGAAAGATTTCTTACAAATGCAACCTTCAAGATTTAGTAGGCACTGGCCTACTAAGAACTGGTCCTTTCCAGTTCCTTTGAGAGCCACTCAAGTCAAACCCAGACATTCCAAAGGCTCCAGGTTTCAGTCACAAGGGACTTTTAGAACAAAACAATGGGGTGCCTCCTCCTCCAAATCTGGAAACAACAAGACAGCTCCCTATGGTAAGCATTCTCAATGACTTCCCTCTACACTTACCAAGCACTTACCTTTTAGCCGCCCCTTTGGGGGGAAAACTGGCACTTCATGCAAGAAACTGGCACCTTATAACCCAGGACAAATGGGTTTTAAATATAATATCCCAGGGATACAGATTTAATTTCCACACATTGCCAATCCCAAACGGATGGCCAGACGTGCCCTCAAATCAGTGGGCAGTGGCCCAGAAACAAGTACTGTCCCTCATGAACATGGGGGCTATTCAACCAGTACCAGAAGAAGAAAAGGAACAAGGCTTCTATTCAAGACTTTTCCTGGTACCCAGACAAGACAAATCATGGCGTCAAAATGTTCTTCGTGTTTCACTGTTGCAGTCATTACATTTGGGTTATCCTGCTGGCAGGTTGCCCTCAGTCGGCCTGAATTCCAAAGTCTTGAGTCCTGCGTGGGTCGCTGTCTCCTCTTCCCTGATGTCAGGTCGTCAGGGGTACAAAAGGTGCAGCCGACACCATTTTATTCAGTCTTTGTTGCCGCGCAGTGCCCGAAGCAGAAGCAGTTCGCAAGTGCCGGTCGGCCGACTCCTGAGATTTTCATGTTGAGTTTCAGATCTGAAGTCTTCATTAAAAGCTAAGTACCCCATTGGGGAAACTTTTTTCTTGCTCCAGACCGATGTCAGAAGAAGTTAATAATTGTATTTCTTGTGGGAAGCAAATACCTCATAAGGACTTTCATTCTTACTGTATTCCTTGCCTATGCCCTGACCACAACATTGCTAGTTGTCGGTTTTGGGCTAGATTTAACCAACGCACTGTTAAGCGTTGGTTCGATTTTGCATTAAGCTATTTTGGGCGAAGATTTAATTATACAGTGTCGTCGGATAGCCATTCGACTACCGGAGTTCACAAAAAATGCAAAGAAAAAGACAGGCAACCGAGGTCCAAAACCGACGACGAAGCTTCTCTTAAGCAATTCGCCGGTTCTCTGTGAAGCGCTTTCGCAGCCCGTGACGCCCGGTGCTTTAGAGTCGCAGGCTGCTACCGACTCCCACATGGAGTCATCCAGGCCGCTGGAAACTCAAGGTATTGGAACCTCGGAGATTATTCCCTCAGATGGGATCAGAGCCACTGAGCAGGCATCGGCTACTGAGGGTGTATTCAGACCTAAACAATTATATATTAAACTGACTTCAAAGACTAAAACACCTTTAAAGGCAAAGAAACAAGTTCACCAGCCACAAGGACAGGCCTCCATGCCCAAAAAACAGATGCTCAAAATGGCCTATGACTTAATTACCTTGATCAGGGGTTCCCATCCCCCTCCTGATAAGAGGCCTAGGCAAGAGACAGGCTACGAATCTTCAGATCAGGTTTCCATTTCTTTTGATTCCTCTTCTGATCAGGAATATTCTCTTCCTCCCTATGAGGATTCTGATGCCGAAGAATCAATTCCTTCAGCTTCTCCTCCTGAAAACTACTCTTTTGGGGAAACCTTGCATACCATGAGGGAGCACTTCCACTGGGAGAGCCAAGATTTTTCAGAATCTAAGAAAAGACTCAGAGACTTCCTTTTACTACCTCAACACAGGCCTCTAGCTATTCCACCTGTGTTGGACATTGTAGATGATGTGTTCTCGGAGTCTAGTTTGACCCGTGACTCTCTACCTCCAGCTCCTGTTAAGCCGGACAGATACTACAGGGTCCCTGACTCTCATAAATTCCTTTTCAAAAACCCTACTGCAGACCCAGAAACTATTTCTCAGGGTCCAAAAGGGGTCAAGTCTTCTACTGCAAAAAACCCTACCACCTGTGACAGGGATTCTAGGGCACTGAATAGATGGGGAAAAAAGATTTACACATCTGCTACTTTGGTTATAAGGGCCTTAAATTGCCAGTTTTATATGCTCAAATATCAGCAATATATCATGACACTGCTTAAACAGAAAATGATGGCAAATTCTGAATGTGCAGAAAACAAAGAAATGCAGGATTTATTGCATGCAGCTGAACAAGTTGGAAAGCGTACCTTGCAATGTGGGTTTGATTCTCTGGAGGCCTCCTGCAGGGCCGCTGTTACGGGTTCCGTCATTAGGAGGCATGCTTGGTTAAAGGAACAAAATCTGCCTGACCATATTAAAGCAAAATTATTAGATGCTCCTTTACAACATGATACCTTGTTTGGTGTTAAGGCAGAAGAGTTGTTAAAGAAAATGGAGGACAAAGCTAAATCTATGCAAACGGTCAAGGATTTCTTACAGGTACAGCCACTTAGATTTAGCAGACACTGGCCCACAAAGAATTGGTCCTTTCCAGTCTCAGACAGACCTCAAAGGGGCAGATCCAGACGCCTTAGAGGGAGATCACAGCTGCAAGGATCCTACAGGTCTAAGCAGTAGAGTGCTTCTACCTCCAAAGGTGGAGAAGACAAAGCACAATCATACAGGAAACAGTCCCAATGACTTCCCCCTGCCTGCACCAAGCACTTATCTTCTGGCAGAACCCTTAGGGGGAAAACTAGCACTTTTTTCTCAAAATTGGCACATTATAACCCAGGACAAATGGGTTCTAGTCATAGTGTCACAAGGCTACAAGTTTCATTTCCATACCCTGCCAAGGGCAAACGGTTGGCCATACCTGCCAAAAAATCAATGGGCAGAGGCTCAAAAACAAGTCGCAGCTCTCATGGACATCAGGGCTATTCAACAAGTGCCACAGCAAGAGCAGGGACAAGGATTTTACTCAAGACTGTTCTTGGTACCCAGAAAGGATAAAGCATGGAGACCAATACTGGACCTATCTATTCTAAACCCTTACCTGGATATACCAAAATTCAAGATGTTGACCTTACAGCAGCTTCTGCCCATGCTGGGCAGCAAGGCTTGGCTCGTGACTTCACACCTAAAAGAGGCATACCTGCATGTCCCAATCAGACAGGCATGCAGAAGATACCTCAGATTCAAGGCTGGTTCAAAGCATTACCAATTCTCTGCACTGCCCTTTGGCTTATCTACTGCGCCCAGGGTCTTTACAAAGTGCCTGGCACCAGTAATTGCTTACTGCAGACAAAGAGGAATACAGATATATCCTTACTTGGACGACTGCCTCATACAAGCAGAGAACAAGGACATTCTACTACAGCATCTGAAGTTTGTGATAAGACGTTTAACATGCCTAGGGTACACAGTCAACAAAAAGAAATCAAAACTAGTACCCTCTCAAGAGATAATATTCATGGGTGCAAGCTTAAATACAACTGCCCAGATGGCTTATCTCACTCCAGACAAACAAAGGCAACTGACTACCTATTTCAAGGAAATGGCAACAAAAGGCCCAGTTATCTGCAAGAAAAATTTTGCAGGCTTTGGGTTTCATGGCATCCTGCATCTTACTAATTCCATATGCAAGACTGCATATGAGGAAAATTCAATGGTACCTAAAAAGTGTCTGGACACAACATTGCCACAGTTTGGAAACAATGATTACTCTAATTCTCTGCCTGCAACAGGAGTTTCGATGGTGGAAAAAGGCTTGTCACCAAAACAAGGGACAGCCATTCTCACTACCCCCTGCCAGGCAGAGCCTAACGACGGATGCTTCAGATTATGCCTGGGGGGCACACATGGCAGGAAGAGGCATTCAGAGCATCTGGTCCACAAACCAAAAGCATCTACATATCAATCAAAAAGAGATGCTAGCTGTTCAAAATGCCCTGACAGCCTTCAAGGACGTACTTCACCCGGGACAACTGCTGATAAAGACAGACAACACCACGGTCATGTGGTACATAAACAAGCAGGGGGGCACTCATTCTTATCCCCTGTGCAGACAAGCCATGGCGTTACGGGAAACAGCATTGACTTACCAAGTTCATCTGCAGGCACAATTCCTGCCAGGAAAGGAAAATACTCTGGCAGACAAACTAAGCAGAAACCTCATGGAGCCCCACAAGTGGCACCTTGATCCACAAGTCTCCAGCATGATAACAAAGAAATGGGGACGCCCGGACATAGATCTGTTTGCCTCCCCTCAAAACAATCAACTAAAAAGATTCTGCACAAGGACTTATCACAGACAAGCTTGGAAAGTGGACACCTTATCTTTCAACTGGACAAACCTATCAGTATATGCCTTTCCTCCACTGTCTCTCCTCCCCAAGGTACTCCTAAAGGTCAGGCAGGAGAAACCAAAAATGATTGATTGCCCCAGACTGGCCACGCCAGTACTGGTATCCGATCTTAAGGAACTTGTCCCAATGCCCAGCCTGGACTTTACCTCAAATACCTCATCTACTGTCCCAGCAAAACAATCAGATTTTGCACAGCCAACTCAGGACCCTAAACTTGGCAGCATGGCGGATAATGTAGCAATACAAACCACACCTCTCAGTAAAGCTGTGATGGATGTCATTTTAGAAGCCAGAAGGCCTAGTACTAGAAAATCCTATGCTGGGAAATGGAAGAGATTCTGCGCTTGGAACCAAGCTCAAGGAACTGATACAGCTGTACCAAATATTCCTCAGATTTTGCAATACTTAACTGAAATGCTAGACAACGGCCTATCGTTTTCATCAATTAAAATCCATGCCTCTGCCATTTGGCTCATTACAATACAGAGCCACCACTCTTTTTCTCATCCTTTATTAAGGCAGTACCTCAGAGGAGCCAAAAACTTAAGGCCTCCAAGGAGAACACCAATACCTGCATGGGACCTCAATTATGTCTTGAAAAAACTCACCTTACCTCCTTTTGAGCCAGCTGCTACTGCGGATATAAAGTTCTTATCTTGGAAAACAGCTCTGCTCCTAGCAATAACTTCTGCAAGACGAGTTTCAGAACTACAGGCTCTCATGGCTGTGGAACCCTTTTTCATTTTTTATACAGACAGGGTCTCTCTGAGAACAAACCCTACATTCATGCCTAAGGTGGCATCCAGTGTACCCTTAACCAAACAATTCATTTGCCAACTTTTTTATCGAAATCCACAGAACAAGGGGGAAAAATTCTGCATTCTTTGGACGTACACAGACAACTTAGATTCTACTTGGGCAAAACTAAAGTTTTCAGAAAGACAGAACAATTACTAGTGGCGTATGCCGCAGCATCACAAGGAAAGGCTATCTCCAAGCAGACTATTTCAAAGTGGATAGGTCACTGCATTCATTTCTGCTACTCACAGCATGGCAAACCAGTGCATAAGGGCATTAGGCCACATTCAACCAGAGCTGCAGCCTTTCTCAGGGGAGTACCAGCGCCAAAGACATTTTAGAGGCTGCTACTTGGATTTCAGTGCATACCTTTACAAAACATTACAATCTGCCTCTTTACTCTAAATCCAGGGCAGGCTTTGCCACTGCAGTTCTGCGGGGCCTTATAGCCGCTCCTAATGCTGTTTAGCTCCAGCCCCCAACCATAGCTTTGGGAATCAACCCAAATGTAATGACTGCAACAGTGAAATACGAAGAACATAGTACAGTTGTGTACACTTACCATAAATGTAGATGTTCGAGTGTATTCACTGTTGCAGTCCAGGTTACCCACCCGCCATCCCCCTTATTTTTGCTGGAACTTATCTTTACTTCTCTAATCTATACAACCTAGGTGGTATATTTGCTTATAGATGAAAATAAAGCTTATTTTGGTACATGTATGTTTTATTTACATAATTTTAGCCTACCCTTTTGGTGGCACCTGACATCTGGGGCAAGAGAAAATGAATAAAATGGCGTCAGCTGCATCTTTTGTACCCCTGACGACTTGACGTCAGGGAGGAGGCAACAGCAACTGACGCAGGACCCAAGACTTTGGAATTTAGGCCGACTGAGGGCAACCTGCCAGCAGGATAACCCAAATGTAATGACTGCAACAGTGAATACACCCGAACATCTACATTTATGGTAAGTGTACACAACTGTACTTTCTGGACTTATCTACGCTAAACACATTTCTGGACATTCCAAAATTCAAGATGCTGACTCTTCAACAGAACAACTACTGGTGGCATTTGCTGCAGGGGGCAGAGGGAAAGGCTATTTCAAAGCAGATTATTTCCAAATGGATAAGCCATTGTATTCATTTCTGCTATATGCACCATGGTAAAACTACCCCCCAGGGGATCAGATCTTATTCCACCAGGGCTGCATCTACTTCTACAGCTTTTCTAAGAGGTGTTCCTACCAGAGACATTCTAGAAGCTGCTACTGGAGCTCAGTTTATACGTTCACCAAACCTTACCATTTACCTTTCTTCTCTAAATCCAGAGCTGGCTTTGCCACTACTGTCCTGCAGGCCCTTATAGCTGGTCCTAATGTTGTATAATTTCCTCCACCCTACCATAGCTGTGGGAATCTACACAAATGTAATGACTGCAACAGTGAAACACGAAGAACATAGTACAGTTGTGTACACTTACCATAAATGTAGATGTTCGAGGGTATTCACTGCTGCAGTCCTGGTTACCCTCCCTCCAGCCCCCTATTTTTCTCTGGCTATACCTATACTTTCTTTCACTAGGCTTATAAGCCCTTTTGGTGTATTTGCTTTAGGGAATGGAGGTATATTTTTTGTGTTTTTAATTTTATTTGCTCCCCATTTGGGGGGCACCTGACATCTAGGGCAAGAAAAACTGATGTAATGGCTTCGGCTGCATGTTTTATACCCTTGACGACCTGACGTCATGGAAGAAGGGACAGAACCAACGCAGGACCCAAGACTTTATTGTTAATCAGGCCGACTGAGGGCAACCTGCCAGCAGATTACCCAAATGTAATGACTGCAACAGTGAATACACTCGAACATCTACATTTATGGTAAGTGTACACAACTGTACTTTCCCCCTCAGGGGATGTTCCCCATGGATGCTCTTCTCCACAGTTGGCCCCTGGGTCTCCTTTACACTTTCCTCCCTTCCCTCTGATCCCTCTTTTTCTCACAAATGCACCTCAGTTGAGAAGCAAAGTGATCCTCATTGCTCCCTACTGGCCTCGACATATATGGTTTCCCTTCCTCTGGCTTCATCTACTACACTGCCCTTGGATTCTGGACCCAGTTCTGGATCTCTTGTCCCACCCCCAGGGACTAGTGCATCCCAATCTTTAGACTCTCAAGCTGACTACTTGGTTTCTCCAATTCCGGTAGTTGCCAGGCTTAATGGTATACCTCCCCCTGTGCGACACATTTTGTTGGCATCCCATAAACCATCCACTAGGAGTCTCTACCTTAGTAAATACAATAGATTTTCTATTTGGGCCTCTGACAATGGTCTGGATCCTTTTTCAGCACCACTAGAGAAAATCCTGGAGTTTCTAACTGCCAACTTTAGTAAAGGAGCTTCTGTTTCTATTTATCAAGGTTATCTTAGCAGCTATTTCAAATTTCCATAACGGTTTTGGGAATCAACCCTTAATTTCTCACAGACTTTGTAAGGTTTTTCTTGAGGTACAATCTGCTTAAAGCCCCCTTTCAAAGACCCTCTTCCGCCATAGGATCTGACCCTTGTGTTACAGTCACTTACTTCACCTCTATTTGAACTCGCAGCGACTTGTGATTTAAAATTTCTTTCTTGGAAAACATTGTTCCTTACAGCTGTCACTTCGGCAAGGTGAGTCTCCAAATTACAGGCTTTATGGTGTAAAGCTCAGTAGTTAGTTTTCCACAAAGATAGGGTGTCACTCAAAACGAGCACTATTTTCCTTCCTAAGGTGATGTCAGAGACCAATATCAACCAATCTATCGATTTGCCTGTATTTTTCAAATAAAGGCGAGTACTGCCTGCACCTTCTGAATGTGCACAGGCAATTACATTTCTACCTTGACAGAACTAAACAAGTAAGATTATATGACCAATTATTTGTGTCCTTTGCCAATATGACTTTGGGCAAGCCAGTATCCAAGGTGACTGTTTCCAAGTGGTTAAGGAATTGCATGTCTTTCATTTATGAGAAACTTAACATAAAGCTTCCTTTGCCAGTAAAGGCACATTCTACCAGATGTGTGGCGACATCAGCAGTTTTTAATTCCAAAGTTTCTATGTCAGAAATTTGCGCAGCTGCAACGCGGGCTAATCCACATACCTTTATTACTCATTACAAATTGGATATGGTCTCCAGGGGAGAGCCTCTTTTGGTTCTATGATTCTCAAGAATATTCTTCCTTGAGGCCGCCCAGGATATAAGGTAGCTGGGGACTCTGTCCCGCAAGTCAAGAATATATGAAGATTGATGACATTAGATAAAGAAGTTATGTCTTACCATAACGTTCCATCTGTGTTGTTGATCTTCATCTGTTCTTGCGTCCCTCCCACCTGCCCCCTCATTTAGATTTCTGGTGGAGCAACATCCTGCCCTGGGTTCTTATTGTCAGGGATACCTTGGACAAGGCTTCCGTCATATTCTATAGAACTCCTTTTTCTGTATGATAGCAAACTCGATATGAGGTAATGTAGAGAAGTGTATTGAGGGTAGACTAGCAGCTCGAGAGATTTTTTTTGGCTAACGCGAGCTTTATAACGGCCGGATCGGTTCCAGAGATTGGAACTGTAACCCACAAGTCAAGAACAGATGAAGATCAACAATACAAATGGAACGTTATGTGAAGACATAACTTCTTTTTCTTGCTTCTGGATATAGCTTTTGAGCTTTTTTTGTTTCGGGGTCAGCATTTAGATATATTTATAGTACAAGTACTAGGTGAAACTTAGCCTGTGTTTCCCACTACTGTACATTTTGTGGGTGTGTGTATAAAATATATTTTTATGTATTTTTCATGCAAGAGAGTAAGGGACTCAAAGGTGAGATTTTAGTGCTGCCCTTAAAGCCGTTAAGTATGCTCCATTGGTGGTGTTAGAGACCTCGGTTTTGAGTTGTGTTCCAATCCCTTCCTCTCTAGGCCATCCATCTTCTCTGCCTCCAGGGTCCCATCTTCAGCTCCAGCTTTTCCTCTGTTGGAGGAATGGATACGTTGACGAGGGTGACTTCTTCGGATCTGTTGGAGGTCAGAATAGCATGTAAGATATTGGGGAGGATCATTGCATCTCCACAGAAAGCAGAGAAGCAAGGCCTCCTTGGGATCGGCTCCACCACATGGCTCAACTTTTTTCTTTTCTTCCCATCTGAAATCTTTGGGTTAGAGTTGACCTTTGGACCTCAAAACTACTGCTCCACAGCAGTCTGAATCCTCTGAGGAGTCAGTTACCACCTGTCCTGACCTTCCCAAAAAAAAAAAAAAAAAAAAAGACATGCAGAAGTACATAGACTCCTCATCAGAGTCTCTCATCTCCAATAAAGAACTTGGATTATAGAGAGGGATCCCCCGGCAGTTTCCTCCTGAAAACTCCACTTTTGGCAAAATTCTATAACTAATGTAGCAAAGTTGATCTTGGCCCCACCCCACACTCACCCCACCCCCAGGATGAGGCAGTACTTTTTGAAACATACACCTTGACCCCCATCTACTTCCTTGGGTGGTCCCTTCAGCTGACAAGTTAATTGATTGGGTTGTGAGGAGATTATGGCAAAAGCCAGACACATTTTATCTAGTTCCACTGAAACCAAATAAGACACCAAAGCCTTCAAGGACAGGTAGCACTTGGCAAAATCTCACTTAGTAGTCTCCATCTTTTTGGAAGGGAGCAACCGAAAAAGAGCTGTCTTGATGATTCAGCTTCAAAAATGGAGTCTAGGGAGATGGATCATGTGCTTCAGGCACTTTTACTTTAAGGGCTGTGAACTATGCTAGACATATGAATCAGTTCCAGAGGAATTTAGCCCAGCAGGCATTAACTTCTCTGAAAGCTTTCTGACATTGGAGTCTAGGTAGCAGTTGGAAGTACCCCTGGCAACTTTGTCCTGCATTAGCAACCTCTTCATGCATGGAACATGATGAGATGCCAGGCATGGCTGCACCTTTGTGACTTTGGACCACTTCAAGGCAATTTTCACCAACACTCCATTTGATGGATCTTCATTGTTTGGCCCATCTTTGAAGGAAAGGATGCAGAAGTACAAGTAGGATAACAACACTGTCTGCTGTCGAAGTCAAGTTTGAACCCCTTCCCCCCCAAGAATATATAGCAGGAACCAAAAGGGACCATTTTCAGTGAGGTTTAGAAAGTTCAGACATCAACAGTTTGAAGCATTTTCTGTCAGGAGTGGCCCTGTTGTCAGATGCAGGCCTAGAGGGCAAGGATGTCCACAGAACCAGGGATATTGCAGGCACTTTTCAGAGAGGCAACAGTAGCATCCGTAAAAGGCTGCCTAACCGCTCCACTCTGGAGGCAGTCAGGAGTCATCTCTCCCTTTGTCCAACTGCGGCATGCCATCACGCAGTACATATAGGTCAAAGGGATGATATCCAGTGACTGCACAATACCATTTTTCATGAACTCTCCAAAACCCAGACAGCCGCTGCTGGATATCCCATCTAATCAGGCCAAGGCGACGGAAAGAGAGATTGTTTCACTTCTTTCCAACAGAGCATTCTAGGAGGTTTGACCAAACCAGAGAGGGTTAGGATTTAATTTGAGATTCTTTTTTGGTTTCAAACAAAACTCAGGACCTCAGGCCCATAATGAACCTCAGCCCACTAAACAACATAAAAAAACAGTTCAGAATGGTCATGATGCGATCAGTTATGCCTTGTCTCAGGGCAAATGACTGGATGTGCTCATTGGACCTTCAAAACAATTACCTTCACATCAGCATTGGGAAAAAAATCAGTGTGGGTCCTTTGCTTCTAGATAGGAGCTAGCCATTACCAATTCTAAGCCTTGACCCTTGGTCTCACCACAGACCCCAAAGTATTTACCTAATGCAGGGCTGTTGTAGCAGCTCATCTATGTCTAAGGACGCTGTATCTTCCCATGTCTGAATGACTGACTCCTTGCTGCACTCTTGATGGACTCTCTCAAAAGGGCCTGGGATTACTTGCTAAGGTTGTGTTTCTTCAGAAGTCAAACCTTCAACTATTTCAGAAGATTATTTTCATAGGATGGCATCTGTTTACTACACTGTACATGGTTTCCCTTGCAACGGACAAGATTCATACATTGAAAAGCACAGTGTAAGCTCTAGATGTCCTTCAAGGATGCATCTGCAGTCCTTACAAATGGGTTGTCCTGTCGTCAGGCAGCCCTTCGGTCGGCCGGATTCCAAAGTCTGGGTCTGGCCTCTGCTGATGTCGCACTTCACCCGACGTCATAGCTGCAGTTCTTCGGGTATAAAGGTATCAGCCGACGCCATTTTCCTCAGTCTTTCTTGCGCGTGGCGCCAAGCAGAAGCTGTTCGCAAGTGCCGGTCAGTCAGAACCAGAGATTACTACTACCGAAGACTTCTAAAAAGCTAAGTACCCCGTTGGGGACTCTTTCTTGCCTCAGCCGATGTCAGAAAAAGTGAATAACTGTTTAACTTGTGGGAAACAAATACCTCATAAAGATTTCCACTCTTACTGCTTACCTTGCTTAGGCCCAGACCACGACGTAGCAGCTTGTCTAGCCTGTGCTTCTTTCAACCGACGGACGCTTAGACATCGGTCTGAATTTGCTGAGGAGTTTTTCGGCTCCGCTTTTACTTACATTATGCCGTCGGATACTCCGACTATGCAAATATCTAAAAAGCGCAAGGAAAAGGACCGACACTCGCGGTCCGCGGTTTCGGCCAAAACCGCGGTTAAGCCAACCGCGAGTGTCTCGGTTTCGGCTGAAACCGAGCCCACGGTTCTTCCTTCGGCCGAAAGCTTACCTCCTACCGAGGCCTCATCCAGCTTGGCTGAATCTGCTACTGAAATCCCACCCGCTCTTGCAGGTTCACAGGATTTATCTGATACTATCCCTTTGGATATTTCTACCCCTGCACGTGGAGCTGCTAGGCCACCTGCATCCATGTCGATTAAGGCCTTTGCCAGGGCTAAAGCAGCAAAATCTACCAAAACTGTGCCTGCTAAGACCCCCTCTCACAGGCCTAGCTCTAGTTCACAAATGCTTAGTCTAGCAGAGGATCTCATTTCTTTGATCCGGGGATCCCAACCACAACCAGACAGGGCCTCTCACCCACCTCCAGAGAAGAGGCCTAGAGTAGAGCCCCCTGAGCCAGTTTCTTCAGATGACTCCTCTGATGAATCAGATAATTCAAACCCTCCAGAGGCCCTTTTCTCCTTATGAGGACTCTGATGCAGAAGAGTCCATTCCTTCTGCCTCTCCGCCTGAGGAATTTTCTTTTGGGAAACCTTGCATGCTATG
The DNA here is from genome assembly GCF_019279795.1 of Protopterus annectens. Lineage (NCBI taxonomy): Eukaryota > Metazoa > Chordata > Ceratodontiformes > Protopteridae > Protopterus > Protopterus annectens. The sequence goes on from NC_056746.1 coordinate 283,072,695, forward strand.
AGGGAACAATTTCAATGGCAGGGTCAGGATTTTTCAGACTCTAGGAAAAGGCTTAGAACCTTTTTGCATTTGCTACAGCATAGGTCTTTAGCCATTCCTCCAGTACTTACTGTTGTGGATGATGCATTTAATGATGCTTGTACTGCTCCTGATTCTCTTCCTCCGGCCCCTGCTAAGCCCGATAGGTACTACAGGGTTCGGACACACATTATCATTTGTATAAGGCTCCTTTTGCAGATCCGAAACTATCTCCCAGCCACCCAAGGCTGCCGCAGCTACCTCTGCCAACAACCCCCTCCCTCTGAAAGAGAATCTAGGGCCTTAGAGATGGGGTAAAAGTTTACACTTCTGCTACTCTTTCAGCTAGGGCCTTGAACTGTCAATTCCACATGATTCAGTATCAGGAATTTATGTTAGACCAGTTAACTAAAAAACTGTCCTCGGATGAACCATTAGACAAAAAAATCTGTACAGGAAATGGTACATAACATTCAGCAGGTCAGTAATCATTCCTTAAAATGCGGCTATGATGCACTGGAGGCTTCCTTTAGATCAGCCATGACTGGTACAGTGATCAGAAGACATGCATGGTTAAAAGAGCAGTCCTTACCAGACCATGTTAAATCAAAGCTCCTAGATGCTCCCATGGATAAGCTCAATTTGTTTGGCTCCCCTGCACAGCAGGTGCTGAAGAAGGTGGAAGAGAAAGCAAAATCTGTCCAGACAGTCAAGGATTTCTTGCAGGTCCAGCCTCCAAAGTTTAGCAGGAAAGTACAGTTTTGTACCTACCATAAATGTAGATGTTCGAAGATCCACATTGCTGCAGTCCTTACATATGGGTAGTCCGCTGTCCTCGGTCGGCCCGAATACCAAAGTATTAGGCTGACGTCGGTCATGGGCGCTCAGTTCTGACATCAGAGCGTCAGGGAATAAAAGCGCATGACCGACGTCATATCCTCAGTCTTTTCTTGCCCCAGATGTCAGAAGGCCCTAAAAAGAAAGGCCACAGCCAAAAACAGAATACCTCCCAAAAACATGCCCAACAACAACCACCACCCAAACCATATAACCATCCAAACTACAGTGGGGAAGGAGGGAGGGTAAATTGGACTGCAGCAATGTGGATCTTCGAACATCTACATTTATGGTAGGTACAAAACTGTACTATGTTCTTCATCTCACATTGCTGCAGTCCTTACATATGGGTAGAATCCCAAAGCAGAGGAAAGGGAGGATGGCAAAATCATAAAGCATTAGGGGCTGCCAAAATGCCCTGTAATATAGCAGTGGCAAATCCAGCCCTAGACTTAGAATAGAGAGGAAGGTGGTAATGTTTAGAAAAAGTATGTACTGAACTCCAAGTAGCTGCCTCCAAAATATCTTTTGTAGCTACCCCCCTTAGAAAGGCTGTAGAAGTGGCAGTAGCTCTAGTGGAATGAGGTCTGATTCCAGCCGGAATCTCCTTACCATGATGGGAATAACAGAAAGAAATACAAAAACCAATCCATTTAGAAATAGTTTGTTTTGAAACAGGTTTTCCCTGAGAACCCAAAGCAAAAGAAACAAACAACTGCTGAGACTGCCTGAACCCCTTGGTTCTGCTCAAATAATAATGCAACTGCCTATGAATATCCAAAGTATGCAAAATCTTCTCCCCTTTATTTTGGGGGTCTGCATAAAAAGTAGGCAAATGAATAGTTTGGTTCAAGGCCACACTAGACACCACTTTAGGCATAAAGGAAGGATTAGTACGCAAAGATACCCTATCCTTATGAAAAATTAGGAAAGGTTCCACTGCCATAAGGGCCTGTAATTCAGAAACCCTTCTTGCAGAGGTAATGGCCAACAAAAAAGCAGTCTTCCATGACAAATACTTTAACTCGGCAGTAGCTGCAGGCTCAAAAGGTTGTAGAGTAAGTTTTTCCAACACAAAATTGAGATCCCAAGCAGGAGTAGGAGCTCTACGTGGGGGTCTTATGTTCTTTGCCCCTCTAAGAAATTGCTTAAACAAAGGATGAGAGAATAAAGGAGGGTCACAGTCATAGTGAGCAGAGATGGCTGCAGCATGAACCTTTATGGAGGAGAAGGACAAACCCTTGTCCAATAACTCAGTAAGATATTGAAGAGAAACACTTAAGTCAGGCTTGGAAACATCAAAGTCCTTCCCTTTGCTCCAAATAAAAAATCTCCTCCATTTATCAGCGTAAACATTCCTTGTACTAGGCCTCCTGGCCTCCAAAATAACATTCAAAACCTGTTGTGGAAGCTGAGACCCTCCAGAGTCTAAAACAGAATATGCCAGGCTGTTAGATGCAGAGACTGAATCCTGACATTGAGGAAGTGATTGCCCTCCTGAGACAAAAGGTGCGGAATCAAAGGCAGAGGCCATGGAGGCTCTCGTACTAAACTCCTCAGTAGTGGGTACCAGTGCTGTCGAGGCCAATCCGGCGCTATCAGAATCATGGATGGCTTGTCTTGTCTGGCCTTCAAGAGTACCTTGGGTAGAAGAGGCAGAGGTGGAAAGGCATATACATGAAGATTGTTCCAACTGAATGATAGAGCGTCCACCTTCCAAGCTGTGGGATGAAACATTTTTGTGCAAAACTTTGGCAACTGGTAATTTAGTGGAGAAGCGAACAGATCTATGTCTGGAGTTCCCCATAACACTGTCAACTTTTGAAATACATGAGGATCCAATTTCCACCCGTGAGGATCCACTATTTGTCTGCTCAACACATCTGCTAAGGAGTTCTGTGCTCCTGGTAGAAACCTTGCCTGAAGATTGAGGTGTAAACTGAGAGCAGTCTCCCACAAAATCATCGCTTGCCTGCAAAGAGGGTACGAATGAGTTCCTCCTTGCTTGTTGATGTACCACATGACAGTAGTGTTGTCTGTTTGAATCAACACCTGCCCTGGGTGAAGTAAATCCTTGAAAGCCATCAATGCAAATTGGACTGCTAACATCTCCTTCAAGTTGATATGCAAATGTTGAAGTCTGACAGGCCATGTGTCTTGCACCCATTTTCCATTGAGGTGTGCTCCCCAAGCCTTGTCCGAGGCATCTGTCGTTAGAATCTGACTCGCCTCTGGTCGGGTCACAGAGAGTCTCTTGTTTAGGTGACATTCCTGAGCCCACCACAAAAATTCCTTCTGAATGCAAGTTATTATCTGAACGACAGTGTCTAGATCTTGGCAGTGTTGTGTCCACACATTTTTGAGATACCATTGAAGCTTCCTCATATGCAGTTTGGCATTGGGAAGCACCAGAATACAAGATGCCATGAACCCCAAGGCTTGAAGGACTGTCCTTGCAGTCAGCCTGGACTGTAGAGACATTTGATGGAAATAAAGAGAAAGGCTTCTTTGTTTGTCCGGGGTCAAAAAGGCCATCTGGGAAGCTGTATTCAGTCTCACACCCAGAAAGCACATGTCCTGAGAGGGTACTAGACTGGACTTTGTTTCGTTCACAGAATACCCTAGGCATCTTAACACTACCATCACATACTGTAGATGATGAAGAAGTTCGTCCTTGTCTTGTGCAATAATCAGGCAATCGTCCAAATAAGGATAAATCTGTATTCCTCTTAACCTGAAAAAGGCTATCACTGGAGCCAGAACCTTTGTGAACACTCTGGGCGCAGTAGATAAGCCAAAGGGCAATGCAGAGAACTGATAATGTAAATTTCCAGCCCGAAAACGCAGGTACCTCCTGCAACTGGGCCTGATAGGAACATGAAGATAAGCCTCTTTTAGATTCAGAGTTACATCCAGTGATCTTTTCCCAGCAGAGGTAAAAGCTGTTGTAATGTCAGCATTTTGAACTTTGGAATGTCCAAATAAGTGTTGAGGATAGATAAATCCAAAATCGGTCTCCACGTGTCCCCTTTCTTTGGTACTAGAAACAGGCGAGAATAAAATCCTAGGCCCACTTCTGACAGAGGAACTGGCTGTATAGCTCCCATTTGAAGAAGTAAGGAAATCTGTTTGTGAGCCTCTATCCTTTGCCGAGGAGGAACGTCTGGCATGCCTTTGAAAGGAGGCAATGTATGGAAATAGAACTTGTAGCCTCGGTTTATAATGTCCAATACCCATTTGTCCTGGGTGATTAAAAGCCAGTTTTGCTTGAAAAGTGCTAGCTTTCCTCCCAAAGGAGCTGCCAGGCAAGAAGAATCTGGCAGCTGAAAATGCAGGTCATTGGGCCTGTTTACGAAAGGACTGGCCCCTGCCCACACCAGCAGATTGTGCAGGCGAACTCCATGTTCTGGGCCTGAAGGTACTCTGAGCTCTGCCCCTACCACATCTAGATCTACCCCTAGACTGAGAATCAGAAGAAGGGTACGTCCACCCCTTAGTAGGCCAATTTCTACTAAACTTTGGAGGTTGCACCTGCAAAAAATCTTTAACAGTCTGCATAGACTTAGCCTTGTCTTCCATTTTCTTCAAAACAGACTCCACAGGGGGACCAAACAAAACTTCAGACTGTAAAGGGGCATCCAGAATTCTAGTTTTAACATGCTCGGATAAATTCTGATCCTTAAGCCAGGCGTGCCTACGAAGAACTGAACCAGTGGCAGCCACCCTAGAAGAAGCCTGTAAAGCATCAAAACCACACTGCAAAGAATGCTTCCCCACCTGTTCAGATACATGTACCAAATCTTGCAATTCTTTACACTCTATGCCCTCTGCCAAAGCATCCACTTTAGATTTTAGCTGAGAAAGGAGGAAATTCTGATACTTCAACATATGAAACTGGCAATTTAAAGCCCTCATTGCTAAAGTAGAAGAGGTATACACCTTCTTACCCCATCTGTCCAAAGCTCTAGCTTCCTTATCTAGAGGAACCGGATTCTTTACAACAGAGGCTCTAACACCCTTAGGCCCCTGACTAATAGTTTCTGGGTCCGCCCTAGGACTCTTATACAGATATTTATGAGCCTCAGGCACCCTATAATACCTGTCCGGTTTAACTGGCGCAGGAGGCAAAGAATCTGGATTAAGGGAAGCCTCCGAAAAAACATCCTGAACAACATCCAAAACAGGAGGTATAGCCAAGGGTCTATGCTGTGGTAAAAACAAGAACTCCCTAAGCCTCTTCCGTGAATCAGAGAAATCCTGTCCTTCCCACTTAAAATGCTCCCTCATGGAATGTAGAGTTTCTAAAAATGAAAAATCCTCTGGAGGAGAAGCAGAAGGAGTGGAATCCTCTGCATCAGAATCAGAATAAGGGAGAAAATCTTGAATGTCTTCAGCAGAAGACTCTGAATCATCTGAGGCCTGTTCCAAACTTTCCAACTCTGGCTCCACCCTGGGCCTCTTATCAGGAGGGGGCATAGAACCTCTAATTAAAGTAATCAAATCTTCTGCCATTTTAAGCATGTGCTTTTTAGGCACAGACCCTGACGCACCAGGACTGACACCAGAGGAAGGCAAAACAGACCTGCCCTTAGAAGGAGCCTTAGAAATAGAAGTAGAAGGCCTAACCACCTTAGGCATAGAAGGGAGAACAGCAACCTGAGAGGCCCCTTCAGCCTGACCTGACTCCTGTGAGGCCACATCTTGTAAAATCAAAGTTTCCCCCTGAGACTCAACAGAAACTTCAGCCGGATCCACCTGTTCCACTGTAGCTTCTAAAGGACCGGCGTCCGAAACGGACGAATCATCCTGCCTAGGCTTCAAAGATTTGTCTTTGCGCTTCTTCGGAAGCGGCGCGGAGGATCCGACGGCATATTATAATTACACCGCTTACCAAAGACTAACCTAGCGCAATCTAACCTTCGTTTAATGGTGCGCTTATTAAACCTAGCACAAAACCGACACCCGACTACGTCGTGCTCCGGTCCCAAACAAGGAATACAAAGAGAGTGATAATCCCTATGCGGTATCTGTTTCCCACAAGAAATACAATTATTCACTTTTTCTGACATCCGGAAATAACTGAGGCAAGAAAAAACAAAAATATTCCCCAACGGGGTACTTAGCCCAACTTGGTATCGGTCTGAAACTCCGAATACGAAAAATTTCAGAACACCGAACGGCACTTGCAACGCTGCTTCTGCATCGGACCATGCGGCAAAAAAGACTGAGGATATGACGTCGGTCATGCGCTTTTATTCCCTGACGCTCTGATGTCAGAACTGAGCGCCCATGACCGACGTCAGCCTAATACTTTGGTATTCGGGCCGACCGAGGACAGCGGACTACCCATATGTAAGGACTGCAGCAATGTGAAATGAAGAACATCTGGCCTTCCAAGAATTGGTCCTTTCCAGACACCTCCAGAGCTCCGAGAGGCAGGAATAGGCGCTCAAGAGGCAGGGGTCAATCCAGAGGTGCCTACAGGGGACGTCAGTGGCAGGCTAACAACCAGCGAGGTACAGCCACAGATCCAGCCACCACCACTTCCACAGGACAATCACAGTGACTTGGCTCTGGCACCGCCTACCAGGGAACAACTGGAAGCACCCTTAGGCGGGAAGCTAGCCTTATTTTCAGTAAACTGGCATTACATCACAGGAGACAAATGGATTTTACAGACAATAGACCAAGGTTACAGGTTTCACTTCCATACTCTACCAAGGAAGAGAGGAATGCCAAACCTACCTCCAAATCAGAAGACAGAAGCTCTAGAACAAATAACTCACTTACTAAGGATGAGAGCTGTAGAAAGGGTACCATCTATGGAACAAGGGCAAGGATTTTACTCCAGACTCTTCCTGGTACCAAGAAAAGAAAACCAATGGAGACTTATTCTCGACCTGTCCGCTTTAAACACATACCTCATTGTTCCAAAATTCAAAATGCTGACCCTACAGCAACTTCTTCCCATGCTGGGCAAGGAGTCTTGGCTGGTAACTCTAGATCTCAAGGAGGCATACCTGCATGTCCCCATACGACCAAATTGCAGAAGATACCTCAGATTTCTTGCAGGATCAGAGCATTATCAATTCTCAGCATTGCCCTTTGGCTTATCTACTGCGCCCAGAGTATTCACGAAATGCCTGGCATCAGTAATTGCTCATTGCAGGCTTCAGGGAATTCAAATTTACCCTTACCTGGACGACTGCCTGTTACAAGCGGACAACAAAAACAAATTAACAAAAGACTTGAAAAGGGTCATTCATCTACTACAAGCCCTGGGATACACAGTCAATATAAAAAAGTCAAGGCTGATACCATCCCAAAGGATAACCTTCTTGGGTGCAGATCTGGACACATCAAAACAAATGGCATTCCTGACAGTAGAAAAACAGGAGCAACTCCCTCTCTACTTCATGGCATTAACAAAGCAGAACCAGCTAACATCAAGAAAAGTCCTGCAAGCCCTGGGTTACATGGCATCCTGCATAATATTGATTCCACATGCCAGACTACATATGAGAAAGTTACAGTGGTACCTAAGGAATTTATGGTCTCGGCACAAGCACAGCCTAGAAACCCAAATTCCAATAATTCCATGCCTGAAGCAAGAATTCCAATGGTGGGCTCAGGCCTGTCAATCAAACAAAGGACTGCCCTTCCACAGCACTCAACCAAGCCAGACCATCACAACGGACGCCTCAGACCTCGGTTGGGGGGCGTACATGCTAGACAAGTGCATACAAGGCTTATGGACTCAAGACCAGCTGCACCTACACATAAATCAAAAGGAAATGCTGGCAGTAAAACTGGCAATCAGACATTCAGACCATTTCTTCGACAGGGTCAACTGTTGATAAGGACGGACAACACCACAGTTATGTGGTACATCAACAAACAGGGAGGCACACATTCATACCCTCTATGCCGGATGGCAATGGACCTCTGGAATGTGGCCCTGAGCTTCAACATTCAATTACAAGCAATTTTTGTGCCAGGAAAAGAAAATATACTAGCAGACATCCTAAGCAGAACTACCACGGATGCCCACGAATGGATGCTGCATCCGGACATCTTCAAAACCATTACAGGAAATGGGGACTACCAGAAATAGACTTATTTGCATCCCCACACAATCACCAACTGAAAAATTCTGCACAAGGACGTACCACCCACTTGCTTGGAAAGTGGACTCCTATCTTTCAGTTGGAAAACCTGACAGCATATGCATTCCTACCTCTTCCTTTGATGCACAAGGTGCTATTGAAGATCAAAGAAGACCGTCCAAGGATCATCCTGATAGCTCCAGACTGGCCAAGGCAGCATTGGTACCCATTACTGAGGAGTATGTCTCGGGAACAAATATGGCCTCTGCCCCTAGTTCCCTTACTGTTAACACAGAACAACTTCAAAACCCTGCATCCAAACCTGAAAACACTGCAGCTGGCTGCCTGGAACATTGCATAAGACCAAATAACCCAGATTTATCTCAAAGGGTTAAAGACATTATCTTGGAGGCTCGCAGACCCTCAACAAGAAAAAATTATTCAGCAAAATGGAAAATATATCTCATTTGGAGTACTGCAAAAGGAGAAAATGTGTCACTGGTAAACATAGCTAACATCCTGGAATACTTGGCAGAGCTCTTCCACAATGGCCTGTCCTATTCTTCCATTAAGATTCATGCATCAGCTATTTCAGCAGAATACAACTTGGATCCTCCAGTCTTCTCGCATCCACTGCTCAGGCAGTTTCTGAGAGGAATTAAAAATGTAAAACCACCTAGGAAGCCACCATTGCCAGCATGGGACTTGAACTTTGTGCTAGAAAAGTTGACACTCCCCCCTTTCGAGCCAGCAGCAACAGCAGAATTACAGTACTTATCATGGAAAACTGCTTTCCTGCTTGCAATCACTTCAGCAAGAAGGGTTTCTGAACTACAGGCATTAATGGCAGTACAGCCCTTCCTGATCTTCCATCAAGATAGAGTGTCCATGAGAACTAATCCTACTTTTATGCCAAAGGTGGTCTCCAGGGTATCTTTAAATCAAGCTATCCACCTGCCTACATTCTTCCCCAACCCACAGAACAGGGGAGAAAGACTGTTGCATACTTTGGATGTACATAGAAAATTACGTTACTACCTGGACAGGACCAAGAGCAATAGAAAAACTGATCAGCTACTGGTAGCATATGCAACAGGAATGGAAGGAAAAGCAATTTCAAAACAGACAATCTCTAAGTGGATAGGAAATTGCATTAGATTTTGTTACTCCTACCATGGGAAGAAAACTCCAGAAAACATCAGGCCTCACTGTACAAGGGCTACAGCCACTACCACAGCTTTTTTACGAGGAGTGGCTACCAAAGACATTTTAGAGGCTGCTACTTGGAGCTCTGTGCATACATTTGCCAAGCATTATAATTTACCCTTATACTCCAGATCCCGAGCAGGTTTTGCCACTGCTGTTTTGCAAGGGATCTTAACTACACCATAATCTTATTACTCCTCCTCCCCCAGTTTGGCTATGGTATTCTACCCATTTGTAAGGACTGCAGATGCATCCTTGAAGGACATAGTACAGTTTTGTACCTACCATAAATGTAGATGTCCGATAGGCATGCATCTGCAGTCAGGATTACCCACCCTCCTTCCCCTCTGTGGTACTCCTAGGGTATTTGCCCATCTTGTAGCTAGCTGGGGGAATCTATTATGGTGTATTTGTTTGTATATATGTACATACATGCTTATTTTTTGTTTGCTCTCTACTGTTTGGAACCATTTGCATTTATCCAAATTTAGCCTTCCTAGAGGGCACCTGTCATCTGGGGCAAGAAACACTGAGGAAAATGGCGTTGGCTGATACCTTTATACCCGAAGAACTGCAGCTATGACGTCGGGTGAAGTGTGACATCAGCCGAGGCCAGACCCAGACTTTGGAATCCGGTCAACCGAAGGGCTGCCTGACGACAGGACAACCCATTTGTAAGGACTGCAGATGCATGCCTATCGGACATCTACATTTATGGTAGGTACAAAACTGTACTTTCATTCTTCCTCCCCCACAGTGACCTTAGTTCTCAAAGTATTGGGGCTGATGGGGTGTCAATTCTAATGGTGCAGTTTACTTGCTGCCACATGAGGATTCTATATTGGCTTCTTCGTTGTCAGTGATGTCAACATCTGCATCCTCTGTTCAAACTAGCTATAATCAATTCTTGCAAGAGACATTTAAAGTGGTGGCTGGACTCCTTGATGACCCATTCCAGCAGACACATCCTCCTGCCTTCCACAGTAGCAGATGTGACATAGAACCCCCTCCCTAGGGTAGTGGGAGGATGATCCGAGGTCTGTGGGCAGATAGCTCCAACATTCACATCAGTGTTCGGAGATGAGGGCAGTCCTCCTTGTGTTGCAGGAACTTTAAAATTACTTTGCTTTTGATATGATTTCTGTCCAGTCAGGCAACATGACCATTGTTTGGTACATCACTAAGCAAGTTTGAAGCAAATCCTTCCCCTTATGTTAGGAAGCAGTGAGAGTCTGGCAACAAGTAATGACTTTGTAATGCTTTCCAACGGCAACACACACACACACCAGGAGTTGTTAGTTGCCTTGCAAACAGGATCATCAGATTCCTTCTTATGTCTGACATGTGATCCCTCAATCCAGTGATTGCGAATTAGATCTTTAGTTGCTGCAGCGTTCCCTGCTGCAATCTTTTTGCCTCCCCATACAACACCAAATGCAGCAGTTAATTTGCCATTATCTCTCCTAAGAGCAGTCTAGATGGATGCAGAATCTCTGCAATGGCCTCACTGGCATCTTCTATGCTTTTCCTCTCTTGCTGCTAATTGACAGGTTCATAAAAAAAGCAATCAAGTGCAAGGCCACTGTCATCCTCATAGTTCTCTTTTGGCACAGACAGATTTGGTTTCACCTTCTTAGGCCTCATCTCAGGGAAACGCCCCTGGATTCTGGATCCAGTGCAGGATCTTACTTCACACCCCTCTGGGAAGCGTTACCAGATCTCCATAGCTTGAAACTAATGTCTTGGTTTGTTCAGTTCCAGTAATGGCCAGAGACAAATCTCCTTATTTTAAGGTGGTCAGAATTTTAACAGGCTCCCAGAAGGAGTCTTATCTGCAAGACTTACTATAGTAAGTAGAAGGGATTTGTGCTATGGGACTCCTCACCATTCCTCTCTCAACTCCAATCTCAAACAACCTCCCCTTCCTAGCAGTTATTTGACTCTGGATCTAGTTTCTCAGCAGTTAAACTGCAACTAGCAGTAATGTCCAATTTTCATGTGGGCCATCAGGAACACTGTCTCAGTTCACATAAGCTTTACAGGGCATTTCTCAGAGTAACCCTTTTGCTCAGACCTCTCATCATAGAGCTGTTCCCCCTTAGGATTTAAATCTAGTTCTAGAGGCTTTAACCAAACCTCCATTTGCTCAAACTGGTTTTGCCTCTTTGAAGTTCCTTTCATGGAAAACTGTCTTTTGGTAGTTATTACTTCTACTAGAAAAGTTTCAGACCTTCGTGCTCCATCATCATACTCTTACTTAATACTCCACATCATTAAAGTATCACTATAAACTAATCCATCTTCCCTTCCTAAGGTAGCTTTAGAGTCAACCATATCACAATCCATTTATCTTCGAGTCTTCATTTCTATTTGTGCCATCAAGGGAGAGTGCATTCTCCATTCACTAAACTTGCTTATACAATTGCGTTTTTACCTTCATAAAACCGGAACCCCTTAGGAAAGATTCATAGCTGTTTATTTCATTCGTACCCAACAAGGTAGGGCAAAAAAGTTTCTGAGGTTACCCTTTCTAGGTGACTCTTAGTATGTTTCTCCTTTATTTATGCCTCTCACGGCAGACCTTTGCCAAGCAAACCTAGAGCTCATTCTACCACCTCCTTCGGGTTTTCTTCAGTATGTTTGGAAGGCTGTCACTTTGTCTTCCATGCATATATTCATTGAGTAATATTAGTTGGATTGTGTTTCCAGGGCTAGTGTATCCTCTGGTGCATTATCCTGAATGATTTCCTGACATGATGCTGCCCAGGATATCAGTTTGCTTGGAATTCTGACTCACAGGTCAGATTGCATGGACTGAATGAATAGGATATGAAAGTAATGTACTTACTATTAACATTAGAGGGTTTCATTATTGTTCATCCAATAGGATAACCCTCCTCCATTTTCCCTTCCTTGCACTTGTTAAGACCTGAAGGATTTTCACATTTCCTTAATTGAATTTGCGTAATATTTATGCATCTTTATTTTGAAACTAGGACCTGGGATATTAACCCAAATACAAGGAAGCTAGGTACACTACTGCATTGTAAGAGGGAAAATTATTAAAGGAGTTCAAGGCTGGAGCACTTATGCTGCCAGGTCAGATCCATCAAGCGTCTCAAGGACCCAGAAGTCATATCGGACAGATGTGAATGAAAGGCTGTATTGTTAAAGTAAGTATATACCTTTCGTAAAAATCTAGTTCTAACCCTAGAAAGCTTAGGAAGTTTTTTGGAAAATGTTAAAGTACCTTTAAAAGCAGATGGAGCTACATCACTCTGTCGCCGAATATTGGAGATCCGCTTCATTCAGTCCTTTCAGTCTGACATGTGGGTCCTCAAGCCACTCCTTGGATTTGTTCTGGCAGAAACAGTGCTCCAGCCTTAAGTACCTTTAAAGATTCTTCCTTCCATAATGGTCTTTTCCCCCTAGTTAATTCAGATCTCATTTGCCACCTTTGCAACTAGCAGCATGATTTGCAGTGGATAAGTTTTCCATGTCATATGTGTATAATTTTATGTAGTTAAATGTAATATTTCCTTGTGTTCAAGCTTGCAGTTTGATAGTATTTGACAGTATCTTTATTCTGGGACTGTTTTTAGTCTCCTAGAGTTTTTTTTTTTCTGTCAGTTTTCATTTTAAGTTCCTCATTGGCATCTGTCACCATCTTCCTTCCCTTGCCCTTCAGGATTGTAGTAATGTGCTGATGTCCTTCTGTTCTCATGTTGCAGTATTCATTACAGTAAGGAGGCTGCTGCCTGCAGCGCCATCTGGCCAGTATACCAAAGTCTTTGGTTCAGGGTGGTACGTGTGACGTCCTCTCTCAGAGCCGTAAACTGACATAGGGTATAAAAGTGATGTCTGCACTTACCCTCTTCAGAATTTTTCTGCAGCACTGAACATCTGACTCCAGTTCCCCAGTTCAGGAAGCAGATCGCTAATTTTCAGACGTCCGCTATAATTAACCACTACAGATAAGTACCCTGTTGGGTTTTCCTTGTCTTTTGTTAATTGCTAAGACATGTATGTCCACCGGAAAGGGGAATTGTGCTTGTGGGAGACAAATTCCTCACAAGCACATGCACAAAAAGTGAGTATTCTGTTTAGTCGAGGCCCACGACTGTATGTCCTGCCCCATTTGCAAGTCCTTTGTACCTAAAACTCTTCGCAGCCGTCTGGTCGCGTTAACACTATACTTGGAAAATCAAAGGCTCCGGCGTCTCGCGCGCAATATGGAGGGTGGAATAGGCACATCTGATGAGCCGCTGCAGAAGAAGGCCAAGAAAATCGGGCCAGATTCCCACGCTGTGTCTCAGGCGTCCAGAGAGATTCTTGAGGCTGATGAAAGCCCAGGATCTTTTCAGACCTCCATTTCCCGACCAGGCCTGGGTACCTCAATGGAAGCTGGGATGGCAGAAACCTTGAGTACCTCCGCCGAGGTTAATCAGCTATCAAATCCTGATGGCGCAGGGAAACTATGCCTCATACAGTTGGAAGGCCCTACTATTACACTGCCATCCACCCAGACGTCGGGTCCTACCCATTTTCAGCCATCTGCCCCTGTGAAGAGAAAACAAAAACTAAAACTTCCTGAGTCTCAACCTGTTCCTGGATGGGAAGTTTTCTCACAGAGTCTTTTTAAGGCATTCCAGGCCTTACAGACACAACAACCACCAGCTGCTACCCCTTCAGGACCTCCTTTAGAGGATCAGAGGAAGACTACTCCTCTTCTGAGGAATCACTAACCTGTGGATTACAAATAGACTATCCCAAGGATTTTATTACCCCAGAGGAAGAGGATCCTGTTACACCCGAGTCTCTTGGTGAAGAATTCACCTTTAGAGACATCATTTCCCTCACGAGGGCACATTTTAAGTGGCAGGCCTCAGAGGTCTCTGACACTAAGAAATGGTACTTTGACCTGCTGCAGATGGAACAACCATCCCCCTCTGCTGTGCCCCTTTTGCTGCCTGCATTCCAAGATGACTTCTTTGCCACTTCATAGGCCCCAGATTCACAACCCCCAGCCTCTAAACATCCTGTTTCTACAAGATCCCTCTGGACACCCAGTTCCTATTTAAAAACCCACCAGCAGACCCAGCAGTCATTGCAGTCTTTGCTGATAAAACATCCAGACAATTGCCTTCTGCTGCCCTCTATCCTACTGATAAAGACAGCAAGTTCATGGACAGACTTAGGGAAGAAAGTGTGTACCTCCTCTACTCTGGCTGTAAGAGCTCTCAACTACCAAACACACATGGCTAGGTATGTCCTGGACACAATTTCCAAGGCTACTACCCTCCACTCTGAAGTTCCTGATTCATCTATAAAACCAATTAACACCCTACTTTCCACAGCATCTCAAGTGACTAAGCACTCCATCAAGTGCCGTTATGATGCTGTGGAAGCCTCTTCAAAGTCTGCTGCATCAGGTTCAGTGTTGAGGCGATATTCCTGGGTGAGACTTCAACCACTTCCTATGGATGTGCAGACTAAACTGCTTGATGCCCTACTGGGCAATAAAGCCCTATTTGAACAGGCTTCAGCAGAACTTCTTAAATCCCTTCAAGAAAAGGGAAAATAACTTAAACATTTGCTGGAGTCTCGTATCCCCAGATATCACAGACACTACCCACAAACTGCTTCTTTTGTCAGGCGGCAGTCCTCCCACCCAGCTCCTCAGTCAAATGGATGTAGGCAACGTAGGAATGTACCCCCAGGTTTCCTTCCACCCCTTCTACCACCCCCTTTCGGAGCCAGTCTGACCCAGCCAGACCACCACCGCTGTGACTCACGGCTACTAAGCCCAAACACCCCCTATCCCTTCGGCTCACCCTCTTCCTACCCTCCTGGTGGAAAATCACATCAGAAAACTGGGTCCTCTCAATCATTCAGATGTGTTACTTTATGACTTGGTGGATGTTACCCCCCTTCCAGGGAATTCTTCAACCTACAGCAAGCCAAGTTCATCTTTTCCCACCCATCATTCCACACCTGCTAGCTCAGGGCACCATGGAGTACCTACCCTCCTCCCAAAGAAACAAAGGTTTTTACTCCAGAATGTTTCTGGTACCAAGGAAAGACTACCCATGGAGACCATTCTGGATTTATCTTTCCTACACCTGTTCCTCAAGGTACCCCATTTCAGAATGATTACCTTATTACCCTTGCTCCTACCACTAATACCTAAACAGGCTTTCATGGTAGCTCTGGATTTGAAGGATGACTACTTCCACATTCCTATACACCCAGATTACAGGAAATTCCTATGCTTTGCAGAAAGTTCCTGGCATTTTCAATTCTCTGCATTAGCCTTTGGACTCTCCACTGCTTCTCGAGTGTTCACAAAGTGTCTAGCACTCTTCATTGCTCACTGCAGAACACAGGGTATACAAATATACCCATATCTAGACAACCTGCTAATTCTTCATCAGGACTGCCAAGTTCTTCTACACCACCTACAACAGGTGATCTCCACCCTGACGCACTTAGGGTTTACTATAAACAATGAAACGTCTCACCTGAACCCCCACTCAAGACCTGGTTTTCTTGGGATGCAGGATCAGAACAGACAAAATGAAGGCCTTCATTGCAGACCAAAGGATCCTGGACCTTTGTGTATACTTCAGCAAACTTGTCACCCTCAGCTCCTTGGCAGGACGAAAGTTCCTAAGGATCTTAGGCCACATGGAATCCTTAATACTCTTGTTGCCCCTGGCAAGACTCCACATAAGAAAAATCCAGTGGATCCTGAAGAACTTATGTAGCCAACACTCCCATCCCCTGGACACACCCTCCCGCTACTTCAGTTTCTGAAGAAGGAACTTCAGTGGTGGATCTCTGCCATCCACCTCAACTACGGAACCCCCTTAAAGGTCCCAGCCCCCCTACAACAAGTCTCCACAGACGCATCAGACATGGGTTGGGGTGCAGTGCTGCTACACAACCAGAAGCAATTCACTGTGCAGGGAAAATGGTCCACACTAAGACAAAAGGACTATATCAACATCATAGAAATGAGGGCACTCCTTCTAGCCTTCTAGCCCTACAAACATTCAAGTCAGCTCTATGCCCAGGAACCCTGAAAGTAATCACGAACAATATGACAGTCCTCTGGTACATAAGCAGGGGGGGACAAGATCTTACCCTCTTTGCAGCCTAGTCACCCAGATCTGGACCCTAGCATCATCACTCCAGCTTCATCTGGTAACAGTGTACATTCCCTCTACAGAGAATGTTATGGCAGATTCACTCAGGAGAACTTCAGCTCCCTCTCACGAATGGATGCTTCACAGAGAGGTATTCCTAGATCTATCCACAGGTGGGGTATTCCACAAATAGATCTTTTTGCCTCTTCCCAGAACAGACAGATGCCCAGATTTTGCACAAGGGATCCACATCCGCAAGCCTGGAAAGTGGACATCCCGCCTTTCCTTGGGAGGGAATGTATCTCTATGCCTTCCCATCCTTCACACTGATTCAGAAAGTCCTCCTGAAAATCCAGAGAGGCAAACCCAAAATCCTGTTGGTGACCCGTTTTTGGCCAAGACAGTGTTGGTTTCCCCTTCTCTATCTACCAGCCAAGGGAAATCGTCACAGGTTACCCCACCAAATAGACTTGTTCACACAGGACAGGCGATCCCTACTACACCCTCAGGTGAACAGTCTAAAACTGACCTTATGGGTGATAGGGTTCTAATCCCTTTCAGACACCTATACTCAGAGACTGTACTCAATATACTGCAGGAGGCCAGAAAATCTAGTACCAGGAGAAATTATGTATCTAAATGGAAGAGATTCTCCAGGTGGTGTCAGAGGAAAAAACAGGACCCTATGATTATTCCTGTACCTTTGGTCCTTTCCTATTTGTGTGAGCTCCTTTACTTAGAACTAACTTATTCTTCAGTTAAAGTCCATTTATCTACCATCTCTGCTTGGTTGCCCATGTTACTGCCTCAGGCCTCTAGTTTGGAGGTCACACTTTTCCTGAAAGGGGTACTTCATATTAGACTTGCCCCCAAAAACCTATATCCCCCCTTGGAGCTTGAATTTTGTCCCAGAAAAACTTACATTGCCACCTTTTGAACCAGCACATTCAATATCCCTAAAACTGTGCAGCCTGAAAACAGTTCTGCTAGTGGTCCTTACTTCTGCCAGGAGGATATCAGAGATACAAGCCATTATGGTACCCCTCCTTACTTTATTTTCCACAAGGACAAAGTTGCCCTCAGGACTAACCCCCTCCTTCATGCCTAAGGTGGTTAATGAACTCTCATTAAACCAGACCATTAACCTACCTGTTTTCTACCCTCACCCTAAAAATCCCTCAGAGAGGACTCTTCATTCTCTAGATGTCCACAGACAACTGAGGTACTACTTAGACAAAACCAAACCTATTAGAAAGTATGTCCAGTTATTAATCTTCTTCCACCCTAGGGCTGTAGGGAAGGCAGTCTCCAAAAAGTCCCATTTCTGCGTGGATCTTTAAATCCATTGGCATATGCTATTCCTATCATGGAAAAACCTTACACAGACATGTCAAATCACACTCAACCAGAGCAGCTGCTTCCTCAGCTGCCTGGGGTTGATTACTCCTCAATTTTAGGAGCTGCTACTTGGGCTTCAGTGCACACCTTTACCAAACATTACAAACTGGACCTAGCCTCCAGAGCTAGAGCTGGGTTTGCCAGATCTAATGTTCTTCCTGTTTCACTGTTGCAGTCATTACATTTGGGTAATCTGCTGGCAGGTTGCCCTCAGTCGGCCTGATTAACAAAGTCTTGGGTCCTGCATCGGTTGCTTCCCTTCTTCCATGACGTCAGGTCATCAGGGGTATAAAACATGCAGCCGATGCCATTTTCATCAGTCTTTCTTGCCGCATGGTGCCTGAAGCAGTTCGCAAGTGCCGGTCGGCCGACTCCTGAAATTTTCGTTTTCGAGTTTCAGTAACAGTCTTCAACCTAAGGCTAAGTACTCCATTGGGGAAACTTTTTCTTGCTCCTTACCGATGTCAGTAAAAGTTAATAATTGTATTACTTGTGGGAAGCAAATACCTCATAAGGATTTTCATTTGTACTGTATTCCTTGCCTAGGCCCTGACCACAACATGCCTTTCTGTCGGTTTTGTGCTAAATTTAATCAACACACTATTAAGCGTCGGTATATTTTTGCATCAAAATATTTTGGCTCAAGATTTAACTATCCAGAAATGTCGGTTAGCAATCCGACTACCGGAATACCTAAAAAGCGCAAAGAAAAAGACAGAGACAGACCGTCGAGGTCTAAAAACCGACGACGAAGCTTCTCATAAGCCAGTCGCCGGTTCGCCGGTACTCAGTGAGGTGCTTTCACAGCCCCTGATACCCACTACTTTTGATTTGCAGGCCTCTACTGGGACCCATTCGGAGTCCAGCATGCCGCGAGACACTATAAGTATTGAACCCGCGGCTGTATCTACCTTAGATGGGTCCGGAGCCGCTGAGCATGCACTGGCTTCTGAGGGTGTTTTTCAGGCCTAAAGATTTGTATATTAAACCAATGCCATCTTCAAAACTAAGGCCAACAAAATCAACTTCTATGTCTAAAAAAACGAGGCTTGGGCCACGTGCACAGGCCCCTATGCCTAAAAAACAAATGATCAAAATAGCTGAAGATTTAATTATCTTGATCAGGAGTACGCATCCCCCTCCTGCTAAGAGGCCTAGGCAAGGCACTGACTGAATAATCAGATCAGGTTTCTATTTCTTCTGATTCCTCTTCTGATCAGGAATTATCTATTCCACCTTATGAGGACTCTGATGCAGAAGATTCCATCCCTTCTGCTTCTCCTCCTGAGGATTTTTCTTTTGGAGAAACTTTGCATACCTTAAGGGAACACTTTCTCTGGGAGAGTCAAGATTTCTCAGAATTTAAAAAGTGACTTAGGGATTTCCTCCTCCTTCCTCAGCATAGGTCTTTGGCTATTCCACCTGTTCTAGACATTGTTGATGATGTTTTCTCAGTATCCAGCATGGCTCCTGATTCCCTGCCTCCGGCTCCTAGTAAGCCAGACAGATATTACAGGGTTCCTGACTCCCACAAATTCCTCTTTAAAAACCCTACTAATCCTACCCCTTCTGATAGAGACTCCAAGGTGCTGGATAGATGGGGTAAGAAGGTTTAAATGTCAGCAACCTTGGCAATCAGGGCTTTAAACTGTCAATTTCATATGCTTAAATAGCAGCATGTCATGGGTTTACTTAAACAGAAAATCATGTTGATTTCTGACTGTGTGGAAAATAGAGTTGCAGGATTTATTGCATTCAGCTAAACAAGTTGGAAAGCATACTTTGCAATATGGTTTTGATTCCTTGGAGGCCTCTTGCATGGCTGCTGTAACTGGATATGTGTTAAGAAGGCATGCTTGGCTCAAGGAGCAAAATCTGCCTGATCGTGTTGAAGCAAAATTGTAGGATGCTCCTTTACAACAGGACAGTCTGTTTGGTAATAAGCCAGAAGAAGTTTTGAAAAAAGATGGAAGATAAAGCTAAATCTATACAAACTGTAAAAGATTTCCTACAATTGCAGCCACCCAGGTTCAGTAGGCACTGGCCTACTAAAAACTGGTCCTTTCCAGCACCCACCAGAGCCGCTCAGGTCAAACCCAGATATTCCAAAAGCTCCTGGTTTCAGTCACAAGGATCTTATAGAACAAAACAATAGGGTGCCTCCACCTCCAAATCTGGAAGTAACAAGGAACCTTCCTACGGTAAACAGTCTCAATGACTTTCCACTGCAATCACCAAGCACTTATCTTTTGGCCGCCCCTTTGGGGGGAAAACTGGCACTTCATGCACAAAACTGGCAACTAATTACCCAGGACAAGTGGGTTTTAAATATAGTATCCCAGGGATACAGATTTCATTTCCACACGTTGCCAATCCCAAATGGATGGCCCGATCTGCCTCCAAATCAGTGGGCAGAGGTCCAGAACCAAGTTATGTCCCTCATGAATATGGGGGCTATTCAACCAGTACCAGAAAAGGAAAAGGGACAAAGTTTTTATTCAAGACTATTCCTGGTACCCAGAAAAGACAAATCATGGCTAAATACATTTCTGGGCATTCCACAATTCAAGATGCTGACTCTACAACAGTTACTGCCTATGCTAGGCAAGGATGCCTAGTTGGTAACTCTAGACGTAAAAGAGGCTTACCTGCATATCCCAGTCAGGGAATCTTGCAGAAGATACCTCCACTTCAAAGCAGGCTGTTTGCATTACCAGTTCTCT
The DNA here is from genome assembly GCF_019279795.1 of Protopterus annectens. Classification (NCBI taxonomy): domain Eukaryota; kingdom Metazoa; phylum Chordata; order Ceratodontiformes; family Protopteridae; genus Protopterus; species Protopterus annectens. The sequence continues at coordinate 283,093,131 of NC_056746.1, forward strand.
GTACTGCCCTTTGGCTTATCTAATGCACCCAGGGTCTTCACAAAGTGCCTGTCACCAGTGATTGCATTTTGCAGACAAAGAAACATTCAGATTTATCCTTACCTGGACGATTGTTTAATTCAGGCACAAAACAAGGACACTCTTCTAAAACATCTGGCGTTTGTAAAACGACTTCTAACTTGTCTAAGGTACACCATAAACGAAAATAAATAACAACTGGTACCCTCTCAAATAATTAAATTCCTGGGTGCAAGCTTGAATACAATTGCCCAATGACCTACCTTATGCCAGAAAAACAAATTCAATTGATAACTTATTTCAAACAGGTGGCCACAAAATCCTAGCTATCTACAAGACAAATTCTGCAGGCCTTGGAGTTCATGGCCTCCTGCATCCTAATAATTCCATATGCAAGACTGCATACGAGGAAACTTCAATGGTACCTAAAAAGCTTATGGAGTCAACATTGTCACAGCCTGGAAACAATAATTTCTATCATTCCTTGCCTGCAGCTAGAGTTCCTATGGTGGGCAGAGGTCTGTCACCAAAACAAGGGACTGTCATTCACTCCACCCCGTCACCCAAACCCTGACTACAGACGCATCAAATTATGCTTGGGGGGGGTCACATTTGGCAGGGAGATGCATTCATCGCCAATGGAGCCCAAATCAAATGCACCTGCATATCAACCAAAAAGAAATGCTAGCTGTACAGAATGCTCTGACAGCCTTCAAGGACTATCTTCATCCAGGACAACTACTGATAGACAGACAACACCACAGTCATGTGGTACATAAACAAGCAGGGGGGTACACATTCCTACCCCCTTTGCAGACTAGCCATGGCATTGTGGAACACGGCCTTGACTTACCAAATACATCTTTAAGCTCAATTCCGCCAGGAAAGCAAAATACTCTGGCAGACGCACTAAGCAGAAATCTTATGGACCCACACAACTGGAAACTGGATCCGCAAATCTTCAGCATGTTGACACACAAATGGGGGAGCCCAGACATAGATCTTTTTGCCTCACCCCAAAATTATCAGTTGGACAATTTCTGCACAATAATTCATCACCAAAAAGCTTGGAAAGTGGATACTCTGTCCTTCAGCTGGAAAAACCCATCAGTCTATGCCTTTCCTCCTCTGCCTCTGCTGTCCAAGGTCTCACTAAAAGTCAGACAGGAAAAAACAAAAATGATACTGATTGCTCCAGACTGGCCTCGCCAACACTGGTACCCACTCCTATGCAATATGTCACACCTTCCTCCATGGTACCTGCCTCTGACACCTTACCTACTGTCTCAGCAGAACTATCAAATTCTGCACACTCAGCTCCAAACTCTGAATCTTGCGGCATGGCTAATCAACTAATTTCACCTTTTGCATCTCTCCGCAAACATGTGATGGATGTCATTTTGGAGGCTAGAAGGCCTAGTACTAGAAAATCTAATGCGGACAAATGGAAAAGATTCTGTGCATGGAACCAAGCACAAGGAATAAGCACAGCAATGCCCAATATTCCTCAGACCTCAGAATCTGCTATATTTAACTGAGATGCTTCACAAGGGCCTATCTTTTTCTTCTATAAAAATCCATGCCTCTGCCATTTCAGCTCATTACAACACAGAGCTTCCCCTCTTTTCTCATCCTCTGCTAAAACAGTACCTCAGAGGGGCCAAAATTTTAAGACCTCACAGGAGAGCACCAGCTCCTGCATGGGACCTCAATTTTGTTTTGGAAAAACTCACTCTACCTCCTTTTGAGCCAGCTGCTACTGCAGATTTAACATTTCTCTCCTGGAAAACAGATTTTCTTTTAGCAGTTACTTCATCTAGACAGATTTCAGAATTACAGACTGTTATGGCAGTGGAACCTTTCATTATTTTTCATCCAGATAGGGTGGCTCTCAGGACCAATCCATTTTTCACGCCTAAGGTGTTATCCAGTGTGGCACTTAATCAGACCATTCATCTGCCAACTTTCTTTCCCAATCCACAGAACAAGGGTGAGCAGATTCTGCATTCATTGGATGTGCACAGACAACTTAGATTCTACTTAAACAGGACAGAACCTCTAAGAAAATCTGAGCAACTATTGGTGGCATTTGCTGCAGGGGTAGAGGGAAGGCGTATTTTAAAGCAGACTATTTCTAAATGGATAAGCCATTGTATTCATTTCTGCTATGTGTACCATGGTAAACCTTTCCCCAAGGGGATCAGATCTCATTCCACCAGTGCTGCATCTACTTCTGCAGCCTTTCTCAGAGGGGTTCCTACCAGTGACATTCTAGAAGCTGCTACCTGGAGCTCAGTTCATACATTCAGCAAACATTACCATTTACCTCTCTTCTCTAAATCCAGAGCTGGCTTTGCCACTGCTGTCCTGCAGGGCCTTATAGCTGCTCCTAATTCTGTATAACTCCATCCTCCCAACCATAGCTTTGGGAATCTACCCAAATGTAATGACTGCAACAGTGAAACACAAAGGACATAGTACAGTTGTGTGCACTTGCCATAAATGTAGATGTTCGAGTGTATTCACTGTTGCAGTCCTGGTTACCCACCCTCCAGCCCTCTGTTTTTTTTCTTACTATACCTCTTTCTTTTAATATGCTTAAAAACCTTTTTGGTGTATTTGCCTTTGATTGGAGGTTTGTGTTCTAAATTATATACATATATTTTTGCTCCCCATTTGGGGGGCACCTAACATCTGGGGCAAGAAAAACTGATGAAAATGGCGTTGGTTGCATGTTTTATACCCCTGACGACCTGACGTCATGGAAGAAGGGACAGTAACTGACGCAGGACCCAAGACTTTGTTAATCAGGCCGACTAACAGCAAACCAAACACATAAACACACAAAAACATACTCGGAGGCTCTAAATAAAAATCTGCCTAAGCAGCAGAGACCTCCAAAGCAGACACCCAAGCAACCGCTACCCCAAAACAAAACACGTACAATACATAGCTCACAAAGCCAGTGTGCCGAACAGTCACAGCCCTTAAGGCTAAACAACACACCTGATACACTTGTAATAGGTGACTCTATCATCAGGCAGACTGACGTCCCGCTCACCAGGCTGAACAAGAAGGTCACGGTGAGCTGCCTGTCGGGCGCTAGGATCCGCCACATAACACAAGCACTCAAGTCACTCCAAGGCAAGTACAAATATGACTCCATGCTGGTGTGAATGACCTGAGACGTACCTCCCTGGACTACATGAAAAGAGACATAGAGGAGCTCTCTGAGCATGTGGCCCAGGCCGGTATGACCCTGACCTTGAGTAGCATCTTACCCTCACCAAGAATGATGCCACAATATGAAGACAAGATGATCAATTTCAACAATTGGCTTAAGTATTGGTCCTTCAAAGGGGATCCAATGCCTGTCAGCCTGGGATGACATGCTCGAGAAGCCACGATGCTTCGCTAGGGACGGCTTGCAACCTGTAACCCCTGGGCTTTCGGATATTGGCAAAGGCTCTTGCTACCCCCATAGTGCCTTTTTAGGCAAGGCTCAAAAGACAAACCCACCTCCATAGGTATCACAAGGGCTAAGAAACTAAGAGTAATGCTACTCAACGCCAGAAGTCTAAACCTCAAGATGCATGCACTCGAAACTCTCCTTAGCATGGAGAACATCGATATCTGTGCAGTAACAGAAACCTGGTTCAAGGCTTCCGAGAGCACCCCAGCACTACCAGGTTATACCTCATACCATGCTTTTCGGCCCCAAAACTTGGACAGCACCAGAAAAGTAGGGGGAGTATCAATATTTGTCAAAGATACCCACACCTCCAGGTTGGTGGCACAGCACGAAGCATCAGAGACTATCCATGTACAACTAACAGTGGGTAAAACTGCCTTCCAGTTTATAGCCTGCTACAGACCACCCTCCCAAACCCAGGAACCCCACTCTGCCTTCCTGAGAACACTGGAAAATATGAAGGTCTCTCCAAACACCATTATATAGGGCGACATCAACTACCCAAACATAGACTGGGAGCATTACTCTAGCTCCAACACTCTAGCTCAAAGGTTCCTAGAATTTATAAACTCAAATGCTATGGAACAACTTGTTACCACTCCCACAAGAGGGGAAAACATACTGGACCTGATCATCACCAACATGGGGACTCTATGCTCCAGACCAGAAGTGTATCCCTCACTGGTAAGATCAGACCATAAACTAATCTCACTGGATATTCACATCCCGGCCCCACCCCCTGCCCAGAAAACCACAGTGAAAAACTTCTCTAAAGCAAATTTCACACTCCTCAAAACCGAGGTGGAATCCTTCAGAGCTCCCGGGCCTGTGTAAAATACGGCCCAGACCGCAGAATCCTTTATAAATGCATTCTATGAACACCTTCAGGAATGCGTGGATCATGCAGTCCCAAATAAAACCAAGACCCAATCCTCCAAAGGCAGACATCCTGTCTGGTGGACCCAAGCCATAAACAAACTATACAATAGAAGGAGGAAGCTACTACATGATAGAGCAAAATCCCAAAAAAGGAAGGCATCTCTGATCAGTGTTAGCAAAGAACTACTGGCACTCATAAAATCGTCTAAGGCCAGCTTCGAGAGAAAAATTGCACAGGACACTAAGGATAATCACAAGGCTTTCTTTAGTTATGTTAGGAACTTGGGTGGGAATTGCCAGATATGCTCAGAATTAGTCCAAAATGACAGAAAATACACCGAACCCACAGACATTGCCAACATCCTAGCTGACAGGTTCAGTGCAAACTCCCCCCCCTCCCCACCAAAAGGGCAAATATCTATCCCAGCAGAGTGCTGCCCTCCTGACATCTCAGATGCTCAGGTAAGAGCCGCCCTCTCCAAAGCAAAAAACAGAGCATCAATGGGACCAGACGGTGTCCTGGGCTGCGTCCTACATGAACTCCAAGAAGAGCTAAACCCAAACATAAAACTACTGTTCAATCTCAGCCTTACCACAGGATATGTACCCAAAGAGTGGCGTACAGCAGCAGTGGTCCCTCTCCACAAAGGTGGTGCCTCAACGGATCCTGGAAACTATCGCCCCATAAGCCTGACTAGCTTGGTCTGCAAAGCTATGGAAAGGATCATCATGAACCTCATAAAAAAAGATGTTGGGGACCTACAGACACTGGATCCTACCCAGTTCGGCTTTGTTAAGGGCAGATCCTGCCTCTTAAACCTGGTCGATTTCTTTGAAACAGTCACCAAGGCCATTGACGAGGGGAAGGTGGTCCACACAGCCTACCTGGACCTCGCAAAAGCCTTCGATACAATACCCCACTCGGGCATTATAGATAAGCTCACCAGCTTAAATACAAACCCCTATGTCAGTAGATGGGTTGCAAACTGGCTCGAGGACAGAACCCACATGGTTAGAATTGCTGGAGCCATGTCAGACTCCAAACCAGTTACAAGTGGCGTCCCACAAGGCTCAGTCCTGGGACCTCTCCTGTTCGGTATATATTTCTCAGAGGTACAGGCCAACACGGAAGGACTGTGGCTGACCAAGTTCGCAGATAACTGCAAACTGGGCGCTATAATCGACTCTCCAGCCGACACAAGCATCCTCCAAAAGGGCTTCATAGAAACAGACAACTGGTGCCAGAGCCATGGCCTCAAGCTAAATGCCAAAAAGTGTATAGTCATCCCCTTTGGCAAAAACAAAGTGCCCACAAATTACCACATAGGTGGTAATCCATTAAGTACGGAAGAAGTAATTAGGGACCTGGGGACCCAAGTTGATAGCAATCTCTCATTTGACAACCACGTGGCCAAAGTGGTTAGAAAAACATTTTATATAGCCCACCTAATCATGAAGGGATTCACATCTAAATCAGGGGAGGTAATCGTGCCTCTTTACTTATCCCTCATCAGGCCCATAACTGAGTACAATGCCCCTTTTGGGATGTACCTTACCAGACACCTGCAGCAACTGGAAAGACCCCAAAAGTACCTCACCAAGAGGATCAAAGGGCTCAAACAGATGCCATATGCTGCCCGGTTAAAGAAACTCCAGCTCTACTCAGTGGCATACCGCCTGCTCAGAGGCGATCTGTGCCTGACGTATAAAGCCATGTCCAACCCGGAATTAATGGACATGCTGCACCTCAGAAAATCCAAATCCCATCGAGCTACGTGCTCGAGAGACTTGAACCTCAGCACTGAAATAAATAGGACATGCTGGAGGGACAGATTCATAACCCAGAGGCTCCCTTCACTCTGGAATAAAATTCCAGTCCAGGTTAGGCAGAGTCCCTCATTGACTCTCTTCAAGAGGAATCTTGATGAGTGGATGGGGGATCGTAGGTTTACCCCGGGTATCACATCTGTGTCACTGTTAGACAGAGGCACAGTATACTAACCTCGAAAAATGGCATAACAAAATTAATTTAAAATGGGTGGCAAAAGCCAAACACACTCTGGCCAGGCTTATAAATGCCTTAGGGCAGATAGCCTAGTATGAACCTAAGGGAAACCTGCCAGCAGATTACCCAAATGTAATGACTGCAACAGTGATACACTCAAACATCTACATTTATGCTAAGTGTACACAACTGTACTTTCTTCAGGGTCTCCTTGACCAGGGACCCAATCCTCCACCCAGACTCATACCTAAAAGCTTTGGTATTTGCCCTACTGTAATGAATACTGCAACATGAGAATAGAAGGACGTAGAATAGTTGTGTAAGAACTTACCATAACCTTAGATGTCCTTTTCTTCCACGTTGCAGTATTGAGTCCCTCCCTCCTACCCCCTCTACTTTATCTGTCTAATATACCTTTACTTACTTGTGGGGACATAGTCCCCCACTCCCTTAACTTCTCCACTACACACAGCCTATCAAGTACCCTATGATCTGGTCTACATGCGAGTCTCAGGGGTCTCCCAGTTATGACCCTCTTTAAACCTCCAGGAGTACTACTGTATGTGACAGTCCATTCTGAAGAGGGTACATGCAGACGTCACTTTTATACCCTACGTCGGTTTATGGCTCTGACAGAGGACGTCACACGTACCCTCCTGAACCAAAGACTTTGGTATACTGGCTGGATGTCGGCGCTGCAGGCAACAACCTCCCTACTGTAATGAATACTGCAACATGGAAGAGAAGGACATCTAAGGTTATGGTAAGCTCCTACACAACTGTTTCTTATTACAGAATTTTGCAGTTGAAGTTGGTCTTTTATTATAGTTACCTTTAGTTGTTAGGACTTTCTAATTACAGTAGTAGTTTTAAACAGTTTTTCAGGTTTTTGCTGCGCAGTTTGTTTTCTAGTGCTGTAGTAGTTAAGATGTTCTTCGTGTTTCACTGTTGCAGTCATCACACTTGGGTTAGCCTGCTAGGGGTACCCCTCAGTCAGCCCGAATACTAGAGGCTTAGTATTTCTGCGTCGGTTGCTGTCGCTCCAGGACTGACGGCAGGTCGTCAGTGGTATAAAATCAGGCAGCCGACGCCATTACATTAGTCTTTCTTGCCGAGGAGCTCGAAGCAGAAGCAGTTCGCACAAATGCCGGTCGGCCGCTACCTGAGTTTTTGTTTCCGAAATTGAAGTTGAAGTCTTCTAAAGCTAAGTATCCCATTGGGGATCCTTTTTCTTGCTCTAATCGATGTCAGAAAAAGTTAACAATTGTCTTGCCTGTGGAAAGCAAATACCACACTGAGATTTCCATTCTTACTGCATCACCTGTTTAGGCCCAGACCACGTCGTCCCTCTCTGTCGGTTTTGTGCTTTGTTCAACGCCAGAACTAAACGCTGTCAGGCCCTTATTGTAGTTAAATATTTTCGCTCTCGATCTCTGTATTCTGAAATGGCTTCGGTAAGCCATCCGAATACCGATCTTCCGAAAAAACGTAAGGATAAAGACAGAGACAGACTGCACAGGTCCAAAACTGCCGACGACGCTTCCGTTAAGCTAGTCGCCAGTTCGCCGATCCTCAGTGAGGCACTTTCGCAGCCCCTGATGCCTGCTTCTGTGGATTCACAGGCCGCTGCCGAGACCCGTTCGGAGTCCAGTATGCCGCGAGACTCTTCTTTGACTAAGGATCCTGCAGATATCTCTACCTTGGATGGGTCCGGAGCCACTGAGCAAGCATCGGCTTCCGTGGAAGTTCTTCGCACTACCAATATTCGACATAAACTGACTTCTTTCGCATCTTCAGTTCTTTCTAAAACTACTGAATTTCTAAGGCCCAGGGTATGAACTATGCCTAAAACGACGACGACCCAAGCTCAAGCACCTGCTTCCATCCCTCAATCTCAAATGCTTAAAATGGCGGATGATCTTATCATGCTTATTAGGGGAAGCCAGCCTACCCCTTCTAAAAGAAAAAAAGACTTGTCCCCAGCAGATGTTCATCGTGTTACCCTGCTGCAGTCATCACACTTGGGTTATCCTGTCGTCAGGCGGTCCCGCAGTCAGCCGGATTTCCAAAGTCTTGGTCTGACGTCAGTGCGCCAGGGGTACATATATTGCAACCGACGCCATTTTCTTCAGTTTTTCTTGCCGCGCGGTGCCCGAAGCAGAAGCATTTCGCAAGTGTCGGTCGGCCGACTCCTGAGATTTTTGAATTCGAATTTCAGACCGAAGTCTTCTATAAAGCTAAGTACCCCATTGGGGAAACTTTTCTTGCCTCAGACCGATGTCAGAAAAAGTTAACAATTGTATTTCTTGTGGGAAGCAAATACCTCATAAGGATTTTCATTCTTATTGCATACCTTGCCTAGGCCCTGATCACGACGTCACTTCTTGTCATTTTTGTGCTAGATTTAATAAACCTACTATTAAAAGACGATTTGATTTTGCACGACACTTTTTTGGCAGAAAATTTAATTATAACATGCCGTCGGAGCTACCTACTACCGGCGTGCACAAAAAGCCCAGGGATAAGGATCGACAGCCCAGGCCTAAGCCCAATTCCGAGGCCTCGGTTGATCCGGTTTCCAGTTCTCCGGTTATCAGTGAGGCTCCGACGCAGCCTCTTGACTACCACAGTTCAGGAACCCGAGACCGCTACGGATATTTTGACGGAATGTACTAGGCCGACGCAGCCTTTTACTTCAGGCCCTACTGACGATTTACTTTCCAAGGACGTCGGTGTTTCTGAAACACCATTGCCTTCTGAAAGCGTTTTCAGACCGACAACTCTTACAGTCGAAAACTCCTTCCAAATCGAAAAAGGCTTTACTTCAGTCTCCTGTTCAAGGCCCTATGCCTAAGAAACAAATGCTCAAGATGACTGAAGATTTGATTTCTCTTATCAGGGGTTCACAGCCTCCTCCTGACAAAAGGCCTAGACAAGAGGAAGAATCTGTTTCCTCTGAACAACTGTCTATTTCTTCAGATTCCTCTGAGGACCAAGACTATTTCTTCTCTCCTTATGAAGATTTTGATGCTGAAGACTCTATTCCGTCAGCTTCCCCTCCAGAAGATTACTCTTTTGGGGAAACTTTACACACTATGAGGGAACATTTTCACTGGGAAGGTCAGGATTACTCTGATTCCAAGAAAAGGCTCAGAGAGTTTCTTTTACTCCCCCAACACAGACCTCTAGCCATCCCTCCTGTTTTGGACATTGTGGATGATGTCTATTTAGAATCCAGTTTCAACCCTGACTCTCTGCCTCCTGCCCCGGCCAAGCCTGACAGATACTACAGAGTTCTTGATTCCCACAAATTTCTTTACAAAAGCCCAGTAGCTGACCCAGAGACCATCTCCCAGGGTCCCAAGGGGCCTAAAGCTTCCATGGCTAAAAATCCAATACCTTCTGAAAGGGATTCAAGAGCATTAGACAGATGGGGGAAAAGGTTTACACCTCAGCTACTTTAGCTATGAGAGCTCTAAACTGTCAATTTCATATGCTTAAGTATCAGCAATTTCTGATCTCTCAGTTAAAACAAAAGATAACCACCCTACCTCAACAACCTGAATTGAAAGAAGTACAGGATTTGTTGCACCCCACCGAGCAGGTGGGCAAACATACCTTACAATGTGGGTTTGATTCCTTAGTGGCCTCCTGCAGAGCAGCTGTCACTGGTTCAGTTATACGTAGGCATGCCTGGTTAAAGGAACAAAGTCTGCCTGATCATGTTAAAGCAAAACTACTAGATGCTCCCTTACAGCAGGATATTCTTTTTGGTGTTAAAGCAGAAGAAGTTTTAAAGAAAATGGAAGATAAGGCAAAAATCAATGTAGACAGTCAAAGATTTCCAACAGGTGCAACCCCCTCGCTTCAGCAGAAACTGGCCAACAAAAAATTGGTCCTTTCCAGCCACTGACAGGCCTCAGAGGGGTAAATACAGGCGCCCAACGGGCAGAGGACAACCACAAGCTCAGTATAAATCTCGCCAATGGGGCACTCCAACCCAGAAGGGAGGAGAAGACAGGTCTCAACCCACCAGAAGACAAACTCAATGGCTTGCACCTCAGCTGGCCAAACAAAGCTCTTTTGTCGGCCCCCATGGGGGAAAAACTAGCACTTTTTGCAGACAACTGGCACATGGTCACAAAGGACAAATGGGTCCTAGACATAATTTTACGAGGATACACATTCCACTTTCACACCTTGCCAATAAAAAGAGGAATGCCAAACCTGCCACAAAATCAAAGGGCAGAGGCTCAAAAACAAATTACAGCTCTCATGGCCTTGAGAGCCATTCAAAGGGTACCAACTCAAGAGCAAGGTCAAGGATTTTACTCAAGACTCTTCCTAGTGCCCAGAAAAGAAAGTGCTTGGAGACCAATTCTGGACCTATCAATTCTAAACACTTGCTTACAAGTTACCAAATTCAAGATGCTAACACTACAGCAGCTACTTCCCATGTTGGGCAAGGAAGCATGGCTGGTAACGTTGGACCTCAAGGAGGCATACCTGCATGTCCCTATCAGACAAAGTTGCAGAAGATACCTCCGTTTCATTGCAGGTTCAACCCATTATCAATTCTCTGCACTGCCCTTTGGCTTATCTACTGCACCCAGAGTATTCACAAAATGCCTGGCACCAGTAATTGCATACTGCAGACAAAGAGGAATTCAAATATATCCATACCTGGACGACTGCCTCATCCAAGCAGAAAGAAAAGACATTCTCTTACAACATCTGGCTTTTGTAAAGTATCTACTGAATTGTCTGGGGTACACAGTAAACGAAAAGAAGTCAAAACTAGTACCCTCACAAAAAATGACATTCCTGGGTGCCAGCTTGGACACAACGGCCCAGAAGGCTTATCTTACACCAGACAAGCAATTACAACTGACTCAATATTTCAAGACAATGGCAACAAAGACCCAATTAACTGCAAGAAAAATTTTGCAGGCTTTGGGCTTCATGGCATCTTGCATTCTGATAATACCATTTGCAAAACTGCATATGAGGAAATTACAATGGTACCTAAAAAGCGTATGGTCTCAACACAGCCACAGCTTGGACACAGTGATATCTCTCATTCCCTGCCTTCAACAGGAATTTCTATGGTGGGCACAGGCATGTCACCTCAACAAGGGGGTCAGCCTTTCACCTTGCCCCCACCCAGACAAACTATCACAACAGATGCTTCAGACTATGCCTGGGGGGCACATTTGGCAGGTCAGTGCATTCAAGGCCTATGGACTGCAGAACAAAGAAAACTGCACATAAACCAAAAAGAGATGCTAGCTGTACAGAAAGCTCTGACAGCTTTCAAGGATCTTCTACAGCCTGGACAACTGGCAATAAAGACGGACAACACCACAGTAATGTGGTACATAAACAAACAAGGGGGCACACACTCCTATCCTCTTTGCAGGCAAGCACTAATCTTATGGAACACAGCTCTGGCCTACCAAGTCCAGTTACAAGCTCACTTCCTGCCAGGACAGAAAAACACATTGGCAGACGACCTAAGCAGAAACATCAAAGATCCCCACGAGTGGAAGCTAGACCCACAAATATTTGCAATGATTACTCAAAGATGGGGCCTACCAAATATAGACCTGTTTGCCAGTCCTCAAAACTACCAGCTGACAAAATTTTGTACAAGGACATTCCACCAACAAGCTTGGAAAGTGGACGCTCTCTCCTTCATTAGGAAAAACCTGACAGCATATGCCTTTCCTCTATTGCCTCTTCTCACAAAGGTTCTTTTGAAGGTCAAAAAGGAGAAACCTCGAATGATTCTCATAGCCCCAGACTGGCCACGCCAGCACTGGTACCCGCTATTGAAGAATATGGCTCACAGCCCACCATGGATATTGCCTCAAATAGCTCATTTACTCACGCAACAAGACAAGCAGATTCTACACAGCCAGATCAAAACCTTAAACCTGGCTGCATGGCATATCAATTAAGCATCCAACCAGCCCCTCTTTCACAAGCAGTACTGGATTTTATTCTAGAAGCCAGGAGGCCAAGCACCAGGAAAGCTTACTCGGACAAATGGAAAAGGTTTTCTGCTTGGAACAAAGCTAAAGGCCAAGACACAACTCAGCCTCATATGCCTCACATTCTGCAGTATCTAGCTGAGATGTTGCATAAAGGACTTTCCTTCTCCTCAATTAAAATCCATGCTTCAGATATTTCAGCTCACTACGACACAAATCCACCTTTATTTTCAAATCCACTCCTAAGGCAGTTCCTCAGAGGGGCAAAAAACATTAGACCACCTAGAAGAGCTCCTACACCAACATGGGACCTCAACTTTGTTCTGGAAAAACTAACGCTTCCTCCCTTTGAACCAGCTTTTACTGCAGACCTTCAGTTCCTATCTTGGAAGACTGCCCTGCTCCTGGCAATAACTTCTGCTAGGAGAGTTTCAGAATTACAGGCACTTATGGCAGTGGAACCTTTCTTCATTTTTCATCAAGACAGAGTTTCTCTACGAACTAATCCTTCCTTCATGCCTAAGGTGGTTTCCAGTGTAGCTTTAAATCAAACCATCCATCTACCCACTTTCTTCCCCAATCCACAGAACAAAGGTGAGAGACTCCTGCATTCCTTGGACATTCACAGGCAGCTTCGATACTACTTGGATAAAACTAAGGCTTTCAGAAAAACTGACCAGCTCTTTGTTTACTATGCTACAGCTTCTCAAGGAAAGGCCATATCCAAGCAAACCATTTCTAAATGGATAAGCCATTGCATACGATTCTGCTATACCCATCATGGGAAACCAGTTCCTCCTACTATTAGATCCCACTCTACTAGGGCAACAGCTACCTCTACAGCCTTTCTCAGGGGGGTTCCTACCAAGGAAATTTTAGAAGCTGCTACTTGGAGTTCTGTACACACCTTCACCAAACACTATCACTTACCTCTTTATTCTAAGTCTAGGGCAGGCTTTGCCACTGCAGTTCTGCAGGGCCTCATTGCCTCCACTAACCCTCTATGATGCCTCCACCCTCCCTTAGCTTTGGGACTCAACCCAAGTGTGATGACTGCAGCAGGGTAACACGATGAACATAGTACAGTTTTGTACCTACCATAAATGTAGATGTTCGAGTGTTCACCCTGCTGCAGTCCAGGTTACCCTCCCTCCAACCCCTCTGATCTACTGGCTAAATCTTTGCTATGCCTTACTGATGTATTTGCTTATAGTTGAAGGGTTTTTGTGTTTGTACAGTGTTCTCACCTTTTGGTACTAATTTGGATCACCTTTTTGAGGGCACCTGACATCTGGGACAAGAAAAATTGAAGAAAATGGCATCGGTTGCAATATATGTACCCCTGGCGCACTGACGTCAGGGATGAGGCGACAGCAACCGACATCAGACCAAGACTTTGGAAATCAGGCCGACTGCGGGACTGTCTGACGACAGGATAACCCAAGTGTGATGACTGCAGCAGGGTGAACACTCGAACATCTACATTTATGGTAGGTACAAAACTGTACTTTTTATCTGAGCAGCAGTCCAACGACTCTGTGGTTTCTGAATATGAAGACATGCCCTTGTTTGCTTATGAGGATTCAGATGCAGAGGAATCCATTCCTTCTGCCTCTCCTCCAGAGGATTTTTCATTTGGTGAAACCCTACATACTTTGAGAGAGCATTTCCAGTTGGAATGTCAGGATTATCCTCAGTCCAAAAAGAGACTCAATGAATTTTTAGATTTACCACAGCACAGACATTTAGCTATTTCTCCTGTCCTGGATGTTGTGGATGATGTTTTCATGTAATCCAGTTTAACTCCTGACACCACCCCCCCCCATCTGCTCCCAGGAAACCTGACTGGTATTACAAAGTCCCTGACTCACACAAATTCCTTTTCAAAAATCCTACTGCTGACCCAGAGGTCATCTCCCAAGGACCTAAAGGAATAAAAGCAACCACAGCTAAGAATCCCACCCCTTTGGACAGGGATTCCCGAGCTTTAGACAGATGGGGTAAAAAAGTATACACCTCTGCAACTCTTGCCATTAGAGCACTATATTGTCAGTTCCACTTGCTGAAATACCAGCAACGTTAAATGGAACTCCTTAAACAAAAAATATTTACCTTTCCAGCTTGTCCAGAAAATAAAGAATTACAGGAGCTTATGCATTCTGCAAGCCATGTTACTAAACAGACCTTGCAATGTGGCTTTGATGCCCTAGAAGCATCCTGCAGGGCAGCAGTCACAGGTTCTGTACTTAGAAGGCATGCTTGGCTTAAGGAACAGACCTTGCCAGACCATGTCAAATCAAAGCTATTGGACGCACCTTTGAACAAAGACAATTTGTTTGGCACCAAGGCAGAAGAGGTCTTAAAAGAGACGGACGAAAAAGCTAAATTTGTGCAGACAGTTAAAGACTTTTTGCAAGTCCAGCCTCTGAGATTCAATAGACATTGCCCCTCCAAGCACTGGTCCTTTCCAGCCCCCTCAAGACCAGCTCAGACAAGACCTAGGGGAAGTAGACCCCCCCCCAACAGCAGTCCCAGGGAATGCAGAGATCTGAGCAATGGAGTTCCTCCACTTCAAAAACAGGGAGTGCTAAACCACCCCCTTATGGAAAGATGGAAAGAATTCACATTGACTTTACATCTCCTCCCCTTACCTCTGCCCACCTGCTTGTGGCCATAGGAGGAAAACTCGCCTCTCATGCAAAAAGCTGGGCCTCCATTACCAATGACCGATGCGTCCTCAACATAGTGTCCCAGGGGTACAAATTTTATTTCCACACACTGCCAACCCCAAAAGGGTTCCCAGATCTTCCTCCAAACCAGTGGGCAGAGGCCCAAAACCAAGTTCATTCCTGCTCTCCATGAGGGCAATACACCCTGTTCCTGCAGACCAGATAGGCCAAGGTTTCTATTCCAGACTTTTATTGGTACCCAGAAAAGAGGGCACCTGGTGCCCACTCCTTGATCTATCAATTCTAAACACCTTAATGGTGATACCAAAATTCAAAATGCTCACCCTCCAGCAGCTTCTTCCTATGCTATCCAAGGATGCTTGGTTAGCCACCCTAGACCTAAAAGAGGCCTATCTGCACATACCAATCAGGGATTCTTGCAGGAAATATCTACGGTTCAGGGAAGGATCTGCGCACTTTCAGTTCTCTGTGCTTCCCTTTGGCTTATCCACTGCTCCCAGAGTTTTCACAAAATGCCTGGCTCCTGCCATTGCTTTTTGCAGACAAAGGAATATTCAAATTTACCCCTACTTAGATGACTGCCTGATTCAGGCAGACAACCAGGAAAAGCTGCTACAGCACCTGACCTTTGTAAAAGACCTACTGACCTCCCTGGGGTACACTATAAACAAAAAGAAATCCAAACTAGTCCCCATTCAAAAAAAATTATTCCTGGGAGCAAGCCTGGACACAGCATCCCAGATGGCATTCCTTACACCAGAAAAACAAGCTTGTCTGACAGGCTGCTTCTTTCAACTAGCCACCAGAACCCAGTTATCCGCAAGGAAAATCCTGCAAGCTCTAGGGTTCATGGCTTCCTGCATTCTACTCATTCCATATGCCAAACTGCATATGAGGAAACTTCAGTGGTACTTAAAAAGCCTCAGGACCTGTCATACCTATGATACCTTGTCTAAGGAAAGATCTTCTTTGGTGGGCATCAGCATGCAACCAAAACAAGAGCCTTCCCTTTTCACAACCCCATGCCGTCCAGACCCTAACCACAGATGCATCAGATGTATGCCTAGGGTGCACACCTGGACGGCAGATGCATTCAGGGCTATTGGAGCCCAAAGCAAATACATCTGCACATCAACCAAAAAGAGATGCTAGCTGCTCAGCACGCTCTGACAGCTTTCAGACCCCTACTCTTCCCAGGGCCTCTACTAATCAAAACAGGCAGCACCACAGTGATGTGGTACATCAACAAGCAGGGAGGAACTCACTCTTATCCCCTCTACAGGCTAGCCATGACCCTTTGGCACACTGCTTCAGCTATGCAAATTCACCTGCTAGCATATTTCCTGCCAGGCTCCCAAAACTCTGGCAGACAACTTAAGCAGAAATCTCCTAGACCCACACAAGTGGCAACTAATCTACAGCACCTTCAACCTTGTAACCCAGAAATGGGGCACCCCAAAGGTGGACCTGTTTTTACCTCCCACAACAATCACCAGCTCAGCAAATTCTGCACCAGGGAACCTCACAGCAAGGCCTGGAAAGTGGATGCCCTATCCTTCCAATGGATAAACCTCTCAATCTATGCATTTCTTCCTCTACCTCTTCTTACAAGGGTACTACTCAAAATAAGGATGGAAAAAACAATAGCAATCTTGCCCCGACTGGCCACACCAACACTGGTACCCACTGCTGTGCAGTCTGTCACCCCTGCCTCCATGGCATCTACCTCAGATCCCAGCTCTCCTGACCCAGCAGAATGAAGAATTCATGCATCCACAATTGCAGACCCTGAACCTGGCAGCCTGGCTTATTCCCTGACCTCTCCTCCAGTTGCCAGCCTAAGCAAGCAAGTAAGTCCTGGACATTATACATGAGGCCAGACGTCCCAGCACTACAAAATTCTATGCTGACAAGTAGAAAAGGTATTGCAACTGGATCCAGGCTAAAGTAGCTGAAACAACACAGCCCTCCTTACCTCTCATCCTGGATTACCTAGCAGACCTACTTCACAGGTGCCTATCCTTCTCTTCTATTAAAGTTCATGCCTCTGACGTCTCTGCTCATTACAGAACAGAACCACCTGTCTTTTCTCACCCTCTCATCAAGCAGTTCCTAAGAGGGGCTAACAATTTAAGGCTGCCCAGAAGAGCTCCTACCCCAGCTTGGGATCTTAACTTTGTGTTGGAAAAGCTCATGCTTACCCCCCTTTGAGCCTGCAGCTTCAGCAGAGTTAAAATTCCTCTCTTGGAAAACAGCCTTACTTCTGGCCATCACTTCAGCTAGAAGAGTTTCAGAGCTACAAGCACTCATGGCTGTGGAGCCCTTCATCATTTTTCATGCTGACAGGATCTCCCTCAGGACTAACCCAACTTTCATGCCTAAAGTGGTGTCCAGTGTGGCTCTCAACCAATCTATTCAATTGCCCATCTTTTTCCCTAAGCCACAAAACAAGGGGGAAAGAATTCTGCACTCTCTAGATGTGCACAGATAGCTCAGATTCTACCTGGATAGGACTAAACCCTTTAGGAAAACTGACCAATTACTAGTCAGCTTTGCAGCAGGGGCAGAGGGCAAGCCATATCCAAACAAACCATCTCCAAATGGACAGCACACTGTATCCATTTCTGTTACAAACACCACAGGAAACCACCCCCTAAGGGGGTCAGGACACATTCCATAAGGGCAACCTCCACCTCTGCAGCTTTTCCTCGTAGGGTCTCTACCAGGGACATCCTGGAGGCTGCAACATGGTGTTCTGTTCATACCGTCACTAAGCATTACCACCTGCCTATCTTCTCCAAATCCAGGGCAGGCTTTGCTGCAGGGCATCCTAGCCACCCCCAAACTCTTCTTGACTGCCTCCACCCTTTACTTCAGCTTTAGGAATCAACCTAAGTGTGATGACTGCAACAGTGAAATACAAAGAACATAGTACAGTTGTGTACACTTACCATAAATGTAGATGTTCGAGTGTATTCACTGTTGCAGTCCTGGTTTCCCACCCTGCATCCCCCTTGTCTCTCTCTTTCTCACCCCTTACAGGGATTTTTGGTATTTACTTTCTACTAGTAGTGTTCTTCCACCATAACCTAGCTCCCTATTTGGGGGCTCCCGACATTTGGGCCAAGAAAAACTGATGTAATGGTGTCGGCTACCTGATTTTTATACCACTGACGACCTAATGTCAGTCCTGGAGCAACAGCAACCGACGCAGAAATACTAAGCCTC
Organism: Protopterus annectens; assembly: GCF_019279795.1. Taxonomy (NCBI): domain Eukaryota; kingdom Metazoa; phylum Chordata; order Ceratodontiformes; family Protopteridae; genus Protopterus; species Protopterus annectens. The sequence continues at coordinate 283,111,416 of NC_056746.1, forward strand.
TGGTATTCGGGCCGACTGAGGGCTACCCCTGGCAGGATAACCCAAGTGTGATGATTGCAACAGCGAATACACTTGAATATCTACATTTATGGTAAGTGTACACAACTGTATTTTTCTGTTCATCGGTGTGTTTTTGAATTAATCTTTCATCTTTAAAAATGGAGAAGCAAACAAGTTTCACAGACTTTTCCAAACGTGGGTATAAGATCCCACCTTGGAATCTTTGTGACTTGTGTGTCTTATGTGGAGGGATCCCTTATCTTTTCATTCCCTGTGATATTTGTACTTCCTTTGGACCCAGGGCCATAGTGAATTGGAGGAATAGATTTTTTCTCAAAGGCCACCTTCCACCAGAACTAGACCCTCAAAAATATAAACCCTGGAAAAAGCATCAAAAAGCAAGGAGCTGGATCCCTTAAAAGAGGTCAGCTGAGACTTCAGTTCCAACTCCAACTCCAAAAGTTCCTAGGTTCAAGGAGCAGAGGGCACATACCCCCACTTATACTCCCTTCAGATCCAAAAATATTGCATATGATCACTGTTCAAGACTCTACAAAGAAATTGGCTTGTGACAAATAGGACCATCTTTCTTCCAGACCTTTGTGTGCCATGTTGGTCTGATACTTCAGGTCTTTGATCTCCTTATACAGAAATTTCTCACGACTCAAGATTGAATTGTGGGGGGGGGGGTGCATTTCATCCCCTTCAGCTGCAAAAGTGTTGGAGCCATTCAGTTCACCCCTATCCAGGGTTCTTCACCAGTCCAGTTCTCTACTCCAGTTGCCTCAGAAATATTCCATCCAGATCCTGTATCCTAGAGTCCAACATTCCGTGCTTCTTTGGCTCTGGTTCTCACTGATCAGACTCCTTTGACTATGAAAGATGAAGTCAGGTCAATACCCTCCAAGCCATGGACAACATTGAGGCCTTCATTGCCATTGTTGGCATCAGAGATATCTGCCTTTGACTCCTCAGTTCCAGTCCCCTCATCAAGGCTGGCTGCTTTCAAGATTTTGAAGTTCTTCTGCTGGCATTCTTACTCTTTGAAGGGACAGCTGAATCCATCTGCTGGAGTGGGCTCTTCAGATCGGTTGGTGGTATGCACAGCCTCCCAAGTACTAGACAAGATCATTTTTTCAACTATGTGAATGGAGTCATAGGTTCCTTCTTTCACATTTCCTCCTGTTAACCCTCTTTCCATGCTGTCTTTTTCTGTTCTGGCATCCACAGATCAGAGTCATTCCATCGACCTCAAACTTATTGCCCAGGAGCAGATGCAGCCTGTTGAGTATTCAGGAGACTATGCTTCTGAAATTCTGAGAAAGAGGGCATGTGACAGAAACACATGTTCCCCCTTTGGAGTCTCCTGCATCAGGTACTGAGTTGTAGGACAGAGCAGATTCCCCACAATCTCCTCAGGAGGGTGCCTCCTTTGGTGATATACTGTAGTTGATACTTAATGGAAATACTGTTTGAGGCATATGGGATGACACAGCCTAGGTCTTGGTTGGTACCTGTGGCCAAGAAGCTAATTAACTTGATGTTCAGGAGGTTATGGCAGGAGCTCGACACATACACAGCAGTTCCCAGGAGACCAGGTAAGATTCTACATCTACCGAAGGACAAAATCATCAGTGGACTCCATTATTGTGGAGGTGGCCAATAAATGCGGGACATCTAGAGACTCTATTTCTGTTCTTCGTGTTAAAGGGTTGAGAGTGATGGATAGTTTCAGGAAGGAGGTGTATGCTTCAGTCACATTTGCATTTTGTGCATTGAGCAATGCCACTGATATAAATGGATGTCATAGCAATATCATTCAGCAAGCCACATCTGCTCTGAGGAATCCACTGATGACAGAGTTGCATAAGCAGCTGCAAGTCACTCTAATGACTGTGTCTAGTATCATGAACCTCTCCATGTACCTTGTGTACAACACGTCCGATGAGGCGACCAGGCGGCCAGTACAACCATAGCAATGGGATAACATGGCTGGTTGCAGTTATGTGACTTTGCAGACAACTTTAAAGTGTTTTTTAAGAATGCCCCTTTGATGGGTCAGCCTTATTTGGTCCCTCTGTTAAGAAAAAATACAGAAGAGTAAGCAAGACAGCAAGAACATTTCTGCTGTCCGGTCAAACTTGAAGTCCCTCAGCCCCTACAGTAAGAACCAAAAAGGATTTTTTTTCTCCCTGGCTTTGCAGGTCTAAATGTCAAATTGACGCTGCAGACTGGCGCAGCTGTGGCAGTGGCTGCCCCTTTAACAGACACAGGCCCAGGGGCAAGGTGGTTGACAGAACCAGGGGTATCGTGAGCCCTTGTCTGACAGCAGACTCTAGAACCCCTGAAGGTCTGCCACACTGCTGTGCGGGCAGTCACAGGACAAATTTCCCTCTAACCGAACTTGTGGTTTGCCATTACAGGAGACAGTAGGTTCAGAGGGATAATGTCCAGAGGCTATTGTATTCCATTTTTGGAAAATCACTCTCAAGCAAATCATCTATTGGATATCCTGCCCAACCAGGCAAAGGCCACTTTGAAAAAGGTACTGCCTCTCCTTGAAAAAAGCCATCCATGAGGTTGTAGCAGACCAAGATAGGGTCAGAATTTTATTCAAAATTCTTTTTGGTTCCAAAGAAAACCAAGGCGCCCATTTTGGACCTCAGCATGCTAAACACCTACATAAAAAAAGGCCACTTCAGAATGGTCACAGTGTAATCAATTCTCCCTTGCCTAGAGCAAAAAAGAATGGATGTGCTCAGCAGACCTCCAGAATGCTTACAGTCAGATAAGGATAGTAAGGCAGTCCCAGGAGATATTTATGATTCCAGTTAGGAACTAGTTATTATCAGTTCAGAGCCTTACCATTTGCCCTCACCACAACCCCCAGTGTGTTCATCAAATTTATGGCAGTTGTAGCAGCCCATCTTTGACTTCAGGGACACAAAATATTCCCATACTTAAAAGACTGGTGTCTGGCTGCCACCTGGATGGTATCTTTTAAGAAAGCCAAAGATTATCTTCAACTGTGCAACTGTCTAGGCATATCAGTGAACCTACAGAAATTTCAAGTTAGATCCCTCACAGCATCTATTGGGGATGTCACCTGGACACTTATTTCCATTGTTTTGCTCCTTCAGGAGAAAATCCAGACCTAAAACACTGCAGTGGAGTCATCATTTTACCAACTGACCCACTGCACATCTAGTGCTGAGTTTTGGGCCTAATGGTCTCTTTGATACTAATGGTACAATTCAGCTAACATCACATTAGAATTATAGCTGGCATGAATACCAGAGACTTAGTATTTCTGCATTGGTTGCTGTCATTTGAGGACTGACATCAGGTTGTCAGTGGTATAAAGGAAGACATGCAATGCCATTACATCAGTCTTTCTTGCCATGGAGCCCGGAGCAGAAGCAGTTTGCATGAGTGCTGGTCGGCCGCTACCCGAGTTTCGTTTCTGAATTGAAGTTGAAGTCTTTGAAAGCTAAGTATGCCATTGGGGATCCTTTTTTCTTGCACTAACCGATGTCAAAAAAGTTAATTGTCTCACCTGTGGAAAGCAAATACCACACCGGGACTTCCATTCTTACTGCGTCACTTATCTGGGCCTGGACCACGATGTCTCTCGTCACTTCTGTGCTTTGTTTAACACCAGAACTATTCATCGTCGGGTCCTTATTGTAGCCAGATATTTGTTTACAGTCCTCGAATTCCGATATGGCTTTGGTAAGCCATCAGACAGCAGGTCTTCCACAAAAACGTAAAATAAAGAGAGAAAACCGCACAGGACCAAACGTTCCGACGGTGCTTCCGTTAAGCTGGTCGTCAGTCCTACAGAACTCAGTGAGGTGCTTTCACAGCCCCTGATGCCTGCTTCAGTTAATTCACAGGCCTCTACCGAGACCCTTTCAGAGTCTGGTATGCCACAGAACCCTTCTTCGTCTAAGAATCCTGCGGTTGTCTGTACCTTGGATAGGTCCGGAGCCACTGTGCAGGTACTGGCTTCCGAAGAAGTCTTTTGCAACACCGAATCCCGACATAAACCGACACCTTCTTTCACGGCTTCTGTTCTTTCGAAAACAGCTGAGTTCCTCAGGCACAGAGGTCGAACCACACCCAAGAAACTGACTACCCATTGTCATTCTCCTGATCCCTTGCCTCAGTCTCAAATGCTTAAAATGGCAGATGACCTTATCATGCTGATTACGGGAAGCCAAGTCACGCCCTCAAAAAGGAAAAGAAATCTGTCTCCAGTAGTTTTGTCTGAACAAGAGTCAGATGAATCCAATGTATTTGACTGTGAAGACATGCAGCCCCCTCTCCACATATGAGGATTCTGATGCAGAGGAATCCATTCCTTCTGCCTCTCCCCCAGAGGATTTTTCCTTTGGAAATGCTCCCTTAAGGTACGCAGGGTTTCCCCAAAGAGAGAGTCAAGACTACCCACAGTCAAAAAAGAGACTCTGAGACTTCGTAGACCTTCCACAACACAGGCCCTTAGCCATCCCCCCAGTCCTAGATGTGGTGGATGATGTCTTCCTTTAATCCAGCTTGACTCCAGACGCCCTCCCTCTTGCTCCCAGAAAACCAGACAAGTACTAGACCCTCACAAATATCTTTTTAAAAATCCAACTGCTGACTCTGAGGTCATTACCCAAGGGCCTAAAGGGATTAAAGCAACCTCAGATAAGAATCCCACCCCCTCAGATAGGGATTCCCAAGCACTGGACAGATGGGGTAAAAAAGTATACACTTCAGCTACTCTTGCTATCAGGGCACTAAATTTTCAGTTCCATATGCTTAAGTATCAGCAGCATACCTTGGAACTCCTTAAACAAAAACTTTCCTCCTTTCCTGCAGGGGCAGAATCTAAAGATTTACTGGACTTAATCCATTCTGCTGGTCAAGTAACCAAACACACTTTGCACTGTGGTTTTGATGCCCTAGAAGCTTCTTGCAGGGCAGCAGTCACCGGATTTGTCATTGGAAAACATGCATGGCTTAAGGAACAACCCCTGCCAGACCATGTCAAATCAAAACTGTTGGATGCACCCTTGCACAAAGATAACTTATTTGGTATTAAAGCTGAAGAGATCCTAAAAAAGATGGAAGAAAAAGCAAAATCTATGCAGACTGTTAAAGATTTCTTACAGGTCCAGCTCCCTAGGTTCAGCAGGCATTTTCCCTCCAAGCACTGGTTCTTTCCTGCCCAGAGTAGGTAGGACCAGCCTAGGCCCCGGGAAAACAGACTCCCCAGACAGCACCCCCAGGGGTCGCAAAGATCTAAGCAGTGGACTACCTCCACTTCAAAACCACGAAAGATGTAGTGAAGTAAAGAACGCTTTATCCTCAGTTTTATTTCGTAGCAGCTCACTGTAGTTCAGAGTTTGGCATTTCAAGACACTGAGGATAAAGCGTTCTTTACTTCACTACATTTTTCGTTGTTTTCCTTGAACGCTTTTGTTGCCACTTCAAAACCAGGGAGATGTTCATTGTGTTGCACTGCTGCAGTCATTACACTTGGGTTATCCTGCCATCAGGCGGTCCCGCAGTCGGCCAGAGTTCAAAGTCTTGGTCCAGTGTCTGTTGCTGTCGCTTCTTCCCTGACGTCAGTGCGCCAGGCGGGTATATAAGATGCATCCGATGCTATTTTCTTCAGTCTTTCTTGCCGTGCGGTGCCCGAAGCAAAAGCAGTTCGCAAGTGCCGGTCGGGCGACTCCTGAGATTTTCGAAGTCGAATTTCAGATCCGAAGTCTTCAATAAAGCTAAGTACCGCATTGGGGAAACTTTTTTCTTGCCTCAGACCAATGTCAGAAAAAGTTAACTGTATATGTCCTTCATGGATGCATCTGCAGTCATAACAAATGGGTTGTCCTGTCGTCAGGCAGCCCTTCGGTCGGCCGGATTCCAAAGTCTGGGTCCGGCTTCGGCTGATGTTGCACTTCACCCGACGTCATCTCTGTTGGTCTTCGGGTATAAAGGCATCAGCCGACGCCATTTTCTTCAGTCTTTCTTGCCGCGTGGTGCCCGAAGCAGAAGCTGTTCGCAAGTGCCGGTTGGTCAGATCCAGAGATTCCTACTACCGAATACTACTTCGAAGACTTCTAAAAAGCTAAGTACCCCGTTGGGGACTCTTTCTTGCCTCAGCCGATGTCAGAAAAAGTAAATAATTGTTTAACTTGTGGGAAACAAATACCTCATAAAGATTTCCACTCTTACTGCCTACCTTGTTTAGGCCCAGACCACGACGTAGCTGCCTGTTTAGCCTGTGCTTCCTTCAACCGACGAATGCTTAGGCGTCGGTCGGAGTTTGCCGAACAGTTTTTCGGCTCAGATTTTGCGTACATTATGCCGTCGGATCATCCGACTACCCAAATAATTAAAAAACGCAAAGAAAAAGACCGACACTCGCGGTCCGCGGTTTCGGCCGAAACCACGGATAAGCAAGCCGCGAGTGTCTCTGTTTCGGCCGAAACCGAGAAAAGCGGCCAATCCTCAGCCGAATCCATGACTACTACCGAGGCTCCTGCTACTTCAGTTGAATCGGCCTCTGACATTTTGCCTACAACTGTGGTTTCTAGTGACTTATCTGACACCATCCCTTTGGATGTTTCAACCCCAGCACGTGGTGCTGCTAGGCCTCCTGCAGCCATGTCTATCAAGGCCTTTGCCAGGGCCAAAGCAGCCAAAACTGTTAAAACAGTTCCTGCTAAGGCCCCCTCACACAGACACACTTCTAGCTCTCAAATGCTTACTCTGGCGGATTTAATCTCCTTAATTAGGGGATCCCAATCACACCCAGACTGGGCCTCTCAGCCTCCAGAAAAGAGACCTAGGACAGAACCACCCCAGCTAGAGTGCTCTGATGATTCTTCGGAGGACTCAGACAATACAGACCAGCCAGAGGCTCCTTTGTCCACTTATGAAGACTCCGATGCTGATGAATCCATTCCATCTGCCTCTCCACCAGAGGAATTCTCTTTTGGGGAAACCTTACATGCCATGAGAGAACAATTCCAATGGCAGCAACAAGATTTCTCAGATTCTAGAAAAAGGCTTAGGACATTTCTACACTTACCACAACATAGGCCCTTAGCTATACCTCCAGTTTTGCCTGTTGTGGATGATGCATTTAATGATGTGTGCACTGTACCTGATTCTTTACCTCCAGCCCCTGCCAAACCAGACAGATTTTACAGGGTGCCTCACACTCATCACCACCTTTTCAAGGCCCCACTTGCAGACCCTGAGACTATATCCCAGGGGCCTAAGGCAGTAGCTTCTACCTCAACAAAAAACCCTCTCCCTTCTGAAAGGGAATCCAGGTCATTAGAGAGATGGGGCAAAAAAGTTTACACCTCTGCCACTCTCTCAGCTAGAGCTTTAAACTGTCAATTTCACATGATCCAATACCAAGAGTTTATGCTTGATCAGTTGACTAAGAAACTTTCCTCTGAAGAATCATTAGATAAGAAATATGTTTTAGAAATGGTGAATAACATACAGCAGGTTAGTAACCATTCTTTAAAATGTGGCTATGATGCACTGGAGGCTTCATTTAGATCAGCCATGACTGGCACAGTGATCAGAAGGCATGCATGGTTGAAAGAGCAGGTTCTGCCGGATCATGTAAAAGCAAAGCTGTTAGATGCTCCTATGGATAAGGACAGTCTATTTGGTACCTCTGCTCAACAAGTAATGAAGAAAATGGAAGAGAAGGCAAAATCTGTACAAACAGTTAAGGATTTCTTACAGGTTCAGCCCCCTCGGTTTAGCAGAAACTGGCCTGCCAAAAATTGGTCCTTTCCAGACTCCTCAAAGACCCAAAGAGGCAGGAATAGACGCTCTAGAGGCAGAAACCAATCCAGAGGAGGTGCCTACAGAGGACGACAGTGGCAAGGTAATAACCAGCGAGGCACTGACACAACCACTGCCACTGCAACAGGACAATCACAGTGACTTGGCTCTGACACCGCCTACCAGAGAGCAGATAGCAGCACCTTTAGGCGGAAAGTTAGCCTTATTTTCACAAAATTGGCACTATATCACAAAAGACAAGTGGATTTTAAAAACCATAGACCAAGGCTACAGGTTCCACTTCCACACCTTACCAATAAAAAGAGGAATGCCAAACTTACCTCCAACTCAAAAAACAGAAGCTCTAAACCAGGTAGTTCAACTAACCAAGATGAGAGCTGTGGAGAGAGTACCAGTAAATCAACAGGGCAAAGGATTCTACTCCAGACTCTTTCTAGTCCCAAGAAAAGAAAAAACTTGGAGACCCATTCTAGATCTGTCCGTCTTAAACACATACCTCATCGTTCCAAAATTCAAAATGCTGACCTTACAGCAACTTCTTCCCATGCTGGGCAAGGAGTGTTGGCTGGTGACTCTAGATCTCAAGGAGGCATACCTGCACGTCCCCATCCGACCAAATTGCAGAAGATACCTCAGATTCCTTGCAGGATCAGAGCATTATCAATTCTCAGCATTGCCCTTTGGCTTATCTACTGCGCCCAGAGTATTCACAAAATGCCTGGCATCAGTAATCGCTCATTGCAGGCTACAGGGAATCCAAATCTATCCGTACCCGGACGACTGCCTGTTACAAGCGGACAACAAAGACAAGCTGACAACAGATTTACAAAGGGTCATTCGCTTGCTACAAGCCCTGGGATACACAGTCAATTTAAAAAAGTCAAGACTCATACCATCCCAGACAAGAACATTCTTGGGTGCAGAATCGGACACAGTAAAACAAATGGCATTCCTGACTGCAGAAAAACAAGAACAACTTCCTCTTTACTTCTTGGCATTGACAAAGCAGAACAAACTAACAGCAAGAAAAGTACTGCAGGCCTTGGGATTCATGGCATCATGCATAATCCTGATTCCTCATGCCAGACTGCATATGAGAAAACTACAGTGGTACCTAAAAAACTTATGGTCTCAACACAGGCACAGCTTAGAAACCGAAATCCCACTAATCCCATGCCTGAAACAAGAATTCCTATGGTGGGCCCAAGCATGCCAGGCAAACCTAGGCTTGCCCTTCCACAAATGTCAAGCGAACCAGACCATCACAACAGACACCTCAGACCTAGACTGGGGGGCACACATGTTGGACAAATGCATACAAGGATTGTGGACTCCAGACCAGATGCACCTGCACATAAACCAAAAAGAAATGCTGGCAGTACAACTAGCAATCCAGAAATTCAAGCCTTTCCTCAAAGAAGGCCATTTATTGATAAGGACAGACAACACCACAGTCATGTGGTACATCAACAAGCAAGGGGGCACTCATTCTTACCCCCTATGCAGAATGACTCTGGACCTTTGGAACATGGCTCTGAAATACAACATCCAGTTACAGGCAACCTTTGTGCCAGGAAAAGAAAATACCCTAGCAGATATATTAAGCAGAACCACCTCGGATGCTCACGAATGGATGCTGCACCCGGACATCTTCAAGGACATCACAAGGAAATGGGGAATGCCACAAATAGACCTGTTCGCATCCCCACTCAACCACCAGCTCAGGAAATTCTGCACACGGACGTGTCACCCTCTTGCATGGAAGGTGGACTCCCTTTCCTTCAGTTGGAAAGGCCTAACAGCTTATGCATTCCCACCTCTACCTTTGATGCACAAGGTACTGCTGAAAATCCAAGAGGAAAAACCAAGGATAATTCTGATAGCTCCGAATTGGCCAAGACAACACTGGTATCCCTTGCTGAGGAGCATGTCTCAGGGGAGAATGTGGTCAATACCCCTGATGCCTTTGATGTTAACTCAGAACAACTACAACATCCTGCATCCAAACCTAAAAACCTTACAACTGACTGCCTGGAACATCACTTAAGAGCAACTAACCCAGACTTATCCCAAAGGGTTAAAGACATTATACTTGAAGCCCGCAGACCTTCAACAAGAAGGAACTATGCAGGAAAATGGAAAAGGTTTGCCACCTGGAGTACTGAAAGAGGAAAAGATGTGTCAAATATAGACATTGCTAACATCCTGGAGTACTTGGCAGAGCTTCTGCACACAGGCCTGTCCTATTCCTCCATCAAGATACATGCATCAGCTATTTCTGCAGAATACAACTGTGATCCACCTGTCTTCTCGCACCCTCTACTCAGGCAATTCCTCAGAGGAATCAAGAATGTAAAACCTCCTAGGAAACCACCACTTCCAGCATGGGACTTAAATTTTGTACTAGAAAAATTGACACTCCCACCATTTGAACCAGCAGGAACAGCGGATCTTCAACACCTATCATGGAAAACTGCTTTCCTTCTGGCAATTACTTCAGCAAGAAGGGTTTCAGAACTCCAGGCCTTAATGGCAGTACAACCCTTCCTGATCTTCCATCAAGATAGAGTGTCCATGAGAACTAATCCTACATTTATGCCAAAGGTGGTATCCAGAGTGTCCTTAAACCAGGCAATCCACCTACCTACCTTCTTTCCCAACCCACAGAACAGGGGGGAAAGGCTACTGCATACCTTGGATGTACATAGACAGTTACGCTACTACCTGGACAGAACCAAAGGCAACAGAAAAACTGACCAGCTGTTAGTGGCCTATGCACCAGGAAGGGAAGGAAAAGCAATTTCCAAACAGACAATCTCCAAATGGATAGGAAATTGCATAAGATTCTGTTACTCCTACCATGGAAAACCAATGCCACAGAACATAAGACCTCATTCAACAAGAGCTACAGCCACTACCACAGCTTTCTTACGAGGAGTGGCAACCAAGGACATTATTGAGGCGGCTACTTGGACCTCCGTGCATACATTTGCCAAGCATTACAATTTACCTCTATATTCTAGATCCCGAGCAGGGTTTGCCACTGCGGTACTGCAAGGGATCCTAACTACACCATAATTATTTCTTCCTCCACCCCTAGTTTGGCTATGGTATTCTACCCATTTGTTATGACTGCAGATGCATCCATGAAGGACATAGTACAGTTTTGTACCTACCATAAATGTAGATGTCTGAACTGGATAGCATCTGCAGTCAGGATTACCCACCCTCCTTCCCCTCTGTGGTACTCCTAGGGTATTTACACTCCTAATAGCTAGCTAGGGGGGAGTCTCTTATGGTGTATTTGTTTGTATATATGTACATACATGCTTATTTTTTGTAATTGCCTTCTATCTTGTCTGCATACATTGGCATTTATCCAAATTTTAGCCTTCCAAGAGGGCAACTGGCATCTGGGGCAAGAAACACTGAAGAAAATGGCGTCGGCTGATGCCTTTATACCCGAAGACCAACAGAGATGACGTCGGGTGAAGTGCGACATCAGCCGAAGCCGGACCCAGACTTTGGAATCCGGCCGACCGAAGGGCTGCCTGACGACAGGACAACCCATTTGTTATGACTGCAGATGCTATCCAGTTCGGACATCTACATTTATGGTAGGTACAAAACTGTACTTTCTTGTGGGAAGCAAATACCTCATAAGGACTTCCACTCTTACTGTATCCCATGCCTAGGCCCTGATCACGACTTCACTAGTTGTCGGTTTTGTGCTAGATTTAACAAACGCACTATAAAATGACGTTTTGATTTTGCTTTGCACTACTTTGGCCGAAGGTTCAATTATACAATGCCATCGGAACAACCGACTACCGCAATTCTTAAAAAAACGCAAAGACAAGGATAAAGACAGGCATCCAAGGTCCAAAACTGATGACAAAGCCTCTTCTAGGCCAGTCACCGGTTCTCAGTGAGGTGCCTTCGCAGCCGCGACACCCGCTACCTCAGAGCCACAGGCTGCCTCCGACTCCCACGTGGAGACAACTAGGCCTCTGGAAACTCAAGGTATTGGGCCTACGGAAACTAATCCCTCAGATGGGTCTGAAGCCGCTGAGCAGGCATCGGCTTCTGAGGGTGTTTTCAGACCTTCACAACTTACCATTAAAGCAACAGCCAAGACAAAAACACCATTAAAGACAAAGAAGCAAGTACAGCATTCTCCTGGACAGTCCTCCATGCCTAAGAAACAAATGCTTAAAATGGCCGAAGACCTCATTACTTTAATCAGGGGTTCCCATCCCCCTCCTGAGAAAAGGCCTAGGCAGGATACAGACTATGATTCCTCTGATCAGGTTTCCATTTCCTCTGATTCCTCTTCAGACCAGGGATACTCTCTACCTCCCTATGAGGACTCTGATGCTGAAGAATCTATCCCTTCAGCCTCTCCACCTGAGGATTACTCTTTTGGGGAAACTTTACATACAATGAGGGAGCATTTCCATTGGGAAAGTCAGGAGTATTCAGAATCCAAGAAAAGGCTCAGGGACTTCCTTTTATTGCCTCAACACAGGCCCCTGGCTATTCCGCCTGTGCTAGATATTGTGAATGATGTGTTCTCTGAATCCAGCTTATCTTCTGATTCTTTGCCCCCTGCACCAGCCAAGCTAGATAAGTATTATAGAGTCCCTGACTCTCACAAGTTTCTTTATAAAAACCATTCTGCTGACTCAGAAACCATTTCCCAGGGTCCCAAAGGGGTTAAGGCTTCCTCTGACAGTGATTCCAGAGCACTGGATAGGTGGGGGAAAAAAGTGTACATTTCTCCAACTTTAGCAGTAAGGGCTTTAAATTGCCAGATGTTATGTGATCCTATCTTGCCTACATTCTGTACTGATGGGTTCGGAGCCGATCCTCGGCTCCGACTTGGCACGCTATACTATAGAGCGAAGTCTCTAATTGGCTGAGCTATTCTATATCCCAGGATGCACCACCACCAATTCCCCAGATCTCGTTTGCCGCTTACAAAGCAAAGACGTGGTCTCGAGCTTGGCTGAGCTAAGTGCTTTCTTTATAAGATTTTTCTGTCAGGAATTTTCTTGAATTTAACCAAAAGCTGTTTTAACGGCTATCGTTGTGTATGAGTGAGTTTTTCTGAATATTTTTTGTGGTAAAAATAGTTTTTTCAGGGTAAGGTTTCCGTTTAAGTTAGAGGGGCCTTCCCCTCGTGCGTGGGTGAGCCTTTTTGTGTGCGTTTAGTGAAGGTCAAGTACCCGTTTTTAGTTAGAGGGTTCTTGGCCCTCCTGTTGTGTGACCTTTTTATTAATCTCTTTGACTGTAAAGTGAAATTGTTTGGGGTTAGATACTTTTCTCCCTGTATTTTTCCTAACTGTTAGCATTATGTCAAAAGAACACAGACCCTCCGGGTTTAAAAAATGCACAAGATGCGGCAACAAGGTGTCCATAACGGACGATCACTCCCTATGCGTGTACTGTTTAGGACCCAAACACCTTCAGGAGTCTTGTAGTGTGTGTCACGCTTTTTCCTCTTGAGTCCTCCAAGAGAGGAAAAATAAATTGATTCTTAAAGGTCTTATCAAACCTACTTTTGAAGAGGCCTTATCTTCCTCTTCTTCTCCCTCAAAGAAAAAGAAATCGTCGGCTCCGACCAGTCCGTCGGAACCGACCACCAAGAAATCAAGGCAGGCTTCTCCATCGGCTCCACGGACTTCGGAGCCGAGGGCGGAACGGTCTGCCTCGATGCCTCCAGCCTTGACTCCTCTGGCTTCGGAGCCGAAGGCTGGAGCTTTGAGAGGCGGGTCACCTTCATCGGCTTCGCTGATTTCAGAGCCGATGAGGGCTGTTCGCTCACACTCTTCCCCTTCGGCGCCGAAGTCCTCTTCAGCACCGAGGGAAATTACAATGGAGTCTCCTTCGGCACCGATTTTGATCGAGACAATTCGGAGCCGGTCCCCCAGTCCTTCGGAGCCGGTGGAGAAGTCTAGTCGGACCCGTTCGATCTCCTCCCAGTCTTCTATGATGTCGGATTCGGACATTGACAGGGTGCTCCAAAGGCTGTTTCAGTCTCCAGTGTTCCAAAAGCTAGTTTCGGCTCCAGCCCAGTCGGCTTCGGAGCCGATGGTCCACCCTTTAGCCTTGGTTCCTCCTCCAACATCCTCGGCACTGTTGGAGTCGGCGCTGGTGGACCCGATGGAGGTGTCTGGGTCGGCTCCGACCCTTACTCCTACTCCGGCCTTCGGGTCGGAGTTCGGTACATGGACCTCCTCGGTCGGCCCCGGGGGTGACGCTTCGGGACCGATGTTTTCGGTTCCGAGCCTCTCTCTCGGTGCTTCGGCTGCAGGAGTGCCGTCTGCCGTTATGGTTTTGGGGGCCGGACCTTCCCAGGATTCTGGGGGTCCGGCCTTTAGAGCCATGAGGAGTGCTTTGGCCAAATCTTCTTTGGCTACCTCCACCGTCTCCCCGGCACCTTCCCTAGGCACGGAGACTGGGTCCTTTGTAGTCCCCCTGTCTCAAGACAGCGGAGCCCTGGGGCCTGAGGTCACCCCCATTGGGGGTCCCCCTCTTTCTGGAGGTCCCTCTGAAGAGTCTTCGGAGGAACCCCCAAGAAAAAGACAGTGCAAGAGGAAGCACGTCGACTCTCCTGACGAGTCTATCACCTCTGACACCGATCTTGATGATGCGGAAGGGTCCCCCAAGTCGTCCTCGGATGATGTCTCCTTTGCGGACATCCTGGAAGTCCTCAAACAACGAGGCTGCTGGCAGACCAAACCCCCTTCCTCTGACGAGTCGGTGTTCCTCAAGGCCTTTGGGGCTCAGCCCTCCGCCTCCTGGGTGTCTCCGCCCTTCGATGAGCTCCTGGATTTGATCTCTCGAAGGGCGTGGGAACATCCAAATTCTGTGGAACCGGTGCCTGTTCGCCCTAACAAATTTTTGTCAGCGCCCCCGGAAAAGGAATTTCTCACCAAGGGTGTGGCTGTAGATGCTATGGTGGTGGCATCTGCTACCCAGCAAGATGTGGCAGAGGCTTCGACGTCCGTCCATCCTCCTAATAAGGAGTCTAGGAGCATGGACCGGTACGGGAAGCGCACCCTTACTTCAGCAGCCTTTACATTAAGGACTCTGAATTACCTCACGCACTTCACTAGACTTCAGAGGGACCTGATCAAGGAACTCTCAGATACACTCTCTGGTAACCTACCTGAGCAGTTGGCCCAGACGATTAGCTCTCAGTTGGCTACCCTATCGTCGATATCGAACTCGTCCATGAGGCTCATTTCGTATGCAGCCGAGGGGGCGAGTAGAGCGTCGGGTACGGGTGTTGCTCTACGGAGACAAGCCTGGCTCCGCCTGTGTCATTTTGTGGAGGCCTTCAAGTCTTCCTTTGCCGATGCTCCCTTTGATGGGTCCTCTTTGTTTGGATCCAAGGTAAAGGACACCTTGATCCGCTGTGAACAAGAGGGTAAGACTTTGACTGCCGTAGGGGCATGGTTTTCCTCTCCCTTTCGGCCTTATCCTAAGGCGAAAAGAGGAGGGAAAATGTGTTTCTGTAAATCTCAGAAGAATTACCCCTCACAGCAGGACGATCCCCCTTCTAGAGGCAGAGGAGGGGGAAATTTTTCAGGAAGATGCCGTCCCAGAGGCGGCAGAGGCCCCCGCAACACTGGAGACCACGAGTCCTTTCATGGCTCTTCGACCTCTCAGCATCCCTGAAGGATTACCCGACTGCGCAGCTCCGGAGCCAGTCGGGGTCGCTCGAGGCACCTAAAGGCCTGGGAGAGTATCACTCAGGACCGATGGGTGCTCCGAATCATCGCCGGAGGTTACGTCATCCCCTTTTCACACCCCCCCCTCCATCCAGGAAAATCCCGGACCCGCCACCCAGTCAACAGGATATTGCAGCCATCGAAATTTCAAAGCTGCTTCAAAAAGGAGTCATCCAACCGGTCCCCATAGACCAGACCGGATTAGGGACTTACTCAAAATTCTTTTTGGTGCCAAAAAAGACCGGGGACTTGAGGCCCATTTTGGATCTCAGCAACCTGAATCGATCAGTCAAGAAGTCCAAGTTCCGGATGGTCACCTTACAATCCATTCTCCCGCTACTGGAGAAAGGTGTTTGGATGTGCTCCATAGATCTCAAGGACGCCTATTATCACATTCAGGTAGATCAGGCGTCCAGGAGACATCTGCACTTCAGCCTGGGAGACAGTCATTTCCAGTTCTGCGCACTGCCCTTTGGTCTCACCACAGCCCCCAGGGTGTTCACCAAATGTTTGGTGGTGGTGACTGCTCACCTGAGGAGTCTAGGATTCCAGGTGTTTCCGTATCTAGACGACTGGCTCCTAACTGCCACTTCCAGGCATCTACTATTACAGAACCTAGCAGCCACTATATCTCTAGGAACTTCTCTAGGAATCACCTTCAATTGGGCAAAGTCTGTGTTGCTGCCATCTCAGCATATACGGTTTATCGGGGTAGAGATAGACTCAAGGCAAATGCGGGTCTATCTTCCTACAGAGAGAATAGAAACATTACAATCTCAAGCCCGAGCATTGCTCCTCAAACGCCGAGCCCCAGCAAGGATGGTCCTACAACTGTTGGGTTCCATGTCGGCTACCGTTCTCCTGGTCCCCTTAGCAAGATTACACATGAGGATTCTCCAGTGGCTCCTGTCGGTCCAGTGGTCGTATCAGGAACTTCCTCTCAGTCACCAAATTATAATCACGGAGACGTGCAAACAAGACCTCCATTGGTGGCTTACCTCCTCCAACCTGGATCAGGGGCGACCCTTCGTTCCTCCTCCTCCAGTGGCCACTTTGACTACGGACGCCTCCCAGACGGGGTGGGGGGGACATTTCCTGGGCAGGTCAGTTCAAGGCAAGTGGCACTCCGACGAGAGTTCCCTACACATCAACATACTGGAAATGAGGGCAGTGCTTCTATCACTTCAAGCACTACACAACTACCTCCCCCAAGGTATGATTGCCATTCAGTCCGACAACATGTCAGTAGTCTGGTATCTGAACAAGCAGGGAGGGACCAGGTCCTACCCTCTTTGCAGAGAGGCCATGAAAGTATGGAATTGGGCGGTTGCAACCAACCGTTTCTTAGTAGCAACACACATTCCGGGGAGATCCAATGTGATAGCCGACAGACTGAGCAGAACCATTCTCTCCCTGCACAAGTGGTCTCTGAACGACAGAGTAGCATCTCAGATCTTCAGAAGATGGGGAACTCCTTGTTGCAACCTCTTTGCAACTCCCCTCAACACGAAATGTCTACAGTTCTTTTCTCTTACCCCGATTCCGGGGGGGTTTCCCAAGGACGCCCTAGTCCAAGCTTGGTCCACCGGCTTACTGTACGCCTTTCCACCGGTTCCCCTTCTCCCCAGGGTGATCCAGAAGGCGATTCACTTGCAGTGCAAAATGATTTTAGTTGCCCCATACTGGCCTCGTCAAGTCTGGCTGCCATTTCTTCGGAAATACGCACTGGATGGTCCATGGTTCCTGGACCAGGTTCCAGATCACTTGATCCACCAGTCGGGACAGCTTCACCAGTCCCTTCACTCTCTGAAGTTAACAGCTTGGCTCCTCCACTTCCGACTATAGTCAGGAACCAGGTTTTGGACTCAGAAGTTATACATATCTTGTCCTCGGCCCACAAGAATTCGACTAAGAAGATGTATAATAGTAAATGGAAGAGATTCGTCATTTGGGCCCAACTCCGGGGATTAGATCCCATTACTGCCCCGGTGGCGGACGTTTTGAAATTCTTAGCTTCCCTATTCAATCAAGGTTCTTCGGTCTGTACCATTAAAGTTCAATTAGCAGCTATTTCTAATTTTCATGAAAGTATAAACCCACCTTTGATGAGCAATAAGTTGTGTAAAGCCTTCATGAAAGGTGCTGGGCTGCTACGTCCTCCAATTTCTCATCCTGCTCCACCATGGGATCTTAATTTCGTATTAGGTGCCTTGACCTCTTCCCCCTTCGAACCAGCAGCAACTTCTGACTTGAAATTTCTTTCCTGGAAAACTGCTTTTTTGGTGGCTATTACATCAGCCAGAAGAGTTTCGGAACTTCAAGCCCTATGTGTCAAACCGCCGTACCTGGTTTTTCACAAGGATAGAGTATCCCTTAGGCCTAATCCATCCTTTGTTCCCAAAGTTTGTTCTAGTTTCTGTCTTCAACAGTCTTTGGAACTTCCAGTTTTCTTCCCCAATTACTCAGACAGAGCAGAATATATCTTCCATTCATTGGATGTCCACAGACAATTGCGATTCTACTTAGATAGGATGCACCAAACACGGAAAACAGATCAGTTGTTTGTGTCCTTTTCAGATAATAAATTGGGTAAAGCCATCAAGAAGGTCACTATTGCCAAGTGGATCAGAGACTGTATCAGTCATATTTATTTTCTTTCTAATAGAGAGCTTACAACCACTGTGAAAGCTCATTCTACAAGGGCTATGGCTACTTCAACAGCATTTCATTCTAAGCTTGCCATTAGTGACATTTGTGCTGCGGCTACCTGGTCCTCTCCTCACACCTTTATTTCTCATTACAAATTGGATGTGGCATCTCGGGGGCGAGCTTCCTTCGGTTCCACAGTTCTTAGGAGTGTTTTCCAGTGAGCCACCCAGGAATCAGGTGCTAGGGACGCTGTCCCATCAGTACAGAATGTAGGCGAGATAGGATCACATAACATCTTTTAGTTATGTACTTACCATAACTTTAGATGTTTGGGATCCATCTCGCCTACATTCCTAATACCCACCCTCCTTCCCCCTGCCTTGGAGATCAGAAGAGACTGGACGGTTCGAGTTCGACCGTTTCATCTTGAAACATCTGGCAATGTTATATCAGCAGTGCATGTGTGGATGCATGTGTGCGGACAAACAAGATCTGGGGAATTGGTGGTGGTGCATCCTGGGATATAGAATAGCTCAGCCAATTAGAGACTTCGCTCTATAGTATAGCGTGCCGAGTTGGAGCCGAGGATCGGCTCCGAACCCATCAGTACAGAATGTAGGCAAGATGGATCCCAAACATCTAAAGTTATGGTAAGTACATAACTAAAAGTTTCACATGCTTAAGTACCAACAATATTTAATGGCTCAGTTAAAACAAAAAATGCTTGCAGGCTCAGAAGCTCCTGACTATAAAGAAATGCAGGATTTATTGCATGCAGTTGAACAGGTGGGAAGACATACTCTGCAATGTGGTTTTGATTCTTTAGAGGCCTCTTGTAGAGCCGCAGTTACAGGTTCTGTGATTTGAAGACATGCTTGGTTAAAAGAACAGAGTTTACCTGATCATGCTAAGGCAAAATTATTGGATGCTCCTTTACAGCATGATACCTTGTTTGGTGTTAAGGCAGAAGAGGTGTTAAAGGAAATGGAGGATAAAGCTAAATCTATGCAAACAGTCAAAGATTTCTTACAGGTACAGCCACCTTGATTTAGCAGAAATTGGCCTACAAAGAACTGGTCTTTTCCAGTGTCAGACAGGCCACAGAGAGGCAGATACAGACACCCAAGAGGCAGATCTCAACCCAAGGCTCTAACAGACAACGACAGTGGGGTACCTCAACCCCAAAAGGGAGGTGAGGACAAGTCTCAACCTTACAGGAAACAGTCCCAATGACTTCCCCCTTCATATGCCAAACACTTCCCTTTTGGCAGCCCCCTTGGGGGGAAAACTAGCACTTTTTCCTCAAAATTGGAAAACAATCACCCAAGACGGTTCTGAATATTGTGTCTCAAGGTTACAGATTCCACTTTCACACTTTACCAAGGCTAAAAGGAATGCCAAACCTGCCACAAAATCAATGGGCAGAGGCTCAAAAACAAATTTCAGCCCTCATGGACATGAGAGCTATTCAAAAAGTACCACAGCAGGAACAAGGACAAGGATTCTACTCAAGACTCTTCCTGGTCCCCAGAAAGGACAAAGCCTGGAGACCCATACTAGACCTTTTAACTCTAAATACTTACCTGGATGTTCCGAAATTCAAAATGTTGACACTACAGCAGCTTCTTCCTATGCTGGGCAAGAAGGCCTGGCTTGTTACTTTGGACCTCAAAAAGGCATACCTGCATGTCCCTATCAGACAAGATTGCAGAAGATACCTCAGATTCAAAGCTGGTACAATGCACTACCAATTCTCTGCACTGCCCTTTGGCTTATCTACTGCGCCCAGGGTCTTTACCAAGTGCCTGGCACCATTAATTGCATTTTGCAGACAAAAAGGAATTCAAATATATCCATACCTGGACGACTGCTTTATTCAAGCAGAGAGAAAGGACATTCTTCTAAAGCATCTGGCATTTGTAAAAAGGTTGCTAATTTCTCTAGGGTACACAGTAAACGAAAAGAAGTCAAAACTAGTGCCCTCACAACAGATAATATTCCTGGGTGCCAGCTTAAATACAACGGCCCAGATGGCTTATCTCACGCCAGACAAAAAGGACAACTGACTCAATATTTTCAACTACTGTCAAAAACGTCCCATCTCCCTGCAAGAAAAATTCTGCAGGGCCTGGGATTCATGGCATCCTGTATACTACTAATACCATATGCCAGACTGCATATGAGGAAATTACAATGGTACCTAAAAAGTGTTTGGACTCAACACTCACAGTTTAGAAGCAGTAATACCAATAATTCCCTGCCTACAAAAGGAGTTTTGATGGTGGGCACAGGCATGTCACCTCAACAAGAGTTAGCCTTTCGCTCTACCCACAGCCAGGCAGACTCTAACAACAGATCCTTTGGATTATGCCTGGGGAGCACACATGGCAGGAAAATGTATTCAGGGCAAGTGGACCACAGACCAAATGCATCTTCACATCAATCAAAAAGAGATGTTGGCTGTTCAAAATGCCCTAACAGCTTTCAAGGACCTTCTCCATCCAGGACAATTATTATTAAAGACAGACAACACCACAGTAATGTGGTACATAAACAAGCAAGGGGGCACTCATTCTTATCCCCTATGCAGGCAAGCCATGACCTTGTGGAACACAGCTCTAACTTATCAAGTTAATCTACAAGCACAATTCCTGCCAGGATAGAAAAATACTCTGGCAGATGATCTAAGCAGAAATATCATGGACCCTCACGAATGGAAATTGAATCCACAAATCTTCAGCATGGTAATGCAAAAATGGGGATGTCCGCACATAGATCTTTTTGCCTCCCCACTGAATTGCCAACTACAAAAATTCTGCACAAGGACTTACCACACACAAGTATGGAAAGTGGATGCTCTTTCATTCAGCTGGAAAAGCCTAAAAGTTTATGCCTTCCCACCACTGCCTCTCCTTTCAAAGGTACTCCTAAAAGCCAGACAAGAAAAACCACAGATGATCCTGATTGCTCCAGACTGGCCACGCCAGCACTGGTGCCCAATCTTAAAGAACTTAGCTCAAGGCCCACCATGGATTTTGCCTCAAATTTCACACCTTCTGACTCAACAAAACAATCAGATCCTGCACGGTCAGCTCAAAACCCTAAACCTGGCTGCATGGCAGATTCATTAGTCAAAACAGGCAACACCTCTCTCTAAGGCTGTTATGGATGTCATTTTGGAGGCCAGGAGGCCTAGCACCTGGAAATCTTACTCAGAAAAATGGAAGAGATTCTGTGCCTGGAACCAGGCTCAAAGCCTTGACCCTCTTGTCCCAAGCATTCCTCAGATTTTACAATACTTAACTGAGATGCTGGACAAAGGCCTATCCTTCTCATCAATCAAGATCCACACCTCTGCCATTTCAGCACATTACAACATGGATCCTCCATTATTCTCTCATCCCTTGCTAAAGCAGTACCTCAGAGGGGCTAAAAACATAAGACCGCCCCGGAGAGCACCAACACCAACTTGGGACCTCAATTTTGTTTTGGAAAAACTGACACTGCCACCTTTTGAGCCAGCCAATACAGCCGATCTAAAATTTTTATCATGGAAAACAGCTCTGCTCCTGGCAGTAACTTCAGCACAAATTGTCTCAGAGCTACAGGCATTAATGGCAGTCAAACCTTTTATAATTTTTCATCAGGACAGGGTTTCTTTAAGGACAAAACCTACCTTTATGCCAAAGGTGGTATCTAGTGTGGCTCTTAACCAGACCATCCATTTGCCAACTTTTTATCCAAACCCCCAGAATAAAGGGGAGAAAATTCTGCACTCTTTGGACATACACAGGCAGCTGCTCTTCTACTTGGACAAAACAAAAGCTTTCAGGAAAACTGAGCAACTGTTTGTAGCATATGCCGCAGGATCACAGGGCAAGGCTATCTCAAACTCAAAGGAGACCATTTCCAAATGGATAGGACACTGTATTCTTTACTGCTACACACAGCATGGAAAATCAGTCCCTAATAACATTAGGCCACATTCTACCAGAGCAACAGCCACTTCAACAGCCTTTCTCAGAGGAGTACCAACCAAGGAAATTTTGGAGGCTGCAACTTGAAGTTCAGTGCACACCTTTACCAAGCATTGCCACTTGCCTCTTTACTCTAAATCCAGAGCAGGATTTGCCACTGCAGTTCTCCAGGGCCTCATAGCCAATCCTAACTCATTATAGACCAGCCATCCAACCTTAGCTTTGGGATTCTACCCAAGTGTAATGACTGCAGCAGTATAACACAAACATAGTACAGTTTTGTACCTACCATAAATGTAGATGTTACAGTGTTCACACTGCTGCAGTCCAGGTTACCCTCCCTCCCTCCATCCCCACTGTCCTAGCTGGACTTATCTATACCTTTCTATCCTATACAACCTTTGTGGTGTATTTGCTTGTAACTGAAGGTATTGTTTTTATTTTTTTATATATGTTTTATTAGCAATATGTACTGCCTACCTACTTGGGGGCACCTGACATCTGGGGCAAGAAAAACTGAAGAAAATGGCGTCGGATGCATCTTATATACCCCTGGTGCACTGACGTCAGGGAAGAAGTGACAGCAACCGATGCCGTACCAAGACTTTGGAACTCTGGCCGACTGTGGGACCGCCTGATGGCAGGATAATCCAAGTTCAATGACTGCAGCAGTGTGAACACTCGAACATCTACATTTATGGTAGCTACAAAACTGTACTTTCTAAGGCACCCCCTTTTGGTAAGAACTCACGACTCGCCCCCTCCCGACCTCACCTCTGCCCAGCTTCACATACCCCAGGAGGAAAACTCTCCTTTCATAAGAGCAGACCACCATTACCAAGGACCAATGGGTTCTGAACATTGTGTCTCGGGGTACAATTCTCCTTCAACACCCTTCCAACCCCAAAAGGATTCCCAGATCTACCACCAAATCAATGGACAGAGGCTCAAAAGCAAATCCATTCCCTGCTCCTCCTTGGGAGCAGTGGAGCACGTTCCTGCAGAGCAGATAGGCCAAGGCTTCTACTCCAGACTTTTTCTGGTGCCCAGAAGAGAGGGCACCTGGTGCCCCATCCTCGATCTATCCACTCTAAACACCTTCCTGGTGATCCCAAAATTCCAAATGCTCACCCTCCAGCAGCTGCTACCCATGCTCTCCAAGGAAACTTGGCTAGCCACCCTGGACCTAAAAGAAGCCTACTTCCACATTCCTATCAGGGAGTCCTTTTTATTTTTATTTATCATTTGTTGACCGGGAAAGTCCGACTAGGTTCCACAGAGCCTGTTTTCAGCAGAGGCCTGGGGAGAAATGCTCCAGAGTCCTGCAGAAAATATCTCCATTTCAGGGCATGATCTCAACACTTTCAGTTCTCTGCACTTCCCTTTGGCTTATCTACTGCTCCCAGAGTTTTCACAATGCCTGTCTCCGACCATTGCCTTTTGCAGACAAAGAAATATTCAGATTTACTCCTACTTAGACAACTGCCTTATTCAGGCAGACAGCCAGGAAAAGTTGCTCAAAGACGTGACATTTGTAAAGGACCTACTAACCTCCCTAGGGTACACAATCGATGAAAAGAAATCCAAACAGGTACCTACCAAAAGGATAATTTTTCTGGGAGCAAGTCTGGACACAGCATCACAGATGACATAATTTACACCAGAGAAACAAATTTTCCTATCGGCTTACTTCTCTCAACTGGCCACCAGATCACAGCTTTCTGCAAGGAAAACCTGCAAGCATTGGGGTTCATGGCCTCTTGCATTCTCATTCCATATGCCAGACTGCATATGAGGAAACTTCAATGGTACCTAAACAGCCTTTGGTGTCAACACTCTCAAGATCTGCAAACTCTTCTGCCTATTATTCCTTGCCTGAGAAAGAAATTTCTTTGGTGGGTAACAGCCTGCTCCCACAACAAGGGACTTCCCTTCTTCCCACACCCCGCCGCTCAGACCCTCACCACAGACGCATCAGACTATGCTTGGTGTGCACACCTGGACGGCGGGTGCATACAGGGCCAATGGAATCCCCAGCAACTCCCACTCCACATCAATCAAAAAGAGATCATGGCTGTGCAGCAGACCTCGATAGCTTTCAAACCCTTTCTCTCTCCAGGGGTTCTCCTGATCAAAACAGACAACACCACTGTGATTTGTTACATCACCAACCAGGGAGGGACTCACTGCTACCCGCTGTGCAGGTTGGCCATGACCCTTTGGTTCACAGCCTCTTCCATGTAAATACACCTGTTAGCACAATACCTGCCAGGCTCTCTCAACTACCTGGGAGACCAATTAAGCAGAACGATCTTGGACCGCCATGATTGGCAGCTCAGCAGAAACACATTCTTCCTAATAACTCAACAGAAACACATTCTTCCTAATAACTCAGAAATGGAGAACCCTGGAAGTCGACTTTGCCTCCCACACCAACCATCAGCTCAGCAAATTCTGCACCAGGCAATGTCCCTGCATGGCTTGCAAAGTGGAAGCCCTGTCCTTCCCCTGGGTAAACCTTTCAGTCTATGCCTTTCCTCCCTTACCTGTCATTCCCAGGGCACTGCTCAAAATAAGGAAGGAAAAACTGAGGACCATTCTTATAGGCCCAGGCAGCACTGTACCCCTTACTGTGCAGCCTACCCCCGCTGCCTCCATGGAATCTTCCTCAGATTCCAAACCTTCTAATCCAGAAGCACCCCTAATTGCAGACACTCAGTTTGGCAGATTGGCTTATACCCTGATTTCTGGTCAGTCTGCCATCCTCAGTAAACAGGTTCTGGATGTTATCCTAGAGGCCAGACGCCCTAGCACCAGCAAGTCTTATGCAGATAAATGGAAAAGGTTCTGCACCTGGATCCAGGTTAAGGGGGCCAATACATCACAGCCCTTCATCCCTCATTATGGATTACTTAGCTGACCTACTACACAGTGGTCTGCCTTTCTCTTCTATAAAAATTCATGCCTCTGCTATTTCTGCTCATTTTCCCACTGAGCAGCCTCTTTTTTCACACCGTCTGATTAACAATTCTGCAAAACTAAAATTTCTCTCCTGGAAGATGGCCTTCCTCCTGGCCATCACTTCAGCCAGAAGAGTCTCTGAGCTGCAAGCAATCTTGGCTGTGGAACCCTTCATCATCTTCCATACAGACAGGGTATCCCTCAGAACTAATCCATCCTTCATGCCCAAGGTGGTGTCCAGTGTGGCTCTCAACCAATCCATCAATTTACCCACCTTCTTTCCTAATCCCCAAAACAAGGGGGAAAGGATTCTGCACTCTCTAGATGTGCACAGACAGCTCGGATAGTATCTGGACAGGACTAAACCCTTCAGAAAGTCTGATCAATTGCTGGTTAGCTTTGCTTCAGGGGCAGAAGGCAAAGCCCATCTCCAAGCAAAACATTTCCAAATGGATAGCACACTGCATCCATTTCTGCTACAAACAGCATGGCAAGCCTCCCCCCCAGGAGGTCAGGACGCACTCCACCAGAGCAGCCTCCACCTCTGCAGCTTTCCTCAGAGGAGTCCCCACCAGGAACATCCTGGAGGCTGCCACCTGGACATCTGTTCATACTTTTACCAAGCATTACCATCTGCCTCTATTCTCCAAATCCAGGGCATGCTAGTCAGCCCCTAGCTTCCTAGACTGCCTCCACCCATTTCCTCAGCTTTGGGAATCTACCCAAATGTGATGACTGCAACAGTGAAACACGAAGAACATAGTACAGTTGTGTACACTTACCATAAATGTAGATGTTCGAATGTATTCACTGTTGCAGTCCTGGTTTCCCTCCCTCCATCCCCCCTTTTTCTTTCTCCCTTTTTTTATAGTTTATTTCCTTGTTGTTCTCCTTCCTTATAAGGAACATATTGGTATTTATTTTTCCACTGGTGGGATTCTACCATCTGAGCCTGGTCTTCTCCTTTGGGGAGCTCCTCACAGGTTAGGGCAAGAATAATTGATGTAATGGTGTCAGATGCCTTCCTTTATACCACTGACGGCCTGACGTCAGTCCTCAAGCGATAGCAACCGATGCAGAAATACTAAGTCTCCGGTATTCAGGCTGGCCAAGGGCTACCCTGGCAAGGATAACCCAAATGTGATGACTGCAACAGTGAATATACTTGAGCATCTACATTTATGGTAAGTGTACACAACTGGACTGTCTCGGTAATACCACCATGTATCCAAACCCATAATTCTCACACAGTCTTGCAGGAAATGCCCTCAATGGTGGCTCAGTACTCAGTTTTCTGTATGTAGGTAGACCTTTTCAAACTCTGTCACCTTCATTGACAATGACCATGGACACCTTCTGCCCAGGGTGGAAGCATTACAAGTGGAAGATGATCCAAGTTCTTTGGACAAAGAACAAGGCCACCCTTCACATAAATATCCTAGAGATGAGCAGTTTTCCTTGTGTTGCAGGAACTTCAAGACTGCCTTCCTAAGGGCATGATCTCCATACAGATAATATGACAGTAGTGTGGCATATCAACAAACAAGGGGGAGCCAGGTCCTATCCCTTATGTTGGGAAGCCATGAGGCTGTAGCAGTGGATGATGGCCTCTCATCAATTTTGATAGCATCACATTCTCAGGATACTCAGTGGACTGGTGGACAGGCTCAATAGAAATTTTCTGTTGCCTTCTGAGTGGACTTTCAGTCTGGGGACTGCCAAAAAGTTTGCATCAGGGGATGTCCAGTGATTTTTTTGCCACCCTGTACAGCACAGAATACATGAGTTACTTTGTCATACTTTCCCCTCTGGGGCAACCCCCACATCACCACCACCCGCCCACCCCAAAACACACTGTCTCAGCATTGACCCACCTGAGTTGCTGTGTCCAATGTCCAGATTCCTGAGGAAAGCTCTACAGTAAAAGGCAACTGGCATCCTCATTGCCCCTTATTGGGTCAGACAGATTTGGTTCCCTCTACTGAACCCTTCTTTGAGGGAGTCTTCACTCCTAGATCTGATCCTGGATCTTATAGCTCACCTCTCCTGGGAGTTTTACCCAGACTTTTTCAAACTGAAACTTAATGTCTGGTTTCTCCAGTTCTAATGATAGGGATGTTTCTCTTCCCAGGAAGTGATAAATATTCTAACAGCTTCCTAGAAACCTTATGCTTGCAAAATCTGCTGTTGCAAATGGAAGAGGCTTGTTGTTTGGCTGATACACAGAACACTAATCCCTTTTCAGACACTATACCTAACATTTTGAGCTTTCTCACCTCCCATTTTCATTCTGGGTCTCATTTCCCTACCATCAAAGTTCAGTTAGCAGTGATTTCCTGTTTTCATACTGACTTTTGAAATCACTCCTTGGCCTCCCATAAGCTCTGAAAGGCCTTTCTCAAAGACATTTTTCTATTATATCCACCTGTTCAAGTTCCACTGTGGGCCATGGTCTGTAATTTTATTTTAGAAGCCCTGACTAAGCCTCCCTTTGAACCAGCAGTGACCAGTAGCAGTTTGAATACTTAATGAGCCAAGTGGGGAGGGATGAAAGTGAGCAACTGGCTTACCCATCCTAGAGAAAGAGATGCAGTCTGACTTGCCTCAGAACAAGTACCTGCTGGAGGGAATGAATGTCAGTTGCTGAGGAGGTGGGGTTAGACTTAACTACAAAACCCATGATTGCTGCCTGGATTACATCATCCCACAATCTCCACTTGAGAATGAGTGGACTTGATTACAGGAGTCCTAGGCAGCAACAGATAGCATAAAAAAGATGCAGCCACCCACCCCAGAGTTGAAGTCCCTTCTCCCCATTTTGAGTTCCATTGCCTTTCAAACTATCCCTATTTTTTTTCCTCAGATTTAAAAATATATAAATGGTTTTGGGGAACCTTTCTTTACTGAACATCAGAAATTTCAGAAGATTTGGCAGAAAGAAAATGCTACCCTGGATGTCAGTCCCCAAATGGCTAGTTTGAACTTTGAATGTATTTCTTCTACTTCTTTGAGAGTAATTCCTGTAAAGTATGATAGTGGTACTATGAAGCCAGACATCATTTGGATATATGCCTGAATGAGGTTGGAGCTTTTTGTATAAAGGAATAGACTTATTTCCTCAACTTCAGTAGTACAGATATCTGAGACTTATATACCTGTCTTGAAAACATCAGAGAACCATGTGTTTATACATTACAGCACAGGAGTATTTTAACCATGTCAGAAGACTGCATCCAGTTTCAGGGGTCTATATTATATAGTCGAAGTTCCAAAACTTCGAACCTCACATGAGCAAACTCATATGAGTGATGTTCGAAACATTAACTATATAATAAAAATAAATCCCACAAGCATCTCTTTTAGAACCCACTGGTGGTTTCAACTGTGGTGTCTGTGGAATCCTCCAAGGGATCATCTTGGCATGCATCCAAGAACTCTTTGCCATATAATAGGGAAAATACATTCATGGACAGATTTGGCAAGAAAGTATACATTGCAGCCACCCTGGCAATGAGAAATCAGAACTGCCAGTTTCATATGCTCAAATACCTTGACTCAGTGCAGAAACAAATAAAGCCAAGGTAAAGGGGATACAAGATAGCCCACAAAAAGTCATTAAGGGATTGTGCAGTGTAGGCCTCCAGGTGTCCAGACACTCACTGATATGTAGCTGGATGTACTGTACATGCATCATGCAGGGCAGCTGCCACAGGTTCCTTGATGAGATGACATGCCTTGCTGAGATTGCAGCCCTTGTCAGATGTGTAAAAGCAGAGCTTAGATGCACAACTAGGCAAGTAGTATCTCTTTGGACTTCAACAGAGAGGGTGTTTGACATACTGGACAAAAAGTGAAACAGATGAAGTCTGTTAAATAATTCTGATTTTCCCCTACCCCTAGATACAATAGGAACTGATCTGGTCAGTCCTAGCCCTTTCCACTCAAACAAGATAAAACAGTAACACACAGAGGGAAAAAACAACAAGTTATCAAAGTGTTAAACCAGCCAGTGTTCCAGACCAAAGGGGTATATGGACCCAGCCCCTCAAAAGGAACAGCTGTGTATATGCTTAGCACCTCTGCACCCTCCTCTCATATCTCACCAAGCCCCTTCACTACTAGGAAGACTAGCCTCCTTCAAGCATTCAAACAATTGGGACAGACCACCCAAATGGGTATTGCAGATTATCAAAAAGGGCTACCCCAACAGAGAGAAGTGATTCTTCCTCTCTGATGAACTATTGCATTAGGGCTCCATCAGACCAGTTCCTCTGGATGAGACAGCCCCAGGATTCTACTCATGCCTCTTCGTAGTTCCCAAAGAGAAGGAACCTAGAAATTGATTCTGAACATTTCAAAACTTAACAAATTCCTGGTAATACAAACATTCAAAATACTGACGCTTCAAAAACGTTTGCACTTATCTTCCCAGGGGCCTGGATGGTGACTCTGGATTTAAAGGACTACCTTAATGTTCCTTTTCTACAGAACACAGGATATACCTACTTTTACAGGCAGGGGTATTACACTACCAGTTTTCTACCTTATCATTTGAATTATCTGCTGGACCCAGAGTATTTACCAAATGCCTGGCACCTGTCATTGTCTTTTGCAGAACAAAGCGGAAGGGGGCCATATTTACCCACACTTGGTCAACTGTCTGGATCCCAGCTACATCACCAGCAGAACATCTGACAGTCATGCACATCACCATGGATTGCTTTAAAATGGTAGAATTTTAGCATCAAAATCCAGAAGTCACAACTCACACCCAGTACCAGGACTACTTTCATGGGGGCAGACCTAGACTCGGTCCAACAGAAGGCCTTTCTACCAGAGAACAAGGTTTTGTACTCTAACCTATACAGGAAACAAACTATAACTGTAGGGGAGTGTATGAGGTTCCTAGAATGGGTTTCTTGCATCCTAAGGAAACTACAGTGGTTCCTAAAAATTGCTGGTCCCAACTCCAGTACTCCATAGAAAGAGCAATTTCTCTCCTACCCTGCCTAAATAAAGAAATTCTGTGGAAGTATGAGAGAGTCAAAAACACCCCAGGAGCCCCTTTCCACTTCCACAGATGGTCCAAACCTTAATTAGACAGTTGAGACCTGGTTTAGGGAGCACACCTGGGACAACTCAGGGCCCAAGGGAAATGGGACAGTCATCTAGCTGCAAATCACATCAGTGTAAAGGAAATGATGGCAGTTATTCTGGTACCAAGAGCATTTTAAGTAAGACTGATTCCAGGAGCAATAAAAATATTAATAGACAACAGTACTGTGACGTGGTATATAAACAAATGGGGAGGAACTCATTCCTACCACCTATGCAGATAGCGGAACTATGGCAAGTGATGGAATGATTAGGACTCACTCCCAGAACTTCAAACATACTAGGTTCTAAACAATCTGCTAGCAGACAGTCTGAGCAAATCCCTCCAGGACTCCCAACAAATGGATGTTGAAAAGGGAAATGTTCTTAGGCCTGATACACACATGGTGTGTCCTGGAAGTAGACATTTTTGTTTCTCCAGGAAACAGGCAAATCCGCAAGTTCAACTTAAGGTCTCCCAGAGAAGGCTGTGGAGAATGGATTCCTTCTTCAACTAGACAGACCTCTTTCTCAGTGCCTTTCACCCAGTACCCCTTATCCCCAGGGTAAGGGCAGACATGCCGAGAATGATAGTAATGGCTCCTTAAAGGACCAGAAAACAATGGTTGTCCCTCCTCCTAGCAGTCAGCAAGGGGAGAACCATGACACTCCTCTTCTCATGGACCTGCTTATGCAGAACAGTAGGTCTGTCATCCATCCCAGCATGAAAACACACTGACAGCTTAGATGATTGGGTACGGGTACTGATTCCTTGGTTTACCTTTAAATGTGCATAATGCACATGTGAGAACGCCACAAGTTCGAAAGGACTTTTTCAAGATTTTGAAAAGTCAAAAAAAAAAATGCTTTGAATGTGCAATAAGCGAATGCACAGTGACATTCGCTCATTGCAGATTTGGCATTTTGGGTGTGGATTGGACTATAGTTGCGATCGGGAAATGGACCCTTTCCCCACTGTAGTGCGATCTCCAAGTTAGAATATTAAAGTAGGGTGGTGCAGGGGGGCGTGCCCCCCCCCACATTACATTGTGTGTTAGACATTGTAGTTTGAAACCCAGCAAATGTGCTGTTTGATTTACTGAGTTTCAAACTTCAGTGATGTTCGACATGCAGAATTCGTCCTTTCGGTTCGCACAACAGGACAATCGACAATATGATTTTCAACTATGTAAAGGTAAACTGATTCCTTTCAGTGTTTTTCAGAGAATGTGCTATTTGTACTAAAGGAAGGTAGAAAACCAAGTACCAGGAAACTGTGGCACGATAGAAACTGTTTTCTGTCTGGTGCAAGGCTGATAGTATTCTATTCACCCAAGCATAATTGGAACAGGTACTAGAATATCTCTATTTCCTATACAAAAGGACTGTCTTATTCTTGTATAAAAGTGCATGCTTCAACTGCCTACCTTCTCATGTCCTCTCTGGCATACAATTCTTAAAAGGGGTCTTACACTTGGGTTATCCTGCTGGCAGGTTACCCGCAGTCAGCCTGAATTCCAAAGTCCTGGTCTGGCATCGGTTGCTGTCGCCTCTTCCCTGACGTCAGTGCGCCAGGGGTATAAAAGATGCAGCCAACGCTATTTTCTTCAGTTTTTCTTGCCCCAGATGTCAGGTGCCCCCAAAAGGGTAGGCTAAAATTTCTGCTCATAAAAAAGCATGCACTAACATAAACATTACCCTCATCTACAAGCAAATACACCACATAGGTTGTATAGAATAGAGAAGTACAGATAAGTCCCAGCAATGAAAGGGGGATGGAGGGAGGGTAACCTGGACTGCAACAGTGAATACACTCGAACATCTACATTTATGGTAGGTACACAACTGTACTATGTTCATCGTGTTTCACTGTTGCAGTCATTACACTTGGGTTGAATCCCAAAGCTGAGGTTGGGTGGCTTGGCCTAGATAGAATTAGGAGTGGCTATAAGGCCCTGCAAAACTGCAGTGGCGAAGCCTGCTCTGGATTTAGATTAAAGAGGTAAGTGGTAGTGCTTTGTAAAAGTGTGCACTGAAGTCCAAGTTGCAGCCTCCAAAATGTCCTTGGTTGGTGGTACACTGAGGAAGGCTGCTGAAGTGGCTGATGCTCTGGTTCAATGTGGCCTAATGCCCATAGGCACTGATTTGCCATGTTTTGAATGGCAGAAACGAATGCAGTGGCCTATCCATTTTGAAATAGTCTGCTTTAAAGTAGCTTTTCCTTGTGATCCTGCAGCATATGCCGCTAAGAGTTGCTCAGTCTTTCTGAAGGCTTTAGTTTTGTCCAAGTAGAAGCGTAGCTGTCTGTGTATGTCCAAAGAATGCAGAAGTCTATCCCCCTTATTCTGTGGGTTTGGATAAAAGGTAGGCAAATGAATGGTTTGGTTAAGAGCCACACTGGACACTACCTTAGGCATAAATGTTGGGTTTGTCCTTAGAGAAACCCTGTCCGGATGGAAAATAATAAAAGGTTCCACAGCCATTAGTGCCTGTAACTCTGAGACTCTTCTTGCTGAGGTTATTGCTAGGAGCAGAGCTGTTTTCCATGATAAATATTTTATCTCAGCTGTACTGGCTGGCTCAAAAAAAAGCAGTGTGAGCTTTTCCAATACAAAATTGAGGTCCCATGCAGGTGTTGGAGCTCTCCTTGGAGGTCTTAAGTTTTTGGCCTCTCTGAGGTATTGCCTTAGCAGTGGATGTGAAAAAATAGGTGGATCTGTATTGTAATGAGCTTAAATGGCAGAGTCATGCATCTTAATTGATGAGAAGGATAGGCCTTTGTCCAGCATCTCAGTTAGGTATTGTAAAATCTGAGGAATATTTGGTACAAGCGCGTCCATTCCTTGTGCCTGGTTCCAAGCACAGAATCTCTTCCATTTTTCTGTATAAGATTTTCTGGTGCTGGGCCTCTGCTGCATCTGTTGTTAGTGTTTGCCTGGCCTTGGGTAGAGTGAATGGTTGTCCCTTGTTGTGGTGACAGGCTTGTGCCCACCATCGAAACTCCTGTTGCAGGCAGGGAATGAGGATAATTAATGTTTCCAGGCTGTGGCAATGTTGTGTCCAAACACTTTTTAGATACCATTGTAGTTTCCTCATATGCAGTCTTGCATATGGAATTAGTAGAATGCAGGAAGCCATGAAGCCCAAAGCCTGCAGAATTTTTCTTACAGATAACTGGGTCTTTGTTGCCAACATTTCGAAGTAAGAAGTCAGTTGCCTTTGTTTGGCATGAGTTAAGCCATCTGGGCAGTTGTATTTAAGCTTGTACCCAGGAATATTATCTCTTGAGAGGGTACTAGTTTTGATTTATTTTTGTTTACCGTGTACCCTAGGCAAATTAGTAATCTTTTTTTTTTTTGCATAATTATTTGTCACCCTATGTTAAACTGTTACCATCCTATAATACTAATGCATGTGATCTAATAGATAAGTTAAGCAATGTCATTTGGAATGATAGAATATATTGGGTTACAGTTGACGTTAAAAGCTTATACACCAACATAAATCATGCATTTGGTTTAGAGTCTGTTAAATATTTTCTGGGAGAATCACCAGCGACTGAATTTGTTATTGAGCTTCTTTCTTTTTCTTTGAATAATAATTTTTTTGAGTTCAATAACATTATACCGTCAAAAACAGGGTACAGCCATGGGGGCAGCTTTTGCCCCCATGTATGCAAACTTGGCAATGGGCCTATTTGAAACAGAACATATATACAGACATCAATTTTTTTGGGAAGATGTAGTTAAATATTTTAGGTATGTAGATGATCTGATTTTTTTGGTAGAAGGTGGTACCTCACAAGTTCATCAATTTATTTTGGACTTAAATTGTAATAGATTCTCTTTAAAGTTTGATGGTCTAAAGATAGGCACTAATATGCCCTTTTTGGATATTGTTCTAAATATTAATAATGGCAGTTATCTTATTTCTTCAGTTAATAAGAAATTTGTAGGTGGTACACAATATGTTCATGCTACCAGTGGGCATCCTCCACACACCATCAGGTCTTTACCATATGGCGAAATGTTACGGATTTTTCGCTTATGTAATAATAGAGAATCTTTTGATAAAGAACTTAATTCTCTTTATGATTCCTTTTTGAACAGAGGTTATAGTAATAATATGTTGGCTGAATGCTTTGATAAATTTCGCAGTAATAACATTAAAAAAATGAAGCCTCCATTTTTTAATAATACTTATAATAATGATCAAGTGAATAGTATAAATGAAAGGGAACAGGAACATTTGTATTTTGTTACAACATATGGTTGTTTTGCATCTGAATTCATTAAAACATTTACACAATTTTGGGAATATTTTTGTTCCCTTAATAGTGTCCAGTCTTGGTTAAATGTAAATTTACAATTTTCCTATAGAAGAGGAAAAAATATTAAGGACTTTTTAGTAAAAAGTAAATTTAGTTTCCCACTTTCTAACATTACTAAGCATATTGTTAGTATGGGAGCACATCAGTGTGGCAAATGCAAAGCTTGTCAGTTTGTAACTTTATCTTTTTCACATATTAATAACATTGCTTTTAAAGTTAATGATAGCTTTCATTGTAATTCTGAAGGTGTAATTTATGCCCTTTGTTGCCCTTGTAAAAAATTTTATATTGGCGAAACAAAGAGGTTAGTTAAAACAAGGCTTTTGGAACATGTGAGGGATATTCATAATAAAAAAGTGGAAAGCCCAGTGGCTATGCACTTTCTAAACTTTCACAATAGTGATAGTAAAGGTTTGAAAGGATGTGTATTGGAACAAATCAAATATTGTAAATATGGTGACTTAAATATTAAACAATTGCTACATAAGGAAGCTGTATGCATTCTCAAATTTAAAACTTTGTGTCCTAGAGGTCTGAATGAAGATTTTAATTGGAAAATGCTGCTGAACTAATTAATTGTTTAATTAG
This sequence comes from Protopterus annectens, assembly GCF_019279795.1. Classification (NCBI taxonomy): domain Eukaryota; kingdom Metazoa; phylum Chordata; order Ceratodontiformes; family Protopteridae; genus Protopterus; species Protopterus annectens. The sequence continues at coordinate 283,146,578 of NC_056746.1, forward strand.
TAAGTTAACTGAGTTGATTGATTTATTGACAGATGTATATATAGAGATGCCTTTTTGTATGTTTTTTGTACTCCTTGAAGGCTGTAGCCGAGACGTCAGAGTTACAATAAACTGTTTGGTGGATTTATCTGTTGTTCTTTTTTCATGCATCTTAATTGATGAGAAGGATAGGCCTTTGTCCAGCATCTCAGTTAGGTATTGTAAAATCTGAGGAATATTTGGTACAAGCACGTCCATTCCTAGTGCCTGGTTCCAAGCACAGAATCTCTTCCATTTTTCTGTATAAGATTTTCTGGTGCTGGGCCTCTGCTGCATCTGTTGTTAGTGTTTGCCTGGCCTTGGGTAGAGTGAATGGTTGTCCCTTGTTGTGGTGACAGGCCTGTGCCCACCATCGAAACTCCTGTTGCAGGCAGGGAATGAAGGTAATTAATGTTTCCAGGCTGTGGCAATGTTGAGTCCAAACACTTTTTAGATACCATTGTAGTTTCCTCATATGCAGTCTTGCATATGGAAGTACTAGAATGCAGGAAGCCATGAAGCCCAAAGCCTGCAGAATTTTTCTTACAGATAACTGGGTCTTTGTTGCCAACATTTCGAAGTAAGAAGTCAGTTGCCTTTGTTTGTCTGGCGTGAGATAAGCCATCTGGGCAGTTGTATTTAAGCTTGTACCCAGGAATATTATCTCTTGAGAGGGTACTAGTTTTGATTTATTTTTGTTTACCGTGTACCCTAGGCAAATTAGTAATCTTTTTACAAACGCCAGATGCTTCAGTAGAATGTCTTTGTTCTCTGCTTGAATAAGGCAGTCATCCAAGTAAGGGTATAGTTGAATTCCTCTTTGTCTGCAGAAAGCAATTACTGGTGCCAGGCATTTTGTGAAGACCCTGGGCACAGTAGATAAGCCAAAGGGCAGTGCAGAGAATTGGTAGTGCATTGATCCAGCTATGAATCTGAGGTATCGTCTGCAATTTTGTCTGATTGGGACATGCAGGTATGCCTCTTTTAGGTCCAAAGTTACAAGCCAAGCCTTCTTGCCCAGCATGGGTAGAAGCTGCTGCAGAGTCAACATTTTGAATTTTGGAACATCCAGAAAAGTGTTTAGAATAGACAGGTCCAGTATTGGTCTGCAGGCTTTGTCCTTTCTGGGTACCAGGAATAGTCTTGAGTAGAATCCTTGTCCCCTGCTCTTGCTGTGGTACTCGCTGAATGGCCCTCATGTCCATGAGGGATGTAACTTGTTTTTGTGCCTCTGCCCATTGATTTTGTGGCAGGTCTGGCATACCTTTTGCCTTTGGCAGTGTGTGAAAGTGGAACTCATAGCCCTGGGAGAGTATATTCAAGACTCATTTGTCTTGGGTGATTATATGCCAATTTTGTGAAAAAAAGTGTTAGTTTTCCCCCTAAGGGAGCTGCCAAAAGATAAGTGCTTGGTACTGGCAGAGGAAAGTCATTGGGACTGTTTTCTATATGGCTGTGATTTGTCTTCTCCACTTTTGGAGGTAGAGGTACCCCATTGTTTAAGCCTGTATGAGCCTTGGGGCTGGGATCTGCCTCTAGGTTGTCTGTATCTGCCTCTTTGTGGCCTGTCTGACACTGGAAAGGACCAATTCTTTGAAGGCCAGTTCCTGCTAAATCTGGGAGGTTGTACCTGCAAGAAATCCTTAACTGTCTGCATAGATTTCACTTTATCCTCCATTTTCAACAGCTCTTCTGCCTTAACACCAAATAAAGTATCATGCTGTAAAGGGGCATCCAATAATTTTGCTTTAACACGATCAGGCAGATTTTGTTCCTTTAACCAAGCATACCTTCTAATGACAGTACCCTTAACAGCGGCCCTGCAAGAGGCCTCCAGTGAATCAAAACCACATTGCAAAGTACGTTTTCCCACTTGTTCAGCTGCATGCAATAAATCCTGCATTTCCTTGTTATCTGCACATTCAGAATTTGTCAACATTTTCTGTTTTAGCAGTGACATTAAATATTGCTGATATTTAAGCATCTGAAACTGCAATTTAAAGCCCTTACAGCCAAGGTAGCAGAAGTGTAAACTTCTTTCCCTCATCTGTCCAGTGCCCTAGAATCCATATCAGAGGGGACAGGGTTTTTCGCAGTGGAAGCCTTGACTCCTTTGGGACCCTGCGATATAGTTTCTGGGTCAGCAGCAGGGTTTTTATATAGAAATTTGTGGGAATCTGGAACCCTGTAGTACCTGTCTGGCTTAACTGGTGCAGGGGGTAAAGAGTCAGGAGACAGGCTGGACTCTGAAAATACATCATCTACTATGTCTAGAACAGGTGGAATAGCAAGAGGTCTGTGCTGAGGTAGTAAAAGAAAGTATCTGAGCCTTTTCTTAGATTCTGAGTATTCTTGGCTCTCCCAGTGAAAGTGCTCCCTCATGGTGTGAAGGGTTTCCCCAAAAGAATAATCCTCAGGAGGAGAGGCTGAAGGAATAGACTCTTCAGCATCAGAATCTTCATAGGGAGGAAGGGAGTATCCCTGTTCAGAAGAGGAATCAGAGGAAATGGAAACCTGATCTGAAGATTCATATTCTGTCTCTTGCCTAGGCCTCTTATCTGGAGGGGGATGGGAACCCCTGATCAAAGTAATTAGGTCTTCAGCCATTTTAAGCATCTGTTTTTTAGGCATGGAAGTCTATGCAGGAGAATGCTGTACTTGTTTCTTTGTCTTTAGAGCTGCTTTAGTCTTTGCCTTTGAAGCTGAGGTTGGCTTAACATATAACTGTGTAGGTCTGAAAACACCCTCAGAAGCCGATGCCTGCTCAGCGGCTGCGGACCCATCTGAATTCAGAGGCCTAGTCAGCTCCACATGGGAGTCGGAAGCGGCCTGTGGCTCTGAGGTAGCGGGCGTCAGGGGCTGCGAAAGCGCCTCACTGAGAACCGGCGACTGGCCTAGCAGAGGCCTCGGTTGTCGGTTTTGGACCTCAGATGCCTGTCCTTTTCCTTGTGCTTTTTATAAACTCCAGTCGTTGGCTGTTCCGATGGCATTATATAATTAAATCTTCAGCCAAAGTAATAAAATGCAAAATCGAACCGATGCTTAATGGTACTTTGGTTAAATCTAGCACAAAACGGACAGCTAGCAACGTCGTGGTCAGGACCTAGGCAAGGAATACAGTAAGAATGAAAATCCTTATGAGGTATTTGCTTCCCACAAGAATACAATTGTTAACTTTTTCTGACATCGGTCTGGAGCAAGAAAAAAGTTTCCCCAATGGGGTACTTAGCTTTAATGAAGACTATGGATCTGAAATTCGGTTTTGAAAATCTCAGGAGTAGGCCGACCGGCACTTGCGAACTGCTTTTGCTTTGGGCACCACGCGGCAAGAAAGACTGAAGAAAATGGAGTCAGCTGCATCTTTTATACCCCTGGCACACTGACGTCAGGGAAGAGACAACAGCAACCAATGCCGGACCAGAACTTTGGAATTCAGGCCGACTGCGGATAGCCTGCGAGCAGGATAACCCAAGTGTAATGACTGCAACAGTGAAACACAATGAACATCTTTTAGAACAAAACAAGGATGCCTCCACCTCCAAATCTGGAAACAACAAGGCACCTCCCTATGGTAAACAGTCTCAATGGCTTCCCTCTACAATGACCAAGCACTTACCTTTTAGCCGCCCCTTTGAGGGGAAAAATGGCACTTCACGCATGAAACTGGCAACTTATTACCCAAGACAAATGGGTTTTAAATATAGTATCCCAGGAATACCGATTTCATTTCCACACATTGCCAATCCCAAACGGATGGCCAGACCTGCCCCCAAATGAGTGGGCAGAGGCCCAGAAATAAGTTCTGTCCCTCATGAACATGGGGGCTATTCAACCAGTACCAGAAGAGGAAAAGGGACAAGGTTTCTATTCAAGACTTTTCCTGGTAGGCAGAAAAGACAAATCATGGCGTCCAATTCTGGACTTATCCACTTTAAACACATTTCTGGACATTCCAAAATTCAAGATGCTGACTCTTCAACAGTTACTGCCAATGCTAGGCAAAGATGCCTGGTTGGTAACTCTAGACTTAAAAGAGGCTTACCTGCATATCCCAATCAGGGAATCTTGCAAAAGATACCTCCGCTTCAAAGCAGGCTACTTGCATTATCAGTTCTCTGCACTGCCCTTTGGCTTATCTACTACGCCCAGGGTCTTCACAAAGTGCCTGCCTCCAGTAATTGCATTTTGCAGGCAAAGAAATATTCAAATATATCCACACCTGGACGATTGTCTAATTCAGCCAGAAAACAAGGACATTCTTCTAAAGCATATGGCATTTGTAAAAAGGGTTCTAACTTGTCTAGGGTACACCATAAACTTAAAGAAATCACAACTGGTACCCTCTCAAAGAATTACATTCCTGGGTGCAAGCTTGAATTCAACTGCCCAGATGACTTACCTTATGCCAGAAAAGCAAATTCAATTAGTGACTTACTTCAAACAGGTGGCCAAAAAACCCTTGCTATCTGCAAGACAAATTCTGCAAGCCTTGGGGTTCATGGCCTCCTGCATTCTTCTAATTCCATATGCAATACTGCATATGAGGAAACTTCAGTGGTACTTAAAATGTTTATGGAGTCAACATTGTCACAGCCTGGAAACAATGATTCCTATCGTACCTTGCCAGCATCTAGAGTTCCTATGGTGGGCAGAGGCCTGTCACCAAAATAAGGGACTGCCATTCCCTCCACCCCCTGCCACCCAAACCCTAACTACAGATGCATAAGACTATGCTTGGGGGCTCATCTGGCCAGAAAATGCATTCAGGGCAAATAGAGTCCAAATCAAATGCACCTTCATATCAATCAGAAAGAGATGCTAGCTGTACAGAATGCACTGACAGCCTTCAAGGACTACATTCATCCAGGACAATTAATGATAAAGACAGACAACACTACAGTTATGTGGTCCATAAACAAACAGGGGGGTACACATTCCTACCCCCTTTGCAGACTAGCCATGGCATTGTGGAACACGGCCTTGACCTATCAAATACAACTACAAGCTCAATTTCTGCCAGGAAAGCTAAATACTCTGGCAGATGAACTAAGCAGGAATCTTATGGACCCACACGAATGGAAACTGGAACCACAAATTTTCAACATGTTGACACGCAAATGGGGGAGTCCAGACATAGATCATTTTGCTATCAGTTGGACAAATTCTGCACACGAATTCTTCACAAAAAAGCTTGGAAAGTGGATGCTCTATCATTCAGCTGGAAAATCTGTCAGTCTGTGCTTTCCCCCCTCTGCCTCTGCTCTCCAAAGTTCTACTAAAAGTCAGACAGGACAAACCAAAAATGATTCTGATTGCTCCAGACTGGCCTCGCCAACACTGGTACCCACTCCTGCGCAATCTGTCACACCTTCCTCTGTGGCAACTGCCTCAGACACCTTACCTACTGTCTCAGCAGAACTACCAAATTCTGCACACACAGCTTCAAACTTTGAATCTTGCAGTGTGGCTTATCATCTAATTTCACCCTTGGCATCCCTCAGCAAACCTGTGATGTATGTCATTTTGGAGGCTCGAAGGTCTGGTACTAGAAAATCTTACGCTGACAAATGGAAAAGATTCTGTGCCTGGGACCAATCACAATGAATAAGCACAGCAATGCCCAATATTCCTCAGATTCTGCAATACTTAACTGAGATGCTTCACAAGGGCCTATCTTTTTCCTACATAATAATCCATGCCTCTGCCGTTTCAGCTCATTACAATACAGAACCTCCCCTCTTTTCTCATACTCTGCTAAAGCAGTATCTCAGAGGGGCCAAAATCTTAAGACCTCCCAGGAGAGCGCCAACCCCTGCATGGGACCTCAATTTTGTTTTGGAAAAACTCACTCTCCATCCTTTTGAGCCAGTTGCTACTGCAGACCTAAAATTTCTCTCCTGGAAAACAGCTTTCCTTTTAGCAGTCACTTCAGCTAGAAGGATTTCGGAATTACATGCTCTTATGGCAGTGGAGCCTTTCATTATTTTTCATGCGGACAGGGTTTCTCACAGGACCAATCCATCTTTTATGCCTAAGGTGTTATCCAGTGTGGCTCTTAATCAGACCATTCATCTGCCAACTTTCTTTCCATATCCACAGAACAAGGGTGAGTGGATTCTGCATTCATTGGATGTACACAGACACCCTTTCCTAGATCTGTCAATTCTTAACACCTTCCTGGTGGTCCCAAAATTCAAAATGGTGACTCTGCAACAGCTTCTTCCTATGCTAGCCAAGGACGCCTGGCTAGTCACCTAAGACTTAAAAGAAGCTTATCTGCACATCCCCATAAGGGAATCTAGCAGGAAATATCTATGTTTCAAGGCAGGCTCTATGCACTATCAGTTCTCTGCATTTCCCTTTGGCTTATCTACTGCACCCAGGGTATCCACAAAGTGCCAGGCTCCATCCATTGCATACAGCAGGCAGAAAAATATTCAAATTTACCCATACTTGGATGATTGCCTAATTCAGGTGGACAGTCAGGAATTGCACTTCAGCACCTGGCATTTGTAAAGAGACTTCTAACTTCTCTGGGGTACACCATCAATGAAAAGAAATCACAACTGGTGCCCAACCAAACGATTGTATTCCTGGGAGCAAGCTTGAACGCAACTTCCCAGATGGCATTCCTCACTCCAGAAAAACAGGCTTATTTGACAAACTACTTCAAACTAATGGCCACCAAAACCCAGCTATCTGCAAGAAAAATACTGCAAATCCTAGGGTTCATGGCCTCATGCATTCTACTAATACCATATGCAAGACTGCATATGAGGAAACCTCAGTGGTACTTAAAAAGTCTCTGGTGTCAACATTCTCAGGACTTGGAAACACTGATTCCTATCATTCCTTGTCTAAGGGCAGAGTTCCTTTGGTGGGCAGAGGCATGTAACCACAACAAGGAACTTCCTTTCACTCAACTCCTCATTGCCCAAACCCTGACAACATACTGCATGGGGTCTCACATGGCAGGCAAATGCATTCAAGACAATTGAAGCCCAGAACAAATTCCCCTGCATATCAATCAAAAAGAAATGTTAGCTGTACAGAATGCTCTGACAGCCTTCAAATATCTTATCCATCCAGGACAACTCCTGATAAAGACAGACAAGACCACAGTTATGTGGTACTTAAACAAGCAGGGGGGAACTCATTCCTACCTTCTCTGCAGGTTAGCCATGGCCCTGTGGACCACAGCCCTGAGCAACCAAGTGCACCTGCAAGCTTAATTCCTGCCAGGCAAACAGAATTCACTGGCAGACAACTTAAGCAGAAATCTACTGGACCCACATGAGTGGAAGTTGGAACCCAACTCATTCAAACTTCTAATCCACAGTTGGGGGACTCCAGAGGTGGACCACTTTGCCGCCCCCCAAACCATCAATTGAGCACATTTTACACCAGAAATCCCCACAGCAAAGCGTGGAAAGTGGATACCCTATCCTTTACATGGGAAAACCTCTCAATTTATGCCTTTCCCCTTCTGCCCCTCCTCTCAAAAGTACTACTCAAGATCAAACAGGACAGGCCAAGGACAATCCTTATTGCCCCCAGACTGGCCATGCCAGCAATGGTACCCACTCCTACACAGTCTAACAACAGTGAAACCCCGGCACTTACATCAGACTCCTCCCTCCCTTATGTCCCAGCAGGAGAGACAGATTTTGCATCCACAGCTGCAAACCCTGAACCATGAAGCCTGGCTTATCCCCTGAATACACCACCAGCAACCCTCAGCAAACAGGTGCTGGATGTCATCCTTGAGGCCAGAAGGCCTAGTACTAGGAAATCCTATTCAGAAAAGTGGAAAAGATATTGTTCTTGGAGCCCATCTCAGTGAAAGTACACAGCTGTGGACACCTTACCTCAAATCTTAGATTACCTAGTGGAGCTGCTCCACAAAGGCCTATCCTTCTCATAAATTAAAATTCATGCCTCTGCCATTTCAGTTCACTACAATACTGAGCCACCTCTATTTTCTCACCCTCTCATCAAACAGTTCCTGAGAGGAGCTAACAATTTAAGGCCCCCGAGGAGAGCTCCCATCCCTGCCTCTGTACTAGAAAAGCTCATGCAACCCCCTTTTGAGCCTGCTGCTACAGCAGATTTAAAATTCCTCTCTTGAAAAACAGCCTTACTTCTAGCCATCACTTCAGCAAGAAAAGTGTCTGAGTTACAGGTACTAATGGTTGTGGAACCATTCATTATTTTCCATGTGGACAGAGTTTCCCGCAGGACTAACCTATCATTTATGCCCAAGTTGGTATCCAGTGTAGCTTTAAACCAATCCATCCATTTACTAACCTTTTTCCCTAATCCTCAAATTAAAGGGGAAAGGATTCTTCACTCCTTGGACGTGCACAGACAGCTCAGGTTCTGCTTTGACAGAACGAAACCTTTCAGAAAATCTGACCAGCTGCTAGCCAGCTTCGCTACAGGGGTAGAGGGCAAGGCCATTTCAAAGCATACCATTTCCAAATGGATAGCACACTGCATCCATTTCTGCTACAATCACCATGGAAAACCTACCCTACAGGGGATCAGAACTCATTCCACTAGGGCTACCTCAACCTCTACAGCATTCCTCAGGGGAGTCCCTACCAGGGACATCCTGGAAGCTGCAAACCTGGAGTTCTGTACACACCTTCACCAAGCATTACCACTTACCTATTTTTTCTAAATCCAGAGCTGGATTTTCCACAGCAGTTTTGTAACGCCTGCTAGCCAGCTCCAATACTTCTTGACTGCCTTCACCCTTCCTCAGCTTTTGGAAACAACCCAAGTGTGATGACTGCAACAGTGAAACATGAAGAACATAGTACAGTTGTGTACACTTACCATAAATGTAGATGTTCAAGTGTATTCGCTGTTGCAGTCCTGGTTACCCTCCCTCCAACCCCCTGACTTTTCTATTCTTTCCACCTATCCTCTTTTTGGCCATATCTTATGGCAGTGGTATTTACTTTTTACTGGAGGTGTTCCATACCATGTAATTGCTTCCTATTTTGGGGGCTCCTGACATCGGGGGCAAGAACAACTGATGTAATGGCTTCGGCTGCATGTTTTATACCCCTGAAGACCTGACGTCATGGAAGAGGCGACAGCATCCAACGCAGAAATCCCAAGACTGGTATTCGGGCCAACTGAGGTCTAGCTGCAGGCAGATAACCCAAGTGTGATGACTGCAACAGTGAATACACTTGAACATCTACATTTATGGTAAGTGTACACAACTGTACTTTCTGGTTAGTCAGTAACTGTGTGTGTTGCTTGATTGGTTATTCCCTGTGCTGACTTGTGTTTGTTCTTTACCGGTTCTGTTTTTCTGCATGTCCCCTTGGCTGTAGGTCTTTTATCATGTTTGACAAGCCGGCTAGCTGTAAACCATGCTCCTCATGTGGTTGGAAGATGCATGTCTCCGATTCGCATGAGGAGTGTATTTATTGTTTGGGTGCCAACCACCTGGAGGTTGAATCAACATTTGTGCGGCATTCAGTCCCAGGGCTTTGGTCGACCTCTGAAACAAGCTTCTTTTAAAAGGATTAGCTCGTGTGGGTCCCCTTGGATCAGTCCCCTGCCAAGTCCAGATCCTCTGTACCCAAAAGGAAGGCCCCTCTGCCTCCAGGGATCTCCTCCTCAAAAAAAAGATGAGGCTGTCGGACCCCAGCCTCGGTTCAGTCAGATCCGACACTTACCACTCTCATGGATCTGGGGCTTTGGCTCCGAAGGCCTCAGATCCGAGGTCATGGGAATCCACTCCCTGATCCAAGGTCTCCGTTTTGAGGCTTTTGGATCTGATTGTATCCAGACCAGCCACGGATCTGGCTTCCTCAGTTTTGAGGCATGTGGGATCCAAGTGTTCTGATCCTACCTTGTCTCAGATCCGGGATCAGTTTTGGATCCCATGATTGTATTGAGGATTCCCCCTCAGGTTTTGGTTTGGGGCAGTCCCCTTCTGTCTCCAAGGACAGAACTCATTCTTTAGAGGGGTGGTCGTTGGGATCTCGACACCCATCCCTGACTAGGTCCTCTGCGTCCTCTATGTCCTCCATAAGTTTACTCCCTTCCGATATGTACAGGATGATGAGGTCCTTTCTTAAGGGTCAGATTAAGTTGGGGCTTCCTGCATCCCCTGCCTATCCAACTAGGGGGCCATCTCCTACCCTCTCATTGACTTCTCCTCATCCAACCAGGTTGTTTTCAAACTTTCTGGCCCTGGATCAAACAGGGAGGGGGACAGGAATCCCCGGGGACTTTTCTGTCCCTGCCCCATCTGAGTTCCTGACTTCTTCTACTTGGCCTCCCCCTGGACAGGCAGACTCCCGGGCCCAAGCTCTCACCCTGGAATCCATGGTTGGGGGTTCCGGACCTATTTTCTCTGACTGCTCCCTTCCTCTTGGTGCTTCAGCCCTTGACAGCTTGGAGCCAGTATTATCCAGAGGCCCAGAGGTTCTGGTCCTTCTCCCCAGGTGGGCCTTCCCACTGGGAGTGTGGAAGGGCCATCGTCCAGTCCTTCGGATTTCTGGGTTGTAGAGAGGACCTTTTTCTCCCAGAGAGTTTTCCCCCAGGCCATCCAGGGACCATCCCAGCCCCTCCAAGCAGACCCCACTCTTCCTGTCCCAGGTCAGCCCTCTCAAACTAGCCTTCAGGTGGGTGCCACCTCACTCAGGGTCCCCCTCTCTTCTGAATCCTTCCCGAGCCACCTCTGGAGTAGGCTCCTCGGAAGAGATTGTGTAAGAGGAGACACTTGGACTCCCTGCTGTTCGCTTACCGAGGATATGAACTTTGATGAAGGGGACAGGTCTAATAGATCTCTGCCCAAAGATGTCTCCTTTGGAGATATCTTGAAAATCCTTATGCTTAAGGGTGGTTGGTCTTCCCGCCTCCCATCCTCCGAGGAGTCTCTCTTTCTGAAGGCTTTTGGGATGGGACCATCTACCTCCATGGTTCCCCCCTGCAGGAGAACTTGCAGACCTTATCACCAGCAGGGCATAGAAGGAGCTGGATACTGTGCAGCCCATTCTCAAATGCATGGACAAATTCCTCAGTCCCCCTTCTGACAAGCAGTTCTGGTTGAAAGGCATGCCAGTCGATGCAATCATGGTAGCTGCCGCCACCAAGAAAGAGCTGGTGGATCATAGCACATCTCTCCATCCCCCAGTCATGAGTCCCAGGCAATTGACAGGCATGGATAGTGGGTCTTCACCTCAGCTACATTCAATCTGTAGTCACTTAACTACATGGCACATTTCACTCAACTATAAAGGGACCTGGTCAAGGAGCTTACCACTTCCTTTTCTGAAATACTGCCTGCTGAAAAACTAAGTAAGGTGTCCCCAAACTACCCACACTTTCTTCCCTGGCTAATTTATTGATGAGGCTGATTGCCAACACTACAGAAGGGGCCTCTCGAGCGGCTGCCACAGGCATCGCTATATGGTGTCACGCCTGGCTGCACCTTTGCAGAGTCCTTTAAGGCGTCTTCCACCAATGCCCCCTTCAATGGTTCTACCCTGTATGGCCCTTTGGTCAAAGAGACCTTGACCCACAGTGAGCAGGAAGGCAAGACCTTGTTGGCTGTGGGAATCAGGTTTTCCACCCCTCAACACTCCTTTTCCAAATGCAGTGAGGGGCCAGGAATATATGGTTTCACAAGTTGCAGTCTGCCTTCCAGTATGCTCAGGAATGAGCCCTCATCTAGAGGTCGAGGAGAGGGTTCAATGGTAGACTCCGCCCCAGGGGCAGAGGGGGGTCCACAAAATCAGGGCTCCAGGGAACCCTTCCCTGAGAAGCCTCAGCAGTGCTCCTGATGCACTGCCTGACTGTCTTGCCCTGGAGGCAGTCTGGAGGTGTTTATCCTTCCACCCTTTGGCCTGGGCAAGTATTACAAAAGACCGTTGGGTGCTAAACATCTTTTCCAGGGGTTACTGTATTCCCTCTTCTCAGTCTCCTCCTCCAGTTAGGAAATAGCACCCCGATGCACCACCCCATCAGAGGGAGCTAGCTCAGGAAAAAGTCCTCAAGCTTCTTCTAAAGAGTGACATCCAAGAGGTCCCCCCAAGGCAATGAGAATCCGGAACTTACTCGCTCTTCTTTTTGGTATCAGAGAAGAAGGGGGATCTGTGTCCCATTCTGGACCTCAGCGAGCTCAATCCATCTGTCAAGAAGTCCAAGTTCCAGATGGTCACTGTCAGGTCCATCGTGCCTCTGTTGCACAAGGACGATTGGATGTGCTCTGTAGATCTCCAGGACGTGCACTATCATATAAAAATAAACAGGCGCTCCAGGAGACATCTCCATCTTCAAGTAGGGGCCACTCACTACTAGTTCAGGACCCTGCCCTTTGGTTTCACCACAGTCCTCCAGGTGTTCACCAAGTGTATGGCAGTGGTCACCTGAGACTGCAGAAATTCCAGGTGTTTCTGTACCTCAACGATTGGCTCCTCATGGCTCCCACAAAGCATGGTGTGGCCACTGCCATTCAGTACCTACTCTAGCTATTTGACCAGTTAGGTATTACAGTAAATCTTCCTAAATCCAACCTGATTCCTTCCCAAAATCTGGAATTCATCAGGATTTAGTTGGACACTGTTGGAGATTGCAGCGCTCCCACTCCGCTGGGTACACCTCATCAGATCTCATGTTTAATGTCTCCTTGATCTGTCTCATCCCCAGGCCCACCTAGTTCTCAGGGCATTAAGGTCCATGGCAGCAGTAATCTGTCTAGTACCATTAGCCAGGCTCTACATGAGGGTTCTGTAGTGGCACTAGCAGTTCATTGGTCTTCCCTGGCTCATCCTATGACAACTCTGATCCGCCTCACACCAGTGTGCAGGTGTCACCTCCTTTGGTGGATCAAGTCTCCCAACATCCTAGCAGGTAGACCATTCTCTCCCCCCAGTGCCACAGTGACCACAGACACGTCCTTGTTAGGGTAGGGGGGCATTTCCAGGGAAAGACAGTCCTAGGTGCATGGTCCAAAGCAGAGACCAAACTGCATATCAACTTCCTGGAGATGAGGGCATTTCTCCTCATGTTCAAACTTTCCAGGACTGCCTTCCTCTGGGTTCCATTGCAGTACACATGGACAACATGGCTATTGTGTGGTACATCAACACTCAAGGGGCACACATTTCTATCTGCTTTGTCACAAGGCCATGAGGGTGTGGGAATGGATGATGTACTTTGAGCACTTTCTCATTGCAATGCATATTCCCAGAGAGTCCAGTGTGCTGGCGGACAGACTCAGCAGGGAAATTCTGCGTCTTCACAAGTTGTCCTTGAGTCCTTCCGTGGCAAAAGAGATCTTCCTTTGCTGGGGTCAGCCAAGCTGCGATCTGTTTGCTTCCCCTCTCAACCACTAATACAGCCATTGTTTCACCCTGATTCTCCCAAACAGGAAGTCCCCCAGTGATGTTGTGGTTCATGATTGGCCCCCGGGTCTTCTTTATGCTTATCCTCCCTTACCTCATTCCCAGAGCACTTAGCTCATCGCCTCAAGGCCAGCTTGATCCTCATTGTCCCTTTTTGGCCTCAGCAGGTATGGTTTCCCCTTCTTCAGTCTCACTGGAAGTACTCCCCTTGACTACTAGATCCCATTCCAAATCTAATTTCTCAGTCATCTCATCTGCTGATTCCCAACCTACAGACACTTTGATGTCTCAGACATGGTTTGTCTGCTTCCAGTAATTTTGAATTGGTCTAGGCTACCTTCTCAACTATCGAAGTGCAGTTGGTAGCTATTTCCAACTTCCATGTTTTTGAGGAACGTGCCTTCTCCTCTCGCTTATATAAAGCTTTTTTAAAAGGGTTTTTTTCTGCTCTGACCTCCTGTCAAGGATCCTTCCCCGCCTTGGGACCTTTCTTTTTTGCTGCAGTCTCTCACACAGAGTCCGTTTGAGGCTGCTGCCACATGTGATATCAAATTCTTGTCTTGGAAGATGGCTTTTCTAGTTGCCATAACTTCAGCTAAATGAGTTTTGGACCTTAAGGCTCTTTCTATGAAACCGCCTTTCATGCTTTTTCATAAAGACAGAGTGGCCCTTCAAACTAGCAATTCATTCATGCCTAGGGTTGCCACAGAATCAAATGTGAACCAGTTAATCCAATTGCCAGTCTTCTTCCCAAATTTTGCTAATAAAGGGGAATATCTTTTGCGTATGCTAGATGTGCATAGACAAGTGCGTTTCTACTTAGATAAGACAGAGTTTCTGCAGGTCTGACCAGCTGTTTGTGGCATTCTCTCTTAACAAGAAGGGTCAGGTGGTGTCTAAAGTAACTGATGATGTTCTTTGTGTTTCACTGTTGCAGTCATCATACTTGGATTATCTGCCTCCAGGTAGCCCTCAGTCGGCCCGAATACCAGAGTGTTGGGATTTCTGCATTGAATACTGTCGCCTCTTTGCCAGGTTGTCAGGGGTGTAAAACATGCAGCTGATGCCATTACATCAGTCTTTCTTGCCGAGAAGGAACCAGAAGCAGAAGCAGTTCCCAAGTGCGGGTAGGCCACTACCTGAAATTTTAATTTTTTGAGTTTCAGACCTGAAGTCTTCTAAAGCTAAGTACCCCATTGGGGATTCTTTTTTCTTGCTCTAACCGATGTCAGAAAAAATTAGCAATTGTCTTGCCTGTGGAAAGCAAATACCTCACAGAGATTTTCATTCTTACTGCGTCACCTGTTTAGGCTCAGACCACGACGTCCCTAGCTGTTGGTTTTGTGCCTTGTTTAACATCCGAACCATTCGTCGTAGGGCTATTTTTGTATAGCTAAATTCTTTCGTTCTCATTCTCTTTATTCTGAAATGGCTTTGATAAGCCATCCAACTACCAATCTTCCGAAAAAGCACAAAGACAGAGACAGACCACATAGGTCAAAAACTGCCGATGATGCTTCCGTTAAGCTTGTCGCCAGTACTCAGTGAGGCGCATTTGCAGCCCCTGATGCCCGCTTCTACAAATTCATAGGCCTCTGCTGAGACCCATTTGGAGTCCGGTATGCTGCAAGATGCTTCTTTGACTATGGAACCTGTGGATGTCTCTACCTTGGATGCGTCCAGAGCCGCTGTGCAGGCACTGGCTTCTGAGGGTGTATTCTAACCTACCGATATTCATATTAAACCAACAACTTAATTTCCTACTGAAACTGCTGAGTTTCTCAGGCCTGGAGTTCGCACTACGCCTAGAAAACCGAAGTCCAAAGCGCATGCTCATCCTCCCATGCCACAAAAACAAATGCTTAGAATGGCTGAAGACCTTATTACTCTAATTAGGGTAAGTTAGCCTTCCCCTGCCAAAAGACAAAGAATTGAATTTCCTTCTGATTCTACAGACCAGGAGTCTGATGACTCTGACACTTCAGATTACCAGGACATACCCTTACCCACCTATGAGGATTTAGATGCAGAGGAATCCATTCCCTCTGCCTCCCCTCCTGAGGATTTCTCTTTTGGTGAAACCTTGCATACCTTAAGAGAACATTTCCACTGGGAATGCCAGGACTGTCCTCAGTCCAAAAAGAGACTCAGGGAATTTTTAGATTTGCCTCAGCACAGGCCTCTAGCTATACCCCCTGTCTTGTCCTGGATATTGTAGACAATGTCTTCTTGGAGTCCAGTCTTACTGCTGACACCTTGCTACCAGCTCCTAGAAAACCTGACAGGTACTACAGAGTACCTGATTCTCATAAATTTCTCTTTAAGAATCTTACTGCGGATCCAGAGACCATTTCCCAGAGACCTAAAGGCATTAAGGTGACTGCAGCCAAAAACGCTACCCCCTTCAGACAGGGATTCTAGAGCTTTAGACAGATGGGGTAAGAAGGTATATACCTGTGCAACTCTTGCCATCAGGTCTTTGAATTGCCAGTTTCACATGTTGAAGTACCAGCAACATATTATGGAACTAATTAAACAAAAAATGGTGTTGCTTCCAGATTGTGCCAAAAATAAAGATTTACAAGAGTTAATGCATTCTGCAAACCACGTTAGTAACCATACATTACAATGTGGGTTTGATAACTTAGAAGCATCTTGCAGGGCTGCTGTCACTGGGTCTATACTGAAAAGGCATGCTTGGCTAAAAGAACAAGTCTTGCCTGACCATGTCACAGCAAAATTACTAGATGCTCCATTAAATCAGAGCATTTGTTTGGCAAAAGAGCAGAAGAAAAAGCTTAATCTATGCAAACAGTCAAAGATTTCTTACAGATACAGCCACCTAGATTCAGTAGGCATTGGCCTTCAAATAACTGGTCTTTTCCAGTCCCTCTCAGGCCTTCCGTACAAACCCAGAGAAAACAGACCACCTAGACTACAGTGTCAAGGTATGCAGAGATCTAAACAATGGAGTGTTTCTATCTCAAAACCAGGGAGTGGTAAGCCACCCCCTTATGGAAAAAGTTCACAATGACTTTCCAGTTATCCTTCCCAGCCATGCCCAAGTACTTGCGCCCCTAGGAGGAAAACTCACCTTTCATGCAAAAAAAAAACTTGATGTCCATTACTCAGAACCAATGGGTTCTAAACATTGTATCCCAGGTATACAGATTCTACTTTCACTCACTGCCAACACCAAGTGGGTTGCCAGACCTTCCTCCAAACCAGTGGGCAGAAGCTCAAAAGCAAGTACTTTCCCTTCTCCATATCAGGGCTATTCAACCTTTTTCAGTAGAATAAAGGGGACAGGGTTTCTACTCCAGACTCTTCCTGGTGCCCAGAAAGTAGAGCTCCTGGCGCCCTATCTTGGATCTATCAATTCTCAACACCTTTCTGCTGGTCCCAAAATTCAAAATGCTTACACTGCAACAGCTTCTTCCTATGCTAGCCAAGGATGCCTGGTTAGTCACCCTAGACTTAAAAGAAACGTATCTGCACATCCCCATAAGGCAGTCTTGCAGGAAATACCTACGTTTCAGAGCAGGTTCTTTGCACTATCAGTTTTCTGTACTTCCCTTTGGCTTATCTACTATGCCCAGAGTATTCACAAAATGCCTGGCTCCAGCCATTTCATACTGCAGGCAGAGAAATATTCAAATCTACCCATACTAGTCAGGAATTGCTACTTCAGCACCTGGCATTTGTAAAAAGACTTTTAACTTCACTGGGATACACCAGATAAAGCTAAATCTATGCAAACTGTGAAAGAAGTGCAACCTCCAAGATTTAGTAGGCACTGGCCTGTTAAGAACTGGTCCTTTCTAGTCCCTTCAAGAGCCACTCAAGTCAAATCCAGACATTCCAAAGGATCCAAGAAAAGTACAGTTGTGTACCTACCATAAATGTAGATGTTCGAGTGTATTCACTGTTGCAGTCATTACACTTGGGTTATCCTGCTGGCAGGCTACCTGCAGTCGGCCTGAATTCCAAAGTCCTGGTCCGGTGTCAGTTGCTGTCGCCTCTTCCCTGACGTCAGTACGCCAGGGGTATAAAAGATGCAGCCAACGCCATTTTCTTCAGTTTTTCTTGCCCCAGATGTCAGGTGCCCCCAAAAGGGTAGGCTAAAAATTCTGTTCATAAAAAAGCATGCACTAACATAAACATTACCTTCATGTACAAGCAAATACACCACATAGGTTGTATAGAATGGAGAAGTACAGATAAGTCCCAGCAATGAAAGGGGGATGGAGGGAGGGTTACCTGGACTGCAACAGTGAATACACTCGAACATCTACATTTATGGTAGGTACACAACTGTGCTATTTTCATTGTGTTTCACTGTTGCAGTCATTACACTTAGGTTGAATCCCAAAGCTGAGGTTGGGTGGCTGGGCCTAGATAGAATTAGGAGTGGCTATGAGGCCCTGCAGGACTGCAGTGGCGAAGCCTGCTCTGGATTTAGAGTAAAGAGGTAAGTGGTAGTGCTTTGTAAACGTGTGCACTGAAGTCCAAGTTGCAGCCTCCAAAATGTCCTTGGTTGGTACTCCTCTGAGGAAGGCTGCTGTTCTGGTTGAATGTGTCCTAATGTCCTTAGGCACTGATTTGCCATGTTGTGAATAGCAGAAACGAATGCAGTGGCCTATCCATTTTGAAATAGTCTGCTTTGAAATAGCTTTTCCTTGCGATCCTGCAGCATATGCCACTAAGAGTTTCTCAGTCTTTCTGAAGGCTTTAGTTTTGTCCAAGTAGAAGCGTAGCTGTCTGTGTATGTCCAAAGAATGCAGAAGTCTCTCCCCCTTATTCTGTGGGTTTGGATAAAAGGTAGGGAAATGAATGGTTTGGTTAAGAGCCACACTGGACACTACCTTAGGCATAAATGTTGGGTTTGTCCTTAGAGAAACCCTGTCTGGATGGAAAATAATAAAAGGTTCCACAGCCATTAGTGCCTGT
This sequence comes from Protopterus annectens, assembly GCF_019279795.1. Lineage (NCBI taxonomy): Eukaryota > Metazoa > Chordata > Ceratodontiformes > Protopteridae > Protopterus > Protopterus annectens. Next base: position 283,164,922 of record NC_056746.1, read on the forward strand.
AACTCTGAGACTCTTCTTGCTGAGGTTATTGCTAGTAGCAGAGCTGTTTTCCATGATAAGTATTTTATCTCAGCTGTATTGGCTGGCTCAAAAGGAGGCAGTGTGAGCTTTTCCAAGACAAAATTGAGGTCCCATGCAGGTGTTGGAGCTCTTCTTGGAGGTCTTAGTTTTTGGCCCCTCTGAGGTACTGCCTTAGCAGTGGATGTGAAAAAATAGGTGGATCCATATTGTAATGAGCTGAAATGGCAGAGGCATGGATCTTAATTGATGAGAAGGATAGGCCTTTGTCCAGCATCTCATTTAGGTATTGTAAAATCTGAGGAATATTTGGTACAAGCGCGTCCATTCCTTGTGCCTGGTTCCAAGCACAGAATATCTTCCATTTTTCTGTATAAGATTTTCTGGTGCTGGGCCTCCTGGCCTCCAAAATAACATCCATAACTGCTTTAGAGAGAGGTGTGTTCTGAATGGTTAAATAATCAGCCGTGCAGCCAGATTTAGGGTTCTGAGTTGGCTGTGCAGGATCTGATTGTTTTGTTGGGTCAGCAAATGAGGAATTTGGGGTAATGTCCAGGCTGGGCCTTGAGACAAGCTCTTTAGGATTGGATACCAGTGCTGGCATGGCTAGTCTGGGGCAATCACTATCATTTTTGGCTTCTCTTGTCTGACCTTTAGGAGTACCTTGGGGGAGGAAAGGCATATACCATAAGGGTTTTCCAGCTGAGTGATAGGGCATCCACTTTCCATTCTTGTATGTGATAAGTCCTTGTGCAGAATCTCTGTAGTTGGCAGTTGTGCGAGGAGGCAAATAGATCTATGTCTGGGCATCCCCGTTTCCTTGTTATCATGCTGAAGATTTGTGGATCTAGTTTCCACTCGTGAGGTTCCTTGAGATTTCTGCTTAGTTTGTCTGCCAGAGTATTTGTCTTTCCTGGCAGGAATTGTGCTTGCAGGTGTACTTGATAAGTCAATGCTGTGTTCCACAAAGTCATGGTTTGTCTGCAGAGGGGGTAGGAATGTGTGCCTCCCTGCTTGTTTATGTACCACATGACTGTAGTATTGTCCATCTTTACCAGCAGTTGTCCTGGATGAAGTAGATCCTTGAAGGCTGTCAGGGCATTCTGAACAGCTAGCATCCCTTTTTGATTGATATGAAGATGCATTTGGCTTACTGGCCATGCTCCCTGAATACATTTTCCTGCCATGTGGGCCCCCCAGGCATAATCTGATGCATCTGTTGTTAGTGTCTGCCTGGCCGTGGGTAGAGTGAATGGCTGTCCCTTGTTGTGGTGACAGGCCTGTGCCCACCATCGAAACTCCTGTTGTAGGCAGGGAATGAGGGTAATTAATGTTTCCAGGCTGTGACAATGTTGAGTCCAAACACTTTTTAGACACCATTGTAGTTTCCTCATATGCAGTCTTGCATAAGGAATTATTAGAATGCAGGAAGCCATGAAGACCAAAGCCTGCAGAATTTTTCTTGCAGATAACTGGGTCTTTGTTGCCAACATTTCGAAGTAAGAAGTCAGTTGCCTTTGTTTGTCTGGCGTGAGATAAGCCATCTGGGCAGTTGTATTTAAGCTTGCACCCAGGAATATTATCTCTTGAGAGGGTACTAGTTTTGATTTCTTTTTGTTTACCGTGTACCGTAGGCAAATTAGTAATCTTTTTACAAACGCCAGATGCTTCAGTAGAATGTCTTTGTTCTCTGCTTGAATAAGGCAGTCGTCCAAGTCAGGGTATATTTGAATTCCGCTTTGTCTGCAGAAAGCAATTACTGGTGCCAGGCATTTTGTGAAGACCCTGGGCACAGTAGATAAACCAAAGGGCAGTGCAGAGAATTGGTAGTGCATTGATCCAGCTATGAATCTGAGGGTATCGTCTGCAATTTTGTCTGATTGGGACATGCAGGTATGCCTCTTTTAGGTCCAAAGTTACAAGCCAAGCCTTCTTGCCCAGCATGGGCAGAAGCTGCTGCAGAGTCAACATTTTGAATTTTGGAACATCCAGAAAAGTATTTAGAATAGACAGGTCCAGTATTGGTCTGCAGGCTTTGTCCTTTCTGGGTACCAGGAATAGTCTCGAGTAGAATCCTTGTCCCTGCTCTTGCTGTGGTACTCGCTGAATGGCCCTCATGTCCATGAGGGATGTAACTTGTTTTTGTGCCTCTGCCCATTGATTTTGTGGCAGGTCTGGCATACCTTTTGCCTTTGGCAGGGTGTGAAAGTGGAACCTGTAGACCTGGGACACTATATTCAAGACCCATTTGTCCTGGGTGATTATATGCCAATTTTGTGAAAAAAGTGCTAGTTTTCCCCCTAAGGGAGCTGCCAAAAGATAAGTGCTTGGTATTGGCAGAGGAAAGTCATCAGGACTGTTTTCTATATGGCTGTGATTTGTCTTCTCCGCTTTTGGAGGTAGAGGTACCCCATTGTTTAGGCCTGTATGAGCCTTGGGGCTGGGATCTGCCTCTAGGGTGTCTGTATCTGCCTCTTTGTGGCCTGTCTGAAACTGGAAAGGACCAATTCTTTGAAGGCCAGTGCCTGCTAAATCTGGGAGGTTGTACTTGTAAGAAATCCTTAACTGTCTGCATAGATTTCGCTTTATCCTCCATTTTCTTCAATACCTCTTCTGCCTTAACACCAAATAAAGTATCATGTTGTAAAGGAGCATCCAATAATTTTGCTTTAACATGATCAGGCAGATTTTGTTCTTTTAACCAAGCATGCCCATGCCTTCTAATGACAGTACCTGTAACAGCGGCCCTGCAAGAGGCCTCCAGTGAATCAAAACCACATTGCAAAGTATGTTTTCCCACTTGTTCAGCAGCATGCAATAAATCCTGCTTTTCCTTGTTATCCGCACATTCAGAATTTGTCAACATTTTCTTTTTTAGCAGTGACATTAAATATTGCTGATATTTAAGCATATGAAACTGGCAATTTAAAGCCCTTACAGCCAAGGTAGCAGAAGTGTAAACTTCTTTCCCCCATCTGTCCAGTGCCCTAGAATCCCTATCAGAGGGGACAGGGTTTTTTGCAGTGGAAGCCTTGACCCCTTTGAGACCCTGAGATATAGTTTCTGGGTCAGCAGCAGGGTTTTTATATAGAAATTTGTGGGAATCTGGAACCCTGTAGTACCCGTCTGGCTTAACCGGTGCAGGGGGTAAAGAGTCAGGAGACAGGCTGGACTCTGAAAATACATCATCTACTATGTCTAGAACAGGTGGAATAGCAAGAGGTCTGTGCTGAGGTAGTAAAAGAAAGTCTCTGAGCCTTTTCTTAGATTCTGAGTATTCTTGGCTCTCCCAGTGAAGGTGCTCCCTCATGGTGTGAAGGGTTTCCCCAAAAGAATAATCCTTAGGAAGAGAGGCTGAAGGAATGGACTCTTCAGCATCAGAATCCTCATAGGGAGAAAGGGAGTATTCCTGTTCAGAAGAGGAATCAGAGGAAATGGAAACCTGATCTGAAGATTCATATTCTGTCTCTTGCCTAGGCCGCTTATCTGGAGGGGGATGGGAACCCCTGATCAAAGTAATTAGGTCTTCGGCCATTTTAAGCATCTGTTTTTTAGGCATGGAAGTCTGTGCAGAAGAATGCTGTACTTGTTTCTTTGTCTTTAGAGCTGCTTTAGTCTTTGCCTTTGAAGCTGGGGTTGGCATAACATATAACTGTGTAGGTTTGAAAACACCCTCAGAAGCCGATGCCTGCTCAGCGGCTCCGGACCCATCTGAGGGAATAGTTTCCGAATGTCCAATACCTTGAGTATCCAGAGGCCTAGTCGGCTCCACGTGGTAGTTGGAAGCGGCCTGTGGCTCTGAGGTAGCAGGTGTCAGGGGCTGCGAAAGCGCCTCACTGAGAACTGGCGACTGGCCTAGCAGAGGCCTCGTCGTCGGTTTTGTACCTTGGATGCCTGTCCTTTTCCTTTTCCTTGTGCTTTTTATAAACTCCAGTCATCGGTTGTTCCAACGGCATTATATAATTAAATCTTTGGCCAAAGTAATGAAATGCAAAATCGAACCAACGCTTAATAGTGTGTTGGTTAAATCTAGCACAAAATGGACAGCTAGCAACATCGTGGTCAGGGCCTAGGCAAGGAATATAGTAAGAATGAAAATCCTTATGAGGTATTTGCTTCCCACAAGAAGTACAATTGTTAACGTTTTCTGACATTGGTCTGGAGCAAGAAAAAAGTTTCCCCAATGGAGTACTTAGCTTTAATGAAGTTCGGTTTTGAAAATCACAGGTGTCGGCCGACCGGCACTTGCGAACTGCTTTTGCTTCGGGCACCGCGCGGCAAGAAAGACTGAAGAAAATGGAGTCAGCTGCATCCTTTATACCCCTGGTGCACTGACGTCAGGGAAGAGGTGACAGTAAACGACGCCGGACCAGGACTTTGGAATTCAGGCCGACTGCGGGTAGCCTCCCAGCAGGATAACCCAAGTGTAATGACTGCAACAGTGAAACACGAACATCTTTTAGAACAAAACAAGGGTGCCTCCACCTCCAAATCTGGAAACAATAAGGCACCTCCCTATGGTAAGCAGTCTCAATAACTTCCCTCTACAATCACCAAGCACTTATCTTTTAGCCGCCCCTTTGGGGGGAAAACTGGCACCACGCACGAAACTGGTAACTTATTACCCAGGACAAATGGGTTTTAAATATAGTATCTCAGGGATACCAATTTCATTTCCACATGTTGCCAATTCCAAACGGATGCCAGACCTGCCCCCAAATCAGTGGGCAGAGGCCCAGAAACAAGTTCTGTCCCTCATGAACATGGGGGCTATTCAACCAGTACCAGAAGAGGAAAAGGGACAATGTTTCTATTCAAGACTTTTCCTGGTACCCAGAAAAGACAAATCATGGCGTCCAATTCTGGACTTATCCACATTAAACACATTTCTGGACATTCCAAAATTCAAGATGCTGTCTCTTCAACAGTTACTGCCTATGCTAGGCAAAGATGCCTGGTTGGTAACTCTAGACTTAAAGGAGGTTTACCTGCATATCCCAATCAGGGAATCTTGCAGAAGATACCTCCGCTTCAAAGCAGGCTACTTGCATTACCAGTTCTCTGCACTGCCCGTTGGCTTATCTACTACGCCCAGGGTCTTCACAAAGTGCCTGGCTCCTGTAATTGCATTTTGCAGGCAAAGAAATATTCAAATATATCCATACCTGGACGATTGTCTAATTCAGGCAGAAAAGAAGGACATTCTTCTAAAGCATCTGGCATTTGTAAAAAGGGTTCTAACTTGTCTAGGGTACACCATAAACGAAAGAAATTACAACTGGTACCCTCTCAAAGAATTACATTCCTGGGTGCAAGCCAAATTCTGCAAGCCTTGGGGTTCATGGCCTCCTGCATTCTTCTAATTCCATATGCAAGACTGCATATGAGGAAACTTCAGTGGTACTTAAAAAGTTTATGGAGCCAACATTGCACAGCCTGGAAACAATGATTCCTATCATACCTTGCCTGCAACTAGAGTTCCTATGGTGGGCAGCGGCCTGCCACTAGAACAAGGGACTGCCATTCACTCCACCCCCTGCTGCCCAAACCCTAAGTACAGACGCATCAGACTATGCTTGGGGGGCTCATCTGGGAGGAAAATGCATTCAGGGCAAATGGAGTCAAATCAAATGCACCTTCATATCAATCAGAAAGAGATGCTAGCTGTACAGAATGTACTGACAGCCTTCAAGGACTACCTTCGTCCAGGACAATTAATGATAAAGACAGACAACACCACAGTTATGTGGTCCATAAACAAACAGGGGGGTACACATTCCTACCCCCTTTGCAGACTAGCCATGGCATTGTGGAACACGGCCTTGACCTACCAAATACAACTACAAGCTCAATTCCTGCCAGGAAAGCTAAATACTCTGGCAGACGAACTAAGCAGGAATCTGATGGACCAACACGAATGGAAACTGGAACCACAAATTTTCAACATGTTGACTCGCAAATGGGGAAGTCCAGACATAGATCTTTTTGCTATCAGTTGGACAAATTCTGCACACGAATTCATCACAAAAAAGCTTGGAAAGTGGATGCTGTATCATTCAGCTGGAAAATCTATCAGTCTATGCTTTTCCCCCTTTGCCTCTGCTCTCCAAAGTTCTACTAAAAGACAGGACAAACCAAAAATTATTCTGATTGCTCCAGACTGGCCTCGCCAACACTGGTGCCCACTCCTGCACAATGTGTCACACCTTCCTCCGTGGCACCTGCCTCAGACACCTTACCTACTGTCTCAGCAGAACTACCAAATTCTGCACACTCAGCTTCAAACTTTGAATCTTGCAGCATGGCTAATCATCTAATTTCACCCTTGGCATCCCTCAGCAAACCTGTGATGGATGTCATTTTGGAGGCTCGAAGGTCTAGTACTAGAACATCTTACGCTGACAAATGGAAAAGATTCTGTGCCTGGAACCAATAACAAGGAATAAGCACAGCAATGCCCAATATTCCTCAGATTCTGCAATACTTAACTGAGATGCTTCACAAGGGCCTATCTTTTTCCTCCATAAAAATCCATGCCTCTGCCATTTCAACTCATTACAATACAGAACCTCCCCTCTTCTCTCATCCTCTGCTAAAGCAGTATCTCAGAGGGGCCAAAAACATAAGACCTCCCAGTAGAGCGCCAACCCCTGCGTGGGATTTCAATTTTGTTTGGAAAAACTCACTCTCCATCCTTTTGAGCCAGTTGCTACTGCAGACCTAAAAATTTTTCTCCTGGAAAACAGCTTTCCTTTTAGCAGTCACTTCAGCTAGAAGGATTTCAGAATTACAGGTTCTTATGGCAGTGGAGCCTTTCATTATTTTTCATGCTGACAGGGTGTCTCTCAGGACCAATCCATCTTTCATGCCTAAGGTGGTATCCAGTGTAGCTCTTAATCAGACCATTCATCTGCCAACTTTCTTTCCAATTCCACAGAACAAGGGTGAGTAGATTCTGCATTCATTGGATGTACACAGATAACTTAGATTTTACTTAAACAGGACAAAACCTCTAAGAAAATCTGAGCAACTATTGGTGGCATTTGCTGCAGGGGCAGAGGAAGAGGCTATTTCAAAGCAGACTATTTCCAAATGGATAAGCCATTGTATTCGTTTCTGCTATATGCACCATGGTAAACTCTCCCCAAGGGGATCAGATCTCATTCCACCAGGGCTGCATCCACTTCTACAGCCTTTCTCAGAAGGGTTCCTACCAAAGACATTCTTGAAGCTGCTACCTGGAGCTCAGTTCATACGTTCACCAAACATTACCATTTACCTCTCTTCTCTAAATCCGTCTGTCCTGCAGGGCCTTATACCTGCTCCTAATGCTATATAAATCCATCCTCCCAACCATAGCTTTGGGAATCTACCCAAATGTAATGACTGCAACAGTGAAACACGAAGAACATAGTACAGCTGTGTACACTTACCTTAAATGTAGATGTTCAAGTGTATTCACTGTTGCAGTCCTGGTTACCCACCCTCCAGCCCCGTTTTTCTCTTACTATACCTATGCTTAAAAGCCTTTTTGGTTTATTTGCTTTTGTTTGGAGGTAGATTATTTGTGTTTTAATTTATATATATATATATATATATATATATATATATATATATATATATATATATATATATCTTGCTCCCCATTTGGGGGGCACCTGACATCTAGGGCAAGAAAAAACTGATGTAATGGCGTCGGCTGCATGTTTTATAGCCCTGACGACCTGATGTCATGGAAGAAGGGATAGCAACCGACGCAGGACCCAAGACTTTGTTAATCAGGCCGACTGAGGGCAACCTGCCAAGCAGATTACCCAAATGTAATGACTACAACTGTGAATACACTCGAACATCTACATTTATGGTAAGTGTGCACAACTGTACCCCCCCCCTTCACACACTGTTTCTTTAGCTCGTGGTCTCCAGCTATCAGTATAGTCAGCGGAGCAACTTGTGCTGCTCCTGCAGAACATTATTCTTTGGTACCTTGGTCAAGAAAGACCTGAAAGTGATGCCAACCAACAAACCTTTATACCACCTACATCCTGACATCAAAATGCAAAGGACATCTGATGAGGGAATGGTGAAAGACTATGGTATTTGGGCCAGCCCTGGACTTCTACATGTTAAGAAGTTCCCAAGATTTAGTACTGTAACATTTATCGAGTCAGACATCTACAATTATTGTAAGATCTGATGTTGTCCATGTCTCTATTCCTCACTCTTGCATCTTGGATCCGACATCAGATCTGATCTGGCAACTTTTTAGATGGCTTCTAGGCTTGAGTTCCTCCCACTCCCATAAACCCTTGCTGTCCTGTAACTCCTCAGATCTCATTTGCCGCACTTAGCCACATACTCAGATTTCTTGGCTTGAGTTCCTGTGTGGGATAAGTAGCTATTTTCTCAAAACTTTTTCATCTTCTTGTCTGTAGTAGTAATAGTTTCTTATTAGTGAATAGTGTAGTGTTAGATTGAGTTAGTTTACTCCCTCCAGTTTGTATTTTAGTGAGTTCTCTTGTGTTTTTTGGTGCCCTTTTTATAGTGGCAGTTATCTTTCAGTTATTTTACCATCAGTGCATGTGTGTACAGTAGTAGATGTCCTTCGAGTTTCACTGTTGCAGTCATCACACTTGCGTTATCTGCCTGCAGGTAGCCCTCAATCGGCCTGAATACCAGAGTCTTGGGATTTCTGCATTGGATGATGTCGCCTCTTCCATAATGTCAGGTAATCAGGGGTATAAAACATGCAGCCGATATCATTACATCAGCTTTTCTTGTCGCGTGGGAGCCCAAAGCAGAAACAGTTTGCAAGTGCTGGTCGGCCGCTACCTGAAATTTTTATTTTTCGAGTTTCAAACCTGAAGTCTTCTAAAGCTAAGTACCCCGTTGGGGATCCTTTTTTCTTGCTCTAACCGATGTCAGAAAAAGTTGTCTTGCCTGTGGAAAGCAAATACCTCACAGAGACTTTCATTCTTACTACAGCACTAATCTGTTTAGGCCCAGACCACAACGTTCCTTGCTGTAGATTTTGTGCCTTGATTAACGTCTGAACTATTCATTGTTGGGCTGTCTTCGTTGCTAAATTCTTTCACTCTCATTCTCGGTTTTCAGAAATGGCTTCCATAAGCCATCCAACTGTCGATCTTCAGAAAAAACTTAAGGATAAAGACAGAAACAGACCTAAGTCCAAAACTGCCTCCAACACTTCCATTAAGCTAGTCACCAGTCCACTGGTACTCAGTGAGGAGCTTTCGCAGCCCCTGATACCCACTTCTACAGATTTGCAGGCCTCTGCTGAGACCCATTCAGAGTCCAGTATGCCACATGACACTTCTTCGACTATGGAACCTGCAAATGTCTCTACCTTGGATGGATCTGGAGCCGCTGTGTAGGCACCGGCTTCTGAGGGTGTATTCCGACCCTCCAATACTCTCATTAAACCGACAGCTTCATTTTTTACTAAAAATACTGAGTCTCTTAAGCCCAGAGTTCGCACTACACCTAGAAAACCGTGACCAAAGCGCATGCTCAAGCTCCCTTGCCACATAAACAAATGCTTAGAATGGCTGAAGACCTTATAACTTTAATTAGGGGAAGCCAGCCTTCCCCCTCCAAAAAGACAAACAATTTATTTTCCTTCTGATTCTACAGACCATGAGTCTGATGACTCTGATCCCTCTGATTACCAGGGCATACCCTTCTCTACCTATGAGGATTCAAATGCAGAGGATTCCATACCCTCTGCCTCCCCTCCAGAAGACGTTTCTTTTGGTGAAACCTTGCATACTTTATGAGAACATTTCCACTGTGAATGGCAGGACTATCCTCAGTCCAAAAAGAGTCTCGGAGAATTTTTAGACTTACCTCAGCACAGGCCTCTAGCTATACCCCCTATCCTGGACATTGTAGATAATGTCTTCTTGGACTCTAGTCTTAATCCTGATACTTTACCACCAGCTCCTAGAAAGCCTGACAGGTACTACAGAGTACCTGACTCTCATAAATTTCTCTTTAAGAATCCCACTGCGGATCCAGAGACTATTTTCCAGGGACATAAAGACATTAAGGCTACTACAGCCAAAATCCCTACCCCTTCGGACAGGGATTCTAGAGCTTTAGACAGATGGGGTAAGAAGGTATATACCTCTGTAACTCTTGCCATCAGGGCTTTGAATTGCCAGTTTCACATGTTGAAGTAACAGCAATGTATTATGGAACTAATTAAACAAAAATGATGTTACTTCCAGATTGTGCAGAAAATATTTACAAGAGTTAATGCGTTCTGCAAACCAAGTTAGTAAACATACTTTGCAGTGTGGTTTTGATACCTTAAAAGCATCTTGCAGGGCTGCTGTCACTGGGTCTGTACTGAGAAGGCATGCTTGGCTAGCAAATCTTGCCAGACCATGTTAAAGCAAAATTACTAGATTCTCCATTAAACCAGGAAAGGTTGTTTGGCACAAAAGCAGAAGTTGTTCTTAAAAAGATGGAGGAAAAATCTAAATCTATGCAAACAGTTAAAGAAAACAGGCAGTGGTAAGCCACCCCCTTATGGAAGAAGTTCACAATGACTTGTCTATCTTCCTTCCCAGCAAAGCCCAAGTACTTGCACCCCTAGGAGGAAAACTCGCCCTGTATGCACAAAACTGGATGTCCATTACCTAGGACCAATGGGTCCTAAACATTGTATCCCAGGGATACAGATTCTACTTCCACTCACTGCCAACCCCAAGTGGGTTGCCAAACCTTCCTCCAAACCAGTGGGCAGAGGCTCAAAAGCAAGTACTTTCTCTTCTCAGTATCAAGGCTATTCAGCCTGTGCCAATAGAGCAAAGGGGACAGGGTGTCTACTACAGACTATTCCTGGTGCCCAGAAAAGAGGGCTCTTGGCGCTCTATCCTAGATCTGTCAATTCTTAACACCATCCTGGTGGTCCCAAAATTCAAAATGTTGACTCTGCAACAGCTTCTTCCTATGCTAGCCAAGGATGCCTGGCTAGTCACCCTAGACTTAAAAGAAGCTTATCTGCACATCCCCATAAGGGAATCTTTCAGGAAATATCTATGTTTCAGGGCAGGCTCTATGTACTATCAGTTCTCTGCACTTCCCTTTGGCTTATCTACTGTGCCCAGGGTATCCACAAAGTGCCTGGCTCCATCCATTGCATACAACAGGCAGAAAACTATTCAAATTTACCCATACTTGGACGATTGCCTAATTCAGGTGGACAGTCAGGAATTGCTACTTCAGCACCTGGCATTTGTAAAGAGACTTCTAACTTCTCTGGGGTACACCATCAACGAAAATAAATCACAACTGGTGCCCAACCAAAAGATTGTATTCCTGGGAGCAAGCCTGAACACAACTTCCCAGATAGCATTCCTCACTCCTGAAAAACAGGCTTATTTGACAAACTACTTCAAACTAATGGCCACCAAAACCCAGCTATCTGCAAGAAAAATACTGCAAGTCCTAGGGTTCATGGCCTCATGCATTCTACTAATTCCATATGCAAGACTGCATATGAGGAAACTTCAGTCTCTGGTGTCAACATTCTCAGGACCTAGAAACACTGATTCCTATCATTCCTTGTCTAAGGGCAGAGTTCCTTTGGTGGGCAGAGGCATGCAACCACAACAAGGGACTTCCTTTCACTCAACTCCTCATCGCCCAAACCCTGACAACAGACTGCATGGGGGCCTCACATGGCAGGCAAATGCATTCAAGACAATTAGAGCCCAGAACAAATTCCCCTGCATATCAATCAAAAAGAAATGTTAGCTGTACAGAATGCTCTGACAGCTTTCAAATACCTTATCCATCCAGGACAACTCCTGATAAAGACAGACAAGACCACAGTTATGTGGTACATAAACAAGCAGGGGGGAACTCATTCCTACCCTCTCTGCAGGTTAGCCATGGCCCTGTGGACCACAGCCCTGAGCAACCAAGTGCACCTGCAAGCTTAATTCCTACCAGGCAAACAGAATTCACTGTCAGACGACTTAAGCAGAAATATACTGGACCCACATGAGTGGAAGTTGGAACCCAACTCATTCAAACTTCTAATCTACAGTTGGGGGACTCCAGAGGTGGACCTCTTTGCCTCCCCCCAAACCATCAATTGAGCACATTTTACACCAGAAATCCCCACAGCAAAGTGTGGAAAGTGGATACCCTATCCTTTACATGGGAAAACCTCTCAATTTATGCCTTTCCCCCTCTGCTCCTCCTCTCCAAGGTACTACTCAAGATCAAGCAAGACAGGCCAAGGACAATCCTTATTGCCCCAGACTGGCCATGCCAGCAGTGGTACCCACTCCTACACAGTCTGATAACAGTGCCACCCTGGCACTTACATAAGACCCCCTCCCTGATGTCCCAGCAGGAGGGACAGATTTTGCATCCACAGCTGCAAACCCTGAACCATCCAGCCTGGTTTATCCCCTGAATACACCACCAGCAACCCTCAGCAAACAGGTGCTGGATGTCATCCTTGAGGCCAGAAGGCCTACGACTAGGAAAGCCTATTCAGAGAAGTGGAAAAGACATTGTTCTTGGAGCCAGTCTCAGGGAAAGCACACAACTGTGGACCTCTTACCTCAAATCTTGGATTACCTAATGGAGCTGCTCCACAAAGGCCTATCCTTCTCATAAATTAAAATTCATGCCTCTGCCATTTCAGTTCACTAAAATACTGAGCCTCCTATTTTTTCTCACCCTCTCATCAAACAGTTCCTGAGAGGAGCTAACAATTTAAGGCCCCCGAGGAGAGCTCCCACCCCTGCCTCAGACCTTAACTTTGTACTAGAGAAGCTCATGCATCCCCCTTTTAAGCCTGCTGCTACAGCAGATTTAAAATTCCTCTCTTGAAAAACAGCCTTACTTCTAGCCATCACTTCAGCAAGAAAAGTGTCTGAGTTACAGGTACTAATGGTTGTGGAACCCTACATTATTTTTCATGCATACAGAGTTTCACTCAGGACTAACTCATCATTTATGCCCAAGTTGGTATCCAGTGTAGCTTTAAACCAATCCATCCATTTACTACCCTTTTTCCCTAATCCTCAAATTAAAGGGGAAAGGATTCTTCACTCCTTAGACATGCACAGACAGCTCAGGTTCTACTTTGACAGAACTAAACCTTTCAGAAAATCTGACTAGCTGCTAGTCAGCTTCGCTACAGGGGCAGAGGGCAAGGCCATTTAAAAGCATACCATTTCCAAATGGATAGCACACTGCATCCATTTCTGCTACAAACACCATGGAAAACCTACCCCACAGGGGATCAGAACTCATTCCACTAGGGCTACCTCAACCTCTACAGCATACCTCAGGGGAGTCCCTACCAGGGACTTCCTGGAAGCTGCAAACCTGGAGTTCTGTACACACCTTCACCAAGCATTATGACTTACCTATTTTTTCTAAATCCAGAGCTGGATTTTCCACAGCAGTCTTACATTGCCTGCTAGCCAGCCCCAATACTTCTTGACTGTCTCCACCCTTCCTCAGCTTTGGGAAACAACCCAAGTGTGATGACTGCAACAGTGAAACATGAAGAACATAGTACAGTTGTGTACACTTACCATAAATGTAGATGTTCAAGTGTATTCGCTGTTGCAGTCCTGGTTACCTTCCCTCCAGCCCCCTGACTTTTCTATTCTTTCCACCTATCCATTTTTTGGCCATATCTTATGGCAATGGTATTTACTTTTTACTGGAAATGCTCCACACCATGTAATTGCTTCCTATTTTAGTGGCTTCTGACATCTGGGGCATGAACAACTGATGTAATGACAGTCGATGCAATCATGGTAGCTGCCGCCACCAAGAAAGAGCTGGTGGATCATGGCACATCTCTCCATCCCCCAGTCATGAGTCCCAGGCAATTGATAGGCATGGAAAGTGGGTCTTCACCTCAGCTACATTCAGTCTGTAGGCACTTAACTACATGGCACATTTCACTCGACTATAAAGGGACCTGGTTGAGGAGCTTACCATGTTCTTTTCTGAAATACTGCCTGCTGGAAAACTAAGTAAGGTGTCCCCCAACCTACCCACACTTTCTTCCCTGGCTAATTTATTGATGAGGGTGATTGCCAATGCTACAGAAGGGGCCTCTCAAGCAGATGCCACAGGCATCGCTATTTGGTGTCACGCCTGGCTGCACCTTTGCAGAGTCCTTTAAGGCGTCTTCCACCAATGCCCCCTTCAATGGTTCTACCCTGTATGGCCCTTTGGTCAAAGAGACCTTGAACTACAGTGAGCAGGAAGGCAAGACCTTATTGGCTGTGGGAATCAGGTTTTCCACCCCTCAACGCTCCTTTTCCAAATGCAGCGAGGGGCCAGGAATATATGGTTTCACAAGTCGCAGTCTGCCTTCCAGTACGCTCAGGAATGAATCCTCATCTAGAGGTCGAGGAGAGGGTTCAATGGTAGATTCCGCCCCAGGGGCAGAGGGGGGTCCACAAAATCAGGGCTCCAGGGAACCCTTCCCTGAGAAGCCTCAGCAGTGCTCCTGATGCACTGCCTGACTGTCCTGCCCTGGAGGTACTCTAGAGTTTTTTATCCTTCCACCCTTTGGCCTGGGCAAGTGTTACAAAAGACCGTTGGGTGCTAAACATCATTTCCAGGGGTTACTGTATTCCCTCTTCTCAGTCTCCTCCACTGGTTAGGAAATAGCTCCCCGATGCACCACCCCATCAGAGGGAGCTAGCTCAGGAAAACGTCCTCAAGCTTCTTCAAAAGAGTGACATCCAAGAGGTCCCCCCAAGGCAATGAGAAGCTGGAACTTACTTGCGCTTCTTTTTGGTATCAAAGAAGATGGAGGATCTGTGTCCCATTCTGGACCTCAGCGAGCTCAATCCATCTGTCAAGAAGTCCAAGTTCCAGATGGTCACTGTCAGGTCCATCGTGCCTCTGTTGCACAAGGACGATTGGATGTGCTCTGTAGATCTCCAGGACGTGCACTATCATATAAAAATAAACAGGCGCTCCAGGAAACATCTCCATCTTCGAGTAGGGGCCAGTCACTACTAGTTCAGGACCCTGCCCTTTGGTTTCACCACAGTCCCACCAAGTGTATGGCAGTGGTAACCTGAGACTGCAGAGATTCCAGGTGTTTCTGTACCTCAACGATTGGCTCCTCATGGCTCCCACGAAGCATGGTGTGGCCACTGCCTCTCAGTACCTACTCCAGCTATTTGACCAGTTAGGTATTACAGTAAATATTCCTAAATCCAACCTGATTCCTTCCCAAAATCTGGAATTCATCAGGATTTAGTTGGACACAGTTGGAGATTGCAGCGCTCCCACTTCGCTGGGTACACCTCATCAGATCTCATGTTCAATGTTTCCTCAATCTGTCTCATCCCCAGGCCCACCTAGTTCTCAGGGAATTAGGGTTCATGGCAGCAGTAATCTGTCTAGTGCCATTAGCCAGGGTCTACATGAGGGTTCTGTAGTGGCACTAGCAGTTCATTGGTCCTCCCTGGCTCATCCTATGACAACTCTGATCCGCCTCACACCAGTGTGCAGGTGTTATCTCCTTTGGTGGATCAAGTCTCCCGACATCCTAGCAGGTAATCCATTCTCTCCCCCCAGTGCCACAGTGACCACGGACACCTCCTTGTTAGGGTAGGAGGGCATTTCCAGGGAAAGACGGTCCTAGGTGCATGGTCCAAAGCAGAAACCAAACTGCATATCAACTTCCTGGAGATGAGGGCATTTCTCCTCATGTTCAAACTTTCTAGGACTGCCTTCCTCTGGGTTCCATTGCAGTACACATGGACAACATGGCTATTGTGTGGTACATCAACACGCAAGGGGCACACATTTCTATCTGAATTTGTCAGGGTGTGGGAATGGACGATGTACTTTGGGCACTTTCTCATTGCAATGCATATTCCCAGAGAGTCCAGTGTGCTGGCGGACAGACTCAGCAGGGAAATTCTGAGTCTTCACAAGTTGTCCTTGAGTCCTTCCTTGGCAAAAGAGATCTTCCTTCGCTGGGGTCAGCCAAGCTGCGATCTGTTTGCTTCCCCTCTCAACCATAAATACAGCCATTGTTTCACCCTGATTCTCCCAAATGGGAAGTCCCCCAGTGATGCTGTGGTTCACGATTGGCTCCCGGGTCTCCTTTATGCTTATCCTCCCTTACCTCTCATTCCCAGAGGACTTAGCTCATCGCCTCAAGGCCAGCTTGATCCTCATTGTCCCTTTTTGGCCTCAGCAGGTATGGTTTCCCCTTCTTCAGTCTCACTGGAAGTATCTCCCTTGACTACTAGATCCCATTCTAAATCTAATTTCTCAGTCAGCTCATCTGCTGATTCCCAAACTACAGACACTTTGACAGCATGGTTTGTCCACTTCCAGTAATTTTGAATTGGCCGAGGCTACCTTCTCGACTGTCGAAGTGCAGTTGGTAGCTATTTCCAACTTCCATGTTTGTGAGGAATGTGCCTTCTCCTCTCGCTTATGTAAAGCTTTTTTAAAAGGGTTTTTTCTGCTCTGACTTCCTGTCAAGGTTCCTTCCCCTCCTTGGGACCTTTCCTTTTTGCTGCAGTCTCTCACACAGAGTCCGTTTGAGGCTGCTACCACGTGTGATATCAAATTCTTGTCTTGGAAGATGGCTTTTCTAGTTGCCATAACTTCAGCTAAACGAGTTTTGAACCTTAAAGCTCTATCAAACTGCCTTTCATGTTTTTTCATAAAGACAGAGTGGCCCTTCAAACTACCCCTTTGTTCATGCCTATGCCACAGAATCAAATGTGAATCAGTCAGTCCAATTGCCAGTCTTCTTCCCAAATTTTGCTAATAAAGGGGAATATCTTTTGTGTATGCTAGATGTGCATAGACAAGTGCATTTCTACTTAGATAAGACAGGTCTGACCAGCTGTTTGTGGCATTCTCTCTTAACAAGAAGGGTCAGGTGGTGTCTAAAGTAACTGATGATGTTCTTCGTGTTTCACTGTTGCAGTCATCACACTTGGGTTATCTGCCTCCAGGTAGCACTCAGTCAGCCCGAATACCAGAGTGTTGGGATTTCTGCGTTGGATGTTGTCGCCTCTTCCATGATGTCAGGTCGTCAGGGGTATAAAACATGCAGCCGACGCCATT
This sequence comes from Protopterus annectens, assembly GCF_019279795.1. Taxonomy (NCBI): domain Eukaryota; kingdom Metazoa; phylum Chordata; order Ceratodontiformes; family Protopteridae; genus Protopterus; species Protopterus annectens. Next base: position 283,182,061 of record NC_056746.1, read on the forward strand.
ACATCAGTCTTTCTTGCCGAGAAGGAGCCAGAAGCAGAAGCAGTTCCCAAGTGCCGGTCGGCCACTACCTGAAATTTTCATTTTTCGAGTTTCAGACCTGAAGTTTTATAAAGCTAAGTACTCCATTGGGGATTCTTTTTCTTGCTCTAACCGATATCAGAAAAAATTAGCAATTGTCTTGCCTGTGGAAAGCAAATACCTCACAGAGATTTTCATTCTTACTGCGTCACCTGTTTAGGCTCAGACCAAGACATTCCAAGCTGTTGGTTTTGTGCCTTGTTTAATGCCCGAACCATTTGTCGTCAGGCTATTTTTGTAGCTAAATTCTTTTGCTCTCATTCTCTGTATTCTGAAATGGCTTCGATAAGCCATCCAACTACCGATCTTCCAAAAAAGCGCAAAGACAGAGACAGACCGCATAGGTCAAAAACTGCTGATGACGCTTCCGTTAAGCTTGTCGCTGTATTAAACGTCGGTTTGATTTTGCCCGACATTATTTTGGTAGAAAATTCAATTACACCATGCCATCGGAAATTCCGATGACCGCAATGCATAAAAAGCACAAGGACAGGCATCCGAGGCCCAAAACTGACGATGAGGCCTCTTCTAGGCCGGTCACCAGTTCTCCAGTTTTCAGCGAGGTGCCTACGCAGCCCCTGACGACTGCTTCCACAATACCACAGACCGCATCCGACTCCCACATGGAGCTGGCTGGGCCTTCGGACGCACTAGGCCTTCAGCTTACCGATCCTAAACCTACAGAGGGAATCGAAGTAGCTGAGCAATCCACAGTTACAGAGGGTGTTTTCAGACCTACCCAGTTAACCATTAAACCCTCTGTTAAGTCTAAGCCCCCCCTTAAAAGCCAAGAAACAGATGCAACTCTCTCCAGGACAGGCTTCCATGCCTAAGAAACAAATGCTAAAAATGGCCGAGGACCTAATCACCCTGATCAGGGGGTCCCATCCCCCTCCTGATAAAAGGCACAGACAGGATGCAGACTATGAATCTTCTGACCAGGTGTCCATTTCCTCTAACTCTTCCTCGGGCCTAGGATATTCTTTACCCCTTATGAGGATTCTGATGCTGAGGAATCAGTTCCGTCAGCCGCTCCACCTGAGGATTACTCCTTTGGGGAGACCTTACATACCATGAGGGAGCATTTCCATTGGGAAGGTCAGGATTACTCAGAATCCAAGAAAAGGCTCAGAGACTTCCTTTTATTGCCTCAACACAGACCTCTTGCTATCCCGCCAGTTTTAGACATTGTGGATGATGTGTACACTGAATCCAGTTTGAACCCTGACTCATTACCCCCAGCCCCAGTTAAACCTGATAGATATTACAGAGTCCCTGACTCTCACAAATTTCTGTACAAAAGCCCTGTTGCTGACCCTGAAACTATTTCTCAGGGACCCAAAGGGATTAAGGCCTCATCAGCAAAAAAAAAACAGTTCCCTTTGACAGAGATTCCAGAGCTTTAGACAGATGGGGAAAGAAGGTATATACGTCTGCAACTTTAGCAATGAAAGCCTTGAATTGCCAGTTTCACATGCTAAAATATCAGCAATTTTTGATGTCTCAGTTGAAACAAAAGATGCTTCCAGATTAAGATCCTCCTAACTTAAAAGAAATGCAGGATTTATTGCATGCTGCTGAACAAGTGGGAAAGCATACTTTGCAATGTGGGTTTGACTCCTTAGAGGCCTCCTGTAGAGCAGCAGTTACAGGCTCTGTCATTAGAAGGCATGCTTGGTTAAAAGAACATACGTTACCAGATCATGTTAAGGTAAACTTATTGGATGCACCTTTGCAGCGGGATGTGCTGTTTGGAGTTAAGGCAGAGGAGGTATTAAAGAAGTTGGAGGATAAGGCAAAATCTATGCAAACGGTGAAAGATTTCTTACAGGTTCAGCCTCCTTGTTTTAGCAGAAATTGGCCAACAAAGAATTGGTCCTTTCCAGTCACAGACAGACCTCAAAGGGGCAGATACAGATGTCCAAGAGGTAGACTTCAGACACAAGGGCCTTACAGGCCTCGACAATGGGGCACACCAGGCCAGAAAGAAGAAGACAGGCCTCAACCTTATTAAAAACAGACTCAATGACTTTCCACTATAGCTGCCAAACAGTTTTCTCTTGGCAGCCCCCTTAGGAGGAAAACTGGTACTTTTCTATCACAACTGGCATTGCTTTCTATCACAACTGGCATTGCATCACCAAAGACAAATGGGTTCTCAACATTGTATCTCAAGGTTACAGGTTCCATTTTCACACCCTGCCAAGGCTAAAAGGAATGCCAAATCTGCCACCAAATCAATGGGCAGAGGTTCAAAGACAAATTACAGCACTCATGATCATGAGAGCTATTCAAAAGGTACCACCACAGGAACAAGGACAAGGATTTTACTCAAGACTCTTTCTGGTTCCCAGAAAGGACAAAGCCTGGAGACCCATTATGGACCTTTCTGCACTAAATACTTACCTGGACGTACCGAAATTCAAGATGTTGACACTACAGCAGCTTCTTCCCATGCTGGGCAAGAAAGCTTGGCTAGTGACATTGGACCTCAAAGAGGCATACCTGCATGTCCCTATCAGACAAACTGCAGAAGATACCTCAGACTTGTAGCTGGTTCAATGCACTATCAGTTCTCTGCACTACCCTTTGGCTTATCTACTGCGCCCAGGGTCTTCACAAAGTGCCTGGCACCAGTAATTGCATTTTGCAGGCAAAAAGGAATTCAAATTTATCCATACCTGGACGACTGCCCGATTCAAGCAGAGAGCAAGGACATTCTACTAAAGCATCTGGCGTACGTAAAAAAGTTATTAAGTTGCCTGGGGTACACAGTAAACGAAAAGAAATCAAAACTAGTGCCCTCACAACAGATAATATTCCTGGGTGCCAGCTTGAACACAACAGACCCAGATGGCTTATGTCATGCCAGACAAGCAAGGACAACTGGCTCAATATTTTCAGTTAATGGCAACAAAGACCCAACTCCCTACAAGAAAAATTCTGCAGGCCTTGGGTTACATGGCATCTTGCATACTACTAATTCCATATGCCAGACTGCATATGAGGAAACTACAATGGTACCTAAAGAGCGTATGGTCTCAACACTGTCAAAGTTTGGAAACAGTTATACCACTAATTCCTTGCCTACAACAGGAGTTTCGATGGTGGGCACAAGCTTGTCACCTCAACAAGGGACAGCATTTCACTCAACCCACAGCCAGGCAAACACTGACAACAGATGCATTGGATTACGCCTGGGGAGCACACATGGCAGGAAAATGTATCCAGGGCAAGTGGCCCACAGAGCAAAGACATCTTCACATCAATCAAAAAGAGATGCTAGCTGTACAAAACACTATTATAGCTTTCAAGGACCTACTGCATCCAGGACAATTACTACTAAAGACAGACAACACCACAGTTATGTGGTACATAAGCAAGGGGGCACACATTCCTACACCCCCTGCAGACAAGCCATGACCTTGTGGAACACAGCTCTAAACTACCAAGTTCATCTGCAAGCACAATTCCTGCCAGGAGAGGAAAACACACTGGCAGACGACCTAAGCAGAAGCATTATGGACCCACATGAATGGAAACTGAATCCACAAATATTCAGAATGGTAACACAAAAATGGGGGAGCCTGGACATAGATCTGTTTGCTTCCCCAAAGAACTGCCAATTACAGAAATTCTGCACAAGGAGCTACCATCCACAAGCATGGAAAGTGGATGGCCTCTCATTCAGCTGGAAAAAAACTACAAGTATACGCTTTCCCTCCTTTACCTCTCCTCCCAAAGGTACTCATAAAAGCCAGGCAGGAAGAGCCAAAAATGATGCTGATTGCACCAGACTGGCCACGCTAGCACTGGTACCCAATCTTAAAGAACTTAGCACAAGAGCCACCCTGGATTTTGCCTCAAATCCCAGAGTTGCTGACACAGCACAACAATCAGATACTTCACAGCCAGCTAAATACCTTAAACCTAGCTGCATGGAAAATTCCCTAGTCAAGCAAGCAACGCCTCTCTCCAAAGCTGTTATGGATGTCATTCTGGAGGCCAGAAGGCCTAGCACCAGGAAAGCATACTCGGATAAATGGAAGAGATTCTGTGCCTGGAACCAAGCACACAGCCTTGACCCTCTTGTCCCAAACATTCCTCAGATACTGCAATACTTAACTGAGATGCTGGACAAGGGCCTCCCTTTTTCATCCATCAAGATCCATGTCTCAGCTATCTCTGCTCATTACAACACGGATCCACCAATTATTTTCTAATCCTTTGCTCAAACAATACCTCAGAGGGGCTAAAAACATAAGACCGCCCCGTAGAACACCTACACCAACTTGTGACCTCAACTTTGTTTTGGAAAAGTTAACTCTACCTCCTTTTGAGCCAGCTAACATAGCAGAAATAAAATACATCTCTTAGAAAACTGCTCTGCTACTGGCAATTACATCAGCACGAAGAGTTTCAAAATTACAGGCACTAATGGCAGTCGAACCTTTCCTCGTCTTCCACCAGGACAGGGTGTCTTTAAGAACTAACCCTACGTTTATGCCAAAGGTGGTATCAAGTGTGGCTCTGAACCAAACTATTCACTTGTCAACTTTTTATCCAAAACCACAGAACACGGGAGAAATTGCTACATTCTTTGGACATTCACAGACAGTTACGCTTCTACTTGGACAAAACCAAAGCTTTCAGAAAATCTGAGCAATTATTGGTAGCATACGCTGCAGGAGCACAGGGAAAAGCCATTTCAAAGCAGACTATTTCAAAATGGATAGGACACTGTATATGTTTCTGCTATACCCACCATGGGAAACCTGTACTTAGCAGCATTAGATCTCACTCCACCGGGGCAACAGCCACTTCAACTGCCTACCTCAGAGGAGTACCTACCAAGGATATTTTGGAAGCAACAACATGGAGTTCTGTGCATACCTTCACGAAACATTACCATTTGCCTTTATACTCCAAATCCAGAGCTGGCTTCGCCACTGCTGTACTGCAGGGCCTTATAGCCACCCCTAATGCCTTATAGATTCAACCTCCCTACCTCAGCTTTGGGATTCCACCCAAGTGTAATGACTGCAGCAGTGTAACACGATGAACATAGTACAGTTTTGTACCTACCATAAATGTAGATGTTCAAGTGTTGACACTGCTGCAGTCCATCTTACCCTCCCTCCTTCCCCTCTTACTTTCTGGTACTTACCTAGGACATCTACCCTTTTTACCTATGGGGAGTAACCTAAAAATGGTTGTTTGATTTTCTTTTGTATTGTTTACTAGCAATTTGAATTGCCAACCTATTTGGGGGCACCTGACATCTGGGGCAAGAAAAACTGAAGAAAATGGCGTCGGCTGCATCTTATATACCCCTGTCGCACTGACGTCAGGGAGGAGGCGACAGCAACCGATGCCGGACCAAGACTTTGGAACTCTGGCCAACTGCGGGACCTCCTAACGGCAGGATAACCCAAGTGTAATGACTGCAGCAGTGTCAACACTCAAACATCTACATTTATGGTAGGTACAAAACTGTACTGTCTCTACCTTGGATGGGTCCAGAGCCGCTGTGCAGGCACTGGCTTCTGAGGGTGTATTCCAACCTACCGATATTCATATTAAAACGACAGCTTAATTTCTTACTCAAACTACTGAGTTTCTCAGGCCCAGAGTTCGCACTACACCTAGAAAACCAAAGTCCAAAGCGCATGCTCATCCTCCCATGCCACAAAAACAAATGCTTAGAATGGCTGAAGACCTTATTATTCTAATTAGGGGAAGTTAGCCTTCCCCTGTCAAAAGACAAAGAATTGAATTTCCTTCTGATTCTACAGACCAGGAGTCTGATGACTCTGACACTTCTGATTACCAGGACATACTCTTACCCACCTATGAGGATTCAGATGCAGAGGAATCCATTCCCTCTGTCTCCCCTCCTGAGGATTTCTCTTTTGGTGAAGCCTTGCATACCTTAACAGAACATTTACACTGAGAATGCCAGGACTGTCCTCAGTCCAAAAAGAGACTCAGGGAATTTTTAGATTTGCCTCAGCACAGGCCTCTAGCTATACCCCCTGTCCTGTCCTGGGTATTGTAGACGTCTTCTTGGAGTCCAGTCTTACTGCTGACACCTTACCATCAGCTCCTAGAAAACCTGACAGGTACTACTGAGTACTTGAATCTCATAAATTTCTCTTTAAGAATCCTATTGTGGATCCAGAGACCATTTCCCAGAGACCTAAAGGCATTAAGGCGACTACAGCCAAAAACGCTACACCTTCAGACATGGATTCTAGAGCTTTAGACAGATGAGGTAAGAAGGTATATACCGCTGCAACTCTTGCCATCAGGGCTTTGAATTGCCAGTTTCACACGTTGAAGTACCAGCAACATATTATGGAACAAATTAAACAAAAATGGTGTTGCTTCCAGATTGTGCCAAAAATAAAGATTTACAAGAGTTAATGCATTCTGCAAACCAAGTTAGTAAACATACATTAAAATGTGGGTTTGATGCCTTAGAAGCATCTTGCAGGGCTGCTGTCACTGGGTCTATACTGAAAAGGCATGCTTGGCTAAAAGAACAAGTCTTGCCTGACCATGTCACAGCAAAATTACTAGATGCTCCATTAAATCAGAGCATTTGTTTGCACAAGAGCAGAAGAAGTTCTTAAAAAGATGGAAGAAAAAGCTTAATCTATGCACAGTCAAAAATTTCTTACAGGTGCAGCCACCCAGATTCAGTAGGCATTGGCCTTCAAATAACTGGTCCTTTCCAGTCCCTCTCAGGCCTTCCGTCCAAACCCAGAGGAAACAGACCACCTAGACTACAGTCTCAGGGTATGCAGAAATCTAAACAATGGTGTGTTTCCACTTCAAAACCAGGGAGTGGTAAGCCACCCCCTTGTGGAAAAAGTTCGCAATGACTTTCCGATTATCCTTCCCAGCCATGCCCAAGTACTTGTGCCCCTAGGAGGAAAACTCACCTTTCATGCAAAAATTTGGATGTCCATTAATCAGGACCAATGGGTTCTAAACATTGTATCCCAGGTATACAGATTCTACTTTCACTCACTGCCAACACCAAGCGGGTTGCCAGACCTTCCTCCAAACCAGTGGGCAGAAGCTCAAAAGCAAGTACTTTCCCTTCTCCATATCAGGGCTATTCAACCTTTTCCAGTAGAATAAAGGGGACAGGGTTTCTACTCCAGATTCTTCCTGGTGCCCAGGAAATAGAGCTCTTGGCGCCCTATCTTGGATCTATCAATTCTCAACACCTTTCTACTGGTCCCAAAATTCAAAATGCTTACACTGCAACAGCTTCTTCCTATGCTAGCCAAGGATGCCTGGTTATTCACTCTAGACTTAAAAGAAACATATCTGCACATCCCCATAAGGCAGTCTTGCAGGAAATACCTACGTTTCAGAGCAGGCTGTCTGCACTATCAGTTTTCTGCACTTCCCTTTGGCTTATCTACTATGCCCAGAGTATTCACAAAATGCCTGGCTCCAGCCATTTTATACTGCAGGCAGAGAAATATTCAAATCTACCCATACTTGGACGATTGCCTGATTCAGGCAGACAGTCAGGAATTGCTACTTCAGCACCTGGCATTTGTAAAAAGACTTCTAACTTCACTGGGATACACCATCAATGAAAATACACCACAACTGGTGCCCAGCCAACAAATTGTATTCCTGGGAGCAAGACTGAACACAACTTTCCAGATGGCATTCCTCACTCCAGAACAGCAGGTCCATCTGGCAAACTATTCCAAACTAATGGACACCAAAACCCAGCTATCTGCAAGGAAAATATTGCAAACCTTAGGGTTCATGGCCTCATGTTGTTGTTGTTGTGTCTTTCGTCTTTTCCCGGTTAGGAGTCGACACAGCGGAACTCCGGTCCTCTAATGATTGGCAGTAGATTTTTACATGCAGAGTTGCCGGCCCTGACGCACAACCTTCAACGAAGGGACGCCCATTCACGCATCTGCTAATTCCATATGCAAGATTGCATATGAGGAAACTTCAATGGTACTTAAAAAATTTCTGGTGTCAACATTCTCAGAACCTGGAAACAGTGATGCCTATCATTCCTTGTCTAAGGGCAAAGTTCCTTTAGTGGCATAAACATACAACCACAACAAGGAACTTCCTTTCACTCAACCACACGCCGCCCAAACCCTGACAACAGACACATCAGACTATGAATGGGGGGCTCACATGGCAGGCAAATGCATTCAAGGCAAATGTAGCCCAGAACAAATTCCCCTACATATCAATCAGAAAGAGATGCTAGCTGTACAGAATGCTCTGGCAGTCTTCAAATACCTTATTCTTCCAGGACAGCTCCTGATAAAGACAGACAACACCATAGTTATGTGGTACATAAACAAGCAGGGTGGGACTCATTCTTACCCACTCTGCAGGTTAGCCATGGCTCTGTGGAACACAGCCTTGAGCATCCAAGTGCACCTACAAGCTCAATTCCTGCCAGGCAAGCAACATTCACTGGCAGACAACTTAAGCAGAAATCTACTGGATCCTCACAAGTGGAAACTGGAACGCAACTCATTCAAACTTCTAACCTAGAGGTGGGGAACTCCGGAGGTGGACCTTTTTGCCTCCCCCCAAAACCACCAATTGAACAAATTTTGCACCAGGAACCCTCACAGCAGAGCCTGGAAGGTGGACACCCAATCCTTTACATGGGAAAACCTCTCAGCTTATGCCTTTCCTCCTCTCCCTCTCCTCTCAATAGTACTACTCAGATCAAATAGGACAGACCAAGGGCAATCCTTATTGCACCAGACTGGCCACGCCAGCACTGGTACCCACTCCTACCCAGTCTGACAGTAGTGCCACCCTGGCATCTACATCAGACACCTTTACTGCTGTCTCAGCAGGAGGGACAGATTTTGCATCCACAGCTGCAAACCCTAAACCTTGCAGCCTGGCTTAACCCATGAATACACCACCAGCATCCCTCAGCAAACAGGTGCTGGACATCATCCTTGAGGCCAGAAGGCCTAGTACTAGGAAATCTTATGCTGAAAAGTGGAAATGATATTGTTCTTGGGAGTCAGTCTCAGGGAAAGGACACAGCTGTGCCCAACTTACCTCAAATCCTTGATTACCTAGCAGAGCTGCCCCACAGAGGCCTATCCTTCTCATCCATTAAGATTCCTGCCTCTGCCATCTCAGCTCATTATAATACTGAGCCTCCTCTCTTTTCTCACCCTCTCATCAAGCAGTTCCTGAGAGGAGCTAACAATTTAAGGCCCCCTAGGAGAGCTCCCACCCTGGTCTGGGACTTTAACTTTGTACTGAAAAAGCTCACACTTCCCCCTTCGGAACCTGCTGCTTCAGCAGAGTTAAAATTCCTCTCTTGGAAAACAGCCTTACTTCCAGCTATTGCTTCAGCAAGAAGAGTGTCTTGAGTTGCAGGCACTAATGGCGGTGGAGCCCTTCATTATTTTCCATGCCAACAGGGTTTCCCTCAGGACTAACCCTTCCTTTATGCCCAAGGTGATATCCAGTGTGGCTTTAAACCAATCCATCCATTTGCCAACCTTTTTCCCTAATCCTCATAATAGAGGGGAAAGGATCCTGCACTCTTTGGACGTGCACAGACAGCTCAGGTTCTACCTTGACAGGACTAAGCTTTTCAGAAAATTTGACCAGCTACTAGTCAGCTTTGCTACAGGGGCAGAGGGCATGGCCATTTTGAAGCAAACCATTTCCAAATGGATAGCACACTCCATCCATTTCTGCTACAAGCACCATGGAAATCCTACCCTTCTGGGGATCAGAACTCATTCCACTCGAGCTACTTCAACCTCTACAGCATTTCTCAGGGGGGTCCCCACCAGGGACATCCTGGAAGCTGCAATCTGGAGTTCTGTATACACCTTTACAAAGCATTACCACTTACTAAATCCAGAGCTGGATTTGCAACAGCAGTCTTGCAAGGCCTGCTAGCCAGCCCCAACACTTCTTGACTGCCTCCACCCTTCTTCATCTTTGGGAATCAACCCAAGTGTGATGACTGCAACAATGAAACACGAAGAACATAGTACAGTTGTGTACACTTACCATAAATGTAGATGTTCAAGTGTATTCACTGTTGCAGTCCTGGTTTCCCTCCCTCCAGCCCCCTAGTTTTCTCTATCCTTCTATGGCCATTTTTAATGGCATGGTATTTAGTTTTTAATGGTGGTGTTCCACACCATATACTAGCTTCCTATTTGAGGGACTCCTGACATTTGGGGCAAGAAAAACTGATGTAATGGCTTTGGCAGCCTGTTTTATACCCCTGATGACCTGACGTCATGGAAGAGGCGACAGCATCCGACGCAGAAATCCCAAGACTCTGGTATTTGGGCCCACTGAGGGCTACCTGCAGGCAGATAACCCGTGTGTGATGACTGCAACAGTGAATACACTCGAACATCTACATTTATGGTAAGTGTACACAACTGTACTTCTCCTATTGGATTTCGATGTGCATTTCCTTTTCTTACTCATCTAAAGGTTTATCCTTACCAAGGCCAATTAGGGCTCATTCCACTAGGTCAATGGCTATGTCAGCTGCCTATCTTGCCCATCATTGCATAGATGACATTTGTGCAGCAGCCACCTGGTCTTCTCCTCATACTTTTGACAGTCACTACAAGCTTGACATTGTCTCCTGGAACAGGGCTTCCTTTGGCTGCACAGTTCTCCGACATATCCCTCCATGAAGCTGCCCAGGATTTAAGGTAGCTGGGGACTTAGACCAAACAGTGAGGAGTAGTGATGCAGATAACATCAGATAAAGAGTTATGTACTTACCATAGCTTGGCATCTGTGTTATCCTGTGTCACTATTCGTCACTATCCCCTCCCTTTGTCCCCCTGCCTATAGGATCTAGAGGATATGGAGATGTCCTCCCTGGTGGTTAAAGCCTTCCTTCGCTGCTTTCTATCTTAGGGAAAACTCAATCTGAGGGGGTTAGAGGGCAGCAATGGATCATTGGAGTTGGAGGAGCTTGAGCTTAGAAGGTGTCTAAATTTGCCGGCTCAGATCCGATGTCGGATCCAAGACCCAAGAGTGATGAATAGTGACATAGGACAACACAGATACCAAGTTATGTAACTCTTTTTATCTACGCAACTCTATCTCATGCCTCCATTATAATATTCTGAGGATGAGAATGACAGATGTATCTACTCAGATCAGATGTCGTCTTCATTTGAGTTATAATATTGATGACAATTGTTCTGTATCATTTTATTCCTATCCAGAGGATGTAGCTTTTGGGATATGAATTTAATAAAAGAACACTTGACAGTCATCAACAAAACTTCCATCCTGTAACCAAAGATATGTCAGATTCTTAAAACTTAAACAGCTAAACCATTCAATCTTTCGTTGACTATTTAATATAATTTTCCGAAAGCCTGATGCAATATCATTTGCTTCCAAAGAAAGACAGATTTTACTGAAACTAGAGGAAGAATGTCTGTTTATATATGAGCCTAGGGAACTGCAAGTGTAGAATTAGATTCTAATAGAGGGTTAGATGTTACCCCCTGCATTAAGAACTCTTCCATCAGGAAAATAAAGCTTGGTATTTCACAGATACGGGAAAAGGTTTACAAAAGAATATTTTAAACCACTGAATCTCATCTTTCAAACTTTTTTCTTATGGACTCAACAAAATTGTATTTGATTCTGTTATTTAGCTTATATTATTCACTGACTGAAATGTGCTGTACTTTGTTCATTGATGATGTATGGGTTATATCCTGCCAGGGATATGACAAGCAGCCAGCTTCCAAAGCTTAAGGGCATCTTCCACATGCCCTAACCACTAAACAGCTTGAGAAGAGTGATACAAGTCAGTGGTTAGGAATCAAAACTTTCAGAATATTCTTGCCTTTGAAGTCCGCGTTTCCTGCGGGCACCAAGTGGTCAGTCAGTTAACACTTCTACAAGGCTGGGCAGGTAAGTGCCTCACTGGGGAATACCTTCCACTTTACCAGTTTTTATGAAGAAAATGTTAGCTTTTCAGTTAGAAATTATTACTAATGGATTTATATTTTTATTTAGTGTTCCTTGTGTGGAAATACCTTTTAAAATTGTATCTGTTTTTTTTTTTTGGTAGGGATGTGGACCATGCTTTGTGCTGTTTGGTTCTCTCTCCGCCCAGTCCACAAAAAAGTTATATGGCAGTCTTCAAGATGGATTCCTCTTTGCCTCACCTGCCTATGAGTGACCTTGATGTAGCCATTTCTGGTACCATAGACCGCTCATCAATTTATCTCAATCTCTCTGGTTTTGCTCATTGAGAAGCTGCTAAGGACATGTCCTCTGCAGCTGTTTAGCTGTCATCATTGTGCAAGGGAGAGCCACACTTGTTAGTGTCTGTGGAGGGAGTGGATGATGCTCTACAACAAAGCCACCTTAATGAACTTGATTCCCAGGAAAGGGGGCAATCATTGAGTTGGTATTTTTCTGGGGGTCTCATAGTAAAATAAATAGTTTGATATTTTTTTCTTTTGTTTCACATAAGGTAGACAGGGAGGATTGACTTAGTTTTGCTACGGGTTTATTTCATGCCTTTCACTGTTTGCATTCTGTGTCTTCCCATAATTTTAAAAGAAAAAGATATTCCTTTCTCTCTCATATTCTGATTCTCAGTCTAAGGGACAGGAGTTAAACTAGATTGTGTTTCTCAAGTTCCTGTGGTACTGGGGGGGCAGATTCTGTCAGATCCCCTTCCTAAAGAATTATCTTTTTCTAATACTATTACCAGAATGGAGGAGTTATTTCAATGGGAGCAAAAAGAAATACCAGAATCCCAGCAAAAATGTAACTTACTATTGGTGGATTTCTTCTCAGCCTGCAATTGTTCCTACTATCTTGCCAGCATTGGAGGATGCTTCTTGTCAACCAACAATGTGCCTGACAGTCAGCCTCCTGCCCTAAGCAGTCTAATAATTATGTAAGGTTTCTCAGACCTACAGTGTTATTTTTTTCAAAACCTAAATCAGATGCTGCTGTGATTTCTTTTTCAAAACCATCTTCTGTCAAACACTGTTTGGCAGCTAACCCTGTTCCAGCTGATAAATATGGAAAGGTATATAAGTTTGAGAAGAAAGTTTAAACTTCTTCCACCATAGCCTTCAGGATAGGGAATTGTCCAGCTCACATGTCATAGTTTTAGTTGGCTTCTTTTGATAATATGAGAAAGTTAATTGTGAACTTCACTTCCTCAGAGACAGTCATCTCTGATTTTCTTAATATCGTCTGTGTCTGATAACCAGACACTTCTTAACATGTTCATATGACACTGTTGATGCTGTATATCTAGAGTAGCTGCTAGTGGGTAAATGATGAGAGCTGTCTGGCAATGTTCCCAGAATTTAAGAGATTGTTAAAGCTGAGATCTTGACGGCTACCTTGGTTAAGGCAGTATTTGGTCCTTCCTCTGCTGAGGTCCTTGAAAAGGTTTAATGAAAGGATAAAGTTAATTAAGAAAGTTATCAAGATTTTTTTCATCCCCAAATTGCAACAGAAACTTTCCTTCCAGTTCAGCCTCATTGTTTATGAAACAAAATCAAAAATCTAATCAAGGCAAAGGTAAACAACATTTCATAAAGCAACTGGTAGGGAGGTTCAGAAAAGAAGTGATGATTCTCCCAGAATAAAGGACAAGCAAAAAAAAGCATACTGTGACTGTATGTCCCTTTATATGTTTCCTCTTCCCATCCTTGCATTCCAGTAAAGCTGTCCCAAAGTCTGGGTCTTCACTTCCCTCTGTGGCAACAGATAACCTTAGACAGTTGAAGTCTGAGAATCATTCAGAAAAGTTACATTTGGTAGCGGGGCTACCCCCTTTTCAAAGGATTCCTCTGCATTTGTCCAATCAAATGTCTTTCTTCCAATCATATATCAAATGCTGTCTCAGGGAGTTAATGGGCTGTCCCTCCAGATCAAATAGGGAAAGGCTTCTGTTCAGGAATCTTTTCGGTGCCAAAGAAAGATGGAGCTAGAAGGCCTGTCCTAAACCTTTCTTTTGTAAAACGTTATATCAAAATCCCAAAATTCAAAATGCTTTCTGCAGTCTGTTACATCTCAGTTCACTTCTCAGTTTTTAGTAACTCTGGATTTAAAAGATGCTTTTCACCAAATTCCAATACTGTTTTTTTTTCTTCTTGTCTGGTCCAATTTCCTGATTTACCCTTTGGCTTGTCTGTAATTCCAAAGGTGTTTACAAAATGCCTGGCTCCTGTAGTAGCCCATTTCGGAATGCAGAGTGTTGACATTGCTCCGTATTTAGACTGTCTTGTTTTTGCTGATTGTTTTACAAGTTGTCAAGAATCTCTGGATTGATTAAATAACCAATTTCTTAGTTTGGAATTTCAGGTTAGCCTAGAAAAATCTCTCATTCCATCTTGCAGGATAGTCTATCTGTTATTCTTCTGGATACATTACTCATGATGGCCTTTCTTTCCCAGGACAAAACTGAATTTTACAAGAAAAAAAATGTGATATTCTCCACCCAGTCTCTGACTTCTTCCAGGGAGTATCTTAGTATTCTGGGTTTCATGGCTTCTAGAATTCTCATAAGAAAAATTCAGTGGTTTCTCAAATCATTTTGAATCCAGTATCAATGCCCCCTATCATTTCAGATTCCAGTACTAGAATTTGTAAAAAGAAAGTTATTCTGGTGGTTGGACCAGTTATCTCCCATCTTAGTCTTCCCTTCTCCTTTCCAGCCCCTACTCATTCTATAACCATAGATACCTCAGACTTTGCTTGGGGACCATTTCCAAGTGGGTGAAAGTTCAGGATCCAGTGGTCCATGGAAAAACTGGACAGACTGAAACACATAAATGTTGAAGAAATGATGCTGCTAATAAATGTTCTCAAATCTCTAAATCATCTTTGAGTCCCAAACCCTCTACTTATAATCTCAGACAACACTGCAGTAGTATACATAAATGGGGGGACCAGATCCTATCCCCTTTGCAGATTAGCTATGGTAGCCTGGGAACTAGCAACTCACTACAGTCTATCCCTACAGGCTACTTAGATTCCGTTGGAGAAGAATGCTGTTGCAGACAAGCTGAGTAGGACCAGGACAGAGCATCATGAATGAAAGTTGAACCTGGGGTCTTACAGGAATTGAGCCACCTGAGAGGAGCTCAAGTAGATTTGTTTGCCTCCATCCTCAACAGACAGTTGAAGAAATTCTACTGTAGAATTCCCTGCACAAAGGCCCAGAAGACCAATGCCTTTTCATTCCCGTGGACAGGGACATTTGTGTGCAGCTTTTCCTGATAGCCAGGGTTCTTCCAAAGATTCAGAAGGACTCAGAGGACAATTGTAGTAACCTCCTGTTGGCTCAGGCAACAATAGATGTTCTTCGTGTTTCACTGTTGCGGTCATCACACTTGGGTTGTCTGCCTGCAGGTAGCCCTCAGTCACCCTGAATACCAGAGTCTTGGGATGTCCGCATCGGATGCTGTTGCCTCTTCCATGACGTCAGGTCGTCAGGGGTATAAAACATGCATCTGACACCATTACATCAGCTTTACTTGCCATGTGGGAGCCTGAAGCAGTAGTAGTTTGCAAGTGCCGGTCAGCCGCTACCTGAAATTTTCGTTTTTCGAATTTCAGACCTGAAGTCTTCTAAAGCTAAGTACCCCGTTGGGGCTCCTTTTTTTCTTGCTCTAACCGATGTCAGAGAAAGTTAACAATTGTCTTGCCTGTGGAAAACAAATACCTCACAGAGATTTTCATTCTTACTGTGTCATCTGTCTAGGCCCAGACCACGACGTTCCTCGCTGTAGGTTTTGTGCCTTGTTTAACACCAGAACTGTTCGTTGTCGGGCTATCTTTGTCGCTAAATTTTCATTCTCATTCTCCGTATCCCCAAAATGGTTTTGATAAACTATCCAATTACCGATCCACTGAAAAAAACGTAAGGATAAAGACAGAGACAGACCACATAGGTCCAAAACTGCCGACAACGCTTCTGTTAGGCTAGTCACCAGTCCGCCGGTACTCAGTGAGGCACTTTCGCAGCCCCTAATACCCACTTCTACAGATTTGCAGACCTCTGCTGAGACTCAATCGGAGTCCGGTATGCCACAAGATGCTTCTTCGACTATGAAACCTGCGTATGTCTCTACCTTGGATGGGTCCAGAGCCGCTGTGCAAGCACCAGCTTCTGAGGGTGTATTCCGACCTTCTGATGTTCGCATTAAACCTTCAGCTTTGTTTTTGACTAAAACTACTGAGTTTCTCAGGTTCAGAGTTCCCACTACGCCTAGAAAACCGACTACCAAAGCGCATACTCAAGCCTCCTTTTCACAGAAACAAATGCTTAGAATGGCTGAAGACTTTATAACTTTAATTAGGTGGAAGCCAGCCTTCCCCCTCTAAAAGACAAATAATTGATTTTCCTTCTGATTCTACAGACCATGAGTGCGATGACTCTGATCCCTCTGATTACCAGGACGTACCCTTACCTACTTATGAGGATTCAGATGGAGAGGATTCCATACCCTCTGCCTCCCCTCAAGAGGACTTTTCTTTTGGTGAAACCTTGCATACTTTAAGACAGCATTTCCACTGGGAATGCCAGGACTACCCTCAGTCCAAAAAGCGACTCAGAGCATTTTTAGACTTGCCTCAGCACAGGCCTCTAGCTATGCCCCCTGTCCTGGACATTGTAGATGATGTCTTCATGGAATCCAGTCTTACTCCTGATACTTTGCCATCAGCTCCTAGAAAGCCTGACAGGTACTACAGAGTACCTGACTCTCACAAATTTCTCTTTAAGAATCCCACTGCAGTAAAGGCATTAAGGCTACTACATCCAAAAACCCTACCCGTTCGGACAGAGATTCTAGAGCTTTAGATAAGATGGGGTAAGAAGTTATATACCTCTGCTGCTCTTGCCATCAGGGCTTTGAAATGCCAGTTTCACATGTTGAAGTGCCAGCAGCATATTATGGAACTAATTAAACAAAAAATGTTGTTGCTTCCAGATATACAGAAAATAAAGATTTACAAGAGTTAATGCATTCTGCAAACCAAGTTAGTAAACATACTTTGCTGTGTGGTTTTGATGCCTTAGAAGCATCTTGCAGGGCTGCTGTCACTGGGGTCTGTACTGTGAAGGCATGCTTGGCTGAAGGAGCAAATCTTGCCAGACCATGTCAAAGCAAAATTACTAGATGCTCCATTAAACCAGGTAAGTTTGTTTGGAGAAAAAGTAGAAGAAGTTCTTAAAAAGATGGAGGAAAAAGCTAAATCTATGCAAACTGTTAAAGATTTCTTACAGGTGCAACCACCTAGATTCAGTAGACATTGGCCTTCTAAAATGTGGTCCTTTCCAGTCCCTCCCAGGCATTCTCAGTGCAAACCCAGGGGCAACAGGCCACCAAGACTACAGTCTCAGGGTATGCAGAGATCTAAACAATGGAGTGGTCCCTCCTCTAAAACAGGGAGTGATAAGCCATCCCCTTACGGAAAAAGTTCGCAATGACTTGTCTATCTTGCTTCCCAGCAAGGCCCAAGTACTTGCACCCATAGAAGGAGAACTCACCCTGCATGCAAAAAACTGGATGTCCATTACCCAAGACCGATGGGTCCTAAACATTGTATCCCACGGATACAGATTACACTTCCACTCACTGCCAACCCCAAGTGGGTTGCCAGACCTTCCTCCAAACCAGTGGGCAGAGGCTCAAAAGCAAGTACTTTCTCTTCTCAGTATCAGGGCTATAAACCTGTGCCAATACAGCAAAGGGGACAGAGGTTCTACTCCAGACTGTTCCTGGTGCCCAGAAAAGAGGGCTCTTGGCACCCTATCCTAGATCTGTCAATTCTCAACACCTTCTTGGTGGTCCTAAAATTCAAAATGTTGACTCTGCAACAGCTTCTTCCTATGCTTACCAAGGACGACTGGCTAGCCACCCTAGACTTAAAAGAAGCTTGTCTCCACATCCTCATAAGGGAATCTTGCAGGAAATATCTATGTTTCAGGGCAGGCTGTCTGCACTATCAGTTCTCTGCACTTCTCTTTGGCTTAGCTACTGCGGCCAGGGTATTCACACAGTGCCTGGCTCCAGCCATTGCATACTGCAGGCAGAGAAATATTCAAATTTACCCATAATTGGACGGTTGCCTGATTCAGGCAGACAGTCAGAAACTGCTACTTCAGCACCTGGCATTTGTAAAGAGACTTCTAACTTCTCTGGGGTACACCATCAACGAAAAGAAATCACAACTGGTGCCCAACCAAAAGATTGTATTTCTGGGAGCAAGCTTGAACACAACTTCCCAGATGGCATTCCTAACACCAGAAAAACAGGTTTATTTGACAAACTACTTCAAACTATTGGCCACCAAAACCCAGCTATCTGCAAGAAAAATACTGCAAGCCCTAGGGTTCATGGCCTCATGCATTCTACTAATTCCATATGCAAGACTGCATATGAGGAAACTTCAGTGGTACTTAAAAAGTCTCTGGTGTCAACATTCTCAGGACCTGGCAACACTGATTCCTATCATTCCTTGTCTAAGGACAGAGTTCCTTTGGTGGGCAGAGGCATGCAACCACAGCAAGGGACTTCCTTTCACTCAACCCCTTGCCACCCAAACCCTGACAACAGATGCATCAGATTATGCATGGAGGTTTGACATGTCAGGCAAAAGCATTCAAGGCAAATGGAGCCCAGAACAAATTCCCCTGCATATGAATCAAAAAGAAATGTTAGCTGTACAGAATGCTCTGACAACCTTCAAATACCTTATCCTTCCAGAGCAACTCCTGATAAAGACAGACAACACCACAGTTATGTGGTACATAATCAAGCAGGGGGGAACTCATTCCTACCCACTCTGCAAGTTAGCCAAGGCCCTTTAGAACACAGCCTTGAGCAACCAAGTGCACCTGCAAGCTCAATTCCTGCCAGGCAAGTAAAACTCACTGGCAGACGACTTAAGCAGAAATGTACTGGACCCACACGAGTGGAAGCTGGAACCCAACTCATTCAAACTTCTAATCCACAGGTGGGGGACTCCAGAGGTGGACCTCTTTGCCTCCCCCCAAAACCATCAATTGAGCAAATTGTGCACCAGAAATCCCCACAGCCAAGTATGGAAAGTGAATGCCCTATCCTTTACATGGGAAAACCTCTCAATTTATGCCTTTCCCCCTCTGCCCCTCTTCTCAGAAGTACTACTCAAGATCAAACAGGACAGGCCAAGGACAATCTTTATTGCCCCAGACTGGCCACGCCAGCACTGGTACCCACTCCTACACAGTCTGACAGCAGTGCCACCCTGGTAACTACATCAGACCCACTCCCTGCTGTCCCAGCAGGAGGGACAGATTTTGCATCCACAGCTGCAAACCCTGAACCTTGCAGCCTGGCTTATCCCCTGAATACACCATCAGCAACCAGGTGATGGACGTTGTCCTTGAGGCCAGAAGGCCTAGTACCAGGAGATCCTATTCAGAAAAATGGAAAAGATATTGTTCTTGGAGCCACTCTCAAGGAAAGGACACAGCTGTGCCCAACCTACCTCAAATCCTGGATTACCTAGCAGAGCTACTCCACAAAGGCCCATCCTTCTCATCTATTAAAATTCATGCCTCTGCCACCTCAGCTCATTACAATACTGAGCCACCTCTATTTTCTCATCCTCTCATCAAACAGTTCCTGAGAGGAGCTAACAATTTAAGGCCGCCGAGGAGAGCTCCCACCCCACCTGGGACCTTAACTTTGTACTAGAGAAGCTCACGCTTCCCCCTTTTGAGCCTGCTGCTGCAGCAGATTTAAAATTCCTCTCTTGGAAAACAGCCTTACTTCTAGCCATCACTTCAGCAAGAATAGTGTCTGCGTTACAGGCACTACTGGCTGTGGAACCTTTCATTATTTTCCATGCGGACAGGGTTTCCCTTAGGACTAACCCATCATTTATGGCAAGATAGCATCCAGTGTGGTTTTAAACCAATCCATCCATTTACCAACCTTTTTCCCTAATCTTCAGAATAAAGAGGAAAGGATTCTGCACTCCTTGGACGTGCACAGACAACTCAGGTTCTACCTTAACAGAACTAAACCTTTCAGAAAATCTGACCAGCTGCTAGTCAGCCTTGCTACAGGGGCAGAGGGCAAAGCCATTTTAAAGCAAACCATTTCCAAATGGATAGCACACTGCATTCATTTCTGCAACAAAACACCATGGAAAACCTACCCCACAGGAGATCAGAACTCATTCCACTAGGACTACCTCTACAGCATTTCTCCGGGAAGTCCCTACCAGGGACATCCTGGAAGCTGCAACTTGGAGTTCTGTACACACCTTTACCAAGCATTACCACTTACCTATTTTTTTTCCTAAATCCAGAGCTGGATTTGCCACAACAGTCTTACAAGGCCTAATAGCCAGCCCCAATACTTATTCACTGCCTCCACCCTTCCTCAGCTTTGGGAATCAACCCAAGTGTGATGACTGCAACAGTGAAACATGAAGAACATAGTACAGTTGTATACACTTTCCATAAATGTAGATGTTCGAGTGTATTCACTGTTGCAGTCCTGGTTACCCTCCCTCAGGCCCTCTGACTTTTCTATTCTTTCTACCTATTCTCTTTTTGGCCATATCGTATGGCAATGGTATTTACTTTTTACTGGAGGTGTTCCACACCATGTAATTGCTTCCTATTTTGGCGGCTTCTGACATCTGGGGCAAGAAAAACTGATGTAATGGCGTTGGCTGCATGTTTTATACCCCTGACGACCTGATGTCATGGAAGAGGCGACAGCATCTGACGTGGAAATCCCAAGACTCTGGTATTCGGGCTGACTGAGGGCTACCTGTAGGCAGATAACCCAAGTGTGATGACTGCAACAGTGAATACACTCGAACATCTACATTTGTGGTAAGTGTACACAACTGTATTTTCTTCCTTCTTTTGAAAATGGCCAAGAGCAATTACTACAAGCTGAGTCATTGGATAGACTTAATGTCTGATACAACCCAGCCTTCAATTTCTTCAACCCACTGCCTAGATGATAAAATTTGAATACATTTAGCCACCTGTTTTCTGAGGGTATTGCAGCAAGTATTAAATGAGGGTAGGAATCCTGCTACTAGAAAGCCGTATTTGGCTAATTAGAAAAAAATTTCAAGTTGGTGCCAAAGAAAAAAAAACAGGACAGCACTTCTCGTTTTAGTATTTGTGTGAATTGTTATCCTCTGGCCTGTCTTACTCTTCTACCGAAATTCATCTCTTGGCTATCTAAGTTTGTCTGCCCATAGATGCCATTTTCTGCTCTGCCCTGAAATGAAGCAGTTCTTGAAAGGGGTTTTGGTATCTCCCCTCCTAGAAGATGAGTGGCACCTTCTTGAAATATTAATTGTATACTGGTGAAGCTTTTTTCCTTTTGAACCTGCTCATGAGGTTCATCAGACGTTCTTCTCTTAGAAAAGACTGCTAGTCATTCCTCTGACTTTTGCTAGAAGCCTATCTGAGTTATAATCTCTTATGATGATTCAACTTTATCTAATTTGTTCATAAGGATATGGTAACTTTGAGAACAAATCCTTAATTTATGCATAAAATGATTTCAGTGTTTATCTTGACCCAGTCTATACTCTCCCTGTATTCTATCTAGAACCAAAAAATAGTGTTCAAAGATTTTTACACACACCTGATGTTCACAAGCAGTTCAGATACTGCAGTGAAAGGACACATGCCTTTGGGAATTCTAGTCAGCTGTTTGTTTCCTGTGAAGGTAAGAAATAGGGGACAGTCAGTGTCAAAAAAATTTCTATATGGTTTTCCCAGGATATTTCTTTTTGTTACTCTCACCATAACAAAGACACTTTCAGGCAAGGTCAAAGATCACTATACTAGGACTTTGGCTACTTCTGTTGTTTTTGGAAAAGAAAGGACTCTAGAAATGTAGTAGAATCAATAACTTGATCTTCTTTGCACACTTACACTGAGCACTACAAATTAGACTCTTCCTGTAGGTCCAGAATAGGCTTTGCTAGGACTATTCTCCAGGGGATCCTGGACTTTAATCCTCTTCCTTTCTCCTCTCTTTCTTTCTTTCTAAACTCTGGTAGTCTACCCTTGTAGCTTAAGTTACTGTAACAGTGATCTAATGATGAACATAGTACAGTTCTGTAGGTACCCTTAACCATAGAAGCAGATGTTTTAATAGCTCACTTTTACTGTAGGAATTTCTGTACTCCACCTCCCTTATTTTATTATGTTTTATGCTGTGACATGGATATTTCTCATTCATTTTTTTTCCTAGCACATAATTAGCATGCAGGTCTTAAGCATCCTTTACTCGTAAGGCAAGAAAGCACTGAAGGCACCTTATCCCACTTAATTCATACTACTCTCCTCAGGCTGTTCTGTAGTTAGAGTATGTAAAAGGTTCCCTTAAGCGTTGGAAGCAGAACAGTTGTCATATCCTGTACAGGATATTACCCATAGGCTACTGCAACAGTGATTTAGTCAAATATCTACTGTTATGGTAGGTTTAATTACATAGCTGCACTTTTCTGATTATTAAAGCTCAACTACCAAATATTTTCACTGAGAACTTTGCCATTGTGCAATAGCCTGTGGTCACTACATACAATCCTGGCCCCAGTATTGCAGGAGGCCCAACTCTCAAAAGTATTCATTGAGAACTTTATCATTGTGCAGTATAAGCACGTTCAACATGAAGAACATTGCCATGTATTAACTTTAGTCAGAAATGTGGCTGCCTTGTGCTGAAACGTGGCTGTGATAGTCATCCCCAAAGTAAGGGGCCACTTACTAAGTTGACCACTATCCCTTGTCTTGAGCAATAGATTACACAGTATATGCCAGTTAGTCTCCGTAGCTTTCTGATTTCTGCATTCAGTGAATGAAAGAAGACCTGTTCTTTACGGTGACTATAAACTGCTCTCTGTAATTGACCTCATCTTACTCTACTGTTGTACTTCCTGCATACACATTTCACTTGTGATACCCATTCTGTAACCCTCCCCAAACAAAATTACTTCCATCATACAAAAGCTCACGTTTGTAGTTTCCTAATTCCATCTAACATTTTGTATCATTCCCAACATCCTTTTTCTCTCCCATACTGCTTTGCACTGTATCCATTCATAAGCAGACTCTTTCCCAACAGCACCTGTCTGTTATACTATATTTCAACTTCTAATTTCCCCAAATAACCGTCACTATGTCCTATCTTAACTGCATCCTTAGGGTCTATCCTTTCAAGCCCCTCTATTTTTCACATTTCAGAAACATAAGAGAAGTTACTGGGACAGCCGAACTCTCTTCATAGAATATGTTTTCTTTCTACCAACTTTAAGACTCCACCACCACTAAATATCCTACAGCCCTTCAAATTCTTGCATCCTTCTTGATTAGTACTTCCCCATGATCTGATACCAATAAAATGCAAATCCCTCTACCCAGTCATGCTGCTGTTCACCTTATCCTTTATTCTTCTCCTACTGAGCCATCTCTCATTGTGCCATGGCTCTCAACATCTCTCCAACTCTGTCACAACCACCTATTTCCTCCTTAAACTCTCACACATCACACTAAACATATTTAATAATGCCCCTCATGTTTATCCCAAATATAAACTGATTATCTCCATTTTAATTCAAATTAAGGTAAAATTCAGTGAAAAAATACTCTCCAAAAAACAAGACTCAAAAATACCTCAGTATACTGAAATCCTCCTAAGAGGAGACATTCACCCTAATCCTGATCTCACCTATTGCAACCAACATCAAGACAATTCTTTTCCACACAGCACTCTTAACCACACAACAGTTAACTCCCAACCCTAACAATCTAACTTTTGCTACCATAAATATTAGAAACATAAGAAGTAAAACTACTGAACTGCATGCCTAGATTATCCAACAAAAGCCTAATATTCTCGCTATAACTGAAACTTGGGTTAAACCTTGCATAAAGGATTCCAAAATTACACCATCACTACATCATCTGTAATGACCTTGTAAACAGGAAAGATGGTAGCATCGATTTACTATTTCCCACAACTACCATATTTCCCCCTCCAAACAACTAATACCACAATTCAGTTAAGCAGAGCTCCTTATTACTTTTCAGATAAACAAAAGTAAAAAATATATATTACTGTCTTCTACACCCCTCCTACTGACAATACAGCTACACTGGAAGATATCCTATATTGGTATTCATAGCAGTTCCACATGAAAAAGATACTATTAGATCATGTCAATATCAGTTGATTGAACACAACCTCTAATTCCCCTTCATCTAGCATGAAGTTGTACAGTTTCACAAAACTAATTAATAGTCCTTCACATAGCAAGAATCAAATTCCTTATTAGGCTGAATCCTAGTATCAGATCCTAGCAAATTCACCACCACAGGTACAATGTCAGACTCTTTCAGTGACCATCTCCCAGGTTATATAACCACAGATAGCACACATCCACTTAAACAGCAGGTTTATAAAACAGCACACAATCTATCCAAGTTTAACCCAGAAATATTCATTGCTGCTTTACCATCTCTTAACCGGAATATCCTAAAAATCCTCCCCTTAGATGATGCTGTAAATGAATTCAATACATCTTTCCTAAGTATTCTGAATAGTCTTGCACCTCCTTATCATGAGACACTAAAAACAAATAATGCAATTTGCCTGTCCTCAAAGAGTAGAATGCTAATGCAGGATAGAGAAAACATGGAAAGAATGACAGAAGTATAAAACACTACAATATCTCAAAAACATCAGAACTATACTAAAAAGCAAATAAATGAAAAAAAACTCTACTGTAACAGCTTTCAGGACAATAGCAAACATAATCCTAAAAAAATCTGGTCAGGCATTAAAGAAATCCTACATCCTAGCCAAAAATTCAACCCTAACCTGACTGCCAATAACTCACCACTCAAAACTGCAAGAGAATTTAGTTGTTATTTCAAAGAGAGTATAAGGTCCCTAATCAAGGATTCCTCAGCATCCAATCCAATCCTGCCCAGCAGCCACATATCACCATATTCACTTTCACCTTCAAACCTGTGCCCCACATCCTATATAAAACTACTCTTAAACTCAAACAATGCCCCACTTCAGCTGATGACCTTCCAAACAAGTACCTTAAACAGCATCTGATAGCATTGCCTATCCTGTCTCAATCCTTATAAATAGGTCAATCCAGGAATTCTATATTCCCGCTCTCTGAAAATAAAATCACACATTATCCCTGTACACAAGGAGGAAATTCAGCAAATATTACTAACTTTAGACCTATAGCAATCTTATCCTTCCCCTCCAAAATACTTTAAAAATGTATTTAAAAACAGTTGCTAAACTATCTCCTGCAGGAAGCACTCTCGTCCCCTACACAACCAGGTTTCCATCCCTCCCATAGTACTAACAGTGCACTTCTAACCTTTATTCATAATGTCATTAAAGAGATAACGTCAAACTATTCTCCTTATTTCTAGACTTGTCTAAAGCCTTTGAACCAATTTGTCACGGCAAACTTCTACTTTAGATGACCTCACTCTGTGTATTTCAGCCCATCCTTCTATGGTTCAAAAGCTGCCTGCCATGTAGCCATCATTCAGTAAAATAGCACTTCACCCTCTCTCCATACCTTCATGTCACAACTGGTATCCCACAAGGCTGTATCCTTATCCTTGCTCCTCTCCTTTTTAACATTCTCACTAACATCCTCCTAACTTTCTCACAATAGTCCTCTATAAAACAACACAGATGATTTCACATTGTATGCACATCTGACAACCTGGTACATCTTCAAAAAAAATTACTCAGGAAGCCTTAGACACTGAAACATGAGTTTGTAACTCACAACTCATGTTCAACCCAGAAAAAACACAAAGTACTTCCTCCTCCAAATTCCTCTCTCATGATAAATTAACATTTAAAATAAATTCTGTCTTTGTTAATAATACAGCCATTGAAGTCACTTCTCATAGCAAATTATTAAGGGTGATAGTGGATGATAATCTTAAATGTGAGCTGCCTTTACAAGACTTTATAAAAAACTCAGCAAAAACTAAGGATGCTTTATGGAGCCATAGACTTTCTCAGCAATACAACTAAAACTACAGTTGCCAGTACTTACCTCCTCCCCTCCTCCCTGTATTATGGAGCTTCCAACCTTACTAACCTCCAGGCATCACAAAAATCAAAACTTGAACAATTCTATAATAAAAAGCCTAAATTTCCAGCAAATATTCCTTTCAGAATCCACCACTGCATTGCACAAAAAAGCCTAAATTGGTTAGAACTACCCCACCAACTGATATATACATAGCTTCTTACCACCTACAAAATTGTCCAGCACTAAGTATCATTCTATGCAACTATGTTCCCAATTGGTCATTACAATTCAATGCCCAAAGACTCCTCTCTGTGCAAAAACCTATCAAATCTGGTGGGCATGGCCTGTACTCATGCCATGTTGCTAAGACCTGTAACTCCTTACATGAATCCATCAGGTCATTATCCTCCTGCTATTCCTTTAAAACCATTTTGAAAGACTTCCTAGACAAACTCTGGGACTGTTTTTGCTCAACCTTAGGATAAGCTATATCCCTAAATGTGAACAAGTACCTATTCATATGTTACATCTCCTTAATCTCCATTTTTCACTCACTTCCTTACTTCAATCAGTTTTTGTCCTCTGATTTTCTTTCAAAATATGCCAAAACCCAGTTGTTTTTTTCTCTCTGCAATTCCTGTTTGTATTACCTTACCTTACCTTTAATGTCTCTATAAACTGGCTTAAAATACCTGTAAATATAAAATCATTGTCATATAAATTGTATCTATTCTTAATGAATGTCTTCACATTATGTCTAATTTGGTATAATTATTTAAAATGTAAATGGTTTTGTATTATTTTTGAAGATTGTAAACTTATTGTTCTTAAAATGTCTTTATAATACTTTTCTCTCCGGGCATGTGCTAACATTGGGCACCTATTCAGCTGGATTTTCCTGGTAATCAAATGCCAATTAATTATAGTAATCCTCAGTATTAATGAGTCAGAAGCATGCATGTAACTGAATTGTTTTAATCACTGTATCCCTTATTTTTCCATATTGCTTACAAGTTGTCATAAGTGTCTTACAATGTTTGACCCCCCTCCACCCCCCCCCTTTTTTTTTTTTTTTTGAACATTTCTCCTTGAGTCTCTCGTGAAAATGTGCCTTGACCATTTGGACTGTCTCAGTTAACAAATGCAGATAAATCAATCTGATCACTGGACATGTATAGGAAGTCAAATTGATCTTCTCTAAATGAGTTTCAGATGCACCCCTTACAGAGAATCTGTTTTAAGTCAATACAAAAATACAGTCTACTACTAGGTAAGATCAATATTGTAAAATATGGTTTAGATGAAGCGAATGCCTGCTTTCCTTTTCTGCTCTTGCTGTTGATTCTGAAATAAGGCATGCATGGCTTATTTTCCTTCTTGTCATCTTTTCTCAAATGCTCTATTTATTTATTTATTTAACATTTGTTTACCGGGAAAGTCCGACTTGGAACAAAGCCAATTTTCAGCGGAGGCCTGGGGAGAAATGCTGCAGATGCAAGTCTTTGTAATGTGGGAGGAAACCCACACAAACACAGGGAGAACATGCAGACTCCGCACAGAAGGCACTCCAGCTGAGAATTGAACTGGAGAACCTCTTGCTGTGAGGTGACAACGCTACTGCTGCACCACTGTGCCATGAAAAATATGTAGAATGTCAAATATTTTGAGTTCCATATCTTCATCATTAGATAACTGTTGCAGTAGCATAAAGCTATGTGAGATGTATCCTACCAAGGGTCAGATGTCCAATCAGTATACAAAAGCTACCGGGTGTCTGGCTTTACAGAATGTACATCCTTTGGCCCACGAGAGCATGCTGGTTTAAAAGGGGGCATATGGGCACCACGATTTAGAACTTTCTTGCTGTTGAAAGTGTCATTCAGACATTTTGTCTACACTGAGACATCATTTTTGGAGGTTAGCTCATACTTCATTATTCTGGGCTGATAATTGACCCTTAGAGGACCCTCATTTATACTTGGTCTAAAAGTTGTAAAAAATGTGTATTATGTCTAGCAGAAGAGGAAAATATGCCTGTGATACAACATATCCCATACAAGAATTCCTACATTGCCTGTCTCTCTCACCTGGGAGTGTCTCAGGACCTCCATTCATATGGGATCTATTGTCTTTTACACCTAAGATCATCCACAGTTCACTGAACAACATTAACCTCTTTTTTGATAATGAAAGGCTCAAAGCCTTTGCTAGGTCTCCCATGGCTGCAGAGTCTTCTTTGTTGGATTCCCCTCAGCAAAGAAAAAGAAGAGAAGAGAGCCACTCAAGAAGTTGCTGAAGGGATTGGCCTTACACTTGGGATTCCCAGTGTGTGGGCTTGACATATCTGCTGTGACTATAACAGAGTTCTTGCACCATCTGTCTGATCTTCCTGACCCTCCTGCTATGCAGGAAGTCTCTTCGGGTTAGGATGCAGGCACATCCACTAAGATCAGACATCAAGCTACTGCTGAGAAGGAGAACACTGTTTTCTTGTGTCAGAAGAGTCAGACATAACTCAGTAAGAAAGACGGTAGCAGGTTCTCTCATAGAGTTTTGAACATCTGTTACATGTAGAAGTATTAAACTTGACATTCCCAAAACAGAAATCCTCCAGAAAACTGAACACAGTCTCCCATTCCACTCCAGCCAGTGGTAAGGGGTCCCAAAAGGAGTGGTACGCTTTTGTAATAGGTGTTTTAAAGCTTTTTAGTCCCTTCAATCCTGCACATCAGTCTCCACACACAGTGTAAGAAAAAGATCACCCTCTTCATCTGAAGAAGAGTTTTTCTTTGGCTAAGAAGAGGAAGGTCTAGATTATGTTTCACATGTTTCCCAATCTTCAGTTTGAATCAGAATCTGAGAAAGCTGTCTTCTAATTCTTCTGATGAATTTTCATTCTCAGACAGTGAAGACAAAATGAAAGACGTGTTTTAATGACAGGAAAAAGACATTTAAGAAACTCAGAATAGGAACTGTGACCTACTTAATGCTTAAAAAGTTTCACAGGGACTATTCGGATTATCAACGGGGTAGACCATTTGAGTTTAGTCGGTCGGTCAGATTTGCCGACACGAATCAAACTAGGACAGGGCCCAGTCGTACCAAAAAGAGACCTCGATCTATTTTGAAAAATAGAGATAGCTATTTTAATAGCACTTCAGGGGATGATTCCTCCCTAACGGATAGTGAGGGGACTTCTGATAGGGTTTCTCCAAACAGAAAGAAAAGTAATAGGAATATCCCTTTAGATGGGGCACAGGACATCGGGGGGGCAGGAAGCACAAGAAAAGAACCTCCGCAGGTCTCGTTTCAGGGTCTACTGAACAATTTTCTGAGCTAGGCTCAGTTCAGACTTCTAATCAGAATGTATTAAATCTCTCAAGAACTGTATTATCCAAGGAACAAATAGCCTTATTGAATAAGGGACTTAATTATATACCAGCTTTTTTCTCTCAAGAATATCATATCATCCAGGACTTGCAGGTTTTTTGCCGTAATCTCAATTTAAAATTGTTTTTTGCCGAGGATGGTTCACGGGTATCAGATGAGTTCAGGTTTGGTAGATCGTCATTTCAACCACCTATAAACAAATATGTCTCCATTTTTATGGATTCTATTTTGAGGGACCTTCATTTTGAGAATTATGGGCATATTATGTTACAAAATAATCTCACTTCAGATGATAGGTTGGCTTTGGATTAATTACGTAACAACAAGGAAATTACAGTACTTTCAGCGGATAAGGGAGGTGCTGTGGTGGTTCTCAATACAGATGATTATATACAGGAAGGGATGTCACAATTATCAGACAAAACATGTTATATGCATATGTCAATAGATCCCACACCTAATTTCAAAGATGAAATTGATTCCTTTCTAAAGCTTGCTTTTGAAGAGGGGATTATTAGTAAAAAATGTTTATCATCATTGACTGTGTCAGAACCATCTAAACAGATTCTGTATCTTTTGCCTAAGATTCACAAATCACTTACCAAACCTCCTGGTAGACCTATTGTCTCTGGAATAGGATCTCTTACTGAACCTCTCTCGGCATTTCTCACGAAATACCTCAAGCCTTTGTTGGGTCTGATTAGGGCAAGGCTGCAGGACACAACCCAATTTTTACAAATTATCCAGGATACCCAGTTAGAACCGGGATGGTATATGTGTACGTTAGATGTAAAAGCATTATACACCAGTATTCCACATTGGGCAGGTTTACAATCCCTTCAGTACTGGCTCAACAGGGCAAATCTATATTCACCCGGGTTCAATGCTTTACTCATCTGTAAAATGTGCTATATTTTCAAGGCCAATGTTATTGGCAATTGCAAGGTACAGCCATGGGAGCGTCTTTTGCTCCTATTTATGCAGACCTTTTCATAGTGTATTTTGAGGAGTACATGATTTATGACAATTTACACAACATCTATCAAGTTGAAATGGACATCTGGTGATGTTACCTGGACGACTGTTGGTTAGTGTGGCGTACGGATTTGGGTTACTTACGTGAATTTGTTGATTATCTCAATAGCAATATATGGGGACTGGAATTTTCATTGTCATATGATCAGAACACGATCAACTTTTTGGATGTTACAGTTTCCAGAAATCATGATTTTACATTATCTAGCAAGGTTTTCCGTAAGTACCCACAATATAACACCCTGCTACATGCTTCCAGCATGCACCCACGACACACTATCAGGAGTATTCCAGTGTCACAATTCATGCGTATCAAGCGCCTTAGTTCTAAGGATGCTGAATATGAATCAGCTAGCATGGATTTAAGTAATAGGTTTGCCAGTAGGGGTTATGACCATAAAGACATTAACTTAGCCAGATGCAGGGTCAACCAAATTAACCGGGATAAATTGTTAGAATACAAATCGGAGAAAAACAATACATTAAGTACTCCCATACGTTTTGTCACCGCCTATGGTAGAAATATTAATATGATCAGGAATGTCATCAATAAACATTGGAACATCTTGTTGGCCAATGATCATTTGAGGTCACTTTTGGGACAACAATGTCGTTTAGAATATTATATGATCAGGAATGTCATCAAAATAAACATTGAACATCTTGTGATCATTTGAGGTCACTTTTGGGACAACAATGTCGTTTTTCTTATAAACGAGGCAAAACATTGGGTTCGTACTTATCACATTACAAACATATAGTTAGTGGAGGGATTATTCATAAACAACTTACGTTAGAAGGTGAAGAGTTATTAGGCTCTTTTCCCTGTGGCCATTGCGGTTCATGTTCATATATGAATAAATCTAAGGAGTTTTCAAGTCGCAATACCACCCAGATATTTAACATCAAAATATTTGGTAACTGTGGTAGTGATTGGGTTGTGTACCTAGCTACTTGTTATTGCGGTGCATTCTATGTGGGCCAAACTTCTAGGCCCCTTAGATCTCGAATGAATGAACATCGCAGTGATATTAAGAATCATAAATCTACCAGTGCCTTATACCAACATACTCTTAAACATCCACAGGCCAAATTAAATTTCCTGGTCATAGATTGTATTTTAGGTGACCGTTGCCACAAACAGGGTTGGCACGGCCTACTAGATCACAAAGAGAAATACTGGATAATTACTCTAGGGGGTCTTTTTCCTCCTGGACTTAATGATCATCTATAGTTGGCCCTTTATGTTTAGGTTCTTACACAACATTATAGTTGAATAGTACAGGTCCTGTTTTCTATTAGGAACGTCCACAGTTCCCCAGTCCTAATGTTTTTTGATAAATAGGACCAGGGCATTCTTGCTCTGTTGAGGTATAGTTTTCATTATTATAGATTTGTTGTCTATCTAGTGGTCTTTCATGATGTGCAGGATATATTTATCCATGATATGATGAATCTTTCAATAAACATTAGAATATTTTGATTGGTGTACCATGGTTCACCATCGGTAATCTGTTTTTCAGATTATTTCACTGTTACTTAGTATATGTTTAGTTTTAAATCATGTTTTTCATTATATTCTATTTTGTGATTTCGCCTCAGGTTTTTTGATGGATGGGTTCAGGGAGTTGCTGCTTTGTGGATGTTTAGTTTTTATTATCACAGACATTGCATTCTATTTTGTGGTTTTTCATCATTTTTTATGATGAATAAATCCTAGACTTGTTTGCTTTTTGGATGTCTATGGTTTATCATTAACATAATGAATAATTCATCAGACAGTTGGATTTTTCACATGGTGTACCACTGTTCACTATTGACTATTGTCTATTTTTGGATGTATTTCCTTTTTTGAATATGTATTTTTTTGAATATGTATTTTTTGTATATACCTTGTTTTAGGAGGGCCCATGTTTCTCCTAGGATCTAGATTTAATGTACATATTTTTGGATGTTAGATAGATTTTTATCAAACTAGTTTTGATGCTGTATGATAAAACTCTTTGGGCTATGGCTGTTTTTCACATTACTATGTTTCATGAATATTCATGACCTCTGTCTCCCTATTGGTTTACATTTTACATTTATTACATTGTGAATAGGGCACTGTTGTCTCTCCTACACTGAAGAAGGCAGGTTATGCCGAAACCGGTCTGTTTGCAATAAAGGATTGTATTTTTCATCTGTATCTGCTCCTGCTGGTCTACTTTTGTTTTTTTTGTGGAAATGGTTTGGACCGTGCATTCCCCCGTGCATAGAACTATGTTTGGTTTGGTCTACTTAATGTTGGTTCCATAAAACCCATGGGAATTCCTCCTGTTTTTGAGGCTTTGGAGGATGCATTCAGTTCAGCATGTTTCTGCCCTGCGTATCAACCCCTTGCACCCAAGAGGCTTAATATGTTTTACAGTGTGCTAGAATAATACAGTTATCTTTTCAGAAATCCTCTGGTAAACCCTACTGTCATTTCTGTGGATAAGGATTGAGCTTCCAAGCCCTTAGCCTCCTCCAATCCCATTGACAAAGACAAGCAAGGTAGTATATTTAGCAATAAGCTCTATACTTCTTCAATCCTGACCTTCAGGGATATAAATTATCAAGCACATATAGCCAGACTTCTCCTTGCTACGTTCTCTGACATGCATCTGTTAATTTCTAATTTGCCTTCCTCTGATTCTAAATCTTTATTGACTAAATGTTGCTTTCATCTGGAACTCAGGTCACAAAACACACACTGTGAAGTATTCCTCAAAAACTATGTGCCTTATACAGAATCAAAACTTCTCTCAGAACAAGCCTGAAAGGCTACAGTCAATGCTTTCTTACCCTAGTTTAATTTCTCCAAGTCATTTGGATTTCTAATACCAAGATGGGAATGGACCCCTTCCTAAGTCAGGGTATAACTGCAGTACATGAAATTAGTATTTGTTTCAATTTTTTATGTTATCCAAAAGTGCTCTTCCCAACACCTGCAATGTTCCCAGAAATGACTCCTGCAATTCATATGGAGTTACTCCTTCTACTACTGGAACTGTCTGGGTATCTTCTTCCACATTTCTCTTGTTTCTCCCTACAAATCTTGATATTTTATGACTTTTGTGTTTTTCTGTACACAAGACACTGTAACCACTAGGTCTTGCAGTTTCAATGATCAATGCTGCTTTTGTTTTTTTTTTTCATGGACTATTATATCTGGACTTCTTGCATCGATTTTTTGAACTGATGGTAATGGAGGATCCCATGTGAGGTAGTGTCATCATTCTTTATAATGCTTTGTGGTTCATGTTTCCAGTGCTTCTCAGCTATGTCTATATTGTAGCATTTGTATAATCCCCAGTGCAACAGTCTTGCCACAATATTGTGCTTTTCAGTATCTGCCATGA
Source organism: Protopterus annectens (assembly GCF_019279795.1). Classification (NCBI taxonomy): domain Eukaryota; kingdom Metazoa; phylum Chordata; order Ceratodontiformes; family Protopteridae; genus Protopterus; species Protopterus annectens. The sequence continues at coordinate 283,216,083 of NC_056746.1, forward strand.
CTGTATCAAGAAGATGAGTGATTGTTTACAGTTTTTTTTCAACAGAACCTACATTTGGCTTTTTCTCCCACATGGTCAATGGACTTTGTAAACCAAAGTGTACAAAGTCCACTATTGTGGGCTGCCATTACTAACCTTTCTTCTTTTTGTTTCAGCTCGCCTTTCCTTAGCCATTCCTGTGTCAAATCCTGATCAACATTAAATTGTTCCAGGAGATCACTATACTTACTTATATATTTATTGGTTTTCCACATTCTTTTCATTCTATTTGTATTCTTTCTTGTTTTTTGACACTTTTGTCTACTACTGGTTTAGTTTTCATTCCTGCTTGACACCAGAATGTTTCTAATAAACTAAGCAGAGAGGTCATCTTGGACTTCCTCGCCTCATGTTTTAAAACTCACTATGTTTGTGTCTGATAAGGTCAGCAGATATGTATACAGTCTCACAACTGCAGATCTATGTATGTAATCAGTTCCGAGGAAGCCCAAAACGCCTTCAGAGCAAGGAATATATAATCATGGTATACACTGATTTTTATACATCATTTCATAAGTGTGAAGTATTTTTCTTGTTTGCTTGTTGAACTGATCTAATCTCTTTTGGGGCCAATCATACCAAAACTGCAAAAACGGGAAGAGCAAACTGGTTTATAGCTTGTACTGGACTTTATTCCTAGATGTTCTTCGTGTTTCACTGTTGCAGTCATCACATTTGGGTTATCTCTGCCAGGGTAGCCCTCGGCCGGCTGGAATACCAGAGGCTTAGTATTTCTGTGTCATCTGCTGTTGCTTCAGGACTGACATCAGAAGCAGTTTGCATGAGTGCCGGTCAGCCACTACCTGAGTTTCGTATACCGATTTGAAGCTGAAGTCTTCTAAAGTTAAGTACTCCGTTGGGGATCCTTTTTTCTTGCACTAACCAATGTCAGAAAAAGTTAACAATTGTCTTGCCTGTGGAAAGCAAATACCACACTGAGGCTTTCACTGTTACTGCGTCACTTGTTTAGCCACAGACCACAACGTCCCCTGCTGTCGTTTCTGTGGTTTAACACCAGAACTATCCATCGTCGGGCCCTTATTGTAGCTAGATATTTTTGCTTTCAGTCCTCAAACTCCAATATGGCTTTGGTAAGCCATCCAACAGCAGATCTTCTGAAAAAAAGTAAAGATAAAGACAGAGACAGACCGCACAGGTCCAAACCTACCAACGATGCTTCTGTTAAGCTAGTCATCAGTTCTCTGGTCCTCAGTGAGGTGCTTTCGCAACCCCTGATGCTTGCTTCTGTGGATTCGCAGGCCGCTACCGAGACCATTTTGGAGTCCAGTATGCCACAAAACTTTTCTCCGACTAAGGATCCTGCGGTCGTCTCTACCTTGGATGGGTTCGGAGCCACTTAGCAGGCACCGGCTTCCGAGGAAGTCCTTCGCACTACCGAATCTTGACACAAACTGTCTTTTTTCGCAACTACCATTCTTTTGAAAACGACCGAGTTTCTTAGGCCCAGGGTACGAACTAGACCCAAGGAACTGACGACCCAACCTGAGGCACCTGCTTCCTTGCCTCAGTCTCAAATGCTTAAAATGGTGGAAGACCTTATCATGCTGATCAGGGGAAGCCAAGCTACCCCCTCCAAAAGGAAAAGAGATCTGTCCCCTGTAGTTTTGCCTGAACAAGAGTCAGATGACTCTGATGCATCTGAATATGAAGACATGCAACCCCTCTCTACTTATAAGGAGTCTGACGCAGAGGATTCCATCCCTTCCACTTCTCCCCCAGAGGATTCTTCCATGGGGGAAACTCTTCATACCTTAAGGGAGCATTTCCAATGGGAGAGTCAGGACTACCCTCAGTTTAAAAAGAGACTCAGGGACTTCTTAGATCTTCCACAGTACAGACCCTTGGCCATCGCCCCAGTCCTGGATGTTGTGGAGGATGTTTTCCTAGAATCCAGCTTGACTCCTGACACCCTCCCTCCTGCACTCAGAAAACCAGACAGGCACTATAGAGTCCCTGACTCACACAAATTTCGTTTTAAAAATCCTACTACTGACCCTGAAGTAATTTCTCAAGGGCCTAAAAGGGGAAAAAAAAGTATACACCTCAGCTACTCTTGCTATCAGGGCACTAAATTGTCAGTTCCATATGCTAAAATTTCAGCAACATACCCTGGAACCCTCAAACAAAAAAATGTCTTCCTTTCCTGCTTGTGCAGAATCTAAAGAGTTACAAGAGTTAATGCATTCTGCAAGTCAGGTAACTAAACACACCTTGCACTGTGGTTTTGACGCCCTAGAAGCTTCTTACAGGGCAGCATTCACCAGATCTGTCATTAGAAGGCATGCATGGCTTAAGGAACAGCCCTTGCCAAACCATGTCAAATCTAAATTGTTGGATGCCCCCTTGCACAAAGACAACTTATTTGGCACTAAGGTAGAAGAGGTCTTAAAAAAGATGGAATAAAAAGCAAAATCAATGCAGTCATTTAAAGATTTTGTACAGGTCCAGCCACCCAGGTTTAGCAGGCATTGTCCCACCAAGCACTGGCTCTTTCCTGCTCCCAATAAGCCAGTCCAGCCCAGACCCCGGGGAACCAGAACCCCCAGACAGCAGCCATAGGGAATGCAGAGATCTAAGCAGTGGACTACCTCCACTTCAAAACCAGGGAGTTCTAAGCCACCCCCTTATGGTAAGAACTCACAATGACTCACCTCCCCCACCCCCTCCCTCTACACACCTTCACTTACCCCTAGGAGGAAAACTCTCCTTTCACGCAAGCACCTGGGCTACCATTACCAACAACTGCTGGTTTCTCAACATAGTGTCCCAGGGATACACATTTTCTTTCCACACCCTTTCTACCCCAAAAGGGTTCCCAGATCTACCTCCAAACCAGTGGGCAGAGGCCCAAAAGCAAGTCTTTTCCCTGCTCTCTATGAGGGCAGTAGAGCACATTCCTGCAGAACAGAGAGGCCAAGGTTTCTACTCCAGACTTTTTCTGGTACCCAGAAAAGAGCGCACCTGGTGCCCCATCCTCAGTCTATCCATTCTAAACACCTTCCTGGTGATCCCTAAATTGAAAATGCTCACCCTCCAGCAGCTGCTACCCATTCTCTCCAAGGATGCTTGGCTAGCCACCCTAGATCTATAAGAGGGCTACCTCCATCATTCCTATCAGGGAATCATGCAGGAAATATCTCCATTTCAGGGCAGGATCTCAGCACTTTCAGTTCTCTGAGCTTCCCTTTGGCTTATCTACTGCTCTCAGAGTTTTCACAAAATGTCTGGCTCTGGCCATTGCCTTTTGCAGACAAAGGAATATCCAGATTTACCCATACTTAGACGACTGCCTAATTCAGGCAGACAGCCAGGAAAAGCTGCTCAAGCACCTGGCCTTTGTAAAGTCCCTATTAACCTCACTAGGGTACACAATCAATAAAAAGAAATCCAAACAGGTGCCTACCCAAAGGATTATATTCCTGGGAGCAAGCCTGGATACAGCATCCCAGATGGCATTCCTTACACCAGAAAAGCAAATTTTCCTGGCAGCCTACTTCTCTCAACTAGCCACCAGACCCCAGCTATCTGCAAGGAAGATCCTTCAAGCTCTGGGGTTCATGGCATCTTGCATACTACTCATTCCATATGCCAGACTGCATATCAGGAAACTTCAGTGGTACCTAAAAAGCCTTTGGGGTCAACACTCTCAGGACCTGGAGACTCTTATACCTATAATTCCTTGCCTCAGAAAAGATTTTCTTTGGTGGGCAACAGCATGCTCCCACAACAAGGGACTACCTTTCTCACTACCCCCTGGCACACAGACCCTCACCACAGATGCATCAGACTATGCCTGGGGTGCACACCTGGACAGCAGGTGCATTTAGGGCCAATGGAGCCCACAGCAAATCCCTCTGCACATCAGTGAAAAAGAGATGATGGCTGTCCAGCATGCCTTGATAGCTTTCAAGCCCCTTCTCTCCCCAGGGGCTCTCCTGATCAAAACAGACAACACCACTGTAATGTGGTATATCAACAAGCAGGGAGGGACTCACTCTCACCCTCTATGCAGGCTGGCCATGACCCTTTGGCACACAGCTTCTGCCATGCAAATCCACCTGTTAGCACAATTCCTACCAGGTTCTCTCAACTCTCTGGCGGACCAATTAAGCAGAAATCTTCTGGACCCACACGAGTGGCAGCTCAACAGAAGAACGTTCACCCTAATAACTCAGAAATGGGCACCCCAAAGGTCGACCTCTTTGCCTCCCACACCAACCATCACCTCAGCAAATTCTGCACCAGGAAGCATCACTTCATGGCTTAGAAAGTGGATGCCCTGTCCTTTCCCTGGGTCACTCTATCAGTCTGTGCCTTTCCTCCATTACCACTCATCCCCAGGGTACTGCTCAAAATAAAGGAGGAAAAACCAAGGACAATTCTTATAACTCCAGACTGGCCTTGCCAGCACTGGTACCCACTGCTGCGCAGTTTGTTCCCACTACCACCATGGCATCTTCCTCAGATTCCAAACCTCCTGACCCAGAGGGAAGGGGAATTCATGCATCCCCAATTTCAGACACTCAATTTGGCAGCTTGGCTTATTTCCTAACCAGTGATCAATCTGCCAACCTCAGTAAACAGGTTCTAGATGTTATATGTGAGGCGATATGCCCTAGCACTAGAAAGTCTTATGCTGACAAATGGAAAAGGTTCTGCACCTGGATTCAGGCTAACGGAGACAGTACGGCACAGCCTTCCCTCCCTCTCATCCTGGATTACTTAGCTGACCTACTACACAGTGGCCTCTCTTTTTCCTCTATTACAATTCATGCCTCTGCTATCTCTGCTCATTTTCCCACTGAGCAGCCCCTTTTCTCACATCTCTTGATCAAACAGTTCCTAAGAGGGGTTAGCAACTTGAGTCCACCCAGAAGAGTACCAACCCCAGCTTGGGAGCTTAACTTTGTGTTGGAAAAGCTGACCCTGCCCCCCTTCAAACCAGCTTCTTCTGCAAAGCTAAGATTTCTCTCCTGGAAGACAGCTTTCCTTCTGGCCATCACTTCAGCCAGAAGAGTCTCCGAGCTGCAAGCACTCATGGCTGTGGAACCCTTCATCATCTTCCATGCTGACAGGATATCCCTCTGGACTAACCCATCCTTCATGCCCAAGGTGGTATCCAGGGTGTCTCTCAACCAATCCATTCATTTGCCCACCTTTTTTCCTAATCCCCAGAACAAGGGGGAAAGGATCATACACTCTCTAGATGTGCACAGACAACTCAGATTCTATCTAGACAGAACTAAATCCTTCAGAAAGTCTGATCAGTTGCTGGTTAGCTTTGCTTACAGGGGCAGAAGGCAAAGCCATCTGCAAGCAAACCATTTCCAAATGGATAGCACACTGCATCCATTTCTGCTACAAACAACATGGAAAGCCTCCCCACAAGGGGGTCAGGACTCACTCCACCAGAGCAGCCTCCACCTCTGCAGCTTTCCTCATAGAAGTCCCCACCAGGGACATCCTGGAGGCTGCCACCTGGATATCTGTTCACACTTTTACCAAACATTACCACCTGCCTCTCTTCTCCAAATATAGGGCAGGGTTTGCCTCTGCAGTCTTGCAGGGCATTCTAGCCAGCCTCTAGCATCCTTGACTGCCTCCACCCATTTCCTCAGCTTTGGGAATCAACTCAAATGTGATGACTGCAGCAGTGAAACATGAAGAACATGGTACAGTTGTGTACACTTACCATAAATGTAAATGTTCAAGTGTATTCACTGTTGCAGGCCTGGTTTCCCTCCCTCCATCCTCCTTTTTTCTTCTCTTTCCTTACAAGGGACATATTGATATTTACTTTCTGCTGGTGGGGTTCTTCCACCAGAACTTGGCTCCTACTTGGGGGCTCCTGACAGGTTAGCACAAGAAAAACTGATGTAATGGCGTGGGCTGCCTTACTTTATACTACTGATGACCTGATGTCAGTCCTGAAGCTACAGCAACAGACGCAGAAATACTAAGACTCTGGTATTCGAGCCGGCCGAGTGCTACCCTGGCAGGGATAACCCAAATGTGATGACTGCAACAGTGAATATACTCAGACATCTACATTTATGGTACGTATACACAACTCTACTATGTCAAGGCTGTTTTCAGTATTAGTTCTAGTCTTTTGAAGTATTCCTTACCGAGTTTCTTTCACATTTGTTCATGTTTTATTGCCAATCCTTCATCAATTCCCAAATATTTACACACTCCCTCCTGCTCAAGTCCCTTTATATCACATTCCTTTCCCACACTGATATTTTCTTAGTACTGCAACATTTCTGCTTTAAATTGTTTCTTTTGCACTTTTATGAAAAGCAAATGACATTCTTATATCAACTGAGAAAATTTCAGCTATTTCAACTCCTCATCTGATGCACTCTACAGTTTTAAGGCATCCACAAAAAGTAGATGAGAAGTCTTTATGCAAGATTACTTTTTTCTGGGAGGCAAATTGTAACAATGACCTAATCTGTTAAGTGAACAGCAGATAAGGTTAAGGGCAAGACAAAATAGCAGCACAGACAAAGAATAACCCCAGAATATCCCCCCCTGAATTTTTATCCATGGGATAATAATTTTCCCTTTGTTTTGACTTAACTGCAAAGTGGTTTTCCACTGTTTCATGGTCCCTGTAATGTAAGTAATTAATGTAGGATGTGTCTTGTACATCTGTCAGCACTCTTTTACCATGAATGTGGGATGCTGTCAACTGCTTTTTTGTTATATATCCATGCCATACTAAGATTATTCATCTGTACAATTCTCTATTATGGTTTTATTTAACAACAAATGATCCTGTGTCCATTATGAAATTCTTTTGTTAACTTTTTGTTCTATTGCCATGCTTGCATTTCTTCTAAATAAATATAAACTCTGCTTCAATTCTAGTATATATTTTGTACAGTGTCAGAAGTCACGCTATTGGTCTATAGTTTTTAGGATGACTTAAAGGTTCACTATTAAGGAGGAGTATCATTTTCCTGTTGTTAACCAGATTGGTCTGTTCTGGACGTACATAAAAATAAATCTTACTCAGGGCTAAATCTTTGTATATAGATGTTAATACTATTTTTAAACAAAAAACATCTTTATTAAATTAAAAAACGTATGAAGAAATATAAAACTTGAAATGACCACCACGAGATAATGTTGTTTAGCGCTTTCTTTCACAATTTAATACGTGAACTTCGTCAGAAAAAGAAGAGTCTTCCCATCCTCTTCTTTTATATTGCATGATAGGAAGTGATGTCACAAAATTAATTGACACAATAGTAAAACCATCTTACATCTGTATGTGTTAAATTTAAAATTACACATTGCAATGCTTAATAATAAAAAAATAATAATCACATTAAAGCATGCTCATTTTAAAACCAATGATATAAACAATTATTCCTTAGTACATATATATTTTAGTCATATAAAAGATGTATGTATATATGTATTTGTATCAATGTAATTAAATACTTATCCCATATTTAATGGTTATACAAACTGTGTGTGAGTGCACTGTGTGAATATGTGCACACGCTGATTTAACCAATTTTCTTTTTGACATTTCTTATATAACAGACTTGTTGTTAAAAATTCCTTTACAAGGTCATGTATAATGTCATTTATAATGACGGGAATACCGTATCTTATGATATACATTTTTCTAGTACTACCAATAATCTACAAACGTTTACTAACAAATATTGAACCAATTGATCTATCTATCTACCAAGAAGCACTTTAAATTAATCATCTCATTTAGGCCTGGTGGACTGTCTGCCCATAACATAAGTTGCCACAAAGATTCTCTTTGTTCCAACTTATTATTCAAGTCACCCGAAAACACACCCTGTTCTATCTGTTCCAAAATGTAAAACTCAAATTTTTTGAAATTTTCACAATCTACAGAATGTCTGGCCAAAGCATTATTTTTATCTTTTTTCTTGATGGCTAAGACGTGCTCGTATATTCTACGTCTCAACATTCTTTTAGTTTTTCCAATATAATAACTTTCGCAGGTACAACAACTTGCCAAATAAACAACAAATTGGCTATTACAAGTGTAGTATTTGGAAGCCCATAAGGTTCTACTCAAATGTTTTATCTTGATGAAAGAGGTATTACTAAGGAACCTACATTGTTTGCAGTTGTTGCATGCGTAAGTTCCCTTTTTATTCACAAGAACTCTGTTGACTTGTTTGAAACTATTTGATCTCTCTAAAATCAGTTTCATGTTTGTAACCATTTTGAAAGTGAATCTTGGACATCTACCCACAATATTGGACAAATCCTTATTACCTAGAATTATGTTCCAGTTCTTTTCTATTGTATTTTTTATTAACCACATTTCATTAGTGATCGGTAATGGAAAAGCACTGTTATAATCTCCTTTTGTTATAACCTCATTCCTTTCGATAATGTTTGGGGCCCCTGCTAGGACATCCATTGATGTCAAGATAGGCCTAGCCACCCCCCGTCTCAATTTAGTTACTTCGTCTTCCAATTTCATCAACCAACTAATACCATAGCCCCTTTGTATAAACATATTTCTAAGAAGCAATAACTCTTCTTCGTAGACCTCATCCTCAGATGTTAGTCTACTTAACCGAATCATTTGCCCTTTTATCACTCCTTTCTTCATATGTTCAGGGTGGAGGCTATCCTTATGCAAATATTGGTTGACGAAACAAGACTTCCTGTAAATTATACTTTGTATGTTACCTGTTGCACCTTCCATTTTTAAATTCAAATCTAGGAAATTAATCTGTTTGCCAAAACCACCTGTTTTAAATATTAAAAATTCCGTGGTTTTGTTTAAATCTTCCACCATCATGTCAAAATTTCTTTTCTCTCCTTCCCAAACAAAAAACAAATCATCAATGTATCTGCAATAAAATATCACTTTTCTGAAATTTTGATGTGTTTTTAAATGGTTTCTTTCCCAGTTGGCCATCACAATATTAGCAAAGGCCGGTGCAACCCTTGACCCCATAGCCACTCCAGATAGCTGTTTGTATAGATGTTTATTAAATCTAAAGATGTTATTTTCTAACACAAGACCCATTAGTGTACATAATGTGTTAACTCTATCTCCCTCAAAGTCAGTTTTAATGGTGAGATATTCTCTCATGTACTCCAGGCCTTCTTCCTGGTTAATAGATGTATATAGGCTCTTCACATCTAAAGTTGCAAAGAATGCCTTCTCACTTGTAATTTTAATATTACTTAAAATTTCTAACAAGTGCCAGGAATCTCTCAAATAATACTCAGAACTTTGTGCTATGGGGTTAAGAAAATGATCTAACCACACTGAGATATTTTCCGTTTTAGCATTTTTTGCAGATACAATTGGTCTAAATGTTAGTCCTTCCTCTGTATTTTGTATTTTAGGAATACCGAAAAATTTAGACATGTTTGGATTATCAACTATCAAAAAGTTATAGTCAGATTGATTAATCTCACCTTGACAAAACATGTCAAACAGTGTTCTATCTATATTCTTAAAACTCTCTTTTACTGACTCCAAAGACACTTTACAATAATTAATGTTATCATCTAGGAGTGACTCAATTCCTTTTTCATATTCTACATTATCCATTATAATAATCTTACCACCCTTGTCGGCTTTCATTACCCTTAAATCGGGATTTCTAGCTAGCTCGTCAAGGGCTTCAGATTCCTCTTTACTTAAATTGTCTGTTGCCAGGAATGTGTCCAATTCCCTAAATTGCCTTTCACACACATTCTGAAATACTTGTAGTGTGTTTAACAAAGGCGGGTTGAAAGTGCTCGGTCTACTAGGTGTTAAATAGTTGTGTGAAATATAGTTTGTTCCAACATCATTCATAATATATTTTAGGTTCAATTTCCTCAAGTATAGTCTAAAATCTAACAAAAGCTTATCCAATTTTACTCTATTACTTGGAATGAAAGAGAAACCTTTCTTTAATACATCGCTAGTAGCGGCTGAAATTGAAACACAACTCAAGTTCACAATGCTTATAGAGAACACTTCATGTAATAAATAGTCAGATTGCTCTATCTGTTCTTCCCCTTTCTTTTTCCTTTCTGTTGTGTGGTATTGAACCACTTTTTGGTGCCTCTCAATTGGTAGCCCTCCTTCCGAAAAGGGGTATTAGGTTTGTCACTGTTCTGACTCAAAACCTCTGCAAAAGTGTTACAATTTGTTGAAAAAATGTTCTTATTTGTAACAGCAGAAACTTCCGTTCCCCTGCTCAGTTCTGAAGTTTCCCCTTCTGTAAAAATCCGGATATCTGGATTTTTACCAGCATTTGAATTTTGTTGCAAAGGAAGATTTGACTCTGTAACTGTACTGTGAACAACAGGCTCAGTATCATTGCCTTTATCTGTGTTACTAATGTAAGCTAGGTCTAACTTATAAGCTCTGATATCTCTCTTGAGCTTATTTTGTTTACGTAAAATGATGGTAGCACGATGTCTATTTACCTTTGCTTCTACACTGTTGTACAGAGACAAAAAGTTACTGAAACAGTCAGAATCTTTGATAGAATCATCCAAAAATTTGATGTCCTTAGTAATTTTTGACAGTTCACTTTCGTAATGTTTCACTAATAACCCCATCATAGCAATGCCCGTTTCATTGTATAAAGATATTAGTTGGTTACACAGGTCATCCCCTGGATTTACACAGTTGGGAAATTTAGCAACCCTTAGTCCTTGAGGCACTATCTTCCGTTTAATGCACTCATTGAGATAATGCACTTCCAAGACTAAAGTAGCGTGTCTAAACACAAGTTTCTCCAAATTATAAATGCTTTTTTTACAAGAGAAACTGTCGTTTAAAGAACTGCTCACTTTTGTGCCTACCGAAACGTCTTCTATATCTGAAAACGGATTAGCAGTCTTGCTGTGGATGTAGCCCATAATGTCATTCTCAAACATTAACGTTTCAGTCCTCTCGTGTAATCCACTATTTGCAGTTGACCCGCCATTGTCTCCGCTCCTCGCTACAACTGAATCAACCGGAACTGTTGTCATCTGTGATCCGGTCCTCTCGGAACTCGCCGGTGCAGCCGATTGCTGCATGTCAATGGAACTGGCTGATAATCCACTTTTACTCGCAGTTGAATCAACTGCTTTAACTGGTTTGTCCTGTTGATTAACAGTTGATTTATTTGGAATAGTATGCAAAATATCACCTGCTCCGTATTCTTTTTTGAAAAATTCATATACCATGTGTGCTACTTTCGTAGCCAACCTCTCCTCTGAGTCTTTTGAATTTGTTGAATTTACTGGCTCTTCAGCCCGCAACGTAATATCCCCAGGTACTGGATATGTCGACAAATCTAGTAACTCGTCTTGGGAAGACATCTCAGTGGCCATCCTTCGGTCTTATTTTTCAATCACGAACGAAAAAAACTGTTTAAAGAACCAAACTGAAAAACTAAAAGCATGATGAAGAAATATAAAACTTGAAATGACCACCACGAGATAATGTTGTTTAGCGCTTTCTTTCACAATTTAATACGTGAACTACATACATATACATTTTTTTATGACCAAAACATATATGTACTAAGGAATAATTGTTTATATTATTGGTTTTAAAATGAGTATGCATTATTGTGATTATTATTATTTTTTTTATTATTAAGCATTGCAACGTGTAATTTTATATTTAACATATACAGATGTAAGATGGTTTCATTATTATTGTGTTAATTAATTTTGTGACATCATTTCCTATCATGTAATATAAAAGAAGAGGATGGGAAGACTCTTCTTTTTCTGACGAAGTTCACGCATTAAATTGTGAAAGAAAGCGCTAAACAATACTATCTCGTGGTGGTCATTTTAAGTTTTACATTTCTTTATACGTTTTTTAGTTTTTCAGTTTGGTTCTTTAAACAGTTTTTTTCGTTCGTGATTGAAAAGTAAGACCGAAGGATGGCCACTGAGATGTCTTCCCAAGACGAGTTACTAGATTTGTCGACATATCCAGCACCTGGGGATATTACGTTGCGGGCTGAAGAGCCAGTAAATTCAAAAAATTCAACAGACTCAGAGGAGAGGTTGGCTACGAAAGTAGCACACATGGTATATGAATTTTTCAAAAAAGAATACGGAGCAGGTGATATTTTGCATACTATTCCAAATAAATCAACTGTTAATCAACAGGACAAACCAGTTAAAGCAGTTGATTCAACTGCGAGTAAAAGTGGATTATCAGCCAGTTCCATTGACATGCAGCAATCGGCAGCACCGGCGAGTTCCGAGAGGACCGGATCACAGATGACAACAGTTCCGGTTGATTCAGTTGTAGCGAGGAGCGGAGACAATGGCGGGTCAACTGCAAATAGTGGATTACACGAGAGGACTGAAACGTTAATGTTTGAGAATGACATTATGGGCTACATCCACAGCAAGACTGCTAATCCGTTTTCAGATATAGAAGACGTTTCGGTAGGCACAAAAGTGAGCAGTTCTTTAAACGACAGTTTCTCTTGTAAAAAAAGCATTTATAATTTGGAGAAACTTGTGTTTAGACACGCTACTTTAGTCTTGGAAGTGCATTATCTCAATGAGTGCATTAAACGGAAGATAGTGCCTCAAGGACTAAGGGTTGCTAAATTTCCCAACTGTGTAAATCCAGGGGATGACCTGTGTAACCAACTAATATCTTTATACAATGAAACGGGCATTGCTATGATGGGGTTATTAGTGAAACATTATGAAAGTGAACTGTTAAAAGTTACTAAGGACATCAAATTTTTGGATGATTCTATCAAAGACTCTGACTGTTTTAGTAACTTTTTGTCTCTGTACAACAGTGTAGAAGCAAAGGTAAATAGACATCGTGCTACCATCATTTTACGTAAACAAAATAAGCTCAAGAGAGATATCAGAGCTTATAAGTTAGACCTAGCTTACATTAGTAACACAGATAAAGGCAATGATACTGAGCCTGTTGTTCACAGTACAGTTACAGAGTCAAATCTTCCTTTGCAACAAAATTCAAATGCTGGTAAAAATCCAGATATCCGGATTTTTACAGAAGGGGAAACTTCAGAACTGAGCAGGGGAACGGAAGTTTCTGCTGTTATAAATAAGAACATTTTTTCAACAAATTGCAACACTTTTGCAGAGGTTTTAAGTCAGAACAGTGACAAACCTAATACCCCTTTTCGGAAGGAGGGCTACCAATTGAGAGGCACCAAAAAGTGGTTCAATACCACACAACAGAAAGGAAAAAGAAAGGGGAAGAACAGATAGAGCAATCTGACTTTTTATCACATGAACTGTTCTCTATAAGCATTGTGAACTTGAGTTGTGTTTCAATTTCAGCCGCTACTAGCGATGTATTAAAGAAAGGTTTCTCGTTCATTCCAAGTAATAGAGTAAAATTGGATAAGCTTTTGTTAGATTTTAGACTATACTTGAGGAAATTGAACCTAAAATATATTATGAATGATGTTGGAACTAACTATATTTCATATAACCATTTAACACCTACTAGACCGAGCACTTTCAACCTCGCCTTTGTTAAACACACTACAAGTATTTCAGAATGTGTGTGAAAGGCAATTTAGGGAATTGGACACATTCCTGGCAACAGACAATTTAAGTAAAGAGGAATCTGAAGCCCTTGACGAGCTAGCTAGAAATCCCGATTTAAGGGTAATTCAGTCCCTTGTTTAGACTATTTGATTAACAGTTGATTTATTTGGAATAGTATGCAAAATATCACCTGCTCCGTATTCTTTTTTGAAAAATTCATATACCATGTGTGCTACTTTCGTAGCCAACCTCTCCTCTGAGTCTTTTGAATTTGTTGAATTTACTGGCTCTTCAGCCCGCAACGTAATATCCCCAGGTACTGGATATGTCGACAAATCTAGTAACTCGTCTTGGGAAGACATCTCAGTGGCCATCCTTCGGTCTTATTTTTCAATCACGAACGAAAAAAACTGTTTAAAGAACCAAACTGAAAAACTAAAAAACGTATGAAGAAATATAAGAAATATAAAACTTGAAATGACCACCACGAGATAATGTTGTTTAGCGCTTTCTTTCACAATTTAATACGTGAACTACATACATATACATTTTTTTATGACCAAAACATCATATGTACTAAGGAATAATTGTTTATATCATTGGTTTTAAAATGAGCATGCTTTAATGTGATTATTATTTTTTTATTATTAAGCATTGCAATGTAATTTTAAATTTAATACATCACATTAAAGATGGTTTTACTATTGTGTCAATTAATTTTGTGACATCACTTCCTATCATGTAATATAAAAGAAGAGGATGGGAAGACTCTTCTTTTTCTGACGAAGTTCACGCATTAAATTGTGAAAGAAAGCGCTAAACAATACTATCTCGTGGTGGTCATTTTAAGTTTTACATTTCTTTATACGTTTTTTAGTTTTTCAGTTTGGTTCTTTAAACAGTTTTTTTCGTTCGTGATTGAAAAGTAAGACCGAAGGATGGCCACTGAGATGTCTTCCCAAGACGAGTTACTAGATTTGTCGACATATCCAGCACCTGGGGATATTACGTTGCGGGCTGAAGAGCCAGTAAATTCAAAAAATTCAACAGACTCAGAGGAGAGGTTGGCTACGAAAGTAGCACACATGGTATATGAATTTTTCAAAAAAGAATACGGAGCAGGTGATATTTTGCATACTATTCCAAATAAATCAACTGTTAATCAACAGGACAAATCAGTTAAAGCAGTTGATTCAACTGCGAGTAAAAGTGGATTATCAGCCAGTTCCATCGATATGCAGCAATCGGCAGCACCGGCGAGTTCCGAGAGGACCGGATCACAGATGACAACAGTTCCGGCTGATTCAGCTGTAGTGAGGAGCGGAGATAATGGCGGGTCAACTGCAAATAGTGGATCATACGAGAGGACTGAAACGTTAATGTTTGAAAATGACATTATGGGCTACATTCACAGCAAGACTGCTAATCCGTTTTCAGACATAGAAGATGTTTCGGTAGGCACAAAAGTGAGTAGTTCTTTAAACGACAGTTTCTCTTGTAAAAAAAGTATTCATAATTTGGAGAAACTTGTGTTTAGACACGCTACTTTAGACTTGGAAGTGCATTATCTCAATGAGTGCATCAAACGGAAGATAGTGCCACAAGGACTAAGGGTTGCTAAATTTCCCAACTGTGTAAATCCAGGGGATGACCTGTGTAACCAATTAATATCTTTATACAATGAAACGGGTATTGCTATGATGGGGTTATTAGTGAAACATTATGAAAGTGAACTGTTAAAAGTTACTAAGGACATCAAATTTTTGGATGATTCTATCAAAGACTCTGACTGTTTTAGTAACTTTTTGTCTCTGTACAACAGTGTAGAAGCAAAGGTAAATAGACATCGTGCTACCATCATTTTACGTAAACAAAATAAGCTCAAGAGAGATATCAGAGCTTATAAGTTAGACCTAGCTTACATTAGTAACACAGATAAAGGCAATGATACTGAGCCTGTTGTTCACAGTACAGTTACAGAGTCAAATCTTCCTTTGCAACAAAATTCAAATGCTGGTAAAAATCCAGATATTCGGATTTTTACAGAAGGGGAAACTTCAGAACTGAGTAGGGGAATGGAAGTTTCTGCTGTTACAAATAAGAACATTTTTTCAACAAATTGTAACACTTTTGCAGAGGTTTTGAGTCAGAACAGTGACAAACCTAATACCCCTTTTCGGAAGGAGGGCTACCAATTGAGAGGCACCAAAAAGTGGTTCAATACCACACAACAGAAAGGAAAAAGAAAGGGGAAGAACAGATAGAGCAATCTGACTTTTTATCACATGAACTGTTCTCTATAAGCATTGTGAACTTGAGTTGTGTTTCAATTTCAGCCGCTACTAGCGATGTATTAAAGAAAGGTTTCTCTTTCATTCCAAGTAATAGAGTAAAATTGGATAAGCTTTTGTTAGATTTTAGACTATACTTGAGGAAATTGAACCTAAAATATATTATGAATGATGTTGGAACTAACTATATTTCATATAACCATTTAACACCTACTAGACCGAGCACTTTCAACCCGCCTTTGTTAAACACACTACAAGTATTTCAGAATGTGTGTGAAAGGCAATTTAGGGAATTGGACACATTCCTGGCAACAGACAATTTAAGTAAAGAGGAATCTGAAGCCCTTGACGAGCTAGCTAGAAATCCCGATTTAAGGGTAATGAAAGCCGACAAGGGTGGTAAGATTATTATAATGGATAACGTAGAATATGAAAAAGGAATTGAGTCACTCCTAGATGATAACATTAATTATTGTAAAGTGTCTTTGGAGTCAGTAAAAGAGAGTTTTAAGAATATAGATACAACACTGTTTGACATGTTTTGTCAAGGTGAGATTAATCATTCTGACTATAACTTTTTGTTAGTTGAAAATCCAAACATGTCTAAATTTTTCGGTATTCCTAAAATACAAAATACAGAGGAAGGACTAACATTTAGACCAATTGTATCTGCAAAAAATGCTAAAACGGAAAATATCTCAGTGTGGTTAGATCATTTTCTTAACCCCATAGCACAAAGTTCTGAGTATTATTTGAGAGATTCCTGGCACTTGTTAGAAATTTTAAGTAATATTAAAATTACAAGTGAGAAGGCATTCTTTGCAACTTTAGATGTGAAGAGCCTTTATACATCTATTAACCAGGAAGAAGGCCTGGAGTACATGAGAGAATATCTCACCATTAAAACTGACTTTGAGGGAGATAGAGTTAACACATTATGTACACTAATGGGTCTTGTGTTAGAAAATAACATCTTTAGATTTAATAAACATCTATACAAACAGCTATCTGGAGTGGCTATGGGGTCAAGGGTTGCACCGGCCTTTGCTAATATTGTGATGGCCAACTGGGAAAGAAACCATTTAAAAACACATCAAAATTTCAGAAAAGTGATATTTTATTGCAGATACATTGATGATTTGTTTTTTGTTTGGGAAGGAGAGAAAAGAGATTTTGACATGATGGTGGAAGATTTAAACAAAACCACGGAATTTTTAATATTCAAAACAGGTGGTTTTGGTAAACAGATCAATTTCCTAGATTTAAATTTAAAAATGGAAGGTGCAACAGGTAACATACAAAGTAAAATTTATAGGAAGTCCTGTTTCGTCAACCAATATTTGCATAAGGATAGCCTCCATCCTGAACATATGAAGAAAGGAGTGATAAAAGGGCAAATGATTCGGTTAAGTAGACTAACATCTGAGGATGAGGTCTACGAAGAAGAGTTATTGCTTCTTAGAAATATGTTTATACAAAGGGGCTATGGTATTAGTTGGTTGATGAAATTGGAAGACGAAGTAACTAAATTGAGACGGGGGGTGGCTAGGCCTATTTTGACATCAATGGATGTCCTAGCAGGGGCCCCGAATATCATCGAAAGGAATGAGGTTATAATAAAAGGAGATTATAACAGTGCTTTTCCATTACCGATTACTGATGAAATGTGGTTAATAAAAAATACAATAGAAAAGAACTGGAATATAATTCTAGGTAATAAGGATTTGTCCAATATTGTGGGTAGATGTCCAAGATTCACTTTCAAAATGGTTACAAACATGAAACTGATTTTAGAGAGATCAAATAGTTTCAAACAAGTCAACAGAGTTCTTGTGAATAAAAAGGGAACTTACGCATGCAACAATTGCAAACAATGTAGGTTCCTTAGTAATACCTCTTTCATTAAGATAAAACATTTGAGTAGAACATTATGGGCTTCCAAATATTATACTTGTAATAGCCAATTTGTTGTTTATTTGGCAAGTTGTTGTACCTGCGAAAGTTATTACATTGGAAAAACTAAAAGAATGTTGAAACGTAGAATATACGAGCACGTTTTAGCCATCAAGAAAAAAGATAAAAATAATGCTTTGGCCAGACATTCTGTAGATTGTGAAAATTTCAAAAAATTTGAATTTTACATTTTGGAACAGATAGAACAGAGTGTATTTTCGGGTGACTTGAATAATAAGTTGGAACAAAGAGAATCTTTGTGGCAACTTATGTTATGGGCAGACAGTCCACCAGGCCTAAATGAGATGATTAATTTAAAGTGCTTCTTGGTAGATAGATAGATCAATTGGTTCAATATTTGTTAGTAAATGTTTGTAGATTATTGGTAGCACTAGAAAAATGTATATTATAAGATACGGTATTCCCGTCATTACAAATGACATTATAGATGACCTTGTAAAGGAATTTTTAACAACAAATCTGTTATATAAGAAATGCCAAAAAGAAAATTGGTTAAACCTGTGTGTGCACATATTCACATAGTGCATTTACACATAGTTTGTATAACCATTATATATGGGATAAAGTATTCAATTATATTGATACAAATACATATATATACATTTTTTTATGACCAAAACATCATATGTACTAAGGAATAATTGTTTATATCATTGGTTTTAAAATGAGTATGCATTATTGTGATTATTATTATTTTTTTTATTATTAAGCATTGCAATGTGTAATTTTAAATTTAACACATACAGATGTAAGATGGTTTTACTATTGTGTCAATTAATTTTGTGACATCACTTCCTATCATGCAATATAAAAGAAGAGGATGGGAAGACTCTTCTTTTTCTGACGAAGTTCACGTATTAAATTGTGAAAGAAAGCGCTAAACAACATTATCTCGTGGTGGTCATTTCAAGTTTTATATTTCTTCATACGTTTTTTAGTTTTTCAGTTTGGATCTTTATTAAATTATCATGTATGACATAGGCAATCTTACAGTGCATATAAATGAAAATAAACCATGCAGACACAATTTCAGTTGCAAACATTATACATTACAAACCATGCCGACACAACTGCAGCTGCAAACATTATACATCACTTATAATATATTCAGTCATTGTCAGCCAAACATTACATATCATTCAAATCCTGCCTGTTTTTAAACATTGTTCCTCCTCTGCATGTATTGATCCCACAGTTCCCACTTTTTCCTATGCAATTTGCTCCTTCCCTTTTCTAAAGATCACAATTCCAGCTGTTTTGTCTCTTTTTTTCCCTATCTTTGCTACTTCTAGTACAGTTGGTTTAGACTTTGATTTCCATTTTCTAGTAAGTGCTTTTTTGGCAGCCACCATAGTTAGACTCAGCAAGGCCTTACTATGGCTAAGCAGTTATGATCCTGTATCACAGCTCAAAAATCATTTCCTTAGTTACACCAATTTTCTCACTCAGTATCTCCAACAGAGCAGACTGCAGAGACTCTTTAAAGTTTGCCAACTCATTACACTCCGAGAAAATATGTTCCCATTTACCACATTCTTCCCCATCACACCTCCAACATTTGCTGTCTACCAGAGGAAAAATTCTTTGGGGTCTACTTGGGGTATACAAATACCTATGTAAACACCTCCGAGTAAAGATCTTAAATCTTCTAGACTTTACTGCATATCTGGGAGACATACATATATCTTCCCACTGTTTCTTTGTGAACTGCTTATCCAGTCTCTCTTCCCAATTCCTCCTAATCTTCCCAATTCCTCCTAACCTCTTCTGATTGATTCTTATAGTTACCATGCAGTATTTTATATGCTGTACTAATTATTCCTTTTTTAATGGCAGCTTATGTTCTAGTTTCCACTAAAAACTCTACCAGTGCTGGTCTTTCATTTAGGACCCTCCTATTTCTTTATTTTTGCTTGTACGTTTAATATCAATCCTTAATAGGGAAGGCAATCTCTAACCTCCAGTCCAAATAAGTCCTTTGTGTCTTCCTATTCTATTTTCTTTCCTTCTCTAGTTATTTGCTCTCCATACCTTGGTTCCTTTGCCAGTTTTCACCAATAAATTCCAGCCCCCTCTTACCTATTTCCTGTATCCCTAATTGCAGTCATCCCAATTGACAGAATCTCCTTTCACCATTCCCTTGTTGGCTTACTTCTTAGAATACTTTTTTTTACTTTATGAATATAATATTCTGTATGATTATTATTATTCTCCTTAAAGATCTACATTCAAAATCCCAGTCTCTCCTTGTTTCTTGAACTTCCCCCATTTCATCATCATCTTGTTCCACTTTGAATTATAATTTTCTGGTTCTGCTATGTATAGGAGCCTTAACTGTGTTGCTCTGAAATACCCCTTCAAATTGGGTAATCCGTCTGCCTTGTTCTGTTGGAAGAATAAGCTTATCCCACTTGACTCTTGCTGTCTTCCCATCCCAGATAAAATCCTTCAGCTCTTTAATAATTGCTATTCACAATTTCTCTGGTTGATAAACATATGCCTGACCTCTGTATAAAACTAAATGAACTAAAAATATTTTAACTGCTTGTATCTTACTATCATATCTGTATAACAGACCTATTTTCTCATTTTTTGTAATATCTTTTGTTTAGTCTCTTCCTACATATCCTTAGCTGCCACACCAGAATCATTTTAAGCCATACTCCTAAATACTTCATTTTATCATTTCCCCCATAAATATGAATATTCCTGAACCAATTCATGTGTGGGTACATAATTTACTGTCATTGCCTTTGTTTTAGCTTCATTAATTTTGTATTCCAAAAAGATCTGAAACTGTCTCAAAATGTTTCACAGCACTGTAATGTCCCTCTCTGGTTTTGTCAGGTATAAAATAATGTCATCTGCAAATAGAGCTAGCTTTTCTTGACTACCATACCAATTATATCCTTGAATTTCTGAGGCCCTTATTTTCTTTGCCAATGGTTCTAAATATAATGCAAATAAAGGGGAGAAAGGACACACCTACCTGGTTCCTCTGCTCAAGCAGAAATCATCACAGAGTACCCCATCCACTTTAACTTTCACCTCCGATCCTTCATATATCCTGCTGATCAACCTTATAATTTTATCAGGGAGTGCAAATGCTTCCATTGCTCTGCTCATAAAGTCCCTGTTTACTCTATCAACTACTTTCTCTGTATCAAGACCCACCAGCAACAGTGGTATTTTCTAACATTGTGCTTCCTCTGGATCATCAGTGTTCTGTTAATGTTGTTAAATGTTTGCCTCCCCTCCACAAAAACCACAATGATCCATATCTATCAGCTTTGGCATCATTTTGCCATTCTGTTAGCCATTATAGACAGAAACACTTTATAATCATGGTTTAATGTTGAAATGGGCTTGTATGGGACTTCCAAGATGGCTGCACATTGAGTAACAGTTTAATTCTAGCTCTCCCAGTGTGAAAACAGAAACTCACCAGAGAAGGCCAATAGACTTGTATTTATGGGTAAATTTAAGTAACTGGCTAGTAAGTGTACTGCCTGGATGCCTAGAAAAAAGAAATACAGAGGACCTGGAAAAATTCAGCTACAAAAAGTGAAGAAAAAACACTGACAGGGAGTATTCTGCAGCTGTTCAGCAAAAAGCAATGCAACCTCCAGACATAAATTACAGTAACCTACAGGAAGATATAAGACAACTGCACACAGACCTAGATAAAATAAATGAAACACTCATGGAGTATATCAACACAAACAGCAAAAGGCTGGAAAAAAATGGAAGAAGCTTTAAACAAATATTCAAATGAGGTGATAAAGCTGCAAAAATCAGAGGTCGAAACAAAGAAAAAGCTGGCTGAATATGAGACTGCTCAGGAGGAGATGTTTAAAAAATAATAGAATTAGAGGACAGAGCACATAGGGAAAACCTGAGATTTTCAACTATACCACAGAAGCTGGAAGGAATAGACTACATTAATTTTTATGAAAGCACAAATAAGCAGCTGGACTGGTATTACACAGCAGGAGTTGTTAGTTGAAAGGGTAGATCATTTGTATGCTCCAAACCAGGCTATGAGAAAGCAACCTGGACCTTTAATAGTAAAGATGCAATCCTACCAGCAGAAGGAGTTGATTTTGACAAAACTTTGGCAGGATGACAAAGTACTAAAACTGGGGCACAGAAGAGTGTTTGTGGAGAATGATTGCTCATTGTACACCAGGCAGAAGAGAAGAAAATTTATTCCACTATTCAGGGAATGTTGAGGAGCAGCTGTCAGATTCAAACTGCTGTACCCAGCTGTCTTCAAAGTATTCTTCCTTGGGGGGACAAAATCATTTTTTGATGAAGTACATGCTAAGGAGGAAATACAAACGTTTGTCCAACATAAAGTGAGGTGTGAAACAGAAAGAGATTCTGCTTCTTGTTCTTCTAGTAATAAAGACCACAGAGAGACTGTACCTGTGAAACTTTTTCCAGTTTTTCACTGGAAAATGTTGGAATGAAGGAAGGGAGCACAAGAGTTGACTAGAAGGATTGAAAGTACGTTGTAAATGAAGCAGAGAAAGGATTTGGGAGAAGGAGATGAACAATAATAAAACTAGTAACTTAATGTGGGATTACAGTTCAATAATTATATGTGTGAAATATGACAGAACAAGAAAATCTGGAAAGATTGGACTTTTTCAGAATTTGCTGGACTTATGGGGGACACTAAAGCATATGCCCTACTTCATGTTATTTAATGTTCAAATCATGCTTTGGGGAGGGGAAGAGGAGGGAGAAAGCTAACTGTAAGTAAATAATTTATTTTCTTACTAGCATTATTTTTGTGGTGTGTAGCTTTCTTTGCATGCTATAAGGTAAAGTTTTCTCAGTTATATTAAGTGTAATGGGGTTTGTAAACAGGTGCTGCTGTTTTTTTTTTTTTCTCTTTTCTCTCTCTCTCTCTTCCTCACTCTCTTTGTTTAGTTTTAAGAACTGCAAGTAATGCAATGAAAAAAAAAGCCTGGTTAAAAGAGCACAACAAATGAAAAAAATAATGTGCTTT
This sequence comes from Protopterus annectens, assembly GCF_019279795.1. Taxonomy (NCBI): domain Eukaryota; kingdom Metazoa; phylum Chordata; order Ceratodontiformes; family Protopteridae; genus Protopterus; species Protopterus annectens. Next base: position 283,238,946 of record NC_056746.1, read on the forward strand.
TTCTCATACTTCAATGGGGAAATGACTGGATTAATGATCTTAGATTAGCAATTCTGCAGCTTGTCTTCATGTTTCCATGGAAACAATCTGATAAAGAGAAACTGGCTGCCAGATTCTTGTGTCTTCATGGAGACAATCTCATAAAGAGAAACTGGCTACAAGGTGGTGGAGAGTGATTGGCTGAAGAAAAAAAAGAAGAGAAATTGGCTAGGACATAATGTTCTCTGAAAGCATTCTGGGGTTTTCGCAGCTGGGGGAGCTATAAAGAAAAGCCAAAACAAATTAGCATTTAGTAGAAGCACAGGCTACACCATGCATCTTAGCATGTTTAACCTTTCTTTTAGGTTAACTTAAGTCTCTGAGTCTAGCTGTCAGTGTGGGAGTTTTGTTCCTATTAGGAGGATAAAAGTACCAACATCCTGGAAGAAAGCAGTGGTAGCTATAATATCTAAAGAGAGTAAAGATTCATCAGACCCAGCTTCATACAGGCCCATTTCAATACTAAACCATGATTATAAAGTGTTCATGTCTATAATGGCTAAAAGAATGACAAATGGAATGCCAAAATTGACAGATATGGGTCAATGTGGTTTTGTGGAGAGGAGGCAAACATTTGACAACATTAACAGAACATTGATGAAGCAGAGGGAAGCAGCATGTAAGAAGATACCATTGTTGCTGGTGGGTCTTGATAGAGAGAAAGCATTTGATAGAGTAAGCTGGGACTTTATGAGCAGGGCAATGGAAGCATTTGCATTTCCTGAAAAAAAATATATAAGGTTGATTAGGAGGATATATGAGGGATCAGAGGCAAAAATTAAGTGGGTGGGGTCCTCTCTGATAATTTCTGCTTGAGCAGAGGAACCAGGCAGGGGTGTCCTCTTTCCTCTTTATTTGCATTATATTTAGAACCACTGGCACAGCAAATAAGGGACTCAGAAATTTAAGGATATATGAGGGATCACAGGCAAAAATTAAAGCTGGTGGGGTCCTCTCTGATAATTTCTGCTTGAGCAGAGGAACCAGGCAGGGGTGTCCTCTTTTCTCTTTATTTGCATTATATTTAGAAGCACTGGCAAAGCAAATAATGGACTCAGAAATTCAAGGATGTAATCGGTATGGTAGTCAAGAAAAGTTGGCTCTATTTGCAGATGATATTATTTTATACTTAACAAAACCAGAGAGAGACATTACAGTGTTGTGGCACATTTTGAAACAGTTTCAAATCTTTTCGGGATACAAAATTAATGAAGCTAAAACAAAGGCAATAGTGGAAAATTATGCACCCACACACAAACTGGTTCAGCAATATCCATATTTATGAGGACATGATAAAATGAAATATTTAGGAGTATGGATTAAAAATGATTCTGGTGTGGCAGCTAAGAATAAGTGGGAGAAAATGGAAGCTTTGTTATATGGATATGGATAGTAAGATACAAGCAGTCAAAATGTTTTAAGTCTCTTTAGTCTTATACACAGGTCAGGCATATTTTTATAAAAGAGCTGAAGAACTTTATCTGGGAAGGGAAGACCGCATGAGTCAAGTGAGATAACATGATTCTTTCAGTAGAATAAGGAGGATTGGGATTGCCCAGTTTGAATGGGGTATTTCAGAGCTACACAGTTAAGCCTCCTGTATATAAGCACAAGCAGAAAACTATTAATTCAAAAAGGAAAGGGATTATGTTGAAATGGGGGGGGGGGGGCTAAGAAACAAGGAGAGACTGGGATTTTGGATGTAGGCCTTTAAAGAAAATAACAATAAACATACAGAATACTACATCTATAAAGTAGCAGAAAGTATTGTAAGAAATAAGCAAATATGGGAATGGAGAAAGTAGATTCTGCTGATAGGGATGACTGCAATTAGGGATATAAACAATAGCCAAGAGGGGAGTGGAATTTATTGGATAAAACTGGCAAAGCAACCAAGGTATTGGGAGCAAATAACTAGAGAGGGAAAGGTAATAGAATGGGAAGAGGCCAAAAACGTATTTGGACTGCAGGTTAGAGATTGCTTCCCTATCAAGGATTAATATCAGAGCATAGACAAAAAGAAAGAAATTGGGGGATCCTAATGCAAAGACCAGCATTGGCAGAGCACTGGTAGAGTTCTTAGTAGAATCTAGAACAGAAGCTCCCATTAAAAAAGGAATAATTACTACAGCTTATAAAATATTGCATGATAACTATAAGAATCAATCACAGGAGAGTGGAAAGGATTGGGAAGAGAAATTAGATAAGCAGTTCACAAAGAAACAATGGGAGAATATATGTATGTCTCCCAAATTTGCAACAAAATCTAGAAGATTTAGGATTTTTGCTTGGAAATGTTTACATAGATATTGTTATACCCCAGGTAGACTCCAGAAAAATTTTCCTCGGGTAGACAGCAAATGTTGTAGGTGTGATTGGGAAGAAAGAGGTACTTCGGAACATATTTTCTGGGAGTGCAGTGGGTTGGCAGACTTTAAGGATTCCCTCTGGGATGCACTGTCAGAGATGCTGGGTGGGTGGATTGGTGTGACAAGGGAGATGATTTTTCTGAGATATGATACATAATCAGAATTGCACAGACATGGTAAGGCCTTGCTGTATCTAATTATGGTGGCTTCCAAAAAAGCAGTTACTAGAAAATGGAAATCGGAATGTAAACCAACTATATTAGAAGTAGTGAATATAGTAACAGGGATAAAACAACTGGAACTAAGATCTTTAGAAAACAGTAGGAACAAACTACATAGGGAAAAATGGGAATTGTGGGAACAATACACACGGGAGGAATGAGGTTTAAAAGAAGGCAGGACTTAAATGATCTATGTAATGTTTGACTGAAAATGTTTGGGTAGATTATAAGTGATGTATAATGGTTTTTTTTTCCAATTTATTGTTTATTGTTTTAGACATTACATAACTAAAATACCAAGTATAGAATACAAAGAGAGAACAAAAAAAAAAAAAAAATCATTTTAACGCCTAGAAAACCACAAAAATTAATAACAACTATGTACAAACAACAGACTTTAAATAATCATGTTCTAGCTAATATTACATACTATTATATAATTTAGAATCATTGTATTAAGAGCGTGTATGATAAGAGTAGTTTGTCTTGAGCTTGAGTGATAGGGGAACAAATGGCTAGTAAAGTATAAATTGAAAGCTGTCCACACTATGTACATCGTGGATGCCACTAAAAGATAGGTTAAGAGGTATTTCTAATATCTTTTAATTTCTTTTTTAATTAAATTCTTTGTCATTTTACCTAGAGGCAGTCTTCATATTATTTAGTTATAACAATAGTGGTAAATTTGGTTAATTAGTTAGATTGGGTAGATTATAAGTGATGTATGATGTTTACAACTGGGAGTGTGTCAGCATGGTTTGTGATGTAAACTGCTTGCAACTAGGATTGTGTCAGTGTATTTTTTCATTTATATAAATGTATGACTGTTTATGTCATAAGTGATGGTTTAATCAATCTGTTTCTTGTTTTAAAAAAGGGGCAGGAACTCACTAATTTATGTAATGTTGCTTATGCTATATGATACATATGTGAAGAATAATGCTTGTAAATGTTAATTTGTTAAATCAGTTTGATTACTTTTGGATAAATGTAAATTTGTCTATGTCACAAGTGATAATTCAGTAAAGGTGTATTTAAAAAAAGTGGGCCTGTATGAAGCTGGATCTGATGGATCTTTACCCTCTTTAGGTATTACAGCTACCACCATTTTCTTTCAGTATGTTGGTACTTCTCCTCTTAAAGTGCTGTTAAACAAAACCTTCCAGATCTTTATCAGTTTTTTCCCCTCCTAGCTTCCAAACTCCACAGGAATACAATCTATTCTTGGGGGCTTTCCTGTGGATTGGTTATACATCACCATTTTTCTGTCATCTCCTCCTATCCTGTTAGTAATTGAGCCCCCTCTACCTGTAATCTTGGCATATTTAATTCTTCCATAAACATTTCCATTTGTACCTTTTGTTGAGTTTCATATTTTTCTGCTTTATACAGACTTGCATAGAACTTCCAAAATATTTCTAATACTTTTACAGGATCCCTTATTATCTTCCTTGTTGTAGCACCCTAAGCTCATGACAGCCCTTTCTACTTTCTGTTGCCTGAGTCATTGTAATAAAAGTTTTTGTGCTCTAGGGTTATTATCAAAAAAAAAAAAAACAGTTGCTTAGCAGCAGTCTTTGTAAACTCATGCATATTATTGAGGTAATCCCTAATTTTCTGTTTAGCAATCTGTGGTTGATCTTCTTATTCTGTGACATTCCCCCGTTTTACAATATTTGAATATTTGTCATTCCCTCTAAATAATTCTTGTTACTTCTTAACTAGATCTCCCTTTCTTTTATTTTCACCTTATTTTTAAACTCCACTTTAATTTTTTCCCACTCCCTAGCTATGTTTTCAGAAGAAACTTCTGTCATCTCTAATAGCTCCTGATTAATTTCCACCACCCATTCCTTAAATTCCACTCTTTTCAACAAATAGGTGGGAAAGTGCCAGTGTCTCATTTTTATTTCATTACCCTTCGTTTTTATTTTAGTTATTATTGGCGCATAATCTGAAATAGTTATTGCGTGTGTATCAAGACCTTCAATTAAACACATATGTTCCTGTGCCTAGCACAATTTTTGTATCTTGGGGAATAATATGTAAATTCATTCCAAACTCTTAGTACTGAATTCACATCTTCCATGCCAAATATTTTCATAAATATCTTTAAAAATCTACCCTCCTTTGTTATATTTTCCTTCGGTCAGTCCCCTAAGCTGAAAGCTGATTATTTCTCCCTTTCTTTTTATTTTTTGAAAGCTTGTTATTTTCTTGTTTTTCTTTAGTACATGCTGTATGTAATTAATTGCAGTAAGCAGAGTCCTTAGTAGCCTTACCCTAATATTTACACTTTTAATCTTTTCTTCTTCCACTTCTCTTCCTCTTCTTATCACACAAACTTCCTTCCACTGAATAACCATCCATCCTGATATTTTCTATTTCTATTTTTGTACTTTCTTCCTCAGCATAGCATATATCAGGATCTGACTTGGTCATTTATCTATTCATCTATCAAGTTTATTCCTGTATTTGTACTGTACCCATAGTGCTGTATCACCCAAGATCACCAAACTGCCAGATCCTGTTTGCTGCAGACAAAGCCCTTAGCTCTTTTGTGATTTGGGGTTTTGTGATTTGGGGTTTTTGTTTTTGTTTTAAAAGTTTTGCCCATTTACGCATGTCTTTTGAATGCCCACCCAACCGCGGGGAGGACATGCAGACCCCACACAGAAGGCACTCCCTGCACTCCAGCCGAGAATCAAATGGGAAAACCTCTTGCTGTGAGGCAACAATGCTACCGCTGCACCACCATGGAAGTCTTTTTCTTGAACACTTCTCTACTTAAATTTCCTCCCTTCACTTTCTTTCAAGTTATCACTGGTGTTAAGTGCCTCCCTTTCTACTATTTCAAATAGTATTCTCCTTTACCATTGTTGGTATTATCTTTCTACCCTTCTTACAAGGGTATCTTGCTATTACCATTATTGGTATTTTGAACTTTCTCTGCCGTTAGTGTTTGTTAAAAGAAAGCTTACTATTTTTCCTTGCTGTTACTGTTTGTCTTGTTCTTATTTTTATTGTTATGCTTTTTTCTCTGTCGCTATGTCAGAGAAACCCACATGGTTTAAGAACTGAACTTCTTGTGGGCATAAAATCCCTAATTCAGATGCCCACAAGGAGTGTATGTATTGTTTAGGGGCTGATCATCTGAACATCAGTTGTAAGATTTGTGCAACATTTAATCCAGGGCCTTAGCAGATTGTTGCAGTAAACTTATTATGAGAGGACTTTTGGCAGCTACTACTACTTCAGGGGCTCAAACCCCTCTAAACACAGTAAATCAGCTCCACTGGAGCATAGGCAGCGCTCTCCTTTGAAGTCCCCTAGGTCTTCTTCTGAGCTTCCTTCAAAAACCGGAAAGACTATGCCTAGACCATTGAATCCCAAAGCCTTCTCATCCAAGACCATCTTCTGCAGTCATTAGTATAAGCTCTATCTCTGTACCTTTGGATTCTAGAGCCTCGGATCCTAAACACAGTACTATCTATAGGAGCATTACACCTGAGTATGCTATAAAGACCATTTCTCCTAACCCGCCTTTGAGGTTGCTTCAGACACCCAAGAAGCACTTCAGGCCTCCTTCCACTTCCTCCTTTAGGTCATCCAGGAGCTTATCAGAAGCAGATATGGATAGGATGATGTGAAAGTTTCTATGAGCACAGATTCAGATGGGAGTCTTTTTCATCATTAAAAATAATCAAGTTTTTAGTCTAATTTCCATTGTCCTTATTAAACTCAGCTTCTTGTAAGTATATTCATTCCTCCATTGCTGATAGCCTCCCTGCTGCTGGTATTGAAATGAGGGTTGGGCAACTGCTTGTGACCTCCACGAGTTCAACCCTGTGGATGCACAAAAATCCTGCTCATGTCTCACACCATTCCTTTTATCTCTAATGCTTTCAGATCTCCTAGCAAAAGTGGATGGGGTGGTGGGGGTGGGAGTGTAGATGAACTGGAAAAGTTAACAACTAATTCCTTTACATGCTGTACACCTCTAAATTCATTACTATCACCATTCACATTGTCTTGGTCCATAGCTGGTTCACTTGATAGTGCTTTTTGTTAATTTTGTTATGTGTACTATTACCAAATTGTTTGGAACCCCAGGCTTGGGGACTGGGGGGGGGGTTAAGATATGCAAGTCCATTCGCATTATCCTTAATGTATCTGCTTAATTTCTGTATTTCACCAGCCTGTAACAAATTCATGTGTCCCTCAATACTATTAAAATGTGGCAATGTTCACATTTAAAAGTTAATTAACTATCATCCTCTGTAATACTCTTATCTAAAACTGTAAACTCAGAACCAATTTTCTCAATTTCCTTAGCATTGCACTTAATCAAAACCACCAGGAATTCACATCCCTGGTGGTCAAATAACGTAAGCAAGTCAAAATGCAAAAGCAAATTTTCCACCAACCCTGTGGGATATCGCCAAGTTCTAAGGCCTTTGGGTAATATTCTATGCTTGATACATTCTTTAAGATAGTCATTCTCTAATTAAAGCTTTTTAAATTTCAAGAGCTTGTAGTCAAATTAATTAAGCTTAGCCTCAATCTCTGAATTAATTTGTACAGGTATATCACTTCCAAACTCAAATCCTTTCTTTAACCAGTTACTTAAAGCTGGAACAATCGTTGACTTTTGAGGCCCCACTGGTTCAAAATTACTACTATCAGGATTGAAGCCAGTAATAACATAGTGAAAAAATCAATTGTCTTGTCCATTTATGTCACAATAACATCCGGGAGCCAGTCACTTCCAATTCAGAGCCCTGCCATTTGGACTCATCACAGTTCCCAGGGTGTTTACCAAGAGCATGGCAGTGGTGGTAGCTCACTTGAGACTAAAAGGATTCCAGATGTTTCCATATCTAGACAATTGGTTCCTTACCGCCCCCTTCAAGCATCTATGTCTACATGGCAGGGGCTATTTGCTCCAGATTTGCAACTCTTTAGGCATATCTATAAACCATGCCAAGTCAAATTTAAATCCAGTGCAGAGCCTGGAGTTCATCTGTGCTCATATAGACATGACAAAACAATAGTATCCTTACCTCAACATTGTGTTTCTACTATAAGGACTCAAGTTCATTTTCTCCTTACTCTTTCAACTCCTCTGGCGAGATCAGTAATGCAAGGATTAGGATCTGATGTCAATTTTCATTCTGTCCTCAACTGATGGGTTCAGATCCAACTCTGCCTCTGCAGTAGCTTGTGGCAACTTTGAACTCTCGAGCTTCTCCCTTACCCAGAATGCACCAACCCCCATTATCTCAGATCTTGTTTGCTGCCTCTAGGTGAAAGACATGGTTTCTGTTGTCTCTCGAGCTCGTAACTAGATAAGTGACTTTTTAAAAATTTTCTCTAAATTTATCTCACTATTTAAATCCCTTTCCTTCTGTACTAGTGTACTGTTGATACTTGCGTTAGTATCTCTTTTTTTCCTCTCCCTTACCTTTGCTGTAGATATGTTCACGTAATTCTTACTACCTTCATAGACAGTTTTTCAACCTTCACCCTCTTTCTACTTCCCTTTCCAAAAAAAAAAAAACTCTTCCTTATATATATATATATATATATATATATATGTATATATATATATATACACACACATATATATATATATATATATATATATATATATATATATATATATATATATTCTAATTGTACTATTAGTTATTATTTCCATTGGTCGTTTGTATCTTCCTAATTGTTTGCTTATGGCTGAAAAGGAGAAAAACCCAGCAGGTTTTAAAAAATGTGGAAAGTGTAGTCAGAAAATACCTCTTTCTGACTCACACTCTGTTTTTTGCTTAGGCCCTCTTCACCTCCAGGAAAACTGTTCAATCTGCCACGCTTTTAATCCTAGAGCATTGGTAGATCGAAAGAATAAACTTATTTTAAAAGGTCTCTTGCCTTCTAACTTTGACAAAGCTATCTCTGCAGCATCTAAAGAAAAGCCTAAAAAGATGTTTCATGCTTCTCCGAGCACCTCTTCTGCCTCCTCCAAGTCATTGGAAAAATCAGTGAAAAGAACTTCTTTGGATCCTATGGTTTTATCAGATCCATTAAAGAAGAAACCAAAACTCTCAGATTCATTCCTTTTCTCTGATCCAACAACGTCTAAAAAGCTCTCCTTGGATCCGATGGCTTCGTCAGATCCAAACTCTCTGAAAGTTAAAGATTTGCCAGATCCAAAGACCTCGGTTCAGACACTAAAATCAAGTTTGTCTACTTTGCCTATTACAAGGTACTCCCCATCACTGGATCCATTTCCCTCAAGTGTACCTTCCCCTTTTTGGAGAGACCTAAATCTCTATCTGGTCTATCCTCCTGCTCTTCTAGAAGTCTGACTACAGAGTATGTGGAGAGGCTAGTGAGAAAAATCCTCTTGGTGCAGTACCAGCCTACCCCTTTGTCAGCTCCTACCCCATCACGTTAGGAAACCCATACATCCAAGACACCTCCACTACCAATTCCTCCTTTGACTCCTACCAAGGTTTCAGAGCCTTTGGATCCAAGCTGTCCAGACCTGTCTGCATCGGATCTGAGAATCTTTGTATCCTTGGATCTGAGACTAGCTCTGAGCTCTTGGTCTAGTCAGATAGAGTGAGCTCTTGGAGCCAATACTGCCCCATCAGGTCCGAGGTGCTGCAGTCAACTTCAAGGGTTTTGGAGCCATCTCAGATCCTCAGTGATAGTCAGTTTGGTTCTGACTTTGGCCTTGGTGTGGCTGTAATTGGAGCAGGGGATGACCAGGAATCAGGGGATTGTCCTCTCGGATCAGGTTCCTGCCCTCTCCAGGATGGTCTGCCTTTAGGGTTTTGGATAGTGCTCTGTCTGCAACTCTGACTCAGATGGTGCCTACACCCTTGGATCCTAAGTCTACATCTATTCTACCTCTGTGTATAGAGTCTCAACCATCCTCTTTACAGGAACAGCTGATACCAAAACCCCAGGCTTCCCTTCAGGATATTCCCCCCTCTTCTCATACCTCCCTGGAGTATCCCACTGAGGATGTCCCTAAGAAGAGGACATGCAAGAGGAAGCATTTAGATTCCCCTGAATGTGTCACCAAAGATATAGATTTTGATGAGGGCAAAGAGTCCCCACAGTCACCTACTAATAATGTCTCATTCAAGACATCCTTGAGATCCTGAAACAGAGAAGTGGCTGGAATCCCAGCAACCCTTTGTTGGAAGAATCTGTACTCCTGGAGGCATTTGTTACCAGCCCATCTAACTCCTGTGTGGTCCCGCCCACTGATGAGCTCATCAGTTTGGTCTTTCAGAGGGCATGGAAGGATCCTGACACCACTGAGCCCATCCCCAGGAAGCCTGACAAAAATTATGACTGCCACAGAGGATAGATAATTTTGGTACAAAGGTGTGCCTGTGGAGGCCTTGGTCATGGCATCAGCCACTAAGAAGGAACTTGCTGAAGAAAGTTCCTCTGTTCATCCCCCAGGCAAGCAGTTGTAGGCAATGGACAGATGCAGGAAGCATGTCTATGCATCAGCGACCTTCGCCTTAGGTTCACTGAACTATTTGGCACATTTCACGAGACTATAGAGGGACCTGATTAAGGAACCATCAGACACCCTCTCAGGAGCCATTTCTGAAGTGGTGAAGACATCTATCACTTCAACTTTGGCTATCCTACAGTCCATATCTGTCTCTTCCATGAGGTTCATTTCTAATGTAGCAGACGGAACCTCAAGGTCAGTGGGTTCAGACGTTTCCATTAGGAGGCACGCCTGGATGCTTTTGTGTGATTTTGCAGAGCCCTTTAAGTCTTCATTCATCAATGCTCCCTTTGATGGCACATCATTGTTTGGTCCCAAGGTAAAAGACACATTTTCCAGGTGTGAGAAGGATGGAAAGACCCTTTCTGTGGTGGATGTATGTTTTTCCACCCCTCAAAGATCTTTTTCAAGGAATCAGCGAGGTGTTGGTAAAATGTGGTTCAACAAATCTCAAGCTGCTTTCCAGGATACATGTGGAGGACGTTCCCCCAGGGGCAGAGGGGGGAACTCCAATAGTAGATGCCACTCTCATGGCAGAGGTGGCTCGCAGAACCAAGGCTCCAGAGATTTGTTCTTTGGCAAATCCTCCCAGTGCTCCTGAAAGGAAGCCTGATTGTCCACCTCTGGAGGCAATCAGGGGTAATTTGTTCCTGCACCAGAGAGCTTGGCTAGAAATAACAGATATTTGGGTGTAGAGGATCATTTCCAGAGATTATATAATACAATGTTCCCTTTGTCCTCCCAAGTCAAGAAAATTCTCTGATGTTCCACCCAGTCAGAGGGAACAAGCAGCAATTCAAATACAAAAGCTGCTAGACAAAAGAGTCATCCAACACGTCCCTCCCAGACCAGACAGAATCCAGAACTTAGTCAAGGTTCTTTTTAGTGCCAAAGAAAACAGGGGACTGGAGACCAATTCTAGATCTCAGCATCTTAAACAAATCTGTTCGAAAGACCAAGTTCAAGTTGATCATGGTTCAGTCCATTCTTCTTTTTTGGAGGATGATTAGATGTGCTCCATAAATCTTCAGGATGCATACTGTCACATAAAAATGAACAGGCATCTAAAAGGTTCTTCGCTTTCAGCAGGGAGCTAGTTATCAGTTCAGAATTCTGCCCTTTGGTCTCACCACAGCCCCCAGGGTGTTTACCAAATGCATGGCCATATTAGCAGCTCACATGAGACTGCAGGAATTACGGGTGTTTCCATACTTAGGTGAGTGACTCATATCCACCCCGACTAGGCATCAGCTCATCATAGCAAGAGAAAAAGCGATCCAAACTTGTACCCGACTAGAAATAACTGTAAACTACAAAAAATCTCAGCTAGAACCAGGTAAATGTTTAGAGTTCATAGGAGCACTGCTTGACACAAAATCATCTATAACCTCATTCCCCCTCACCAGAGTTCAGACAATAAGAACACAAGTGGAAATGATAGTTTGCAGTACCAGAGTTCAACCCACCTTTTCCTTCAGGCACTGGGATCAGTGGCAGCCATGATAGCATTAGTGCCTTTAGCAAGATTTCACGTGAGAATCCTTCAATGGATGCTGGCCTCCCAATGGTCAGTTCGTCATCTCCCCCTTATCTACCCCGATACAAATCACCAACATATGCAAAAGGGATCTGATGTGGTGGATTCAGTCAGATCAGATTCTACAAAGCCGTTTATTCGTCCCCTCTCACCCAAGGCCATTGATCCTTCCCAGCTTGGGTGGGAGGAGTATTACCTAAGGACGATGGTCTAAGGCATGTGGTCCTCCGAAGAGGCAAATTTGCATATCAGTGTTCTAGAATTGAGAGCAGTGCTTTTAGCGTTGCAAGCCTTTCAGAATGCTCTACCTTTGGGAATGATTGCGATACAAGCAGACAACATGTCAGTGGTTTGGTACATCAACAAACAAGGAACAACCAAGTCATATACCCTGTGTTGAGAAGTGCATTCCTTTGATCTCAAAGTTTCTACAGAGAGCTGCCAGGCTGAAAAGCAAAGTTGTCCTCGTTGCACCCTTTTGGCCTCTACAGACTTGGTTACCCTTCCTCTGGCTTCATTTACATCCAGCCCTCCTGCGTCTCAAACTAGCAGCTTGGTTTCTCCATTTCCAGTAATAGCCAGACAACCTATGCTCTCATCAACTGTCCAACGAATTTTGTGATCTTCCCTCAAACCATCTACAAGGAAACTTTATGCTAGCAAGTGGAAAAGATTTGTGCACTGGTCACTTCAAATTGATGTGGACCCCCTTTCTGCACCAATTCATAGTATCCTGGAGTTCTTTATATTGCTTTTTAATCAAGGAGCCAGTTTTTCATCATTAAAGGTTCATTTAGCAGCAATTTCTAATTTCCATATTGGTTTTGATGGCTCTTCACCTGCTTCCCATAAACTTTGAAAAATCTTTCTATGAGGCACACATCTGTTAAGACCCACCTTTAAAGATCCTAGTCCTCTGAGAGACTTAACCCTGGTACTGCAAGTTCTGGTCCTTTCTCCCTTCAGACCTGCACATGATTGCGGTGTCAAATTTCTTTCTTGAAAACTGTTTTTGGAAGCCATTACTTCTGCCGGATGAATTTCAGAGGTTCAGGCCTTATCTGTGAAACCTCCATTCCTAGTTTTTCATAAAGACAAAGTTACATTACGACCTAATGCATCCCTTTTCCCCAAAGTAGTGTCAAAGTCCAACATTAACCTATCCATTAATCTGTCAGTTTTCTTCCCAAATTATGCAGACAAAGGTGAATGTTATATTTACTTGATGTTCATAGGCAAGTGCATTTCTATTTACACGGAACAAAGAACCTTAGAACTTCATATCAGTTATTTGTTTTATTTGCTGAGGGGAAATTGAGCAAGCATGTGTCTAGGGTTACCCTAACCAAATGGCTTACTAACTGCATTTTCTTTATTTACAACAAGTTGAGCTTGCCTTACCTAAACAACTAAAGGCTCACTCAACAATGTTGATAGCAGCTTCCTCAGCCTTTCACTCAAGAGCCTCCATTGATGGCATATGTGCAGTGGCAACTTAGGCCTACCCTCACACATTCATCTCTCATTACAAACTGGACTTAGTTTCTTGAAGTAGGGCATCATTTTCCTCAATGGTGCTTAGGAATAGCCTTCCTTGAGGACACCCTGGGATTTAGGTAGCTGGGGACTCTGTCCCATCGGACAGAATGAAAATTAACAATATCTGATAAAGAAGCTATGTATGTACCATAACCTTCCATCTGTGTTGTCCATTTTCATTCTTCCTCAACTCCCCACCCACCGACCCCCAACCTTTATTTTTCTGGAAGAGCAAGTGGATAGAGAGAGTTTTTGAGTCTACTCTTCGGATTGTAGTTATAGCTTAATTTACTCTTTCTGCTATATATTCCTTAATGTTCTTTACATAAGAGTAATTCTTTCTGCTATAGTCTGCAAACAAGATCTGTGGTAATAGGGGTTGATGCATTCTGGGTAAGGGAGAAGCTTAAGTGTTCAAAGCTGCCATGAGCTTTTGCAGTGGCTGAGTTGGATATGAGGACTCGGGTCTGAACCCATTAGTTGAGGAAGAATGAAAATGGACAACACAGATAGAACACTATGGTAAGTATGTAACTTCATTTTCTATGCCAGCAGTCATTGTGTTACTCCTTTTGGCACACTTTTTATGTGGGTTCTACAATGGACTCTAGCTGTACAATGCTCCATTCTCTACCAGTAACTATCTTATGCAGTCAGGCTCACCCCATTTTGCAGGAGACACATCAGTTGGTGGATGCAATCCGATGATCTACATCTAGGCAGACCCTTTGTCCTTGTATCCCCTGTGGCCACAGTGACCATGGATGCTTCTCAATTGGGATGGGAGGAGCATTTCTTGGAAAGAACTGTCCAAGGCACATGGTCCCTCCAAGAGACCAAGTTGCACACCAATGTCCTGGAGATGAGAGCGGTCCTATTAGCACTGCAGGCCTTTCAAGATGCTCTTCTCTTTGGAACTATTGCATTTCAGACCAACAATATGTCTGTAGTCTGGCACATCAACAAACAAGGAGGATCCTGATCTTACCCCCTTTGCAAGGAGGCCAGGAGAATATGGGAATGGGCAATCTCTTCAGACTGTTTTCTAGTTGTGATGCACATTCTGGGGAAAACCAATGTGCTAGCGGACAAGCTCATCAGATCCATTCTAGTGTCCCATGAGTGGTCTCTCAGTCTATCTATGACATAGATGATCTTCTGGTGTTGGAGCCAACCTTGCTGTGATCTATTTGCCACTCTTCTCAACAAGTGCAGCACGTACTTTGCTCTGATCCCTCCTCAGGGAGAGTCACAGAGAGATGCTCTGATTCACCCTTGGCCCCTGATTCTCCTGTATGCTTATCCCCCTCTTCCCATAATCCCCAAATTCTTACAGAAAGCAAGCAGGCTGAAGAGCTCAGTGATCCACATTGCTCCTTTCTGGCATTGACAGGTATCGTTCCCCTTCCTACATTCATCTTCATTATCCTCTATGGATACTAGAGCCCACCCTGGATCTCCTGTCCCACCCATCAGGAATCCAACATCCCAACATTTGAGCCCTAAGATTTACTGCATAGTTTCTCCACTTCCAGTAATAATTAGACAGTTCAGGCTTTCTTCTCCGGTACATAATAACATTTTGGCTTCTCAAAAAGAATCAATAAAAAAGGTTTAGAGATGTAAATGGAAAAGATTCTCTCTATGGGCTTTGAATAAAGACATTGACCCCTTTTCTGACCCAGTTGCTGTGATTCTACAATTCTTGACAATGCTGTTTGAGGAAGGAGCTAACTTTTCCAATATTAAACTTCAGCTAGTAGCTATCTCCAAATTTCATACAGGAAACAGACATGCTTCACTGACTTCTAAATTATGTGAAGCTTTCATGAAAGGATTTTTTCTTTTAAAACCTCCAATTAAAGATCCCTCTCCACTTTGGGATCTTGCAGTGGTGATGGAGGGACTAACTCAAAAACCCTTTAAATCTTCAGCTAAAACTGATCTGAAGTTTCTATCATGGAAAACAGTTTTATTGGTAGCTATCACTTCTGCAAAGAGAATATCTGAACTCCAGGCTCTGCCAAATTTCCATATGTAATTTTTCATAAAGACAGGGTTTCTTTAAGAACTAGCCCTTCTTTTTTACCTAAAGTGTTTTCAGAGAATAACATTAACAGTTCATTCATTTACCAGTCTTCTTTCCAAACTTTGCCAGTAAAGGAGAATACATGCTACACCTCCTAGATGTACACAGACAATTACGTTTTTATATTGACAAAACTAAACAATTCTGAAAATCATATAATCTTTTTTGTTTCCTTTTCCTCAAAAATATTGGGTTATCCAGTGTCTACAGTCACTCTAGCCAAATGGATAACAGATTACATCTCTTTTCTCTAGTCACAAAAAGGAATAACATTGCCTAGGCCTCCCAAGGCTCACTTAACCAGATCCATGGCAACCTCATCTGCTTTTTGGTCCAGAACATCTATTCATGACATTTGTGCTGCAGCTACATGGTCCAATGCTCATACTTTATTTCTTATTACAAATTGGATATTACTTCTAGAAATAGAGCATCCTTTGGTTCAGTGGTACTCTGGAATATCCATCCATGAGGGTCACCCAAAAGCAACATAGCTGGGGACTCTGTCCCATACATTGAGGAAGAATGAAATATACAACATCAGATTTAAAAGTTATGTTCTTACCATAATGAAGAATCTGTGTTGTCCATTTTCATTCTTCAACTTCCCTCCCATTCTTCCCCCATCTAAAGCTTCTGGATTGGCTTATTGAACTGTAATGAAACCTACATTTCCAGGTTTGAGTCCTGTCTTTTTTCTTCATCTCCTGTATCTGTTCATACTGTGGGGATTGGGCAGCAAACTCGACCTGAGGCTTTGGTAATATAGCAGAACATTATGGGTACAGGGAAGAGCTTAAGAGCTGGATCCTAAGTCTGAAATAAATGGCAGAGTCAGATCCAAGGATTGGATATGAATCCATATGTTGAGGAAGAATGAAAATGTTCAACACAGATACCTAGTTATGGTAAGAGCATAACTTTTAATTATCAAATTCACATGTTCAGTTCTTTCCAAGTCTTTCTCTTGTAGCACAGCTACATTCACTCTTCATTTTTTAATATAGTGCACTACTCTTTCTTTTTTGTATTTATCTGTGAGACCATTAAAGTTTAAAGACATTACAGAAAGCATCATATTCTTTTTATTATTCCCACCTTTTATGTGCAACAGCTTTTTTGTTGAATGTCTAGTTCCAGCTTTTGTGTTACGTGCATGTACAGTTTGGCAGATTAATCTTTTATACAGTTGTTTCTTGTCATCTCCATTTGAGCCTATGTCACATCTTACAGAACTTTTTGTTTTATTGAAACCCTCAAACAAAAATGAAAATCCACCCTCAATACCCCCTAAAACCTATTATCTTAATAATAACACACACAACTATGTACATCTTCAAATATTGAAGTTTTACCCTCCTAATAGGAACATGTGTTCCAAACTGACAGCCACACACAGAGATTTCAGATAACCTAATAGAAAGGTTGTCCATACTATGATACATGGTAGAGCCTGTACTTCTAATAAGTGCTGCCTGGGTCTGTCTTATCTTTATAGCTTTCTCAGCTAGGAAAACATGTAAATGCTTTCAGAAAACATTTTCTCCAAGTCATCAAGTTGTCTGCTAAAGACATGAAAATCAGATATAAAACTGCTAAGCATACATTTGTTTGCTAGAAAAAAGCCTTATAATATTCAATATTTGTTTATTTACTTGATTTCTCTTAAAACTTGTTACTAGATTAAGCTAATTGCTTTAACCCAGTCATTCCCCTATGCAAGATTGAGAAAAAATAGACTGTTTTCTTTTATCATGCTCTTTTAACCAGATTTTTTTTACATTGCAGTGCCTACATTTCTTAAAACCGAACAAGGAAAAAGAGAGAAGGGAGAGAAAAAAAACAGGAGTAACTATTTATATTAGAATCCCCATTACACTTAAAATAACTAAAACATACTTTATAACATGCAAAGATAATCATGCCTTATAAAAATAGTACTATTAAGAAAGAAATGGTTTTACTTACAGTTAACTTCCTCTCCCCTTTTTCCCTCTCCTGGGTATTTTTCTGAACATTAATGACATATAAAGTAGGGCATATGCTTTACAGTCCCCTACAAGTTTAACAGAGTCCAAAAAAGTCCAATATTTCCAAATTGTCTTTTCTGTTATGTTTCACAAATATTATTGCTTTGTAATCCCACACTTGTCCTTCCACGTTACTGATTTTATTGTCCAAACATTCATGACATGAAGTACAGCATATGCTTTAGAGTTCCCTACAAGTTCAAGAAAGTCCAATATTTCCAGATTCTCTTGATGTTCTTTGTGTTTCACTGTTGCAGTCATCACATTTGGGGTTATCTGCATGCAGGTAGCCCTCAGTCGGCCTGAATACCAGAGTCTTGGGATTTCTGTGTTGGATGCTGTCGCTTCTTCCATGATGTCAGGTCGTCAGGGGTATAAAACATGCAGCCAATGCCATTACACCAGTCTTTCTTGTCGTGCGGTGCCCGAAGCAGAAGCAGTTCGCAAGTGCCGGTTGGCCGCCTCCTGAAATTTTCATTTTTCTAGTTTCAGACCTGAAGTCTTCTAAAAGATAAGTACCCCATTGGGGATCATTTTTCTTGCTCTAACCGATGTCAGAAAAAATTAATAATTGTCTTGCCTGTGGAAAGCAAATACCTCACAGAGATTTTCATTCTTACTGCATCACCTGTTTAGGCCCAGACAACGACATCCCTCACGGTCAGATGTTCTTCATGTTTCACTGTTGCAGTCATTACATTTGGGTTATCTGCTTGCAGGTAGCCCTCAGTCGGCCTGATTAATAAAGTCTTGGGTCCTGCATTGGTTGCTGTCCCTTCTTCCATGACGTCAGGTCAGGGTTATAAAACATGCAGCCGACGCCATTACATCAGTCTTTCTTGCCATGCGGTGCCCGAAGCAGAAGGAGTTCGCAAGTGCCAGTCGGCCGACTCCTGAAATTTTCATTTTCGAGTTTCAGAACCAAAGTCTTCAACTAAAGCTAAGTACCCCTTTGGGGAAACTTTTTCTTGCTCCTTACGATGTCAGTAAAAGTTAATAATTGCATTACCTGTGGAAAGCAAATACCTCATAAAGATTTTCATTCGTACTGTTTTCCTTGCCTAGGCCCAGACAACGATGTACCTTGCTATCAGTTTTGTGCTTTATTTAATCAGTGCACTATCTGTCGTCGGTATATTTTCACCTCTAAATATTTCGGTTCTCATTTTAATTATCCAGAAATGTCGTTGGTTAGCCATCCGACTACCGGGATTCAAAAAAACGCAAAGATAAAGACAGAAACAGGCCGCCGAGGTCCAAAACTGTTGACGATGCTTCTCCTAAGCCAGTCGCCAGTTCACCGGTGCTCAGTGAGGTGCTTTCACAGCCCCGATACCCGCTACTTCTGATTCGCAGGCCTCTACTGAGACCCATTTGGAGTACGGTATGCCGCGAGATGCTTCAACTATGGAACCCGTGGATATATCTACCTTTAATGGGTCTGGAGCCGCTGTGCAGGCACTAGCTTCTGAGGGTGTATCCAGGCCTACAGACTTGCATATTAAACCAATGCCTCCTTCTTCACTTAGGCCTAAATCTTGAACCATGCCTAAAAAACCGATGCTCAGGCCACATGCTCAGGCCTCTATGCCTAAAAAACAAATGATAAGAATGGCTGAAGATCTAATAACTCTAATCACGGGTAGCCAACCCCCCCCCCCCCCTTTCTAAGAGGCCTAGGACTGAAATTGTTTATGAATCTTCTGACCAGGATTCTGTTTTTTCTGATTATCTGGATTTTCCTTTATCTACTTATGAGGATTCTGATGCAGAGGACTCCATTCCCTCTGCTTCCCCTCCAGAGGATTTTTCTTTTGGGGAAACCTTAAGGGAGTATTTCCACTGGGAAAGCCAGGATTTTTCTGATTCAGAAAATAGGCTTAGGGATTTCTTACTCCTACCATAGCATAGACCTTTAGCTATTCCTCCTGTACTAGACATTGTTGATGATGCTTTTTCAGAATCTAGTTTGGCCCCTGATTCCTTGCCTCCTGGTCCCAGAAAACCTGACAGATACTACAGGGTCCTTGAGTCACACAAGTTCCTTTTTAAAAATCCTATTGCGGATCCAGAGAATGTTTCACAGGGGCCCGAGGGCATTAAGGCTTCTACTGTGAAAAATCCTACCCCTTCTGATAGAGACTCCAGGGTGCTGGATAGATGGGGTAAGAAGGTTTACACTTTTGCAACCTTGGCCATTAGGGCTTTAAACTGCCAGTTTCATAAGTTAAAGTCTCAGCAACATGTTATTGGATTGCTTAAACAGAAAATGATGTTGATTCCTGACTGTGTGGAAAATAAAGAATTACAGGATTTAATACATTCTGCTGAACAAGTTGGAAAACATACTTTGCAATGTGGTTTTGATTCATTAGTGGCCTCTTGCAGGGCTGCTGTTACTGGGTCTGTGATCAGAAGGTATGCTTGGCTAAAGGAGCAATCTTTGCCTGATCATGTTAAAGCTAAATTGTTGGATGCTCCCTTAAATCAGGACAGCCTGTTCGGCAACAAGGCTGAGGAAGTTCTTAAAAAGATGGAAGATAAAGCTAAATCTATGCAAATTGTTAAAGATTTCTTACAAGTTCAGCCTCCTAGATTTAGTAGGCACTGGCATTCTAAGAATTGGTCCTTTCCAGCCCTTCTCAAGCCAAACCCAGACACAGCAAAAAGCCCATGTTTTAGTCCCAGGGGGACACACAGGACTAAGCAGTGGGAGGTCTCCACTTCCAAATCTGGGAGTAATAAGACTCCCTTATGGTAAACTGTCTCAATGACTTCCTTTTAAAATTTCCAAGCACTTATCAACTGACTGCCCCTTTGGGGGGAAAGATTGCTCTTCATGCAAAGAACTGGGAACTCATTACCCAGGACAAATGTGTTTTAAATATAGTGTCCCAAGGATACAGATTTCACTTCCACATGTTGCCAACACCAAGCGAGTGGCTGGACCTACCCCCAAATCAGTGGGCAGAGGCCCACAAACAGGTACTTTCTCTCTTACGCATGGGGGCTATTCAACTGGTGTCAGAAGAGGAAAAGGGACAAGGTTTCTACTCGAGACTTTTCCTGATACCCAGAAAAGACAATTCATGGCATCCTATCCTGGACCTGTCTATTCTAAACACCTTTTTGGATATTCCAAAATTCAAGATGCTGACTCTTCACCAATTACTTCCTATGCTAGGCAAAGATGCCTGGTTGGCAACACTAGATTTAAAAGAAGCAATACCTGCACATCCCAATCAGGGAATCTTGCAGAAGATACCTATGCTTCAAAGCAGGCTACATGCATTATCAGTTCGCTGCACTGCCCTTTGGCTTATCTACTGTGCCCAGGGTATTCACAAAGTGCCTAGCTCCAGCTATTGCATTTTGCAGGCAAGGAAATATTCAACTATACCCATACTTGGACGATTGTCTAACTCAGGCAGAAAGCCAGGACATACTTTTGAATCATCTGACCTTTGTACAAAAGGTTATAACTTGTCTGGGGTACACCATAAATGAAAAGAAATCACACCTGGTACCCTGTCAACAAATTGCATTCCTGGGAGCAAATTTGAATACAACTTCCCAGATGTCTTACCTCATGCCAGAGAAACAAATTCATTTGACATCCTACTTCAAACAAGTGGCCACAAAAACCCTGCTATCTGCAAGGCAAATACTGCAAGCTTTGGGGTTCATGGCCTCCTGCATTCTTCTAATTCCATATGCAAGACTGCATATGAGGAAACTATAGTGGTATCTAAAAACCCTATGGTGTCAACATTCTCAGGATCTAGAAGCAATGATTCTTATCATACCTTGCCTACACCTAGAATTCCTTCGGTGGGCAGAGGCCTACCACCAAAACAAGGGACTACCTTTCACACCACCCCCTGCTGCCCAAACCCTAACAACAGATGCATCAGACTATGCATGGGGGGCTCACCTGGCAGGGAAGTGCATTCAGGGCAAATGCACCTGCATATCAATCAAAAAGAAATGTTAGCTGTACAGAATGCTCTGACAGCCTTCAAGGACCACATTCTTCCAGGACAACTTATGGTAAAGACAGACAACACCACTGTTATGTGGTACATAAACAAGCAGGGGGGTACACATTCTTACCCCCTCTGCAGACTAGCCATGGCATTGTGGAATACAGCCTTGAGCTACCAAGTGCACCTAAAAGCTCAATTCCTGCCAGCAAAATTAAATACACTGGCAGACGGACTAAGCAGAAACCTCATGGACCCACACAAGTGGAAACTGAAACAAGAATTTTCAACTTGTTGACAAGCAAATGGAGGAGCCCAGATATAGACCTGTTTGCCTCTCCCCAGAACTACCAATTGGACAAATATTGCACAAGGACTCCCCACAAACAAGCCTGGAAAGTGGATGCTCTGTTCTTCAGCTGGAAAAACCTATCTGTCTATGCCTTTCCCCCTTTTCCTCTGCTCTCCAAAGTACTACTAAAATCAAACAGGACAAACCAAGGATGATTTTGATTGTTCCAGACTGGCCGTGCCAACACTGATACCCCCTCATGCACAGTGTTTCACAGTTATCCCCATGGCACCTGCCTCAGACTCCTTCCCTGTTGTCTCAGCAGGAGAACCAGATTCTGCACCCTCAGCTTCGAACACTGAACCTTGCAGCCTGGCTAATTACATAATCTCTCCTTTACCATCCCTCAGTAAACCTGTGATGGATATCATTTTAGAGGCAAGGAGGCCTAGTACTAGAAAATTTTATGCTGAAAAATGGAAAAGATTCTATGCCTGGAACCAATCTCAAGGGATGACCACAGCAGCACCCAATTTACCTCAGATTTTACAATACTTAACTGAGATGCTTCACAAGGGCCTGTCTTTTTCCTCCATTAAAATCCACACCTCAGCCATTTCGGCTCATTATAACACAGAACCTCCCCTCTTCTCTCATCCACTGCTCAGAGGGGCCAAAAATTTTGAGACCACCCAGATGAGCTCCAACCACAGCCTGGGACCTTAACTTTGTTTTGGAGAAACTCTACCTCCTTTCGAGCCAGCTGCTACTGCAGACTTAAAACTTCTTTCTTGGAAAACAGCTTTCCTTTTAGCAGTCACTTCAGCTAGAAGGGTATTTGAATTACAGGCCCTTATGGGAGTGGAGCCTTTCATCATCTTTCATGCGGACAGGGTGTCCCTCAGAACCAATCCATCCTTCATGCCCAAGGCGGTATCCAGTGTGGCTCTTAATCAGTCCATTCATTTGCCAACCTTCTTTCCCAATCCACAGAACAAAGGGGAATGGATACTGCACTCCTTAGATGTGCACAGACAGCTTAGATTCTACTTGGACAGGACTAAACCTCAAAGGAAATCTGAACAACTGCTGGTGGCATTTGCTGCAGGGGCAGAGGGGAAGGCTACTTCAAATCAAACCATTTCTAAATGGATAGGCTATTGCATTAATTTCTGCTATAAGCACCATGGAAAACCTACCCCCCAGGGGATCATACCTCACTCCACCAGGGCTGCATCTACCTCTACAGCCTTTCTCAGAGGCGTCCCTACTAGGGACATCATAGAAGCTGCTACCTGGAGTTCTGTACATACTTTCACCAAGCATTATCATTTGCCAATTTTCTCTAAATCCAGAGCTGGCTTTGCCACTGCAGTCTTGCAGGGTCTTATAGCTGGTCCTAATGCTATCTAAATTCCTCCTCCCAACCATAGCTTTGGGAATCTACCCAAATGTAATGACTGCAACAGTGAAACATGAAGAACATAGCACAGTTGTGTACACTTACCATAAATGTAGATGTCTGAGTGTATTCACTGTTGCAGTCCTGGTTACCCTACGTCCAGCCCCCTAACTTATTTTGGCTATACCTCTACTTTCCTTTACTATGCTTAAAAGCCTTTTTGGTGCATTTGCTTTTTTGTTGGCGGTATATCATTGTACTTTTACATTTAATTGTTCCCCATTACGGGTGCACCTGACATCTGGGGCAAGAAAAACTAATGTAATGGCGTTGGCTGCATGTTTTATACCCCTGACGACCTGACGTCATGGAAGAAGGGACAGCAACTGATGCAGGACCCAAGGCTTTGTTAATCAGGCTGACTGAGGGCTACCTGCAAGCAGATAACCCAAATGTAATGACTGCAACAGTGAATACACTTGAGCATCTACATTTATGGTAAGTGTACACAACTATACTTTTTGTGCCTTGTTCAATGCCCAAACTGTTCGTCGTCATGCAATTTTTTGTAACTAAATTCTTTTGCTCTCGATCCCTGTACACCAAAATGGCTTCGATAAGCCATCCGACTACCGATCTTCTGAAAAAACGCAAGGATAAAGACAGAGACAGACCACATAGGTCCAAAACTGCCAACGACGCTACCATTAAGCTAGTCACCAGTCCACCAGTACTCAGTGAGCTGCTTTTGCAGCCCCTGATACCCGCTTCTACAGATTCGCAGGCCTCTACTAAGAGCCATTTGGAGTCTGGTATACCACGAGATGCTACTTTGACTATGGAACCTGCGGATGTCTTTACCTTGGATGGGTCCAGAGCCGCTGTGCAGGCACCGGCTTCTGAGGGTGTATTCAGGCCTTCTGATTTACATTTTAAGCCAACGATTTCATTTCAAACAAAAAATACCGAATTTCTCAGGCCTAGAGTTCGCACTACGCCTAGGAAACCGATGACCAAAGTGCAATCTTAGGCTCACATGTCACAAAAACAAATGCTTAGAATGGCTGAAGACCTCATTATCTTAATTAGGGGAAGTCAGCCTTCCCCCTCAAAGAGACCAAGAACTGATTTTCCTTCTGATTCTTCTGATCAGGAATCTGATAACTCTGATTCTTCTGACTACCAGGTCATACCCTTATCTACCTATGAGGATTCTGATGCAGAGGATTCCATTCCCTCTGCTTCCCCTCCAGAAGATTTTTCTTTTGGTGAAACCCTGCATACCCTTAGAGAGCATTTCTGCTGGGAGAGCCAGGACTACTCTCAGTCCAAAAAGAGACTCGGGGAATTTTTAAACTTGCCTCACCATAGGCCTTTAGCTATCCCTCCTGTTCTGGAAATTGTGATGATGTCTTCTTGGAATCCAGCCTTACCCCTGATAATTTGCCTCCAGCTCCCAGGAAACCTGACAGGTACTATAGAGTACCTGACTCTCACAAATTCCTTTTTAAGTATCCTACTGCGGATCCAGAGACCATTTCCCAGGGACCAAAAGGCTTTAAGGCTACAACTGCCAAAAATCCTACCCCTTCGGACAGGGATTCTAGGGCTTTAGACAGATGGGGTAAGAAGGTATACACCTCTGCTAGTCTTGCCAGTAGGGCCTTAAATTGCCAGTTTCATATGTTAAACTATCAGCAGCATATTATAGAGCTAATTAAACAGAAAATTATGTTGATTCCTGACTGTACAGAACACAAAGATTTATAAGAGATAATGCATTCTGCTAACCAAGTTGGTATACATACTTTGCAATGTGGGTTTGATGCCTTAGAATCATCTTGCAGGGCTGCTGTCACTGGATCTGTTCTTAGAAGGCATGCTTGGCTTAAGGAACAAAACTTGCCAGATCATGTCAAAGCAAAATTACTGGATGCACCATTAAACCAAGAGCATTTATTTGGTAATAAAGCAGAAGTCCTCAAAAGAATGGAGGAGAAAGCTAAATATATGCAAACTGTTAAAGATTTCTTACAAGTACAGCCACCTAGATTTAGTAGGCATTGGCCTGTGAAAAACTGGTCTTTTCCAGTCCCTTCCAGGCCTTCTCAGTCCAAGCCCAGGGGCAGCAGACCACCAATACTTCAGTCTCATGTTATGCACAGATTTAAGCAATGGAGTGTTCCCACATCCAAAACAGGGAGTAGTAAGCCACCATCCTATGGTAAAATGGCACAATGACTTATCCTTACCTCTTCCAAGCCTTGCCCAAGTACTTGCACCTTTAGGAGGGAAACTTGCCCTGCATGCCAAAAACTGGGAATACATTACCCAAGACAGACGGATTTTAAACACTGTTTCCCAGGGATAGAGATTCCATTTCCACTCACTCCCAACCCTAAGTGGATGGCCAGAGGCCCAAAAGCAAGTACTTTCTCTTCTCAGCATCAAGGCTATTCAACCTGTCCCAGCAGAACAAAGGGGACAAGGTTTTTATTCCAGACTGTTTCTGGTTCCCAGAAAAGAAAAGTCTTGGCGTCCTATCCTGGGTCTGTCTATTCTCAACACCTTTCTGGTGGTTCCAAAATTCAAAATGCTAACTCTCCAACAGCTGCTTCCTATGCTAGCCAAGGACTCCTAGCTAGCAACCCTAGACTTAAAAGAAGACTATCTGCACATCCCCATAAGGGAGTCTTGCAGGAAATACCTATGCTTCAGAGAAGGCTCTATGCACTATCAGTTCTCTGCACTTCCCTTTGGCTTATCTACTGCGCCCTGGATATTCACAAAGTGCCTAGCTCCAGCCATTGCATATTGCAGGCAGAAAAGCATTCAGATTTACCCATACTTGGACGATTGCCTGATTCAGGCAGACAGTCAGGGCTTGCTACTACAACACCTGGCATTTGTAAAGAGACTTCTAACTTCACTGGGGTACACCATCAATGAAAAGAAATCACAGCTGGTACCCAGCCAACAGATTGTATTCCTGGGAGCAAGCTTGAACACAACTTCCCAGATGGCATTCCTCACTCCAGAGAAACAAATTTATTTGACAAACTACTTCAATCTACTGGCCACCAAAACCCACCTATCTGCAAGAAAAATACTGCAAGCCCTGGGGTTCATGGCCTCTTGTATTCTATTAATTCCATATGCAAGACTGCATATGAGGAAACTTCAATGGTACCTAAAAAGTCTTTGGTGTCAACATTCTCAGGACCTGGAAACAATGATTCCTATCATTCACTGCTTAAGGACAGAGTTGCTTTGGTGGGTAGAGGCCTGCAACCACAACAAGGGACTCCCTTTCACTCTACCCCCTACCGCCCAAACCCTAACAACAGATGCATCAGACTATGCATGGGGGGGCTCACATAGCAGGGCAAGTGGAACCCAAAGCAAATGCACCTGCATGTGAATCAAAAAGAAATGTTAGCTGTACAGAATGCTCTGACAGCCTTCAAAGGCCTTATTCTTCCAGGACAACTATTGGTAAAGACAGACAACACCACAGTTATGTGGTACATAAACAAGCAGGGGGGGAACCCATTCCTACCCACTCTGCAGATTAGCCATGGGTATGTGGAACATAGCCTTGAGCAGCCAAGTGCACCTGCAAACTCAACTCCTGCCAGGCAAACTAAATTCACTGGCAGATGACTTAAGCAGAAATCTCATGGACCCACACAAGTGGAAACTGGAACCCAAAATATTCAAGCTTTTGAGGCAAAGTGTGGGGGACACCAGAGGTGGACCTTTTTGCTTCCCCTCATAACTGTCAATTGAGCAAATATTGCACCAGAAGTCCCCACAGCCAAGCTTGGAAAGTGGATGCCCTGTCCTTCACTTGGGAAAGCCTCTCAGTCTATGCCTTTCCCCCTCTGCCCCTCCTCTCGAAGGTTCTACTAAAGATCAAACAGGACAAGCCAAAAACTATCCCGATTGAACTAGATTGGCTGTGCCAGCACTGGTACCCTCTTTTTTATACAGCCTGACAGTGCTGCCACCATGGCACCTGCCTCAGATTCCTTCCATGATGTCCCAGCAGGCGGGACAGATTCTGCACCCTCAGCTACAGACCCTGAACCTAGCAGCCTGGCTCATCCTCTGAATTCTTCTCCAGCAACTCTCAGTAAGCAGGTGCTGGATGTCATTCTTGAGGCAAGGAGGCCTAGTACGAGAAAATCCTATTCGGAAAAGTGGAAAAGATACTGCTCCTGGGGCCAGTCTCAGGGAAAGGACACAGCTGTGCCCAACTTACCTCATATACTAGATTACTTAGCTGAAATGCTCCACAAAGGCCAACCCTTCTCTTCAATTAAGATCTATGCCTCTGCCATATCAGCTCATTATAATACTGAGCCACCCCTTTTTTCTCATCCTCTGCTCAAACAGTTCCTGAGAGAAGCCAAGAATTTAAGACCCCCCCAGGAGAGCTCCCACTCCTGCCTGCGACCTTAACTTTGTATTGGAAAAGCTCATGCTTCCGCCCTTTGAACCTACTCCCTCCCTCAAGCCCCCTGATTTGTCTTTACTTCTACCTATCTTTGTTGTTTGGCATTTCTTATATCCTGCCTATATGCTTTTTGCTGAGGGTGTTCCATACCATGCAATTGCTTCCTGTTTTTTGGGGCACCTGACATTTGGAGCAAGAAAAACTGGTGTAATGGCATCAGCTGCATGTTTTATACCCCTGACGACCTGACATAATGGAAGAAGCGACATCATCTGACGCAGAAATCTCAAGACTCTGGTATTCAGGCCGACTGAGGGCTACCTGCAGGCAGATAACCCAAAGTGTGATGACTGCAGCAGTGAATACACTTGAACATCTACATTTATGTTAAGTGTACACAACTGTACTTTCTATTCCTGTTCATCTCCATTTCCCAAACCGTGTCTCTGCTTCATTTCCAATGTACTCTCGATTTTTCTACTCAACTCTTGCACTTTTTTCCCTCTCTCAAGCATTTTACTTTGAAACACTGGAAAGGGTTTCACTGGCACAATCTCTTTGTGTTCTTTATTATCAGAAGAACAAGAATCAGATCTCCTTCTGTTTCACAGCAAGTCCATGATGTTAGTACTTTTAGCCAGAAGTTAGTACTACACCTGGGCCTGGAATTTTCCAATTAGGAGCTTTTCTTAATTTTGTTTCAATTTCCCTGGACATTACACTTACTATTTCTTTTAATTTTTTCTGTCCATTCAGCATCTTTGCTATGTTCCACAGAGTTTTCATAAATATTTCTCCAAAATGTCTGTTTCCTTTGCTTTGTTTCTCAGTTCTCTATAATTGTTTTTTTTTGGGGGGGGGGGTCATGAATGAATTGCTTATTTTGTACTTTTCCTTTATATTTATATTCATATAAATAACATAAAAATGTACTGTTTGCAACATTTTTGCAGGGAGGCAAGCCCCCCTGTGCCCCTCACACCCTCTGCAAGTGATGTATACCAACTCGGAGATCACACTACAGTGGAGAAAAGGGTGACAACCTTTGTTTCCAAACTTGGGAAAATGTCAAATCTCTATTAGAACAGCACTTAGAGGAACATTTGAATTTAAGCAAAGAAGGTTCCAGGAAATGTTGCACTTGTGGCCAATGTTCTCATGTTATGGAAAAGAAAAATATTACATTAGAACATTATCCCTATACTAAGATACAATTAGTAGATGGAAACTGTGGCCCCAAAGGACTGATTTACATAGCTATTTGTTCATACTGTCCTGTGTTTTACATGGGAAAAACAGAACTACATCTTTACTGAAGGATTTACGAATATAACTACAGTATTGGCAAACATATTTACACTCAGTCTTGTGCTAATTTTTCTAAATTTTTATTCAGTATACTTGAAATAGTGAAGACGAATAGTAGAGGTAGACCTTGGAAAATTAGACTTGAATATAGAGAGTTATTCTGGCAACTAAAATGAAATGTGCCAGCCCACCCGGGGCTTAATGAACATATATTCATATTACCAGTTTTAAAGCTTAGGGTAGCAAAATTATAACTACAGTACATGTTTTGATTTTTTTTTAAATTCTTAATTATTATAAGGGGACTAGGTTGGCTGCAACCTAAGTTAATTTTAAGTGTATTGTTTATGAGACTTAACCAGTTTTAATGTTTTATATATATTTATATATTTTCATACGTAAAGTGCTAGAATAAGGTTTTACCACAATAGATACTGTGTTTATAAATTTACTATCATTGTTCTAATTAGGTAGATCCTTTGACCTTTCCCTAATTGCTATTTATAATGTAATTTCCTTTTGACATACGGTTCTGATAAAGTCCCTGTAGTAGGGATGAAACCCTTAACTGTTCTTTTATGCTGCTTTTTGGGATTAAGCTTTTGTACCCTGGTGAACTGTTTCACCGTTTTCATTCCTACAAACTATGTAAGCCAGGTATTGTTTGGTATTACTCAACAAAGAGTAGAGCAATCCATTCCCTCAACAAAATAACACAATTTGCCCCCAGTGTCAGTAGCAGAATCTACAACTGTGCAACTCTACATAGCAACAACTTGATAGAATCTCCCTACTATCTTCAATACTCACAGCTAAAGATAACCCCTTGTATTCTGCACCAACTGTCCAAGTATCCTTCCCTAATCTCACTGATGAAGTGGTACTGTCCCACAAGAGAACTCCACTCTAGAAACATATACCTTGCCTACCAGGACAAGGCCTCATATGCACATGATAAGGCTTGTACTCATACCCTATGGCCAAAGTGTAGAACCAGATTCTATCTGTCCACTGCCAACCTTAACTCTAAAATATGCCTGTACTCTTCCTCTCCTGTTTAATCAGTTGTAGTCCCCCCAAAAACATTTCCTTCTCTCAGACCACAGAGTTTCTCTGTCAGAAACTTTATAGTTTTGCTCTTTTCATAATTGTTGATATGAACCCTTAACCTCTTCTTTTCTGTAGCATTGATCACACAGATTACTAAATATGTTTTTGGTGCTTCTCTCCCAAGGCCTTGTATGACCCATTTGGACCTTCCTGGTAAATAAATGCAATAAATATGATGCAGTTGATCCAGTCTGTAACGTGCAACCACAGAATCTGTAATTTTTTTTTTTATTTATTTGACATTTATTTACCTGGATAGTCCAAATGAGTCAGCAGAACCCATTTTCAGCAGAGGCCTGGGGAGAAAAACTCCAAATGCAGACATATAAAATTGAAATGCAGTGCATATACATTACAGATTCATAGTAAAAGAAGAATAGGTGTTCCAAAATCCAGTAAACACAAAATAATTTGGTTTCAGATCAGATCAGTTTAAATAACTACGCAGACATATATTATAGTGTTTCAGGAAAGAGGAATGGGTGTTCCAAGATCATGTTGTAGAGAATAAGCAGATATCAAATCACTTAAAATAACAAGTAAACAGTTGAATATAATTTTTTTATAGCAGAGTAGGAGGAAATCTAAGAGAAGGGACTAGAAGAGATATGCTTTTTAAGAAAAGCAGTTTTAATTAGTATTGATTAAGATGAGTTCTTCAGAGTAGTAGCGGATGAAGCAGTTGAGGAAGCAGAGCATAAAGGATATAGTAAAAGTGACATTCACCTGGAACAGTCCAAGTGCACAGCCTTGCATTGTTTAAATATTGTTTTAATGAAGTTTTGAAGACTACTAGGCTGAGAATTGATCTAGTAGCTAGGGGGAAAGAATTCCATACATTTGCAATGGAGTAAGAGTAGAGACACTGTTCTGGCTTTCTTGAAGGTTTGGAGATGGTTAGAAGTTTCTTGTCCCCAAACCTTATGGTTCTGTTTGGTTGGTAGGGTTTGATTGACTAAGTTGCTCAAAGCTGGGCAGGCAGAGTGTTTGTAGATGAAGTTGTGCACAGTTAATAGTTGGATATAGTGGAGTTCATTGAAGAGTTCAAGACAGTTAAGGTCTTGTAATGAATCACAGTGATGTGTGTGGTATTTAGAGTTAGTGGCAAACTATGCTATTTTGTTGTAACACTGTTCAGTTTTGGATCTAATACATATCTATAAGTTTGTAAGAACAGTGGTACCATGTAGTAGGGAGGGGAGCAGGAAGGTTTTTGCCAGGGTGACTTTAGTTGAAGAGTTTACGAAGTGTTTGTTTCTGTAGAGAAGTCCTAATTTCTGATGAGTTTTCTTAATATTTATATAATAGAAATATTTATATAATATAATAGGAAGGTTTTTGCCTGGGTGACTTTAGCTGAAGAGTTTACAAAGTGTTTGTTTCTGTAGAGAAGTCCTAATTTCTGATAAGTTTTCTTAATATTTTGCTGGACAAGGAGGTGGAATTTCAATTGATTATCAATAAAGACTCCAAGCAGTTTGGTGTGCTGGACTATTTCAATAGTATTGTCTGTTGAAGGTATCTTGAATTGATCTATGTCAGAAGTGGGACTGTTTGGATGGAAGAGAAGGTTTTTTTTTTAGGATTAAGGAATAGTTGAGCATTAGTAAGACATGTTTCGACAGCAGTAAAAGTCTTTTGCGTGTTTTTGAGAGTAGTTCGGGAAGTGTGCAAGAGGTGCAGACAATAGTGGAATCATTTGCATATTGTATGAGAGTTCCAGGGGATGAATAAGCATGTAGGCTGTTTGTAAGTATGTTATACGGTAGGATGGAAACTTATGGGACTCCTGTAGGTTTATGTTGAAAGGGAAAGTTCATTTAACCATTTTATGGCTTGTTTCTGATCATGTAGGTAACTTTGAAAACACTGTACTATGGAATGGGAAAAGCCTAAGTTGGAGAGTGTGCCCTTAACTAAGGGGTGAGAAACAGTGTCAAAAGTTTGAGAGAGGTCAAGAAATACTGCAGATACATAGTTTCCTGCTTCTCTAGCTCTGTTCACAGTGTCAGTAAAGGATAGTAAGACTGTGGATGTGCTATGGACTGGGCAGAAACCATGTTGAGTCGGTATAAGTAGATTATTTTGCATTACGTATTGCATTAGCTGCTGGTGGATACATCTTTCTAGAATTTTGAAAATGGGAGATAGAACAGATATGGGATGGAAATGGGCAAGTTGTGGGGAATTTCTTCCTTTGTGGATGGGGGTGATATGAGACATTTTCCATATGCTAGGAACTAGTGATTCTGATATAGATCTGTTGATTAGGATATTGATTGGGTATGCAATGGAGTCAACAGTTAATTTAACATATTGGGGTTGGAGATTATCTGCCCAGGTGGAGCAGGGTTTTATTTTTTGCAATAGTTTTCTTATGATAGTTGTGGTTATGGGTTAAAATGAGAAAGTGGTTGAGTTGTCAGTGTGGAGTTTATGGCTGTTATTATGGACAGGATTGGGGCTAGAAGAAAATATGTTATTGGTGGAGGAAATGGAGGTGGAGGCGAAGGGTTTGGTGTTGGAGGTGTTTTACAGTAGGTTAGCTATAGATTTTATAAAGTGTTTGTTAAAGTTTTCAGCTAATTGGGATGGACGGGCATCTGGTGTTGGGCAATGTTCTTTGTTTGTACCCGGATTAAGTAAGGTTGATATAGAAGACCAGAATTTTTGGGGGTTGGTTTTATGTTCGAGTTGTAGGTGGGCAGATTGCTTATGTTTGTTCACTAACGTTTTCACATTGTTGCAGAGTCATCTGAAACAAATCAGATTTCCCTCACTTTTGTTTTGCTTCCAGGCATCCCAGGCTATGTCTCTTTGGACATAAGACTTTGGACTTTTTATAAGGTTCATGGATACTTTGGTTAGCCATGGAACAGTATTCTTTTTAATTCTTTTAGTACGTACAGGGACTAGAGTATCAAGGATATTTAGAAAGGTGGTACTGAAGTATAGCACTGCTTCATTGACAGGGAGAAGTTTTAGGAGTGTCCAATTTATTTTCTTAAGTAGATCATTGAATTTGTCTATACTGAAATTAGTTAGATTTCAGAATGATTATACAGTGTGTGTTTTGGATTGGTATGTGTTGGCTTTAATGGTAAATGTGAGTAGATGGCCGCTAAGGGAATTAGAAAGGGTGCCTGCGGAGGAAAAACTGGTTGGATGTGATACTAGGATCCAGTCTAGAGTAGATTGGCGAAGAAATACACCTGGCAGAGGTTACTGAGTTTTCCAGAGGATGTTAAATCTCAGATTCTTAATCTCTCCCTAAAAACGATACCCTTTTTGGTGGCCCTTCTGCTGAGGTCATAAAGCACTTAGACAAAAGGTGCAAGCTAATTCAGGGAGCAAAACAAATTTTTCAGTTAGCAGTCCCTAAGTGTAGCAGAAACTATTCCTCTAGCTGTGGGTACTTTTTCAGAAAGCCTTTTAAACCAAGGAAGTAAAGATCTATAAAGCCGCTGTAAAAAAGGAAATGGAAGGGGGACACTAAGAAAAAAGGGCAATGGTCCCCAGGATCCACCCAATCAAAGAAAAGTGCATAAATATCTGAGCATTCCTTCCCTCCCAACTCAGCCAATGCCAGTGGATTTATTGAGGGATTTCCCAATCTTTTTTTTTTCACTGCACAGTTGATAGCATTAAAAGAATTAAAAAAAAAAACTGGAAAAATTAGTTTAGGTAATACAGATCTTAATATGGCTACTGGAAACAAACCAATGTATATAGGAAGACTTTTAATGTAAAGACTGTGTTGGAAAAATCTAGTTTTTCTTTTCAAAATTTTGTCTCAGCAAAACATTATGGCACTTTTCCCTGTCACACATGAAAACAATGTAGTTTTATTGATTGTGAGTCTGCTTGTTTTTAATCATTTGAATATAAGGTTCATCATTAAAGGGAGGTCCAAGTACAACTCTTTTGGAGTAGTATGTTGTGGCCAGGTGTTCAAGCTGTGGGGCTTTCTGTGTTTTAAAACTAGAAGGAAGCTCTCAAGAAGAATATGAGTACATTTTGGCCATCGGAAACCATGACATTAATAATTCTTTGTTTACATGTTCTTTTTGTTCTGTGACTGAGCTTAAGGAGTCTAGTTTTAAAATTTTAGAAAAAGTTGATATTCATATCAGATGTGGGGATTTCAATAGTTTACTTGAAAATGCAGAAGTATGTTGGTAACTTTTATTAGGTGGTGATAAACCCGAGGGTTAAATGAAAACATTAATATGAAATTATGTTAAAACTTGGGGGAGGGATTGTTGAACTAATGTTTACTATGTTTTGTTTTAGTCACTTGTAGTCTTCAGATGTATTATGTTGTACTTTTATGTGGTTGTTTGGACTCTGTAATTTTTAATTTGGGGGGGGTTAATCATCTGACTTGAACACCATGATTGGTTTAGTATCATGTTTAACATGACATTTCGTTTAGATTTAGCTTACTGTATTAAGGGAACAAAGGTGCTAAACTTTGAATAAACAACTTGCTTCTATGTGATTGTTGTTACATTTTAGACCACCTCGGCATGAGAAGGTTTCCTTCATAGGATCAGAATTTTGTTCTAAAGAAACTGACTTTACCTCCATTTGAACCTTCAGCTAGCTCTTCTCTAAAAATCCTCAACTGGAAGGTAGCTTTAGCTTTACTTATTGCTCTTACCTCGAATAGAAAGGTATCTGAGTTACAAGCCCCAATGTCTGTTCAGCTCTTTTTGCTTCTTTATAATAGGTTTGTTCCTAGGTAGGTACCAGGCTATCGGCCCAAGGGGCCTAAGTAAGCCTAGCCAACAAGGTTCCCTGGCTTACGCCACCCAAGAAAATTATTTTCCTGTGCCACTGTCGAGCAGAGCCACAGAAGTTTTCCCCAAGGTGTGTTTCCTATTTCCCATCCACTCATCAAGATTTTTCTTGAAGAGTGCTAATAAGGAACTTTGCTTGACATAGATGGGTAGCTTGTTCCAGAGTACGGGAAGTTTCTGGGACAGGAATCTATCCCTCCAGCATGTCCTGTTTATTGTGGTGACAAGGTTTAGGTTCCCAGAGCATGTAGCTCAGGGGGATTGGGATTTCTTTAGGTGTAGCATGTCCAACGGCTCTGGGTCTGACATAGCTTTATATGTTAGGTAGAGATCACCTCGGAGTAGGCGATATACTACAGAGTAAAGCTGGAGTTTTTTGAGACGGTCAGTGTAGGGCATCTGTTTGAGGCTAGTAATCCTCTTTGTGAGGTACTTCTGTGGCCTTTCCAGCTACTGCAGATGTCTTGTGAGGTACATTCCAAAAGGGGCATTGTACTTTATAATTGGTCTAATGAGTGTCAAGTAGAGGGGAACAATGACCTCTTTTTTCCTGGATGAGAACCCTTTTGTGATGAGGTGTGCCATGTAGAAGGACTTCCTGACTACTGTGGAGATGTGATTATCAAAGGAGAGACTACTGTTTACCTGGGTCCCAAGGTCTCTTATCACACATTCAGTGTTAAGTAGACTGCTGCCTATGTGGTAGTTCATGGGTACAGAGTTTTTACCAAAGGGGATGACAATGCACTTTTTGGCACTGAGCTTGAGGCTATGGCTCTGACACCAGGCACCTGTCTCATTGAGGCCCTTCTGTAGGATGTCCACATCATTTGGGGACTTGACTTTGGCTCCTAGTTTGCAGTCATCTGCGAACTTCATTAGCCAGAGGCCTTCTGTGTTAGCCTGTACTTCAGAGTAGTAGATACCAAACAGGAGAGGTCTCAGGACTGAACCCTGTGGTACTCCACTTGTCACTGGTTTGAAGTCAGATTTGGAGTCTGCACCTTTTACAGTGTGGGTTCTGTCAGTGAGCCAGTTGGCAACACATCTTGTGATGTAGGGATTTATACCTAGTTTAGTGAGTTTAGCTATAATTCCAGAATGGGGGATGGTGTCGAAAGCTTTGGCAAGGTCAAGATAGGCTGTGTGAACCACCTTACCCTCGATCTACGGCTTTGGTGACTGGCTCAAAAAAGTTGATCAGTTCAGGAGGCATGATCTGCTTTTCACAAACCTGAACTGTGTGGGGTCCAGAGTTTGTAGGTTACCAGTGTCTTTGTTTATGAGTTCCATGATGATACGTTCTATGGCCTTGCAGACCAGGCTCATCAGGCTGATAGGGCAATAGTTCCTGGGATCAGTGGTGGCTCCCCCTTTGTGGAGTGGGATAACTGTTGCTGTGCACCATTCAGTGGGCACAAAGCCTGATGTGAGGCTATAATTGAACATGGTGCTTAGGTGGGAAGCCAGTTCATTCTGAAGTTCGTGTAAAATGCAGCCTGGGATGTTGTCCGGTCCCACGGATGCTGTGTTTTTGGCTTTAGAGAGTGCAGCTTTTACCTGCATAGTTGTGATTACAGGAACTCTGTATTCTTCCTGTATAGACATGGGCCCTTTATGGGGTGGGGGGGGGGGTAAAGTTAGCACTGAACCTATCTGCCAGGATGTTGGCAATATCAATTGGTTCTGTAATTTTCGTGCCATTGTGCTGTAACTCAGAGCTATGAGATTCTTGATATAGCTATAGAATGCTTTGTGGTTGTCCTTAGAATCAGTGGTGATTTTGTTTTCATAGCTAGCTTTAGAAGATCTTATAAGGGATCTCAGCTTCATACTGAGGCTGATCAGGCAGCTCCTCCACTCATGGGATTTTACTCTCTTTTGCAACAGTTTCTTCCTTCTGTTGTACAATTTGTTTATGGCAGAGGACCATCAGATTGACTTTTTTTTGAAGGATAGCGTATTGGTTCTGTTTGGAATAGCACAATCCATACACTCATGTAAGTGCTTATAGATAGGGTGACTTAGAACTAATTGAACTAATCCATGATTTATGTGTAGGGTGGTATCTGAGTTCACTCTGAATCAGTCTTTCCACCTTCCTGTTTTCTTTCCCCAACCTAAAAATAGCATTGAAAGAATAATACATTCCCTGAATATCCACAGACAGCTTAGATACTATTTGGGTAAGACAAAAAAATTTCATACTGGGGGACAATTCTTTATTTCTTATAAAGGTAACAACCAGTTTCCAAAGAGATGGCTATCTCAGGCTATTCATTTCTGTTATCCCCCTCCCCCAGAATATTAGGGTACTTTCCAGTAGAGCTATGGCTATTTCTGTGGCTATTTAGAAAGGGGCAGACTTGACAGATATTTTACAGGTGACTGCGTGGTCTTCAGTATACACTTTCACTAAACACTACACATTTGATTCCTTTTCCAGAAACAGAATAGGATTTGATACATATATTCTCCAGGATCTTCTGGACTCTGGTTCTTGCATCCCCCAACCCTGTCTGTTTAAGGCTTGGCAATCATCCCATGCAGCTTTATGCTACTGCAACAGTGATCTAATGATGAACATTTTACAGCTGTATAAGGAAACTTGAGTGCATATGTTGCTCAAGAGACATGAAATATTCCACTGAAGACGTAGCATAAGTTATCAACTCTGATTGTATCTGGTCTGTTCCAGGAGCTTTTCCATTCTTTAGTTTGGCTATGGCTTCCTTTACTTCAATGACACTAACGTTTGCCGACTTGGCCATCATTGCCAAAGTCATGCAGATCATGTGATGTTGGGTAGTTTAGCACAGATTTAAAATGTTCTTGCCATCTCTTTAATTGTTTCTCTTGTGTTTTTGCAGTTTTTGCATTTGCTAATCTAATAGCTAGCCTCTGTTTATTCTCGTCTATAAGTTCTTTGGCAACACGATATAATGCCCTAGAATTTTCAGTTGCTGCTGCTGTTTCTGCCTCTGTTGCCAGTTTCTCAACCCATAACTTTTTGTCATTTTTGCACATCTTTTTGACCAGTTTATCTTTCTGTTTATATTTTTCAGTCAAAGTGACTGGCCAGTTTGGTATACCTGCTCTTGTCTTCATTTGTAGTCACTTCATGAATCAATGGCTTTCCAAGTTTCAACTGTTATCCACTCTTCTTTTTTTTGCCACTCATACCCAGTTGTTGCTTCTGCATTCTGATGATTGTTTTGAACTGTTTCCATTGCTGTTCAAGGTCATCATCTACACTGTGTAGGGCAGAGAACTGGTTTTGGACCTTGATGGATGTAGTTTGCACCTCAGGTGATGTCAAAACTTCAGTGTTAAATCGAGGCGATACTAGCTTTTTCTTTTGGTTCTTGAGTTTTGTTTTCACTGATGTAACCACAAGGTAGGGATCAGATGTGACATCAGCTCCCCATTGTAGTCTGACATCTTGAAGGATACTCGCCCATCGGCAAGCTATGCAAATGTGATCAATCTGATTCATTGTGTATCTGTTGAGTGAATGCAATGTTGCCTTATGAATGTCTTTATGTTCAAATATGCTGCCCCCAACTTTAAGGTGATTGTCACTACAGAACTACAGTAATCTATAACCATTATCTGATGTTCTTCGTGTTTCACTCTTGCAGTCATCACATTTGGGTTATCCCTGCCAGGGTAGCCCTCGGCCGGCCTGAATACCAGAGGCTTAGTATTTCTGCGTTGGTTGCTGTCATTTCAGGACTGATGTCAACTCATCAGTAGTATAAAGTAAGGCAGCCGATGCCATTACATCAGTCTTTCTTGCCATGGAGCCTGAAGCAGAAGCAGTTCGCATGAATGCCGGTCGGCCGTTACCTGAGTTTCATCTCTGAATTGAAGCTGAAGTCTTCTAAAGCTAAGTACCCCATTGGGGAGCCTTTTTTCTTGCACTAACCGATGTCAGAAAAAGTTAATAATTGTCTCGCCTGTGGAAAGGAAATACCACACTGAGACTTTTATTCTTACTGCATCACTTGCTTAGGCCCAGACCACGACGTCCCCTGCTGTCGCTTCTGTGCTTTGTTCAACACCTGAACTATCCATTGTCGAGCCCTTATTGTAGCTAGATATTTTCACTTACAGTCCTCGAACTCCAATATGGCTTTGATAAGTCATCTGACAGCAGATCTTCCGAAAAAACATAAAGATAAAGACAGAGACAGACCGCACAGGTCCAAACCTACTGACGATGCTCCCGTTAAGCTAGTTGTCAGTTCTCCGATGTTCTTCGTGTTACACTGTTGCAGTCATTACATTTGGGTTATCTGCTTGCAGGTAGCCCTTAATCGGCCTGATTATCAAAGTCTTGGGTCCTGTGTCGGTTGCTGTCTCATCTTCCATGACGTCAGGTAGCCAGGGGTATAAAGCATGCAGCTGATGCCATTACATCAGTCTTTCTTACTGTGCAGTGCCCGAAGCAGAAGCAGCTGGTAAGTGCCGGTCGGCCGACTCCTGAAATTTTCATTTTTGAGTTTCAGATCCGAAGTCTTCAAAAACGCTAAGTACCCAGCTGGGGATCCTTATTCTTGTTCTAAACCAACGTCAGTTAAAGTTAACAATTGTATTACTTGTGAAAAGCAAATATCTCATAGATTTTAATTTGTACTGCATTCCTTGCTTAGGCCCAGACCACGACATCCCTTGCTGTCAGTTTTGTGCTTTATTCAATCCTCGAACTATTCATTGTCGGTTCATTTTCACTTCTATTTTGGTGCTCAATTCATTTATCCAGAAATGGCTTCAGTAAGCCATCCAACTACCGACATTCTGAAAAAACGCAAAGATAAAGACAGAGACAGACCGCATGGGTCCAAAGCTGCCGACGACACTTCCGTTAAGCTAGTCGCTAGTTCGCCAGTACTCAGTGAGGTGCTTTCACAGCCCCTGATACCGGCTACTTCAGATTCGCAGGCCTCTACTGAGACCCATTCGGAGTCCGGTATGCTGTGAGATGCTACTTCGACTATGGAACCTGTGGATCACTCTACCTTGGATGGGTCCGGAGCCGCTGTGCAGGCACCGGCTTTTGAGGGTGTATTCAGGCCTACTGACTTGCATATCAAACCAACGCCATCTTCTTCTTCACGGCCTAAAACTCGATCCATACCTAGAAAACTGACGCCCAGACCACATGGTCAGGCCCCTATGCCTAAAATACAAATGATAAGAATGGCTGAAGACCTTATTACTCTAATCAGGGGAAGCCACCCTTCTCCCACTAAGAGACCTAGAACTGACTTTCCTTCTGATTCTTCTGATCAGGATTCTGAAATTTCTGTTTCTTCTGATGACTAGGATTTTCCCTTATCTACCTATGAGGATTTGGATGCAGAGGACTCCATTTCCTCTGCTTCCCCTCCAGAAGATTTCTCTTTTGGTGAAACTTTGCACACACTTGGGGAGCATTTTCGCTGGGAAAGCCAGGATTACTCTGACTCTGAAAAGAGGATTAGGGAATTCTTACTCCTACCTCAACACAGGCCTTTAGCTATCCCTCCTGTACTGGACATTGTAGATGATGCCTTCTCGGAATCTAGCCCGGACCCAGACACTTTACCTCTGGCTCCCAGGAAACCTGACAGGTATTACAGACTACCTGACTCTCACAAGTTCCTTTTTTAAGAATCCTACTGCGGATCCAGAGACCATTTCACAGAGACCCAAAGGCATTAAGGCTACTACTGCTAAAAACCCTAACCCCTCTGATAGAGATTCCAGGGCCCTGGACAGATGGGGTAAGAAGGTACACATTTCTGCTACTTTGGCCATTAGGGCCTTAAATTGCCAGTTTCATATGTTAAAGTATCAGCAGCATATTATTGGGTTACTTAAACAGAAAATTATGTTGATTCCTGACTGTGCTGAAAATAAAGAATTACAGGATTTAATGCATTCTGCTGAACAAGCTGGTAAACATTCTTTAGAGGCATCTTGCAGGGCTGCTGTCACTGGGTCTGTACTTAGAAGGTATGCTTGGCTTAAGGAGCAAACTTTGTCAGATCATGTTAAAGCTAAATTACTGGATGCTCCCTTAAATCAAGACCGCCTGTTTGGAAACAAAGCAGAAGAAGTATTTAAAAAGATGGAGGAAAAAGCTAAATCTATGCAAACTGTTAAAGATTTCCTGCAAGTACAGCCTTCCAGATTTAGTAGGCACTGGCCTTCTAAGAATTTATCCTTTCCTGTCTCTTCCAGGCCTTCTCAGTCCAAACCCAGGACCAGCAGACCACCCAGTCTCAAGGTACTCACAGGCTTAAGCAGTGGGGGACTCCCACTTCCACAGCTGGAAGAAGTAAGACACCCCCCTATAGTAAAGTGTCACAATGACTTAACCTTAAACCTTCCAAGCCCTGCTCAGCTGACTGTTCCTTCAGGGGGAAAGATCGCCCTGCATGCAAAAAACTGGGAACTCATTACCCAAAACAAATGGGTTTTAAATATAGTTTCCCAAGGATACAGATTCCACTTCCACTTCTTACCAACCCCAAACGGTTGGCCAGACCTACCTCCAAATCAGTGGGCAGAGGCTCAACAGCAGGTTCTCTCTTTTCTAAGTATCAGAGCTATTCAACCTGTCCCAGAAGAGGAATGGGGACAAGGTTTTTACTCAAGACTTTTCCTGGTACCCAAAAATGACAGTTCCTGGTGTCCTATGCTGGACCTGTCTATCCTAAACACCTTTTTGGTAATCCCAAAATTCAAAATGCTAACTCTTCATCAGCTGCTTCCCATGTTAGGCAAAAATGCCTGGTTGGCAACATTGGATTTAAAGGAAGCTTACCTGCACATCCCAATAAGGGAATCTTGCAGAAAATACCTACAGTTCAGAGCAGGCTACTTGCACTATCAGATGTTCATCGTGTTTCACTGTTGCAGTCATTACTCTTGGGTTATCCTGCTGGCAGGCTACCCTCAGTCGGCCAGAATTCCAAAGTCTAGTTCTGGCGTCGGTTGCTGTTGCCTCTTCCCTGACGTCAGTGTGCCAGGGGTATAAAAGATGCAGCCGACGCCATTTTCTTCAGTTTTTCTTGCCATGCGGTGCCCGAAGCAAAAGCAGTTCGCAAGTGCCGGTCGGCCAACTCCTGAGATATTCAAATCCGAATTTCAGAACCAAAGTCTTCATTAAAGCTAAGTACCCCATTGGGGAAACTTTTCTTGCTCCAGACCGATGTCAGAAAAAGTTAACAATTGTATTTCTTGTGGGAAGCAAATACCTCATAAGGATTTTCACTCTTACTGTATTCCTTGCCTAGGCCCTGATCACAACGTTGCTAGCTGTCGGTTTTGTGCTAGATTTAACCAACGCACTACTAAGTGTCGGTTCAATTTTGCATTTCATTACTTTGGCCAAAGATTTAATTATATAATGCTGTCGGACCAGCCGACAACCGGAGTTTACAAAAAACGCAAGGACAAGGAAAAGGAAAGGCATCCGAGGTCTAAAACCGATGACGAGGCTTCTGCTAGGCCAGTCGCCAGTTCGCCAGTTCTCAGTGAGGCACTTTCGCAGCCCCTGGTGCCTGCTACCTCAGAGCCACAGGCCGCTTCCGACTCCCACGTGGAGCCGACTGGGCCTCTGGATACTCAAGGTATTAGACACTCGGAAATCATTCCCTCAGATGGGTCTGGAGCCACTGAGGAGGCATCAGCTTCTGAGGGTGTCTTCAGACCTACACAACTATATATTAAGCCATCTTCAGCTTTAAAGACAAAGACTAAAGCAGCTCTAAAGACAAAGAAGCAAGTACAGCATTCTCCTGCTCAGACTTCCATGCCTAAAAAACAGATGATCAAAATGGCCGAAGACCTAATTACTTTGATCAGGGGCTCCCATCCCCCTCCTGATAAGAGGCGTAGGCAAGAGACAGTATAATTCTTCTGATCAGGTTTCTTTTTCCTCTGATTCCTCTTCTGAACAGGATTACTCCATGCTTCCCTATGAGGATTCTGATGCTGAAGAATCCATTCCTTTAGCATCTCCTCCTGAGGATTATTCTTTTGAGGAAACCCTGCATACGATGGGGGAGCATTTCCATTGGGAGAGCCAAGATTATTCTGAATCTAAGAAAAGGCTCAGAGACTTTCTGCTACTTCCTCAGCACAGGCCCCTTGCTATTCCACCTGTTCTAGACATTGTAGATGATGTATTTTCAGAGTCCGGTCTGTCCCCTGACTCTTTACCCCAGCACCTGCTAAGCCAGACAGATACTACAGGGTCTCGGATTCTCATATATTCTTATATAAAAACCCCGCTGCTGACCCAGAAACTATATCTCAGGGTCCCAAAGGGGTCAAAGCTTCCACTGCAAAAAACCCTGTCCCCTATGATAGGGATTCTAGGGCTCTAGACAGATGGGGGAAAAAGTCTACACTTCTGCTACCCTGGCTGTAAGGGCTTTAAATTGTCAGTTTCATATGCTTAAATATCAGCAATATTTAATGTCACTGCTTAAACAGAAATTGCTGACAAATACTGAATGTTCAGAGAACAAGGAATTGCAGGATTTATTGCATGCAGCTGAACAAGTGGGAAAGCATACTTTGCAATGTGGTTATGATTCACTGGAGGCCTCTTGCAGGGCCGCTGTTACAGGTTCTGTTATTAGAAGGCATGCTTGGTTAAAGGAACAGAATCTGCCTGATCATGTTAAAGCAAAATTATTAGGTGCACCACTACAGCATGATACTTTGTTTGGTACTAAAGCAGAAGAGGTGTTGAAAAAATGGAGGATAAAGCAAAATCCCTGCAGACAGTCAAGGATTTCTTACAGGTACAGCCACCCAGGTTTAGTAGGAACTGGCCTTCTAAAAATTGGTCCTTTCCAGTGTCAGACAGGCCACAAAGAGGCAGATACAGGCATCCCAGAGGCAGATCTCAGCTCCAAGGCTCATACAGGCCTAAACAATGGGGTGCTCCTACCTCCAAAAGGGGAGAAGACAAATCACAGCCTTACAGGAAACAGTCCCAAATGATTTTCCTCTACCAGATCCAAGCACTTTTCTTTTGGCAGCCCCCTTAGAGGGAAAACTAGCACTTTTTTCATCAAATTGGCAAATGGTTACCCAAGACAAACGGGTCCTGAACATAGTGTCCCAAGGCTACAGGTTCCATTTTCACACTCTACCAAGGTCAAAAGGTATGCCAGACCTGCCACACAATCAATGGGCAGAGGCACAAAAACAAATTACGACCCTCATGGACATGAGGGCCATTCAACAAGTACCACAACAAGAGCAGGGGCAAGGATTTTACTCCAGACTTTTTCTAGTACCCAGAAAGGACAAAACCTGGAGACCAATACTGGACCTGTATATACTAAATACATTTCTGGAAGTTCCAAAATTCAAGATGTTGACTCTACAGCAGCTACTGCCCATGCTGGGCAAGAAGGCTTGGCTCGTAACTTTGGACCTAAAAGAGGCATACCTGCATGTCCCAATCA
Source organism: Protopterus annectens (assembly GCF_019279795.1). Taxonomy (NCBI): domain Eukaryota; kingdom Metazoa; phylum Chordata; order Ceratodontiformes; family Protopteridae; genus Protopterus; species Protopterus annectens. The sequence continues at coordinate 283,283,139 of NC_056746.1, forward strand.
GACAATCTTGAAGAAGATACCTCAGATTCATAGCTGGCTCAATGCATTACCAATTCTCTGCACTGCCCTTTGGCTTATCTACTGCGCCCAGGGTCTTCACAAAATGCCTGGCACCAGTAATTGCATTCTGCAGACAAAAAGGAATTCAAATATATCCCTACTTGGAAGACTGCCTAATTCAAGCAGAGAACAAAGACATTCTTCTAAAGCATCTGGCATTCGTAAAAAGATTACTAATTGGCCTAGGGTACACAGTAAACGAAATCAAAACTAGTGCCCTCTCAAGAGATAATATTCCTGGGTGCAAGCTTAAATACAACTGCCCAGATGGCTTATCTCACGCCAGACAAACAAAAGCATCTGACTACTTACTTCAAGAAATTGGCAACAAAAACCCACTTATCTGCAAGGAAAATCCTGCAGGCCTTGGGTTTCATGGCATCCTGCATTCTATTAATTCCATATGCCAGACTGCATATGAGGAAACTACAATGGTATCTAAAAAGTGTTTGGACTCAGCATTGCCACAGCCTGGAGACAGTAATTGTACTCATTCCCTGCCTGCAACAGGAGTTTCGATGGTGGGCAGAAGCCTGTCACCACAACAAGGGTCTGCCATTCAGTCTATCCACAGCCAGACAGACACTGACAACGGGCCCACATGTCAGGAAAATGTATTCAGGGCACATGGCCAGCAAACCAGATGCATCTTCACATCAATCAAAGAGAGATGCTAGCTGTTCAAAATGCCCTGACAGCTTTCAAGGACATCTAGGACAGTTACTGATAAAGACAGACAACACTACGGTCATGTGGTACATAAACAAGCAGGGAGGTACACATCCCTACCCCCTCTACAGACAAGCAATGACCTTATGGGACACAGCATTGGCTTTTCAAGTTCACCTGCAAGCACAATTCCTGCCAGGAAAAACAAATACTCTGGCAGACGAACTAAGCAAAAACCTCATGGATCCCCACAAATGGAAACTGGATCCACAAGTCTTCAGCATGATAATAAGGAAATGGGAAAGCCCAGACATAGATCTATTTGCCTCCCCTCACAACTGCCAATTGCAGAGATTTTGCACAAGGATTTATCACAAGCAAGCATGGAAAGTGGATGCCCTATCCTTCAGCTCGAAAAATCTAACAGTATATGCCTTTCCTCCACTGCCTCTCCTTCCCAGGGTACTCCTAAAGGTCAGACAAGAGAAGCCAAAAATTATACTGATTACACCAGACTCTCCACACCAGCAGTGGTACCCAATCCTAAAGAGCTTGTCTCAAGGTCCAGCATGGATATTGCCTCAAACTTCTCATTTGCTGACCCAACAAAACATTCAGATCCTGCACAGCCAACTCAGGACCTTAAATCTGGCAGCATGGCGGATAATGTAGCCATTTAGAACACTCCCCTTTCAAAAGCTGTTATGGATGTTATCTTGGAGGCCAGGAGGCCCAGTACCAGAAAATATTATGCAGAGAAATGGAAGAGATTCTGTGCTTGGAACCAGGAACAAGGCATTGACACGTGTGTACCAAATATCCCTCAGATTTTACAATACCTAACTGAGATGCTGAACAAAGGCCTTTCTTTCTCATCAGTTAAGACTCATGCCTCTGCCATTTCGACCCATTACAATGTGGAACCACCTATCTTTTCTCATCCTTTAATAAGGCAGTACCTCAGAGGGGCTAAAAACATTAGGCCTCCAAGGAGAGCACCAGTTCCAGCCTGGGACCTCAATTATGTTTTGGAAAAACTCACACTGCCTCCTTTCGAGCCAGCATCAACAGCAGATATAAAATTCTTATCCTGGAAAACAGCTCTGCTCCTAGCAATAACCTCTGCAAGGCGAGTCTTGGAGTTACAAGCACTCATGGCTGTGGAACCTTTCATCATTTTTCATCCAGACAGGGTTTCGCTGAGGACAAACCCTACATTTATGCCTAAAGTGGTGTCCAGTGTGGCCCTCAACCAAGCCATTCACTTGCCTACCTTTTATCCAAATCCACAGAACAAGTGTGAGAAAATTTTGCATTCTTTGGACATACACAGGCAGCTACGCTTCTACTTGGACAGAACTAAAGCTTTCAGAAAGACTGAGCAACTTTTAGTGTCATATGCTGCAGGATCACAAGGAAAGGCTATCTCAAAACAGACTATTTCTAAATGGATAGGCCACTGCATCCGTTTTGCTATTCTCAACATGGCAAATCAGTGCCTAAGGACATTAGGCCTCATTCCACCAGAGCAGCAGCCACTAAAGCAGCCTTCCTCAGAGGAGTACCAACCAAAGATATCTTAGGGGCTGCAACCTGGAGTTCAGTGCACACCTTCACAAAGCACTACCACTTACCTCTTTACTCTAATCCAGAGCAGGCTTTGCCACTGCAGTCCTGCAGGGCCTCATAGCCTCTCCTAATCCTATTTAGCCCAGCCACCCATCCTCAGCTTTGGGATTCAACCCAAGAGTAATGACTGCAACAGTGAAACACGAACATAGTACAGTTGTGTACCTACCATAAATGTAGATGTTTGAGTGTATTCACTATTGCAGTCCAGGTTACCCACCCACAATCCCCCTTTTCTTTGCTGGGTCTTATCTGCACTTCTCTATCCTATACAACCTATTTGGTGTATTTGCTTGTAGAAGAAGGAAATGTTATTTTTGTGCATGCATTTTTATTGGCATATTTTTCAGCCTATCAATTTGGGGGCAGCTGACATCTGGGGCAAGAAAAACTGAAGAAAATGGTGTTGGCTGCATCTTTTATACCCCTGGCGCACTGACGTCAGGGAAGAGGCGACAGCAACCGACGCCGGACCTAGACTTTGGAATTCTGGCCAACTGAGGGTAGCCTGTCAGCAGGATAATCCAAGAGTAATGACTGCAACAGTGAATAGACCTGAACATCTACATTTTGATAGGTACACAACTGTACTTTCTCTGCACTGCCCTTTGGCTTATCTACTCCACCCAGGGTATTCACAAAGTGCCTAGCTCCAGTCATTGCATTTTGCAGGCAAAGAAATATTCAAATATACCCATACCTGGACGATTGTCTGTTTCAGGCAGAAAGCCAGGACATACTATTAAATCATCTGGCATTTGTAAAGAAACTGCTAACCTCTCTGGAGTACACCATAAACGAAAAGAAATCACACCTAGTACCCTGCCAACAAATTGTATTCCTGGGAGCAAGCTTGAATACAACTTCCCAGATGGCCTACCTCACACCAGAGAAACAAGTTTATTTGACAGCCTACTTCAAACTACTGGCCACAAAGACCCAGCTATCTGCAAGGAAAATACTGCAAGCCCTGGGGTTCATGGCCTCTTGCATTCTACTAATCCCATATGCAAGACTGCATATGAGGAAACTACAATGGTATCTAAAAAGCCTATGGTGTCAACATTCTCAGGACCTGAAATCAATGATTCCTATCTTTCCATGTATAAAGACAGAGTTCCTTTGGTGAACAGAGGCCTGCCACCACAAGGGACTGCCATTCATTCTACCCCCCTGCCGCCCATACCCTAACAACAGATGCATCAGACTATGCATGGGGGGCTCACTTGGCAGGGCAGTGCATTCAGGGCAAATAGAACCCAAGTCAAATGTACCTGCATATCAATCAAAAAGAAATATTAGCTGTACAGAATTCTCTGGTAGCCTTCAAGGACCACATTTTTCCAGGACAATTATTGGTAAAGACGGACAACACCACTGTTATGTGGTAGATAAACAAGCAGGGAGGAACCCACTCATACCCTCTCTGCAGACTGGCCATGGCTCTGTGGAACACAGCCTTGAGCTACCAAGTGCACCTATAAGCTCATTTCCTGCCAGGCAAGCTAAATACACTAGCAGGCGACCTAAGCAGAAATCTCATGGACCCACACAAGTGGAAACTGGAGCCAAAGATATTCAACATTCTGAGAAACAAATGGGGGAGCCCGGAGATAGACCTGTTTGCCTCCCCTCATAACTACCAATTGGACAAATTCTGCACAAGGACTCCCCACAATCAAGCTTGGAAAGTGGATGCCCTGTCCTTTACCTGGGAAAGCCTCTCAGTTTATGCCTTCTCCCCTCTGCCACTCCTCTCGAAAGTTCTACTAAAGATCAAACAGGACAAACCAAGGACAATACTCATTGCACAGACTGGCCACACCAACACTGGTACGCCCTGTTGCGCAGTATGTCACTACTGGAACCATGGCACCTGCCTCAGACTCCTTCCCTACTATCCCAGCAGGAGGGCCAGATTCTGCACCCCCAGCTTCAAACCCTGAACCTGGCAGCCTGGCTAATTACCTGAGGTCTCCTATACCATCCTCAGCAAGCAAGTGCTGGATGTCATCCTGGAGGCAAGGAGGCCTAGTACTAGAAAATCCTATGCTGAAAAGTGGAAAAGATTCTGTTCCTGGAGGCAGACTCAGGGGATGGGCACAACAGTGCCCAGTTTACCACATATTCTTCAATACTTAACAGAGATGCTTCGCAAGGGCCTTTTCTTCTCCTCCATTAAAATTCATGCCTCAGCCATTTCAGCACATTATAATACTGAGCCACCCCTCTTCTCTCACCCCCTACTGAAACAATTCCTCAGAGGGGCCAAAAATTTAAGACCACTCAGGAGAGCTCCTAATCCGGCCTGGGACCTTAACTTTGTATTGGAAAAGCTCACTCTACCTCCTTTTGAGCCAGCTGCAACTGCAGAGTTGAAATTCCTTTCTTACAGCCTTCCTTCTAGCCATCACTTCAGCAAGAAGGGTGTCTGAATTACAGGCCCTCATGGCAGTGGAGCCTTTCATCATCTTTCATGTGGACAGGGTGTCCCTCAGGACCAGTTCTTCCTTTATGCCCAAGGTGGTATCCAGTGTGGCCCTTAATCACCTTGCCAACCTTCTTTTCTAATCCACAGAACAAAGGGGAGCGAATACTGCACTCCTTGGATGTACAAAGACAACTAAGATTTTACTTAGACAGGACCAAGCCTCTCAGGGAATCTGAACAGCTGCTAGATGCCTTTGCTGCAGGGGCAGAGGGGAAGGCCATTTCAAAGCAAACCATTTCTAAGTGGATAGGCCATTGCATTCATTTCTGCTATAAGCACCATGGAAAACCTACCCCACAGGAGATAAGACCCCATTCCACCAGGGCTGCATCTACTTCTACAGCTTTTCTCAGAGGTGTTCCTGCCAGGGGTGTCCTAGAAGCTGCTACCTGGAGTTCTGTACATACCTTCCCCAAGCATTACCACTTGCCAATTTTTTCTAAATCCAGAGCTGGTTTTGCCACAGCAGTCTTGCAGGGCCTAACAGCTGGTCCTAATGCTCAGTGATTGCCTCCTCCCTTCCTTAGCTTTGGGAATCTACCCAAATGTAATGACTGCAACAGTGAAACACGAAGAACATAGTACAGTTGTGTACACTTACCATAAATGCAGATGTTCGAGTGTATTTACTGTTGCAGTCCTGGTTACCCTCCCTCCAGCCCCCTAACTTCTATTGGCCATACCTAGACCTTGCCAAGGCCTTTGACACCATCCCCCACTCTGGAATCATAGATAAACTTATTAAGCTGGTCATTAATCCCTACGTCACCCAATGGGTTGCTAACTGGCTTACTGATAGAACCCACACTGTAAAAGTAGCCGACTCCAAATCCAGCTCCAGGCAACTGACAAGTGGAGTACCTCAGGGTTCAGTCCTGGGACCGCTCTTGTTTAGCATCTACTTCTCTAAAGTACAGGCCAACACTAAGGGACTCTGGCTAACAAAGTTCACAGATGACTGCAAACTGGGATCCGTTATTGAATCCCTAAATTATGTGGATACTCTACAAAAGGGCCTTAGAGAAACAGATGCTTTGTGCCAGAGTCATGGGCTCAAACTCAATGCCAAGAAATGTATAGTTATCCCCTTTGGGAAAAAAAATGTACCCGTAAATTACCATATAGGTGGTAGTACACTAAACACCGGAAGTGTGATAAGAGACTTAGTGACACAGGTGGACAGTGGTCTCACCTTCGATAACCACATCGCCACAACAGTCAGGAAATCCTTCTATGTGGCACACCTCATCACTAAGGGCTTTTCATCCAGAAAAAAGGAGGTCATTGTCCCACTGTACTCATCCCTCATTAGACCCATTATAGAATACAACGCCCCATTTGGTATGTACCTCTCAAGACATCTGCAACAACTAGAAAGGCCGCAGAGATACCTCACTAAAAGAATCACAGGCCTAAAGCAGATCTCCTACGCTGACCGCCTTAAAAAACTCCAGCTATACTTTGTCACATATTGACTACTCAGAGGCAATCTCTGCTTAACATACAAGGCCATGTCAAACCCAGAGCTGTTGGACATGCTACACTTAAAGAAATCCCAATCCCTCAGAGCCACATGCTCCAGGGACCTAAACCTTGTCATCACAATAAACAAAACATGCTGGAGGGATAGGTTCCTGACCCAGAGACTCCCCAGACTCTGGAATAGATTGCCCATACATGTCAAGCAGAATGCCTCTTTGGCCCTCTTCAAAAGGAACTTTGACGATTGGATGGAAGAAAGGAAATTCACCCCGGGGATCACATCAGTCGCCCTGCTAGACAGGGGTCCAGGGAAGTAAATAGTGTGGGAAGAAATAGCCAGGGAATTGTTATGGCTAGGCTTGCATAGGCCCTAGGGCTGATAGCCTAGTACCAACCTATGAACCTCTCTTTTTGTTTACTATACTTAAGCTTTCTGGTGTATTTTGTTGGAAGTGTAACCTTGTATATACTTGCTTCCCATTATGGGGGCACCTGACATCTGGGGCAAGAAAAACTGATGTAATGGCGTCGGCTGCATACTTTATACCCCTGACTACCTGACGTCATGGAAGATGAGACAGCAACCGACGCAGGATCCAAGACTTTGATAATCAGGCCAACTGAGGGCTACCTGCAAGCAACTAACCCAAATGTAATGACTGCAACAGTGAATACACTCGAACATCTACATTTATGGTAAGTGTACACAACTGTACTTTCCTCAGTGAGGCGCTTTCGCAGCCCCTGAAGCCTGCTTCTGTGGATTCACAGTCTGCTACCGAGACCCTTTCAGAGTCCGGTATCCTGCAAAACTCTTCTTCGACTACGGATCCTCCGACTACCGTTTTTTCAAAAACGACCGAGTTTCTTAGGCCCAGGGTACACACCACCCAAGAAACCGATGACCCAATCTCAGCCAACTGGTTCCTTGCCTCAGTCTCAAATGCTTAAAATGGCGGAAGACCTTATCATGCTGATCAGGGTAAGCCAGGCTACCCCTTCCAAAAGTAAAAGAGATCTGTCCCCTGTAGTTTTGTCTGAACAGGAGTCCGATGACTCTGATGCATCTGAATATGAAGACATGCAATCACTCTCTGCTTGTGAGGATTTTGATGCAGAGGATTCCATTCATTCAGCCTCTCCCCCAGAGGATTTTTCCTTTGGGGAAACCCCTTCATACCTTAAAGGGAACATTTCCAATGGGAAAGTCAGGACTACCCTCAGTCTAAAAAGAGACTCGGAATTCTTAGATCTTCCGCAGCACAGACCCTTGGCAATCTGCCCAGTCCTGGATATTGTGGAGAATGTTCTCCTGGAATCCAGTTTGACTCCTGACACCCTCCCTCCTGCACCCAGAAAACCAGACAGGTACTACAGAGTCTCTGACTCACACAAATTTCTTTTTAAAAATCCTACTGCTAACCCTTTCTCAAGGGCCTAAAGGAATTAAAGCTACCTCTGCTAAGAATCCCACCCCCTCAGATAGCGATTCCCGAGCACTAGACAGATGGGGAAAAAAAGTATACGCCTCAGCTACTCTTGCTATCAGAGCACTAAATTGTCAGTTCCATATGCTAAAATTTCAGCAACATACCCTGGAACTCCTCAAACAAAAAATGTCTTCCTTTCCTGCTTGTGCAGAATCTAAAGAGTTACAAGAGTTAATGCATTCTGCAAGTCAAGTAATTAAACACACCTTGCACTGAAGCTTCTTGCAGGGTAGCAGTCACCGGATCTGTCCTTAGAAGGCATGCATGGCTTAAGGAACAGCCCTTGCCAGACCATGTTAAATCTAAATTGTTGGATGCCCCCTTGCACAAAGACAACTTATTTGGCACTAAGGCAGAAGAGGTCTTAAAAAAGATGGAAGAAAAAGCAAAATCTATGCAGACAGTTAAGGATTTCTTACAGGTCCAGCCACCCAGGTTCAGCAAGCATTGTCACACCAAGCACTGGTCCTTTCCTGCTCCCAAAAGGCCAGTACAGTCCAGACCCCGAGGAACCAGACCCCCCAGACAGCAGCCACAGGGATGCAGAGATCTAAGCAGTGGACTACCTCCACTTCAAAACCAGGGAGTTCTAAGCCACCCCCTTATGGTAGGAACTCACAATGACTCTCCTTCCCCAGCCCCTCCCTCTGCCCACCTTCACTTACCCCTAGGAGGAAAACTCTCCTTTCACGCAAGCACCTGGGCCACCATTACCAATGACCGCTGGATTCTCAACATAGTGTTCCAGGGATACAAATTTCTTTCCACACCCTTCCAACTCCAAAAGGGTTCCCAGATCTACCTCCAAACCAGTGGGCAGAGGCACAAAAGCAAACCCTTTCCCTGCTCTCTATGTGGGCAGTAGAGCACATTCCTGCAGAACAGAAAGGTCAAGGTTTCTACTCCAGACTTTTTCTGGTACTCAGAAAAGAGGGCACCTGGCACCCCATCCTCGACCTATCCATTCTAAACACCTTCCTGGTGATCCCAAAATTCAAAATGCTCACCCTCCAGCAGCTGCTACCCATTCTCTCTAAGGATGCTTGGCTAGCCACCCTCGAACCTAAAAGAGGCCTACCTCCACATTCCTATCAGATAATCATGCAGGAAATATCTCTGTTTCAGGATAGGATATCAGCACTTTCAGTTCCCTGCGCTTCCCTTTGGCTTCTCTGCTGCTCCCAGAGTTTTCACAAAATGTCTGGCTCCGGCCATTGCCTTTTGCAGACAAAGGAATATCCAGATTTACCCATACTAACAACTGCCTAATTCAGGCAGCCAGCCAGGAAAAGCTGCTCAAGCACCTGGCCTTTGTAAAGTCCCTACTAACCTCCCTAGGGTACAAAGTCAATGAAAAGAAATCCAAACAGGTACCCACCCAAAGGATTATATTCCTGGGAGCAAACATGGACACAGCATCCCAGATGGCATTTCTTACTCCAGAAAAGCAAACTTTCCTGACAGTCTACTTCTCACAACTAGCCACCAGACCCCAGTTATTTGCAAGGAAAGTCCTGCAAGCTCTGGGGTTCATGGCATCTTGCATACTACTCATTCCATATGCCAGACTGCATATGAGGAATCTTCAATGGTACCTAAAAGCCTTTGGTGTCAACACTCTCAAGACCTGGAGACTATTATATCTATAATACCTTGCCTCAGAAAAGATTTCCTTTGGTGGGCAACAGCATTCTCCCAAAACAAGGGACTACCTTTCTCACCACCCCCAGACCTTCACCACAGATGCATCAGACTATGCCTGGGGTGCACACATGGACAGCAGGTGCATACAGTGCCAATGGAGCCCACAGCAAATCCATCTGCACATCAGCCAAAAAGAGATGATAGCTGTCCAGCACACCTTGATAGCTGTCAAGCCTCTTCCCTCCACAGGGGCTCTCCTGATCAAAACAGACAACACCACTGTGATATGGTATATCAACAAGCAGGGAGGGACTCACTCCTACCCTCTATGCAGGCTGGCCATGACCCATTGGCACACAGCTTCTGCCATGCAACTCCACCTGTCAGCACAATTCTTACCAGGTTCTATCAACTCTCTGGCAGACCACTTAAGCAGAAATATTCTAGACCCACACGATTGGCAGCCCAACAGAAGAGCCTTCACACTAATAACTCAGAAATGGTGCATCCCGAGGGTTGACCTCTTTGCCTCGCACACCAACCATCAGCTCAGCAAGTTTTGCACCAGGGAGCATCACTGCATGGCTTGGAAAGTGGATGCCTTGTCCTTCCCCTGGGTCAATCTTTTGGTCTATGCCTTTCCTCCACTACCTCTCATCCCCAGGGTACTGCTCAAAATAAAGGAGGAAAAACCAAGGACAATTATTGTAGCTTCAGACTGGCCTCACCAGCACTGGTACCCCTTGCTGTGCAGCCTGTCCCCACTGCCACCATGGCATTTTCTTCAGATTCCAAACCTCCTGACCCAGAGGGAAGGGGAATTCATGCATCCCCAATTGCAGACACAATTTTGGCAGCTTGGCTTATCCCCTAACCCCCAATTAATCTGCCAACCTCAGTAAACAGGTTCTAGATGTTATACATGAGGCCGGATGCCCTAGCAGTAGAAAGTCTTATGCTGATGAATGGAAAAGGTTCTGCACCTGGATTCAGGCTAAGGGACCCAATACGGCACAGCCCTCCCTCCCTCTCATCCTGGATTACTTAGCTGACCTGATACACAGTGGCCTGTCTTTTCCCCGCTCTTAAAATTCATGCCTCTGCTATCTCTGCTCATTTTCCCACTGAGCATCCCCTTTTCTCACACCCTTTGATCAAACAGTTCCTAAGAGAGGCTAGCAACTTGAGGCCACCCAGAAAGCACCGACCCCAGCTTGGGACCTTAACTTTGTGTTGGAAAAGCTCACCCTGCCCCCCCTTTGAACCAGACTCTTCAGGAGAGCTAAAAATTATCTCCTGGAAGACAGCTTTCCTTCTGGCCATCACTTCAGACAGAAGGGTCTCTGAGCTGCAAGCACTCATGGCTGTGGAACCCTTCATCATCTTCCATGCTGACAGGGTATCCCCTCAGGACTAACCCATCCTTCATGCCCAAGGTGGTGTCCAGTGTGGCTTTCAACCAATCCATTCATTTACCCACCTTTTTTCCTACCCCACAGAACAAGGGGGAAAGGATACTGTACTCTCTAGATGTGCACAGGCAGCTCAGATTCTATCTAGACAGGACTAAATCCTTCAGAAAGTCTGATCAATTGCTGGTTAGCTTTGCTGCAGGGGTAGTGGGCAAAGCCATCTCCAAACAAACCATTTCCAAATGGATAGCACACTGCATCCATTTCTGCTACAAACAACATGGAAAGCCTCCCCCCAAGGGGGTCAGGACTCACTCCACCAGAGCAGCCTCCACCTCTGTAGCTTTCCTCAGAGAAGTCCCCACCAGGAACATCCTGGAGGCTGACACCTGGACATCTATTCACACCTTTACTAAACATTACCACCTGCCTATCTTCTCCAAATCCAGGGCAGGGTTTGACTCTGCAGTCTTGCAGGGCATCCTAGCCAGTCCCTAGTTTCCTTGACTGCCTCCACCCATTTCCTCAGCTTTGGGAATCAACCCAAATGTGATGACTGCAACAGTGAAACACGAAGAAGATAGTACAGTTGTGTACACTTACCATAAATGTAGATGTTCAAGTGTATTCACTGTTGCAGTCCTAGTTTCCCTCCTCCATCCTCTTTTTTCTTCTCTTTCCTTACAAGGGACATATTGGTATTTACTTTCTACTGGTGGGGTTGTTCTACTAGAACCTGGCTCCCACTTGGGGGCTCCTGACAGGTTAGGGCAAGAAAAACTGATGTAATGGCATTGTCTGCCTTACTTTATAATACTGACGACCCAACATCAGTCCTGAAGCGACAGCAACCAAAGCAGAAATACTAAGCCTCTGGTATTTGGGCCGGCCGAGGGCTACCCTGGCAGTGATAACCCAAATGTTATGACTGTAATAGTAAATGCACTCAAACATCTACAGTTATGCTAAGTGTACACAACTGTACTTTCTGTTTCGTACAGCAGCGGAAATAATGACATGTTCAAATCCCTCTCTGTTGTTCTGATTTGAGCACTGAAATCACCCATCACAATTCTAAGGTCATAACTGGGAATTGAGGTCATCACATCTTGCAGCTGTTCATAAAATTCTTCCTTTCAGTATCTGTGGGGGCTTCTGTTGTTGCATAAACTTGTGGTAACGTTAGTTAGGTGAAATGGCTCTGTAAGCATATTAAAATAATTCTGTCACTGACTTGTTCCCAACTGACTAAAGTTTTTGATGCCCTCTTGCTAAGCAGTACACCAACTTCATTCTCATGCCTATTGCCACCTGAAAACAGAACAGAGATATCTTCCGAAATAATCTTATCATATCAGTGGAACATTTCACGTCTCTTGAACAGACATATGGAGTCAAGAAAAGGTACTCAGTGAGTAGAAAAATGACATCATCATCATCATCCCTTTACCAAAAAAGGGAGATCTTAGAGACTGCACGAACTGGCATGGAATCCCATTGTTGTCCGTCCCAGGCAAAATTTTTGCCAGTATATTACTGAATAGACTGAAAAGACCAGCTGATGACAGACTCAGACAGGAAAATGCTGGATTTAGATCAGGTCAATGCTGCACTGACCAGATATTTGCACTAAGACAAATTATAGAAAAAGTAATAGGGTGGAAGAAACCAGTCATTGTCAACTTTGTGGACTTCAAAAAAGCCTTTGGCTGTATACATAGACCATCACTATGGCACATCTTGACAGAATATGGGATTCCTCCAAAATTCATTACACTCTTTAATAGTCTGCATCAAGACAGCAAGTGTACAGTTCGGGGGAATACGAGTAGAGTGACTGGTTTATGGTGTTCACTGGTGTATGACAGGAATGTATACTGTCTCCCTTATTACTCACAATAGTTATTGATTGGGTCATGCTGAAAGTATTACATGGAAACTCAGTGGGACTGGAATGGGTTGATAACAACAAGCTACGTGACTTGAACTTTGCTGATGACATAGCACTTATTGAGACAACATGGAATGGAATGGAGACAAGGACCACATCAGTGGAGAAACAGGGTGGGAAAGTAGGCCTCAAAATGAATTCTGACAAATGCAAAGTGTTAATCAGCAAAGCATGGAATTACAACAAAGATATAACAGATGCAGGATCAATATTAGATATGACAGAGAACTTCTGCTATGTGGGCAGTTTCATTTCTCATATAGGTAGCCGTGAGAAGGAAGTTCTGGTTAGACTTGGAAAAGCAAGTGCAGCATTCAGTAAACTATCCAAAATCTGGAGATCAAAAAACATTACACTGTCCACAAAGGTGAAGCTATACCAAGCACTGATGCTGTCTACACTCTTATATGGAGCTGAGCTATGACCAATCACAGCATCAGCCATGAGAAAACTTAAGGTTGCTCATCATAAATGGTTAAGATGCATTTTGGGAAAATCGTGGAAGGACAAGGTAAAAAAATGAGAAGTGTTAGAGAAAGAACACAACAACCTGAGCAGCCAAGTGCTCTGGATTATACAGAATGCACTGCATTCAGCCCTAAACCAATCCACTGTTCCTCTGTTCTGCATTGAACAGCTTTGGATCCACTACACGACTTTTGATTGGTTAGTATATTGCAATTACTGCCAATTGGCATTGCAGTATCCACACCAATCAACTAAGTCTTCCTGAAGACGGGAGCCAATGAGAGCTCCCAAATACTTAACCAATCACACACCGGCAGTGTTTTTTTGTGCAAGAAAAATACCTTCAAAAGGCTTTCAGGATGCAGGAAGCTTATCTTGGATCAGTGCTTGTTGAAGAAGAAGAAATTTGCGTGTTCGTGCCGTGAGTTGTATCACTGGAAGAGAAAACCAGGAAGGATTTGTCAAGTCCGGTCTGTGGAAGGATGAGACAGTACCAAACAGGAGTCTGCAGAGCTTCAGGGAGATGTTGACTGAGTACATCTGTAAACCAAAAGGCTGTTTCATTTTTGCTGGACATGGACAGATGATCGTACTTGTACTTCACTGAATTATTTTGTTGTGGACTAAGGAGCTGCAGCTGCTTTCCTGTACTGTGCAGAGGTAAGTGTGTTAGAAATGTATGCAGGCTGTGTGTTAGAAATGTAATCCAGTTTAAATTTTGTACTTTATTTAACTTGTGTTTGCAGGTTGAGCAGTAGATAGTAACTTAATTTAATTGTATGGCTCCATTGTGTCCTTATCCGTGACATGTTCCTCAGCAAGGTTATTGCTCCATATTTTTTAGTTTGTTGCTCATAAAATTAGTCACTATATATTAAGAGGTATTCGAGTTTCAGATTTCATATCTTTTGGAAAATGCATGTACAAAAGTCCTGTTCTAACAGCTTTCTATGTTTATAAGAGCAATATTTAAAAGGTATCCCTATTAGCTAGGTTTCTGCTCTATATTTCTTGGTTAGCTGCTCATAAACTTTCAGTTTGGGAAATTATGGCTGTATAGTTTAAAATCACTATATGTTAAGAGGCATTTGAGTTTCAGATTTCATATCCTTTAGAAAATGCATTTACAAAAGACCTGTTCTAACAGCTTTCTATGTTTATAAGAGCAATATTTAAAATGTATCCCTATTAGCTAGGTGTCTGCTCTATATTTTTTAGTTTGTTACTCATGAAATTTCTGTTTGTCTGGGAAATTATGCTATCTTGTTTAACATCACTATATGTTAAGAGGCATTTGTCTGAGTGACATCCAGGTAACTCCAGATACTGGAATCAAATTAGATTATATTGAAAAAGAACTGGGCAAACTGGATCCAAACAAAGCACAGGGAGGAGACGGAATTAGTAACAATGACCTGAGAACACTTCAGCAATAACTTACAGTACCATTATATCTATTATTCACTAGGTCATATAAATGTGGGGAGATTCCTCAAGACTGGAGACATGCGCTAATTAAACCTGTCTTTAAGGGAAAGGGAAGTAGGACAAACCCAGAGTCATATAGACCCTTAAAGTCTACTTTCATGTTGTGGAAAAATAATGGAGAAGGTAATATTTAAGTTATTGTCAGAACTAGATAGGATGGGACTCAAAACCATATATCAGCATGAGTATGTTGAAAACACATCTATTACCACCAGTAACATGATGTTTTATAACAATATAATAACAGTTATGAATGAAAAAATTGTGCTTTGTAATTTGTATAGATTTAACTTCAGCGTTTGACAGGGTTATTATACACAAAACACTGATCAATAAATTAGTACAACTAAGTATTGATGTACTCTTGATAAGATGGATAGCTGCAACGCTTACAAATAGGACATGGCAAGTATCTTACAGCAACTGGACAAATGAAATTTTTGTTTACAGTCAGGGTGTCCCACAGGGCTCTGTCCTAGGCCCTTACTTGTTTAGACTGTATCTTTCAGATCTAACTTTTTCATCTGAGGTGTCCTGCAGTCTATATGCAGACGACCTGAAATTGGGTAAAGTAAGGCATGTCTGCAAAATAACTTGACTAAATTGACCATTTGGGCACAGGAGAGTAATATGTTGCTAAGTACATCACAAACTAAGCATATGAGATTTGGGAGACATAAATTGAAAGGTGAATATTTAATAGAGCACACAGTGATTGAAACTGTAGACAAATTTAAGGGCCTGTGTATAGGTAGATTTAACTATGAGTTTTTCTAATCATGATGATAGTTATAGAACTATAGGTTGTATAAAAAGATTTATAAAGTCTAGGAAATCAAAAATAATGAAGTCATTGTTAGTTACATTAGACCCAAACTTGACTATGGCATAACAATATGGAAACCCTATAAGAAAACAAGCATGAGTAAACTAGAAAGAGTACTGCAGAAATATACCAAAAGGATCCATGGATGTGAAAATTTAAGTTATTGTGAAAGACTAAAATATCTGAACTTGTACAGTGTCTCATAAATATCTAAGAGGAGATCTTATTCAGGTATATAGGGCATTTAGAGATAACTACCTCCGGGAATGTTTGGGGTTATCAAAAAGTACTAGAGAATCATCAGACAACCTATGTAGAAGATTCTATAGGAATGAGAAGTGTACTAATTTGTTCTCTAATGGAGTAGCTGATGCATGGAACGGACTACCAAATTACATTAAAGCAATTACTAGTTTAGATATTTTTAAGAACAGCCTAGATGCTTGCTTATTATGGGAACAAGTGTTTTGGTATATTGGCAAGCTAGAAGGGCATTAATGCCCGTGCTTGAAATATTTGTATGTATATATGTATTTGAGTTTCAGATTTCATATCTTTTAAAAAATGCATGTACAAAAGTCCTGTTCTAATGGCTTTCCAAGTTTATAAGAGCAATATTTAAACTGTTTCCCTGTTTTGGGCCTTTGTCCCCAAAGTATATTAAGTTTTGTACAGATTTCTTGTCTTAACAGGTTAAGAGGTAGGGTTTACTTGCTTGTTGAACTGGTTTTATAATGCATGCTCATCATAGCAAGGACTAAGACCCTATGGTTTTGATTTTTTTGTCTTGTCATGTAACAATTATCCTCCTGATGGTTCTTTTGGTTACTATTGTCTTTTCTTCAGAATATATCTATTTTAGTGTACAGGCATGCTAATTTTTATGAAGGGTGTTTTACAAAATGGTTAGAGGTATCTGGGTTTGTTTTGCAATATTACTAAAAGTAATGTCGTGCCCATTCCAAAGACATGCATCTGGAGCATTTCCCCCCGGGCCTCCGCTGAAAACAGGCTCTGTGGATCCTAGTCGGACTTTCCTGGTCAACAAATGTTAAATAAATAAATAAAATGTTGTGTATTTTGCGATGTTCTTCGTGTTTCACTGTTGCAGTCATCACATTTGGGTTATCTGCTTGCAGTAGCCCTCGGTCGGCCTGATTAACAAAGTCTGGGGTCCTACGTCGGTTGCTGTCCCTTCTTCCATGACATCAGGTCGTCAGGGGTATAAAACATGTAGCCGATGCCATTACATCAGTCTTTCTTGCCGTGCGGTGCCCGAAGCAGAAGCAGTTCACAAGTGCCGGTCGGCCGACTCCTGAAATGTTTGTTTTCGAGTTTGAGAACCGAAGTCTTCAACTAAAAGCTAACTACCCCGTTGGAGGAAACTTTTTCTTGCTCTAAACCAATGTCAGTAAAAGTAAACAATTGCATTACTTGTGGAAAGCAAATACCTCATAAAGATTTTCATTCATACTGTATTCCTCGCCTAGGCCCTGACCATGACATACCTTGATGTCAGTTTTTCCTGCCTTATGTAAACCATGAAGTATCCGTCGTCGGTATATTTTTGCTTCTAAATATTTTGGTGCTCGGTTCAGTTATCCTGATATGTCCTCGGTAACTATCCAACTACCGACATTCCGAAAAAAGGCAAAGATAAAGACAGAGACAGGCCGCCTAGGTCCATAGCTGCCAACGACGCTTCTCCTAAGCCAGTTGCCAGTTCGCCGGTACTCAGTGAGGTGCTTTTGCAGCCCCTGATACCTACTACTTCAGATTCATAGGCCTCTACTGAGACCCATTTGGAGTCCGGTATGCTGTGAGATGCTTCAACTGTGGAACCTGCGGATGTCTCTACCTTGGATGGGTCTGGAGCCGCTGTGCAGGCACCAGCTTCTGAGGGTGTATTCAGGCCTTCTGACTTGCGTATTAAACCAACGCCATCTTCTTCTTCAAGGCCTAAAACTCAAACCATGCCTAGAAAACTGATGCCCAGACCGCATGGTCAGGCCTCTATGCCTAAAAAACAAATGATAAGAATGGCTGAAGACCTTATTACTTTAATCAGGGGAAGCCAGCCTTCCCCCTCTAAGAGACCTAGGACTGAGTTTGCTTATGATACTTCTGACCAGAATTCTGAATTTTCTGTTTCCTCTGATGACCAGGATTTACCCTTATCTACCTATGAGGATTCTGATGCTGCGGACTCTATTCCCTCTGCTTCCCCCCCAGAGGATTTCTCTTTTGGTGAAACCTTGCATACTCTCAGGGAGCATTTTCATTGGGGAATGTCAGGATTTCTCTGATTCTAAAAAGAGGTTTAAGGATTTCTTACTCCTGCCCCAGCACAGGCCTTTAGCAATACCTCCTGTACTAGACATTGTTGATGATGCCTTTTCGGAATCTAGCTTGGCCCCTGACTCTTTACCTTCTGCTCCCAGAAAACCTGATAGATATTACAGCGTCCCTGACTCTCACAAGTTCCTTTTTAAAAATCCTACTGCAGATCCTGAGACCATTTCACAGGGACCCAAGGGCATTAAAGCTACTACTGCCAAAAATCCTACTCCCTCTGATATTGACTCCAGGGCGCTGGATAGATGGGGTAAGAAGGTATACACCTCTGCAACCTTGGCCATTAGGGCCTGAAACTGCCAGTTTCATATGTTAAAGTATCAGCAGCATATTACTGGATTGCTTAAACAGAAAATGATGTTGATTCCTGATTGTGCTGAAAATAAGGATTTACAGGATTTACTGCATTCAGCTGAACAAGTTGAAAAACATACTTTGCAATGTGGTTTTGATTCACTAGAGGCATCTTGCGGGGCTGCTGTAACTGGGTCTGTACTTAGAAGGCATGCTTGGCTTAAGGAGCAATCTTTGCTGGATCATGTTAAAGCGAAATTATTGGATGCTCCCTTAAACCAGGACCACCTGTTTGGCAACAAGGCAGAAGAAGTTCTTAAAAAGATGGAGGAAAAAGCTAAATCTATGCAAACTGTTAAAAGATTTTTACAAGTACAACCTCCAAGATTTAGTAGGCATTGGCCTTCCAAGAATTGGTCCTTCCCTGCCTCTTACAAGCCTTCTCAGACCAAACCCAGATCCAGCAGAGTTCCCAGGCTTCAGTCCCAGGGTACACAGAGGACTAAGCAGTGGGGGTTTAAGTAATAAAACTCCCCCTATGGTAAACTGTCTCAATGACTTCTTTTTAAAACTTCCAAGCACTTCTCAACTGACTGCCCCTTTGGGGGGAAAAATTGCTCTTCGGGCAAAGAACTGGGAAATCATTACCCAGGATAAATGGGTTTTACATATAGTGTCCCAGGGATACAGATTTCACTTCCACACATTACCGACACCAAGCAGGTGGCCAGATCTACCCCCAAATCAGTGGGCAGAGGCCCATAAGCATGGAGGCTATTCAGTTAGTACCAGAAGAGGAAAAGGGACAAGGTTTCTACTCGAGACTTTTCCTGGTACCCAGTAAAGACAATTCATGGCGTCCTATCCTGAACCTGTCTACTCTAAACACCTTTTTGGTGATTCCAAAATTCAAGATGCTGACTCTTCACCAGTTGCTCCCTATGCTAGGCAAAGACGCCTGGTTGGCAACACTAGATTTAAAGGAAGCATACCTACACATCCCAATCAGGGAATCTTGCAGAAGATACCTATGCTTCAAAGCAGGCTACATGCACTATCAGTTCTCTGCACTGTCCTTTGGCTTATCTACTGCGCCCAAGGTATTCACAAAGTGCCTAGCTCCAGTCATTGCATTTTGCAGGCAAAGAAATATTCAAATATACCCATACCTGGATGATTGTCTAATTCAGGCAGAAAGTCAGGACATACTTTTGAATCATCTGGTCTTTGTACAAAGGGTGCTAACTTGTCTGGGGTACACCATAAATGAAAAGAAATCACACCTGGTACCCTGTCAACAAATTATATTCCTGGGAGCAAGCTTGAATACAACTTCCCAGATGGCTTTCCTCACGCCAGAGAAACAAATTCATTTGACAACCTACTTCAAACAAGTGGCCACAAAACCCTGCTATCTGCAAGGCAAATACTACAAGCCTTGGGGTTCATGGCCTCCTGCATTCTTCTAATTCCATATGCAAGACTGCATATGAGGAAACTACGATGGTGTCTAAAAAGCCTATGGTGTCAACATTCTCAGGATCTAGAAGCAATTATTCCTATCATACCTTGCCTACGCCTAGAGTTCCTTTGGTGGACAGAGGCCTGCCACCAAAACAAAGGACTACCATTCACACTATCCCCTGCCTCCCAAACCCTAATATCAGATGCATCAGACTATGCATGAGGGGCTCACCTGGCAGGGAAGTGCATTCAGGGCAAATGGAACCCAAGTCAAATGCACCTGCATATCAATCAAAAAGAAATGTTAGCTGAACAGAATGCTCTGACAGCCTTCAACATGACCACATTCTTCCAGGGTAATTAATGGTAAAGACGGACAACACCACTGTTATGTGGTACATAAACAAGCAGGGGGGTGCACATTCTCACCCCCTCTGCAGACTAGCCATGACACTGTGGAACACAGCCCTCAGCTACCGAGTGCATATACAAGCTCAATTCCTGCCAGGAAAATTAAATATACTGGCAGACAAACTAAGCAGAAACCTCATGGACCCACACAAGTGGAAACTGGAACCAAGGATTTTCAACATGTTGACAAGCAAATGGGGGAGCCCAGATATAGACCTGTTTGCCTCCCCCCAGAACTATCAATTGGACAAATTTTGCACAAGCACTCCCCACAAACAAGCTTGGAAAGTGGATGCTCTGTCCTTCAGCTGAAAAAAAACTATTAGTTTATGCCTTTCCTCCTCTGCCTCTGCTCTCCAAAGTACTACTAAAAATCAAGCAAGACAAACCAAGAACGATTTTGATTGCACCAGACTGGCCACGCCAGCACTGGTACCCCCTCTTGCACAGTGTGTCACTGTTGGCCCCATGGCACCTGCTTCAGACTCCTACCCTATTGTCTCAGCAAGAGAACCAGATTCTGCACCCTCAGCTTCAAACATTGAACCTAGCAGCCTGGCTAATTACCTAAGCTCTCCTTTACCATCCCTCAGTAAATCAGTGATAAATATAATTTTAGAGGCAAGGAGGCCTTGTACTAGAAAAGCTTATGCTGAAAAATGGAAAAATTTCTTTGCCTGGAACTAATCTCAAGGGATGAGCACAGCAGTGCCCAGTTTACCTCAGATTTTACAATACTTAACTGAGATGCTTCACAAGGGCCTCTCTTTCTCCTCCATCAAAATTCATGCCTCAGCCATTTCAGCTCCTTATAACACAGAACCTCCCCTCTTCTCTCATCCACTGCTCAAGCAGTTCCTCAGAGGGGCCAAAAATTTACGACCACCCAGGAGAGCTCCAACTCCAGCCTGGGACCTTAACTTTGTATTGGAGAAACTCACTCTTCCTCCTTTCGACCCAGCTGCTACTGCAGACTTAAAATTCCTTTCTTGGAAAACAGCTTTCCTTTTAGCAATCACTTCAGCAAGAAGGGTATCTTAATTACAGGCCCTTATGGAAGTGGAGCCTTTCATCATCATTCATGCAGACAGGGTGTCCCTCAGGACCAATCTCTCCTTCATGCCCAAGGTGGTATCCAGTGTGGCCCTTAATCAATTCATTCCATTTGCCAACCTTCTTTCCTATTCCACAGAACAAAGGGGAATGGAAACTGCACTCCTTAGATGTGCACAGACAACTTAGATTCTATTTGGACAAGACTAAACCTCAAAGGAAATCTGAACAACTGCTGGTGGCATTTGCTGCAGGGGCAGAGGAGAAGGCTATTTCAAAGCAAACCGTTTCCAAATGGATAAGCCATTGCATTCATTTCTGCTACAAGCACCATGGAAAACCTATCCCACAGGGGATCAGACCCCACTCAACCAGGGCTGCATCTACCTCTACAGCCTTTCTCAGAGGCGTCCCTACCAGGGACATCCTAAAAGCTGCTACTTGGAGTTCTGTACATACTTTCACGAAGCATTGCCATCTGCCAATTTTCTCTAAATCCAGAGCTGGCTTTGCCACTACAGTCTTGCAGTGCCTTATAGCTGGTCCTAATGCTATCTAAATTCCTCCTCCCATCCTTAGCTTTGGGAATCTACCCATATGTGATGACTGCAACAGTGAAACATGAAGAACATAGTACAGTTGTGTACACTTACCATAAATGTAGATGTTCGAGTGTATTCACTGTTGCAGTCTTGGTTACGCTCCCTCCAGCCCCCTTACTTCTTTTGGCTATACCTCTACTCTCCTTTACTATGCTCAAAAGCTTTTTGGTGTATTTGCTTTTTTGTTGGAGGTATAACTTTGTATAGTTATAGATTTAACTGCTTCCCATTGGGGGGCACCTGACATCTGGGGCAAGAAAAACTGATGTAATGGTGTCGGCTGCATGTTTTATACCCCTGACGACCTGATGTCACAGAAGAAGGGACAGCAACAGACGCAGGACCCAAGACTTTGTTAATCAGGCCGACTGAGGGCTACTGCAAGCAGATAACCCAAATGTGAAGACTGCAACAGTGAATACACTCGAACATCTACATTTATGGTAAGTGTACACAACTGTACTTTTTCTCACCCAGCAGTGCAATATGGTCGCATACATATTGGAAAACAAGAAGTTATGTACTCACCATAACATTTGATGTATGTAGTCCATCTCACCTCACATTCTTACCCGTGGGTTCGGAGCCGAATATTGGCTCCGACTCGGCCGATTTTTACTAGCTCAAAGTCTCTCATTGGCTGGGCTAAGAGGGTATCCCATGGTGTACTGCTCCATATCCCCAGATCTAGTTTGCTGCAAAACAACATATGTACTTCATACACACCTCACATACATATAAACAATCACTAATGAAATGGACTCAGCAGGTGACAACCTATACTCCAAATCCTCCAGGCAGGGGGAAGGTGGGAGGGTAAGTAAGAATGTGAGGCGAGATGGACTACATACATCGAACATTATGGTGAGTACATAACTTCTTGATGTTATGTAGTCCTATCTCACCTACATTCTTACCCGTGGGACAGCGTCCCTAGCACCTACATCCTGGGTGGCTCATAGGAAAATACTCCTGAGAACTGTGGAACCAAAGGAAGATCTGTCCCTGGAGACCACATCCAATTTGTAATGAGAAACAAAGGTGTGAGGAGAAGCCCAAGTAGCTGCAGCACATATATCATCCATTGACAATCTAGTTTGATAGGCTGTGGATGTGAAGACAGCCCGAATAGAGTGTGCCTTGACTGGAAATGGCAAATTTTTATCACCTGCCTGATAGATGAAAGAGATGCAACTGGCTATTCATCTAGACAGCGTAACCTTGGATATCGGAGAACCCAATCGGTTTTCCGAAAAGGAAACAAATAGTTGGTCAGATTTCCGGATATCTTTTGTCCGGTGTAGATAGAAGCATAACTGTCTATGTACATCCAATTGGTGAAATCTAAATTCTGCCTTGTTAGAGAAGTGGGGAAAGAACACTGGCAGCTCAATGGACTGATTAGTGTTAGACACAGAAGCCACTTTAGGAAGAAATGATGGATTTGGTCTAAGAGAGACCCTATCTTTGTGAAAGATTAAATATGGGGGTTTGATGGAGAGGGCTTGAATTTCTGAGAACCGCCGTGCTGAAGTGATTGCTATTAAAAATGTTGTTTTCCATGTTAAGAATTTTAATTCACAGGTAGCTGCAGGTTCAAATGGTGGCTTGAAGAACAAAATTGAGGTCCCAGGGCATGACGGGTTCGGACACTGGGGGACAAAGCAACAGGGTACCTTTGAGGAACGCTTTGCATAGTCTGTGTGCCATAAGACTAGGTTCATTCGCTACATGGAAATTAGATATTGCCGCCAGCTGAACTTTGATGGTGGCTGATGCAGATCCCTGATGGAAAAGCATTGACAAGAATTCCAGAACTGAATCTATCGGAGCAGTATTAGGATCGATACCTCTAGTATGAGCCCAGATGGAGAACCTTTTCCATTTGCTAGAGTAAATCTTTCTTGTGGATGGCTTATGGGAGGACGATAAAATATGGACCACTTCTGGTGAAAAATTATGACGTCTGACTAGCGATGGAAATGGAGTAGCCAGGCTGTCAACCGGAGTGTCCTCAGAGAGGGGTGGAACTGTCCCAACATGTGTGTCAGTAAATCTGGTAGAGGGTCCAGAATCCAAGGAGTGTCCGCAACGTATGGTTGAAGAAAGGGAAACCATACTTGATGAGGCCAATGTGGGGCAATCAGAATCATTCTGCTTCCCAAGGATTGAGCTTTCTGAATCACCCTTAAGAGAAGGTGAAACAGAGGGAAAGCATAAAGCAGACCGGAAGGCCAATCGTGAACCAGAACGTCCCTGGGTGATTCCCCCTGTGGGGGGATCAGCGTGAAGTAGTTGCTGCATTTCGCATTGAGAGGGCTGGCAAACAGGTCACAGCAAGGCTGACCCCACCTGCTGAAGATTCGCTCTGCAACCAGGCGATTCAGGGACCACTCGTAAGGCATAAGTATTGCTCTGCTTAGCCTGTTCACTATTACGCTGGACTTCCCCGGAATGTGCGTCGCCACCAGAAACCGTTGGGAAGCTATTGCCCAATTCCACACTCGCATAGCCTCTCTGCAAAGGGGTAGGATCATGTTCCCCCTTGCTTGTTGAGATACCACACTACTGACATGTTGTCTGAGTGTATCGCAATAGTCCCTAGACAAAGAACTTCCTGAAGTGCCTGCAACGCAAGAAGCACTGCTCTCATCTCTAGGATATTTATATGCAAATATATCTCGTGTTCTTGCCACGTGCCTTGGACTGTCCTGCCCAGATAATGCCCCCCACACCATCTGGGAGGCATCCGGGGTCACAGTGGCAACAGGGACGGGAGGAATAAAGGGCTTTCCCCCATTCAAATTGTTGGTGGACAGCCACCAGCAGAGGTCCTGCTTGCACCTGTCTGTGATTAAGATGGGATGAGATAGTGGGAGTCTTTGTAGAGACCATTGGACAAAGAGGAGCCACTGAAGAAGTCTCATGTGTAATCTTGCTAAAGGGACTAACATGATAGTCGCCACCATGGTCCCTAGGAGTTGTAGAACCAATCTTGCCTTTGCTTGTCTGAGTGGCATCTGTATATGAATTTGTCGTTTCAATACCGTGATCCTCTCTTGTGGTAGGAATGCTCACATTTGAATGGTGTCCAGCTCTGCTCCTATAAAGGTGACACGCTGTGAGGGCAATAAGGCAGATTTTTCCCAGTTTATCGTTATGCCCAATTGGTGACATAGGCTGATGGTAGTGTCCCTTGTCTGAACTAGTTGATGCCTGGTGGGGGCGGTGAGGAGCCAGTCATCCAGGTACGGAAACACCTGGAATCTGTGACGTCTCCAGTGAGCCATCACCACTGCCATACATTTGGTGAACACCCTGGGGGCTATGGTGAGACCAAAGGGCAGGGCTTGAAACTGGAAGTGACTGGCTCCCCGCCGGAAGCGTAGATGACTCCTGGATATTTTGTCCATTTTGATATGGTAATAAGCATCCTTGAGATTGATGGAGCACATCCAAACTTCCTCTCCCAACAATGGGTGAATTGATTGTAGAGTGACCATATGGAACTTGGACTTGTGTACATAATTGTTGAGTTGACTGAGATCTAATATGGGTCTCAGGTCCCCTGTTCTTTTCGGCACCAAAAAGGATCTTGAGTAAGTCCCTAATCCGATTTGGTCTGAGGGGACTGGTTGGATGGCTCCTTTTTCTAGCAGCTGAGACACCTCTGAGACTGCTTGATCCCTTTGACTGGGTGGAACATCTGGGATTTTCCTTATTGGTGGGGGTATTGAAGAGAATGGGATGGGGTAACCTCTGGAAACTATCCTTAGTACCCATTGGTCCTGGGTGATGCTCTCCCAGGCTTCCGGGTATAAGGAAATTCGACCCCCGACTGGCTCCGGATAAGCGCAGTCCGGCACACCCTCAGGAATGAGAGTATGGAGAGCCACGGAAGGAGTCGCGGTCTCCCGAATTGTGGGGGCCCCCTCTGCCTCTGGGGCGACGTCTCCCTGAGTAACCCACCCCTCCCCTGCCTCTGGAGGGGGGTTCACCTCGTGCGGCAGGAAAAAACCTCTGTGATTTCTTGAACCACATCTCCCCCCCCGCTGGGACTTGGGATAAGGCCTAGAAGGAAGGGAAAAATGGACCACCGATGGCAGACAGGGTCTTTCCCTCTTGCTCGCACCTGGTGAGGGTGTCTTTCACTTTGGTCCCAAACAAGGAGGAACCATCAAATGGAGCGCCAGTGAAGGAAGACTTGAAGGCTTCCGTGAAGTGACACAGGCACAGGCACAGCCAGGCTTGCCTTCTAAGGGTGACCCCTGAGCTCGCCGCCCTACTCGCTCCCTTGGCCACATATGAGATGAGCTGCATGGACAAGTTAGTGATGGAGTTGAGGGTAGAAACCTGTGCGTTAACTGTCTGAGCTACCACCTCAGGTATGTTACCCACAAGAGTATCTCCCAGTTCTTTCAGGAGATCTCTCTGGAGCCAAGTGAAGTGAGATAAATAATTCAGCAACCGTAAAGTGAAGGTTGCTGAAGATATGGTACGCTTCCCGTACCGGTCCATGGTCCTAGACTCCTTGTTAGGAGGATGGACCGATGAGGAAGACTCTGCAACTTCCTTCTGGGTGGCTGCCACCACCATGGCATCTACCAGGACTCCTTTTGATAGAAACTCTTTTCCCTGGGGTGCAGACAGGAATTTGTTGGGATGCCTGGGCACAGGCTCCACAGAATCAGGGTTTTCCCACACTCTTCGACAAATGAGGTCAAGCAGTTCGTCGAAGGGTGGAGACACCCAGGAGGCAGAAGGTTGAGCGCCAAAAGCCTTAAGGAATACTGACTCCTCCTCGGAAGGAGTTTTGGAAGGCCAGCCTCCTCTTTGTTTCAGTATCTCCAGGATTTCGGAGAAGGAAACATCATCAGAGGAAGACTTGGGGGACCCTTCCGATTCCTCGAGGTCAGTATCGGAGGTGAGAGACTCATCCTGGAGTCTATGTGCTTCCTCTTGCACAATTTCTTTCTAGGAGGCTCCTCAGGCAAGGACTCTGGGAGACCCTTAGAAAGTTGGGGACCACTTGTGGGGGTGTCCTTAGGGCCTGGTACTCTACTGTCCAAGGATAGGTGAGTGTCAGAGGCTCTCGCCGGGGTGGTGGGGGACGGAATGACTGACCCGGGTGATGTAGCTGATGATCTTGCCAGCGCGCTCCGCATGGCCTCAAAGTCAGGTCCTCCCAGGTCTGAGGACCGACCGGCCTCCTAGGCCACGACCGTGACCGGGGTCCCCCGAGCCGATGCACCGAGTGGGAGACTCGGAACTGACAG
This sequence comes from Protopterus annectens, assembly GCF_019279795.1. Taxonomy (NCBI): domain Eukaryota; kingdom Metazoa; phylum Chordata; order Ceratodontiformes; family Protopteridae; genus Protopterus; species Protopterus annectens. Next base: position 283,310,204 of record NC_056746.1, read on the forward strand.
CTGTCCCAAAGTATCCGCCTCGGGCCTGACCGAAGAGACTCGATTCTCAACCCTGTGGATGGAACCGACATGGTCGGAGCCCAAGTCGGCACCGATAGACCCAAAGGGGGTATCGGAGCCGGCGCAGGAACATCACTCGGAGCGGAGCATACCGGCTCCGACGACAAGGATGTGCTCGGAGGAGGAATCATCGAAATGGTCATAGTAACTGGCTCCGAAGCCAAGTGGGTCGAAGCCGTGAACAATTTGGCCAACACTGGCGACTGCAGGAGCCTCTGCACTACCCTGTCAACATAAAAATCAGAAAGCCTGGAGGATTTGGAGGAGAGCGATGGAGATTGGGATCTCTTTTCCGGTGAACCAAGGCTTTCACTGAGCAACCGGCTCCGAATGGGCTCAAGGATAATTGGAGCCGACGCCGATTCGGTTAACACAGATACCTCCTGCGGCCACGAAGACAGTGGAGCCGAGGAGGTAGAGTCCAAAACTGTAATTTTCTCTGGAGGCTCCAAAGTGGCAGATGGAGCCGGAGACATTTGCTTAGACTTGGAAGCTTTAGACTTAGTACTAGAAGCCGAATCTATAGCTTCCTCAAATGATGGTTTCAAAAGTCCCTTTAATATTAACTTGTTTTTTCTCTCCTGGAGCACCCTAGGACGGAACGCGTGGGAAAAGCGACACGACTCCTGTAAATGGATGGCTCTGAGGCAGTAGACACACACAGAGTGTCCATCCATGATGGACATTTTATATCCACATTTGGAACATTTCTTAAAGCCAGAAGGCTTATGTTCCTTCTGATCTTTGGACATTTTACAATTAACATTAAATAACACCTAGATGCAACTCACAAAAAAGGGTGGGAAACACCACACAATTTTGAACACCAGATACAAACACCAAACTAGGCGCACTGAGAACCTCTAACTGAAATGGTTCACACACAAGATAGACACACCGGGAAAACAGTACTAGCCACACACAAAAAACCTCTAATTGAAACGGTTCTTCAGGGTATAACACAGGAAAACACAATGACCAAAGGTTAATCAAACGACAGAGGGGAGGACTAGGTCCTCTAACTAAAATGGGCCTAGCCTGCTGGAACAGTCAGGGATACCAAACAACTAACACACTCAAGCACTGAAAACACACACTCAAAATTAGCGATCAGCAACAAGAATAGCTATTAAAATAGCTTTTGGGTCTGAACAAACAACTTTCTCAAAGAGAAATAGCAAAAAAGGGGGTACTTAGCCACAGCCAGGCAAGACCACGTCCGAGCTATACAAGCGGCAAATGAGATCTGGGGATATGGAACAGTGCACCATGGGATACCCTCTTAGCCCAACCAATGACAGACTTTGAGCTAATAAAAATCGTCCGAGTCGGAGCCGAATATCGGCTCTGAACCCACGGGTAAGAATGTAGGCGAGATAGGACTACATAACATGGGTAGTTACTATGCTTTCATTTTATTTTAAGTGCTGCAGACAGACTACCAAATTATATTAATACAAGTACTAGTTTAGATATTTTTAAGAAACACTTATTATAGGTACAAATGTTTTGGTATACTGACAGGCTAGAAGTGCATTACTGCCCGTGCTTGAAATATTTTTTATGCAAGTGTCTCTTTCAGGATTTATTTTTGTTAGCTGTGCACTAGACAATTAAAATTATAAAGTTGTCCTCTATTCTGTTAATGTGTCAGTTTTCACTAATACTAGTACCTGATCTCTAACGTTGTCCATAATTTGAGAGCTATACTTCTGTCTTTTGGAGAAAATGTCATGCATGTCACTTAAGTAATACAGTTCTTCTTCAGAAAATGTTTATTAATACACATTCTCTTAATTTGTCAATGCCTCAGGGTAATAGTAGCAATATCTTGTAGCACATTTATGCCAGTATCACTGCAGCCTTTGTATATTTATAATATTTTGCAGTTAGTGTGCTATTTGGATTTTACAGCAGAATGTTGGAATTTCTTGCTCTACAAATTATGTCTATCTTTGTGATTTTTTTTTTTTTTTGTTAAAGATGTGAGATCTTACATTCTTTGGTCATTACTGTTCACGACATGTCTGAAATGCCACATTCTTCTAAAAGTACTAAGTACCATAGTTTAACTTTTCCAGGCACCTTTGCCAGGTGCAGACCAGGGTGTAGGACAGGACTAGAATACTTCTGAAGTGGTGACTGAAATGCAGGTAGTAGAGTCATGATGTAGTGCTGCAGGTAGTATTGTCATGGTGTAGTTTATATATTCATTGCTACCATTTAGGTGCATTTCATGCTACAGTATGAAGTGTTTTGCAAGTAGATCTATTAAGCTGGGTTTGTTTATCATCAACATGAATTATGAGATATAATCAAGAGTGCTTTGATCATACTGAAAATGTAATTTTGCAGTGAATCACTCCCTCTTCTGTAACACTGGTTAGGTGGGCAAGTCAGCACCAGAAGATTACAAGTGTCATTACTGAAGCAAGGGAGTGAGTAAAGTGATCATGCAGGGCTTTATATTTAACAAAAGGAGCAGAGATGAGCAGGAGAAGGTGCAAAGACCAGAAATTTCTAGTGATGTGGATAGGTTGTGGACCTCTTGCACCATATATTAGATGTTCAGGAGATGGTTCTTCTTTTTTCTTTCTGCAGTATAGCCCCAGTTCTTTTTTTGTTCAGTAACACCACTGTTTTACAAACCTAGGTACAGACAGCCCAAAGGGATATGGCTATAGATAGCACTCCAAAATAGAGGAGATATACAATTTTTCAGCCAAGTTGGGCAAGTGCCTTTGACTGTCTTTATGTGAGCAGGCACGGAGTGAAATATGCTTTCTACAAGACCTGTAACACAGACTTCACAATCCATCATGGTGGCCGACATGATCTGCAACGACATGCCAACAGCGAGAAACACAGACAGAATTGCAAGCATGCAGCTGGAAGGACTATGGGAGACTTTTTCAGATCTCAGAATTCCAGGATTGTCTGGGTCAGATCAAAAGGCTTGGCCTTGATCGACTCTGATGTCTTCTTTGATCCATCCAGCACCAATCTTGTTGGAGCTGGAGGGATCACAGAGCCATAGCTTCAGCTCTGGATCCAGGGGTAAGGGTTCAACTCTGATGCTGTTAGAGTTGTCTGTTCTGCTTGGGGCTTTGTTGGCAGACAGTTCAGCTCTTACTTCTCTGTTGAGGCAGGGTCATGGGGAAGTGTTGGATTTTTCCAGGCAGGTGACTGGCCCTTACTGAAGCAGCCCTGGGCTCTCCATCCATTTCTGCATTCAAAGCAGTGGAAAGAGCTCTCCACATAAGTGAAGATAGGACATATTACCCTGCTCATGTCCTTCCCCTTCGCAACTGCCTGTCCTGGATCCTGAGTCTGCTCATTCTGTTCCATCAGGGCAGCTGATCCATTTCAGCCTCAAAACAGTCCTTTTGCAGGACTCCCCACACACTTCTGGGTCCTCCTCTGACCATCCCCTTGAACAGTTTCCCAGAAAACATAAGTGCAAGAAGAGGCACATTGATGCCCTGGAACAATCTTTAACAAAAGACACTGACTTCAGTGAAGAGGAGGGGTCCCACAAGTCACCCCTTGAGGATGTCTCATCTGAGAAATTCTCACGTTTCTGAGGCAGAAAGGTGGTTGGTCTTGAGAAGCCCCTTCCCAGGAGGAGTCAGTGTTTCTTGAGGCTTTCAAAACCAGTTCAGCTAGGTCCATGGTGGTACCCCTGGCAGACAAAAAGGTGGACCTCATTTCCTATCTGACCTGGAAGGATCCAGATAACACAGAACCTATTCCTAGAATTCATACATACCTAGTTGCACCCAAGGACCATGTCCATTGGAGTAGGGGGTCCGTCTTTTGATGCCATGGTGGTTGTGGCAGCCAGCAAAAAGGAACTCATTGAGGAAAGTCCTTCTGTCACCCCACTAACTGGCAATCTCTGGCCTTGGACAGATTCAGGAAGTGAATTTTTTGCTTCCGCAACTTTTGTCCTATAGTCACTGAATTACCTGCCACACTTAAGGTTCCTGAGAGATTTGCCAAAGGAATTTATCACATCTCTCTCAGGGTCCATATTGGTGGAGGATAAAAAGACTGTTTCTTCCCAAATGGTCACCCTTCAGTCCCAGTCAAAAGCCGCCACGTGACTGATTTCACATGCTACTGAAGGTGTTTCAAGAGTGGCAGGTTCAGGCATTAGCATTAGGAGACACACCTGGATGCATTTTTGTGAACTGATGGAGTCCTACAAGACATCCTTCATTAGTGCACCCTTCAATGGATCCACCTTATTTGGATTCAAATTTAACGAGACTCATTCAAGGAGTGAGAAAGATGGGAAAACCCAGTCTGAAGTAGGGATGCATTTTTGTACTCTTCAAAGGACCATCTCACAGAAGCAGAAAGGGGGTTGAAAGATGTGGTTCTGAAAATTGCAAGGGTTTTCCAGGACTCGTATGGAGAATTGTAATGGCAGACATTTTCCACATGCTGGAGGGGGGCCCACAAAATCAAGGCTTCAGAGGTCCATTTTCTGAGAAGCCTTTTCAGTGCCTATGAACAGTTTCCTTACTGCTGCACTCTGGAGGGAGTCAGGGAACGCACTTATCTCTGCATCTGGAAACCTGGACATCCAACACCAAAGATGTCTGGGTGCAGAAAATACTTACCAGAGGCTATTTTCCCTTTTCCCTTCCTTCTCCCACATATTCAAGGAAACATTCTGATGTATTACCCATCAGATAAAGGAATCAGCCTTAGAGATAGAAAAGCTGATATTAAAAAGAGTAATCAAGATGTCCCACCAGACCAGCGAGGGTTCAGAACTTACTCAAGATTCTTTTTGGTACCAAAGAAAACCAAAGATCTCAGACCAGTATTGAACCTAAGTCACTTGAACCAATTTGTCAAGCACTCAGAGTTCCAAATGGTCATGGTTCAGTGCATCCTTACTCTTTTGTGGAAGAATGATTGGATGTGCTCGGCAGATATCCAAGATATGTACTATCTCATAAAAATAGTAGTAGATACCTTCACTTCCAGCTGGGAGCTAGTCACTTTCAGTTCAGAGCCCTGCTTTTTTGTCTTACCACAGAGCCCTCAGGTGTTCATCAAATGTATGTCAGTGGTTATAGCTCATCTGAGACTGCTGGGACTCCGGGTATTCCCTTACCTCCACAACTGGCTCCTCACTGCTCCCACCAGACATCTAAAGATGTGCAGCAGGGACTATCTGCTCCATTTATGTCTACTCCTGGGCATCACAGTCAACCACAACAAATCTTATCCCTCCCCCATTCAAGCTCTGGCTTTCATAAGTGCTCGCCTGAATATGGTTTAGCAAGTGGCATGACTCCCTCAATCCAGACTCTCCAAGTTACAATATCAGGTGACACTTTGATTGTCTCCTCAGTCACCAGCAGCCAGGTTGATCCTTCAACTCCTTGGTTCAGTGGTGGCTGCCATAACCCTTCTGACTCTTGTAAGATTCTATTAGAGAGTATTACAGTGGATCTCAGCAGTACAATGATCTGTGAATTGACATCCCATGACTTTGCCCATTTGGGTCACAAAGATCTGTAAATGGTATGTCTCATGGTGGATTCACACACTAGATGTTTTTCAGGGTTGTCCCTTTGTCCTACATTTGCCAAGGCCATGGTGACCATGGACACTTCCCAGCTGGAGTGGGGGTGGTGGAATTACATGGGACAGACTGTCCAAAGCAAGTGGTCTCCCTTAGAAGCCAACCTTCACATCAACTTCCTAGATATGAGGGCATTTTTCCTAACATAGTAGACTTTTCAAGACATCCTCCATGGAGGGATGATTGCCATACAGACAGACATGTCAGTGGTCTAGTACATCAACAAATTTGGGGTAACCCACTCTTATCTATTTTGTCTGGAGGCAATGAGAATGTTGCAGTTGGCAATCTCTTCCAACTGCTTTCTTTTGGCAATGCACATCCTGGGGAAGTCCAGTGTTTTACCAGACAGACTGAGCAGATCTATTCTTCTGCCTCACATGTGATTTATCAATCCTTTAGTGGTAGAAAAGATTTTCTGCCTGTGGGGTCAGCCATACTGTGAGCTCTTCACCTCTGCCCACAATTTCAAATGTAGCAGGTATTTTGAGCTAATTGCCACCAGAGGGGAAGTCACAGAGAAAGACTTTGAGTCACAATTGACCCCCTGGTCTCCTTTATGCATATCCTCCTACACCCCCTCATATCAATATTCTTACAGAAGGCATGTCATTGTAAGAGCAGGGTGATACTCACTGCCCCATTCTGGCCTTGCCAAGTGTGATTCCCCTTCCTTTCCCCTTATCTAATATACCCTACTTGGGCTCCGGATCCCTCTCCAGATTTGCTATCTCACCCATCTGGAATACCTCACCTGGACATACATACAAGTCCTCAAGTTAATCACATGGTTTCTCCACTTCCTTTGATGCCTAGGCAGTCCAGGCTTTATTCCCAAGTTCTGTGTATCCTTACTTCTTCCCAAAAAAGACTCTGCTAGGAAGATATACAAGAACAAATGGAAAAGAGTCTCTGCTTGGGGCAATGAGAAATACCTAGATCCCTTTTCGGCTCCCATTCTGGCATTTTTAGGTTTTCTGGTCTCCATTTTCTATAATGGTGTAAGTAACTCCACAATCAAGGTACATTGGGCTGACGTCCAAGATGGCTGCACACTGAATAACAGCTTGTTTCTAGCTCTCCCAGTGTGAGAACAGAAACTCAGCAGAGAAGGCCAGTAGACCTGTGTTTATGGGTAAATTTCAGTAACTGACTAGTAAATGCACTGCCTGGATGTCAGGAATAAAGAAATACAAAAGACCTGGAAAAAAACCAGTTACAAAAAGTGAGGAAGAAACACAGACTGGAGAAAGTTCTACAGCTGTTCAGTAGAAAGTAATACAACCTTCAGACATAACTTCCAATAACATACAGGAAGATATAAGACAACTGCATAAGACCTGCATAAACTAAATAAAACACTGAAGGAGTATATCAACACAAACAACAAAAGGCTGGAAAAAATAGAAGAAGCTTAAACAAATATTCAGATGAGATGATAAAGCTGCAAAACTCAGATGTCGAAATGAAGAAAAGGCTGGCTGAATATGAGACTGCTCAGGAAGAGATGTTTAAAAAAATAATAGAATTAGAGGACACAGCATGTGGGGAAAACCTGAGATTTTCAGCTATAACAGAGAAGATGGAAGGAACAGACTGCATTTGTTTTATGAAAGCACAAATAAGCAACTGGACTGGTATTCCAAAGCAAGAGTTCTTAGTTGAAAGGGCATATTGTGTGTATGCTTCAAACCTAGCTATAAAAAAGCAACCTACACCTTTAATAGTAAAGATGCAATCCTACCAGCAGAAGGAGTTGATCCTGACAAAACTGTGGCAGAAGGACAAAATACTAAAAGTGGGAGACAGCAGAGTGTTTGTGGAAAATGATTACTTACTGTACACCACACAGAAGAAGAGTAAATTCATTCCACTATTCAAGGAATGCTGAGATGCAGGTGTGAGATTCAAACTGCTGTATCCAGCTGTCTTTAATGTATTCTTCCTTTCAGGGACAAAATCATTTATTGATGAAGTGGATGCTAAGGAGAAAATACAAAAGTCTGTCCAACAAAATGTGAGCTGTGAAACAGAAGAAGATTATGTTTCTTTTTCTTCTGGTAAGAAAGACCACAGAAAGACTGTGCCTGTGAAACCTTTTCCAGTAATTCAATGGAAAATGTTGGAGATAAGGAAGGGAGCACAAGAGTTGACTAGAAGAATCGAGAGTACATTGGAAATGAAGCAGAGACCAGATTTGGGCAATGGAGAAGAACAGTAATAAAACCAGTAACTCAATGTGGGATTACAATCCAATAATTATATTTGTGAAATGTGACAGAACAAGAACATCTGTAAATATTGGACTTTTTCAAAATTTCTTGGATTTGTGGGAGACTCTAAAGTAAACACTCTACTTCATGTCATTAATTTTCTGAAAAATGCTTTGGCGAGGGGAAGACAAGGGAGAAAGCTCACTGTAAGTAAATAAAACATTTTCTTTTCTTAATAGTACTGTATTTGTGCTGTGTGGCTTTCTTTATATGCTATTTTTAAGTATGATGGGAATTGTAAACAGGTGCTGCTGTTTTTCTTCTTCTCCCCTCTTCTCTCTTTCTTCTTGTACAGTTTTGAGAAATATAGGCAATGCAATTAAAAAAGCCTTGTTAAAAAGTCATGCCAAAGTTAAAATTAATGTGCTTTTTTCATCCTTGTATGGGGAGATGACTGTATTAAGGACCTTAGATTGATGACTTTTAAGAGAAAGCAAGTAAATGAAAAAAATATTGAATATAATGAGGCTTTATTTCTAGCAAATGCATGTATAATTAGTAGCAATTCTGCAGCTGGTCTTCATGTTTCCATGGAAACAATCTGATAAAAAGAAATGGCTGACTGGTTGTCATTATGATGACCCTCCACTGGACCAGTAATAAAGGAGCCTCAATTCTCACCACTGGCACCAGTGGGGAATGTACACTGGGATGATAACAAGTACACACACAGTATTTCCAGATGCATCTCTGCATCAAGTGCAATTTCCCTTTAGAGCACAAAGAGACTAAAGTCAGTCTGGGGCTGGTTTTTCTACCTTCCTCCAGATCCCCAGTAACACTCCCCACTGGAACAGCTATAGAGTTGAGATCTCAGCTGACTGACCAAGCCTAGACCTCCAGCACTCTCTCTGTCCAACCAGTGCTTCATGTCCCTGCCCAAGTAGCTGACACAGACACTGTTTGAGGTTTGATTTACACACACACACACACACACACACACACACACACACACACACACACACACACACACACACACACACACACTCCTGGGAAAGGCTGGCACAGGTTTACTAGCTATGCCCCCTTCTTGCCAGACTATAAGGTAGCTATTACTGCCACCAGTAACTCCTTATCAGCTACTTTAAGGCCCATCACAAAGGGTGTCCAATCTTAATGTGTAATAGTAATATTAACACAAATGGTAGTTTGACCAAGAGCAAGGCTACTAGCAGTGGCCCACACAGTGTCACCAAATATATATGCAACTATTCCCAGAACTTAAATATCTCTAAACAGATCAGCCACATTGAAGGTTTAAATAATAAATAATAAAAGAACAAGACAATATTAAATATATATCCACAGTGACATCAGCGTTCAAAACCACAGGAAATATTTAAAACAACATTGCAGGACAGTCTCAAATAAATAAAGAAAAATATCTAAACTAACCTTCACTATATTCCTGACTGAATCTAAGAGAGTTATACTGTTCCCTAGAAATTTACTTCATTAGAGCAAGGCAGATGTGGTGAATAGATCTTCTAGTTGTTGTCAGGTCCAAGACAGAATACAGAATGCTCTGTCTCACTGAATGACTTCTCAAATTAATATCTAAAATATTACTGCTGGGATATCTTGCAAAATTATATAATTTCTTGTCATCTGACTTTTAGTTCCCAGGCCCAAAACAACCATTGATGAAGCTGGCAGTATTTAGCATCTACCTGTAAAAATATACAGACAAGGGTTTCTCCTCAGATCTCTGGCAGAAGCTGGAAGTCATAAAATAACTGCATTCCTTCATGCTTTCAAGACAAGTAATTACTTCACCTTAAAGACAATACAGAAAGTTTCCTAGTACAGACACAGGTTCATAGGTTCATGGATGTTTACTAGGCTAACGACCACAAGAGCCCTTTTAAGCATAGCCATGGATCCCAAATCTCTGGCAAGTTCTCATACCCTTGATAAGTGTAAGCATGAGCCTGGGATATGAACCGTTTACAGGTTACTTGTGTCCATTAGAGACATAGGTACCAAACCAGGGATGAATTTCTGATTTCCCATCCAACTGTCCAAGTTACACTTGAATTGGTTTAGGTAGGAACTCTGCTTCACATGGATGGGAGCCTGTTCTGTAGACATGATAGTCTTTGGGATACACACCTATCTCTCCAGCAGGTCCTATTTTCTATCACAGGCAAGCTTTAAGTCTTTAGAATGGGTAATTCTGGTGTTTGTTTTGTGGATATACAGGAAGTTCATCAGAGTGGGGTCTGACAATGAAAAAATAAACATCAGAAAAAATCTGTCATAAAAAACACAATCTTACCTCACAATAGGAACCACACCAGGATGTAGAAGTCATAAAATTTATTGCTTCTTCTGGTACCTTGGCTTTTCACCTTCATGGAATCCATTCAGGGTATTCCAATACATTGTTGCACTTTTCCAGTTGTCACCCGTTCCATCAGAAGAAATCTGTCCTAAAGGGACAGTTGGTAAGAGCAGCTCGAATGACATCTGAAGACACGTCATTTGATGATGAATGTATCTTGTTGAAGCACATGTTTATGAGTCATGGTTACCCAGAGTCATTAGTTGATGAGGTGGTAAGAGAGGTTTGTAGTAAGAGACTGTCAGGTATTTTTAACCCCATCCTTACCGTAAAAGAAGGAGATTTAGTTTTGGATGTGGAAGAATTGAGTGTGGTGGTGCCCAGTACAAGTTCACTACCAGTGGTCATGGGCTCAACAAGTACAGACTTGGTTTGTTACAAGAAGAGTTTTATTACCCCTTTTACTTTGGAAGCGAAGTTCATTAGCAACATCCTTAGAAGAAATTGGCACTTATTGACCTTTGAGAAGGACTTAGTAGAGAAATTAGGTGACGAACCAGTTATTATTTTTAGAAAAGGTAGAAATCTAAAAAGTATCATGGAAAGTACGATTATGAAACCCACTAAAACAGAGGGCACATACAAATGTGAGGTATGTAATTATTGTAAATTCATTTCTACAGGGTCTAGTTTCACAGTGAATCAACACATGTTTAAAGCCAGAGGCCGGTACAGTTGTAGTTCTAAATCAGTGGTTTACCTGGCTTCCTGTCAGTCATGTCAGGCTTTTTATATCGGCAAAACTGACAGGAAATTAAAAGAAAGGATTTATGAACACACATATCATATAAGGAAGATGAGTGGTACCAATGCCCTAGCGAGACACTACAACATGAATCCTACCCATGCTTTTATGTTTAAAGTGATAGATCAGGTAGTGGTTGATGAAAAAGGTGGACCACATCAGTTACTGTTAGAGAAACGTGAACTTGTTTGGCAGCTTAGGCTGAATTCCTACACTCCCCCTGGTTTAAACGAGGTCAAATCTTTGACTTGTATTTTGAAGTTGAGAAGTTTATTGAGGTGACACAGTATTTCATTTCATGTTAGCAAAAAGTAGCAACTGTTGTATTTTATTTCTGTTTTTAGTCTTGAGTTCCTCTGCACATTTTTATAGTCTAGTACTAAAAATTTGTTTTTAAATTTTTCAACATTTTTAGAGCACAGATCCTCTAAGGTCTTAGAACATAGTTTACTGTATGTATTTGTACTTTTAGGTATTTGACACCCTGTCCATGGTTATTGACATTTTTGCTTCAGACACTGTCACCTCTTGGTGTTGTGAGCAGTAGTCTGTTGTTATATTTGTACTCATTTTATACTTATTATTATTATGTTCTTTTCTTCTTTTACACTCCAAGCATATATTAAAAACTATGTTTTCCTACATTTATGCTTTTCATTCAGTATTTCTGTACTTTATGTTAGAGTGCAGTTTTGCATTTTGTTTTTTCTAAAGTTTTAAATAGACGTTTTAAATGAATGATCTTATTTTGCTGATATGAGCTTTTTTAACACAAGAAAAAGGTTTTTGATGCAGAATACTTTTAATTATTTAACTTAGTATTTAATTAGTTAATTGAATGGTGGCTGAATTCAATTACTGTGCTTTGCTTTGGCGCCTTTTTCATTTTAAAACTGTGCATAAAGTTTTTTTCTTTTGTCTGATGAAGTCTTCCAAAGGTGGAACACGAAAAGCGCTTCACATTAAACTTTTTTGGAGTTATTCTAGCCAGATCGGAGCCTGTGTTTTTTTCATTTTGGAGAGTTTATTGTTCCAGTTATTTTCAAGAGTTTATATTTGAATGTTTCTTTGCCTGCAAAATGCAACGACTGGAGCTAGGCACTTTGTGAATACCCTGGGCGCAGTAGATAAGCCAAAGGGCAGTGCAGAGAACTGATAGTGCATGCAGCCTGCTTTGAAGCGTAGGTATCTTCTGCAAGATTCCCTGATTGGGATGTGCAGGTAGGCTTCCTTTAAATCCAGTGTTGCCAACCAGGCATCTTTGCCTATCATGGGAAGTAACTGGTGAAGAGTTAGCATCTTGAATTTTGGAATCACCAAAAAGGTGTTTAGGATAGAAAGGTCCAGGCTAGGATGCCATGAGCTGTCTTTTCTGGGTACCAGGAAAAGACTTGAGTAGAAACCTTTTCCCTTTTCCTCTTCTGGCACAGTCTAAATAGCCTTTAATCTTAAGAGAGAGAGAGAGTACTTGTTTTTGAACCTCTGCCCACTGATTTCGGGGTAGATCTGGCCAACTGTTTGGGGTTGGTAATGTGTGGAAGTGAAATCTGTATTCTTGGGAAACTATGTTTAAAACCCATTTGTCCCGGATAATGAGTTCTCAGTTTTTTGCTTGCAGAGCAATCTTTTCCCCCAAAGGAGCAGTCAGTTGAGAAGTGCTTGGAAGTTTTAAAGTTAAGTCATTGAGACAGCTTACCATAGTGGGGAGTCTTACTACTCCCTGATCTGGAAGTGGGAGCCCCCCACTGCTTAGTCCTGTGCATACTCTGGGACTGAAGCCTGGTTGTTCAGCTGGTTCTGGATTTGAACTGAGAAGGCCTAGAAGAGGCAGGAAAGGACCAGTTTTTTGAGGGCCAATGTCTACTAAATCTTGGTGGCTGCACTTGTAAGAAATCTTTAACAATTTGCATAGATTTAGCTTTTCCTCCATCTTTTTAAGAACTTCTTCTGCTTTGTTGCCAAACAGGTGGTCCTGATTTAAGGGAGCATCCAGCAATTTAGTTTTAACGTGATCTGGCAAAGATTGCTCCTTAAGCCAAGCATGCCTTCTAAGTACAGACCCGGTGACAGCAGCCATGCAAGATGCCTCTAATGAATCAAAAGCACATTGCAAAGTATGTTTTCCAACCTGTTCAGCAGAATGTGTTAAATCCTTATTCTCAGCACAATCAGGAATCAACATAATTTTCTGTTTAAGCAATCCAATAATATGCTGCTGATACTTTAACATATGAAACTGGCAATTTAAGGCCCTGATGGCCAAAGTTGCAGAGGTGTATACCTTCTTACCCCATCTATCCAGGGCCCTGGAATCTCTATCAGAGGGGGTAGGATTTTTGGCATTAGTAGACTTAAAGCCCTTGGGTCCCTGTGAAATGGTCTCAGGATCTGCAGTAGGATTTTTAAAAAGGAACTTGTGAGAATCAGGAACCCTGTAATATCTATCAGGTTTTCTGAGGGCAGGAGGTAAAGAGTCAGGGGCCAAGCTAGATTCCAAAAAGGCGTTGTCGACAATGTCCAGCACAGGAGGGATAGCTAAAGGCCTGTGTTGGGGCAGGATTAAGAAATCTCTAAGCCTCTTTTTAGAATCAGAGTAATCCTGGCTTTCCCATTGAAAATGCTCCCTAAGAGTATGCAAGGTTTCTCCAAAAGAAAAATCCTCTGGGGGAGAAGGAGAGGGAAGAGAGTCATCTGCATCAGAATCCTCATAGGCGGATAAGGGTAAATCCTGATCATCAGAGGAGACAGAAATTTCAGAATCCCGGTCAGAAGTATCATAAGCAAATTCAGTCCTAGGTCTCTTAGAGGGGGAAGGTTGGCTTCCCCTGATTAAAGTAATAAGGTCTTCAGCCATTCTTATCATTTGTTTTTTAGGCATAGAGGCCTGACCATGTGGTCTGGGCATCGGTTTCTTAGGCATGGTTCGTGTTTTAGGCCTTTTAGAAGAAGATGGCATCGGTTAAATATGCAAGTCAGTAGGCCTGAATACAGCCTGCACAGTGGCTCTGGACCCATCCAAGGTAGAGACATCTGCAGGTTCCACAGCTGAAGCATCTCGTGGCATACCAGACTCCGAATGGGTCTCAGTAGAGGCCTGCGAATCTGAAGTGGCGGGTATCAGGGGCTGCTAAAGCGCCTCACTGAGTACTGGCAAACTGGCAACTAGCTTAGGAAAAGCGTTGTCAGCAGCTTTGGACCTAGGCAGCCTGTCTCTATCTTTATCTTTGCATTTTTTTGGAATGTCAGTAGTCAAATGGCTTACTGAATGCATATCTGGATAACTGAACCAAGTACCAAAATATTTAGAAGCAAAAATATACTGACGACGAATAGTTCGTGGTTTAAATAAGGCACAAAATTGACAGCGAGGAACATCATGGACAGGGCCTAGGCAAGGAATACAGTATGAATGAAAATCTTTATGAGGTATTTGCTTTCCACAAGAAATACAATTATTGACTTTTACTGACATTGGTTTAGAGCAAGAAAAAGTTTCAAATATACCCATACCTGGACGATTGTCTAATTCAGGCAGAAAGCCAGGACATACTTTTGAATCATCTGGCATTTGTACAAAAGGGGCTAACTTGTCTGGGGTACACCATAAATGAAAAGAAATCACAGCTGGTACTCTGTCAACAAATTATATTCCTGGGAGCAAGCTTCAACACAACTTCCCAGATGGCTTTCCTCACGCCAGAGAAACAAATTCATTTGACAACTTGCTTCAAACTAGTGGCCACAAAAACCCTGCTATCTGCAAGGCAAATACTGCAAGCCTTGGGGTTTATGGCCTCATGCATTCTACTAATTCCATATGCAAGACTGCATATGAGGAAACTACAATGGTATCTAAAAAGCCTATGGTGTCAACATTCTCAGGATCTAGATGCAATGATTCCTATCATACCTTGCCTATGGTTAGAATTCCTTTGGTGGGCAGAGGCCTGCCAACAAAACAAGGGGCTACCATTCACTCTACCCCCAGCCGCCCAAACCCTAACAACAGACGCATCAGACTATGCATGGGAGGCTCACCTGGCAGGGAAGTGCATTCAGGGCAAATGGAACCCAAGTCAAATGCACCTGCATATCAATCAAAAAGAAATGTTAGCTGTACAGAATGCTCTGACAGCCTTCAAGGACCACATTCTTCCAGGACAATTAATGGTAAAGACAGACAACATCACTGTTATGTGGTACATAAACAAGCAGGGGGATACCCATTCCTACCCCCTCTGCAGACTAGCCATGGCTCTGTGGAACACAGTCTTGAGCTACCAAGTGCATCTACAGGCTCAATTCCTGCCAGGAAAACTAAATACACTGGGAGATGAACTAACCAGAAACTTCATGAACCCACACAAGTGGAAACTGGAACCAAAGACTTTCAACATGTTGATAAACAAATGGGGGAGCCCAGATATAGACCTGTTTGCCTCCCCCACAACTGCCAATTGGACAAATTCTGCACAAGGACTTCCCACAAACAAGCTTGGAAAGTGGATGCTCTGTCCTTCAGCTGGAAAAATCTATCAGTTTATGCCTTTCCTCCTCTGCCTCTCCTCTCCAAAGTACTACTAAAGATCAAACAGGATAAACCAAGGATGATACTGATTGCACCAGACTGGCCATGCCAACACTGGTACCACCTCTTGCACAGTGTGTCACAGCTAGCCCCATGGCACCTGCCTCAGACCCCTACCCTGCTGTCACAGCAGGAGAGACAGATTCTGCACCACCAGCTTCAAACCCTGAACCTGGCAGCCTGGCTAATTACCTAATATTTCCATTACCATCCCTCAGTAAACAAGTGTTCGATGTCATTTTGGAGGCTAGGAGGCCTAAGTACTAGAAAATCTTATGCTGAAAAATGGAAAAGATTCTGTGCCTTGAACCAAACTCAAGGGATGGCCACAGCAGTGCCCAATTTACTTCAGATTCTTCAATGCTTAACTGAGATGCTTCACAAGGGCCTTCCCTTTTCCTCCTTCAAAATTCACGCCTCAGCCATTTCAGCTCATTACAACACAGAACCACCCCTCTTTTCTCATCCACTGCTCAAGCAGTTTCTCAGAGGGGCCAAAAACGTAAGACCACCCAGAAGAGCCCCAACTCCAGCCTGGGACCTTAACTTTGTATTGGAAAAACTCACTCTGCCTCCTTTTGAGCCAGCTGCAAGTGCAGAGTTAAAATTCCTTTCTTGGAAAACAGCTTTCCTTTTAGCAATCACTTCAGCGAGAAGGGTATCTGAATTATAGGCCCTTATGGCAGTGGAGCCTTTCATCATCTTTCATGTGGACAGGGTGTCCCTCAGGACCAAGCCCTCCTTCATGCCCAAGGTGGTATCCAGTGTGGCTCTTAATCAATCCATTCATTTGCCAACCTTCTTTTCTAATCCACAGAACAAAGGGGAATGGATATTACACTCCTTAGATATGCACAGACAACTTAGATTTCACTTGGACAGGACTAAACCTCAAAGGAAATCTGAACAACTGCTGGTGGCATTTGCTGCAGGGGCAGAGGGGAAGGCTATTTCAAAGCAAACCATTTCTAAATAGATAGGCCATTGTTTTCATTTCTGCTATAAGCACCATGGAAAACCTACCCCACAGGGGATTAGACCCCATTCAACCAGGGCTGCATCTACCTCTACAGCCTTTCTCAGGGGTGTCCCTACCAGAGACATCCTAGAAGCTGCTACCTGGAGTTCTGTACATACCTTCACCAAGCATTACCATTTGCCAATTTTCTCTAAATCCAGAGCTGGCTTTGCCACTGCAGTCTTGCAGGGCATTATAGCTGGTCCTAATGCTATCTAAATGCCTCCTCCCATCCTTAGCTTTGGGAAGCTACCCAAATGTGATGACTGCAACAGTGAAACATGAAGAACATAGTACAGTTGTGTACACTTACCATAAATGTAGATATTCAAGTGTATTCACTGTTGCAGTTCTGGTTACCCTCCCTTTAGCCCCCTGACTTCTTTTGGCTATACCTCTATGTTCCTTTACTATGCTTATAAGCTTTTTGGTGAATGTGCTTTTTTGTTGGAGGTATAACCTTGTGTGTATATATATATATATATATATATATATATATATATATATATATATATATATTTCCCATTAGGGGGGCACCTGACATCTGGGGCAAGAAAAACTGATGTAATGGCGTTGGCTGCATGCTTTATACCCCCTGACAACCTGATGTCACAGATGATGAGTCAGCAACTGATGCAGGACCAAATACTTTGATAATCAGGCCGACTGAGGGCTACTGCAAGCAGATAACCCAAATGTGATGACTGCAACAGTGAATAGACTTGAACATCTACATTTATGGTAAGTACATAACTGTACTTTTTAGCTGTCTGACTGGAGAGCCACTATTTTTAAAAGAGCAAGATAGATTGAAAGGGGGTGGGCACTTTTGTATTCTGGTACTTTGGAATACAGTGGGGATGGCCAATAAATTTAAATAGTTGAAGGATAGTGATTTCACAAAATCATAATGTTGTGCTTACTCACACCACTCAGTGAAATGAGAGAGGGAAGGAGATATATGGTCAAATTAACATATGGGGCAGGCAACTAGAAAGACAGTGGTATTTAAAAACAAAACCATGACAGGGTGGCAGGGTAAGAAAAAAGTCTGTCTGACTCACAAGAGACACAGGGGTGGTCCCTTTTCAAGTTTTAATACACAAAAGCAGAATACAAATAAAACAAAGTGTAAAGAAAACAAATCACAATATACAAAATAGAAAAAGGCAATAAGGTAATGCAATGTACAAGAAATCAGAAGCAAACTAACCTTTACCTCACAGCAAACTATGGCAGAGTCTGGTGTGAGATTTTCCAGTAAATTGTTTCTCTTGCTGTACTGAAAACTGAAAGATACCATCTTTTATGGCCTAAGCCATAAAGTAATTTAATTTCAGGTATTTTTCTAAAATTTACTAGACTGAGATTAACCAAAAGGAAGGCTACAGAAGTGGTCCACACAGTGTCACCAAATAAATATGCAAGTATTTTCAAAACTTAAATATCTATACACAGCCACAATGAAAGGTTTAAATGTATTTATTAATAAATAATAAAAGAACAAAACAATATTAAATATATATATTCATAGTGACATCAGAGTTCAAAACCACAAGAAATATTTAAAGTAACATTGCAGGACAGTCTCAAATAAATAAAGAAAAATATCTAAACTAAGCTTCACTATATTTCTGACTGAATCTAATACAGTTATACTGTTCTCTAGAAACTTACTTCATTAGAGCAAGGCAGATGTGGTGAATGGATATTCTAGTTGTTGTCAGGTCCAAACAGAATACAGAATGCTCTGTCTCACTGAGAGACTTCTCAAATTAATATCTAAAATGTTACTGCTGGGATAGCTTGCAGAATGACATCATTTATTGCCATCTGACTTTTAGTTCCCATGTCCAAAATAACCATTGATGAAGCTGGCAGTGTTTAGCATCTACCTGTAAAAATATACAGACAAGGGCTTCTCCTCAGATCTCGGGCAGATGCTGGAAGTCATAAAACAATTTAATTCCTTCGTTCTTTCAAGACTAGTAATTACTTCACCCTAAAGACAATACAGAAAGTTTCCTAGTATAGACGTTGTGTCTCCTGCTGTATTGAAAACTGAAAGATACGATCTTTTATGGCCAAGCCATAAAATAATTTAATTTCAGGTATTTTTCTAAAATTTACTACACTGAGGTTAACCTCCTGTATCACAGTTTCCTCTGTTAAAATATATACATTTAAACAGTTACATTTGTGCATGTATATTCATGTTCTCTTCCAGTAGGGCACACTGTGGATCCATTTTAAACACATGTATTTTGCAAATTCCCTTTTCAAGGGATTGGGAGGGTGGCCTAATTGTTAGAATCTATGAATGTCTGCATAAGCAGTTTGATATACACATGACATACAGTTCTAAAACATTTGTAACGGAAACATCTTACACAAATAATTTAGATATTCACCAGCGAGATATAATTATTTACAAAATTCCAGCTAGCTGAGCTGTCAATATCTCCTTTTGTCACACTTATGTCTCCATGGAGACAATCTGATAAAGAGAAACTGAAGACAGTCTGGTGGAAGGGGGGATTGGCTGAGGGAAAAAGAAAAAAAAAAAAAAGAGAAATTGGCCAGTACATAATGTTTTTTGAAAGCAATCAGGAGTTTTCTCAGCTAGGAGGGCTTTAAAGATAAGACACAACCAATTAGACCTGAAGTAAAGTTTTCTCAATTTGTTTAATGCAATGGGGATACTAATATAAACAGGTGCTTTTGTTTTGTTTTTTTCCTTCTTCTTCTTCCTTCTTCTGTCTTTTTCTTTGTTCAATTTTAAGAATTAAGAAATGTAGCCACTGCAGTGTAAAAAGAGGGTAGAAGAGAAGTAGGGGAGACAGTAAAAGTCTGGTTAAGAGAGTATGTCAAAAGAAAAATCAATGTGCTTACATGGGGAAATCACTGAGTTAAGACCCTAGGCATTATTCAGTAATACTTTTATAACAAAGCATGTAAATGAAAAAGAATATTTTTTTCTGGTAAATAAGGTACCCTTAGTAGTTTTGTTTCTGGTTTGCATGTCACTAGAAGACAATTTGGTAAAGAGAAATGGCTTGGAGAAAGTGTTTACTGAAAGCATTCAAGTGTTTTCTCAGCTGGGAGAGCTATAAAGATAGACAAAATCAAATAGCACTTACTAATAATACAGGCTGTACCATGCGTCTTAGCATGACTAACCTTTCTTTTTGGTTAACTCTAGTCTGTCTGTGTGGCTATCAACTTAAAATGTTTGTTCTTATTAGGAAGCAAAAAACTTCAAAAATTGAAGATGTACATAGTTTTGTATGCTAGTATTAAGTTAATAGGTTTTAAGGGGGTTGGATGGGTTTGTTTGTTCTGTTTGAGGGCTTTCAAAACACAAAAAGTTATGTAAGATGTGGCATAGGCTCAAATGGATATGACAAGAAACAACTGTATAACAGACCAACTTGCAGAACAGTATATGCATATAACATAAAAGTTGCAACTAGACATTTAACAAAAAAGCAGTTATACATAAAATGTGGTAATAATAACTATATAAGAAAATTATGCTTTTTCTAATGTCTTTCAATCTGAATGGTCTTACAGATAAATATAAAAAAGAAAGAGTAGTGGACTATATTACAAATGTAGAGTGCAAATAGCTATGCTACAGGAGACGCACCTGGAAAAACTGAACATGTAAATTTGATAAAGAAAGGGTTTCAGGATGGTTATTCAGCACAATATCTGGGGAAAAAGAAAAGAGGAGTACTTATATTAATTGCAAGATGAGCTCCAATAGTGATAGAACAGGAACAAAAATAATGGAAGATATATAGTACTAAGGGTTCTGGCAAGGGAGGAGGATTACACTGGCATGCATTTACATTCTACCTAAAACTGCTATAATGGAGCTTAAGAAAATTCTGGGAGAAATGATCAACTTTCAGCAAGGAATATTACTTATAGGTGGAGACTGGAATTTGGTTTACAAAAGTGAAAATGTGTTTGGGGGGGGGGCCTAGGAGGGAAAATATAACAAAGAATGGTAGATATTTGAAGAATTTTATGAAAATGTTTGGCATGGAAGATGTGAATTCAGTACTAGGAGTTCGGAGTGAATTTACATATTATTCTTTAAGATACAAAAACATGGCTAGGCTTGATAGAATTTATATCTCACAGGAACATCTGCATTTAATTGGAGAACTTGAAATACACCCAATAACTATTTCAGATCATGTCACGCACTGGCACAGTCAGTCAGGAGGAGAAGGTAACCACACACACACCACAAATCCAGTCTCACATAGACCTATCGCATCAGCAAACCAAACACATAAACACACAAAAGCATACTCGGAGGCTCTAAATAAAAATCTGGCAAGCAGCAGAGACCTCCAAAGAAGACATCCAAGCAACCGCTACCCCACAACAATACCCACGTATCACATAGTTCACAAAGTCAGTGTGCCACACAGTCACAGCCCTTAAGGCTAAACAACACACCTAATACACTTGTAATAGGTGACTCTATTGTCAGACACACTGACGTCCCACTCACCAGACTGAACAAGGAGAAGGTCACTGTAAGCTGCCTGTTGGGTGCCAGGATCCGCCACATAACACAAGCACTCAGGTCACTCCAAAGTAGGTACAAATATGACTCCATAATTGTCCATGCTGGTGTGAATGACCTGAGACGTACCTCCCTGGACTACAAGAAAGGAGCTCTCTGATCATGTAGCCCAGGCCGGTATGACTCTGACCTTGAGTAGCATCTTACCCTCACCAAGAATGATGCCACAGTTTAAAGACAAAATGATCAATTTTAACAATTGGCTAAAGTATTGGTGTCATTCAAAGGGGATCCAGTGTCTGTCAGCCTGGGATGACATGCTCGACAAGCCATGTTGCTTCATTAGGGACGGCTTGCACCTATTACCCCTGGGCTTTTGAATACTGGCTAAGGCTCTTGCCACCCCTCATAGTGCCTTTTTTAGGCAAGGCTCAAAAGACAAACCCACCTCCATTGACAACACAAGGAAAAAGAAACAAAGGGTAATGCTGCTCAATGCCAGAAGTCTAAACCTCAAGATGCATGCACTTGAGGCTCTCCTCAGTGTATGGAGAATACCGATATCTGTGCAGTAACAGAAACCTGGTTCAAGGCTCCTGAGAGCACCCCAGCACTACCAGGTTATACCTCATACCATGCTTTTTGGCCCCAAAACTCAGACCGAACCACAAAAGGAGGGGGGAGTATCCATATTCATCAAAGATACCCACACCTCCAGGTTAGTGGCACTGCACAAAGCATCAGAGACCGTGCAACTTAACAGTGGGCAAAACTGCCTTTCAGTTTGTAGCAAGCTACAAACCACCCTCCCAAACTCAGGAATCCCACTCGGCTTTCCTGAGAACACTGGAGAATATGAAGGTCTCTCCAAACACCATTATATTGGGTAACTTCAACTACCCAAACATAGACTGGGAGAACTACTCAAGCCCAAACACCCTCGCCCAGCGGTTCCTAGAATTTATAAACACAAATGCTATGGAACAACTGCTCACCACTCCAAGAGGAGAAAAAACATATTGGACCTGATCATCACCAACATGGGGACTCTATGTTCCATACCAGAGGTATACCCCTCATTGGTAAGATCTGACCATAAATTAATCTCACTAGACATCCATATCCCGTCCCCAGCCCAGCCAAGGAAACCACGGTGAAGAACTTCTCAAAAGCAAACTTCACACTTCTCAAAAATGAGGTGGAATCCTTCAAAGCCCCTGGGCCAGTGGAAAATCCGGCCCAAACAGCAGAATCCTTTACAAATGCATTCTATGGGCACCTACAGGAATGCATGGATCGTGCTATCCCAAATAAAACCAAGACTCACTCCTCCAAAGGCAGGAGACCTGTCTGGTGGACCCCGACCATAAATAAGCTATACAACAGAAGGAGGAAGCTACTACATGATAGAGCAAAATCCCAAAAAGGGAAGGCATTTCTGATCAGTACTAGCAAGAAACTATGATCCCTCATAAAATCATCTAAGGCCAGCTTCGAAAGAAAAATTGCACAAGATGCTAAAGATAATCACAAGGCCTTCTTTAGTTATGTCAGAAACCTGGGTGGCAACTCCCAGATATGCTCTGAGTTAGTGCAAAATGACAAAAAATACACTGAACCCACAGACATTGCCAACATCCTGGCAGACAGGTTCAGTGCAAACTTCTCCCCCCCAAAAGAGCAAATGTCTATCCCAACAGAGTGTAGCCTCCCTGACATCACAGATGCACAGGTGAGAGCTGCCCTCTCCAAAGCAAAAAACACAGTATCAATGGGACCAGACGGTGTCCTGGGCTGCGTCTTACACGAGCTCCAAGAAGAACTGAACCCTCACATAAAGTCACTGTTCAATCTCAGCCTTACTAAAGGATATGTACCCAAGGAATGGCGTACAGCAGCAGTGGTCCCGCTCCACAAAGGTGGTGCCACAACGGACCCCAGAAACTATCGCCCTATAAGCCTGACTAGCCTGGTCTGCAAAGCTATGGAACATATCATCATGGAACTCATAAACAAAGACATTGGGAACCTTCAGACACTGGATCCTACCCAATTCGGCTTTGTTAAGGGCAGATCTTGCCTCTTGAACCTGGTCGACTTCTTTGAAACAGTCACCAAGGCCATAGATGAAGGGAAGGTAGTCCACACAGCCTATCTGGACCTCGCAAAAGCCTTCGACACAATACCCCACTCGGGCATCATATATAAGCTCACCAGCTTAAATATCAACCCCTATGTCACAAGATGGGTTGCAAACTGGCTCAGAGATAGAACCTACATGGTCAGAATTGCAGATGCCATGTCAGACTCTAAACCAGTTACAAGTGGCATCCCACAAGGCTCAGTCCTGGGACCTCTCTTGTTCAGTATATATTTCTCTGAGGTACAGGCTAACACGGGAGGACTATGGCTGACCAAGTTCGCAGATAACTGCAACCTGGGTGCCATAATCGACTCTCCGACTGACACAACCATCCTCCAAAAGGGTCTCACAGAGACAGATAACTGGTGCCAGAGCCATGGCCTAAAGCTAAATGTCAAAAAGTGCATAGTCATCCCCTTTGGGAAAAACAAAGTGCCCACAAATTACCACATAGGTGGTAATCCATTAAGTACGGAAGAAGTAATTAGGGATTTGGGGACCAAAGTAGATAGTAATCTCTCCTTTGACAACCACGTTGCCAAAGTGGTTAGAAAGACCTTCTATATAGCCCACCTTATCATGAAAGGGTTCACATCTAGATCAACAGAGGTCATTGTGCCCCTCTACTCATCACTCATCAGGGCCATAATTGAATACAATGCCCCATTTGGGATGTACCTTACCCGACACCTGCAGCAACTGGAAAAACCTCAAAAGTACCTCACCAAGAGAATCATGGGACTCAAACAGATGCCCTACGCAGTTAGGCTAAAGAAACTCCAGCTCTACTCAGTTGCTTACCGCCTACTCAGAGGCGATCTGTGCCTGACGTATAAAGACATGTCCAACCCAGAATTAATGGACATGCTCCACCTCAGGAAATCCAAATCCCTTAGAGCTACACGCTCCAGGGACTTAAACCTCAGCACAGAAATAAATAGGACATGCTGGAGGGACAGATTCTTATCCCAGAGGCTCCACTCACTCTGGAACAGGATCCCAATCCATGTTAGGCAGAGCCCCTCACTGACCCTCTTCAAGAGAAATATTGACGAGTGGATGGGAGATCGTAAGTTTACCCCTGGGATCTCTTCTGTGTCCCTGCTAGACAGAGGCAAAGTAAACTAACCTTAAAAGGGCTATCTTCTGTGACCTACTATACAGAGGCACAGTCAACTAATCTAAAAGGGTGGCAAAAGCCAAATGCCCTAGGGCAGATAGCCTAGTATCAACCTATGTGCCGATAATAATTAAAATAAAAATGCAAGGTAATGAAATAAAAATGAGACACTGGTGCTTTTCCAGCTATTGACTGAAAAGAGAGGAATTTAAGGAATTGATGTTTTTACTTAATTCAGGAGCTACTAGAGAAGATAGAATTTTCTTCTAAAATATAGCTAGGGAGAGGGATAAAATTAAAGTGGAGTTTAAAACTATGGTGGAAATAAAGGAAAGGGAGATATATATAAGAAGTAACAAGAATTATTTATAGGAACTGACAAATGTTAAAGTACTGCAAAATAAGGGGAATCTCTCAGAACAAGAAAAGGAGCAACTGCAGAATACTAAACAGAAAATAAAGGATTACTTTGACAATATGGACGAGTTTAGAAAGACTGCTGTTAACTAACTGTTTTTTGATAATAATTCTAGAGCACAAAAACTTTTAGCATAATGACTCAGGCGACAGAAAGTGAAAAGGGCTGGCACCAAGATTAGGGAACCTATAACAAGAAAGATAATAAGAGATCCTGTAGAAGTATTAGAAATATTTCAAAATGTTTATGAAAGCTTTTATAAAGCAGAGAAATAGGGAAATTAAGGAAAGGTACAAATGGAAATGTTTATGGAAGAATTAAATATGTCAAGGTTAGAGGTAGATGAGGCCCAATTACTAACAGTTAGGATCGGAATAGAAGAAACAAAAATGGCTATGTATAACCAATCTGCAGGAAAGTCCCAAGGAATAGATGGCATTCCTGTGGAGGTTCGGAAGCTAGGAAGGAAAAAATGATAAAGATCTGGAAGGTTTTGTTTAACAGTATTTTAAGAGGAGGAGAAGTACCAGCATCCTGCAAGAAGGTATTGGTAATGATAATACCTAAAGAGGGTAATGATCCATTGGATCCAGTTTCATACAAGCCCATTTCAATACTAAACCATGATTATAAAGTGTTTATGTCTATAATAGCTAAAAGAATGGCAAAAGTGATACCAAAACTGATAGATATGGATCAGTGTGGTTTTGTGGAGGGGAAGGAAACATTTAACAATATTAACAGAACACTGATGATCCACTGGGAAGCAGAATATAAGAAAATACCACTGTTATTGGTGAGTCTTGATGCAGAGAAAGCATTTGACAGAGTAGACTGGGAGTTCATGACCAGGGCAATGGAATCATTTGCATTCCCTGATACAGTTATAAGGTTGATTAGGAGGATATATCAGGGATCGAAGGCAAAAATGAAAGTGGGTCTTCTCTGATAACTTCTGCTTGAGTAGAGGAACCAGGCAGAGTTGTCCACTTTCCCCTTTGTTGTTTGTATTATATTTAGAACCACTGGCAAAGAAAATAAGGGACTCAGAAATTCAAGGATACAATTGGTATGATAGGAAGAGCTGACAAAACCAGAAAGGGACGTGTTGTGGAACATTTTAAGACATTCTCAGATCTTCTCAGTATACTCAATTAATGAAGCTAAAACAAAGGCAAAAGCAGTAAATTATCTACCCATACATGAATTGGTCCAACAATATCCATATTTATAGGGACATGATAAAATGAAGTATTTAGGAGTATGGATTAAAAATGACACTGTTGTGGCAGCTAAGGATATGTGGAAAGAGACTAAACAGAAGATAATATAAACTTTGACAAACTGGAAGCTTTATTATATGGATATGGATACTAAGAAACAAGCAATTAAAATGTTTTTAGTCCCTTTAGTCTTATACACAGGTCAGGCATATTTTTATCGGCTCCCTATCAGATGATCAAAATGCCGTTTCCGCAAATACAAAATGATCGACACGTATTGCGTGAACTACGTAAACGGCGAACATCCAAAACAGCGAAATCCAAAATGTCGAAGTGTTTTGGTTGGCCAAGCTGTGGTACAGCTCTGTAAGGTAAGTGTGCGATAGGTATGGACCTTAGGGCAGGGTAGGGTGCGGGTTAAGATAAGTGTATAGATAGGTAATGTATGTAAGATTTAGTGTAGTGTTAGAAGTAGAGTTTTGTTAAATATATTTATTTGTATTATTTATTTTGTTAGGGTATATCTCTATAGGGGAAGTGTTTGGTAGTTATGGACCTTAGGGTTAGGGAGGGGTTAAGGATAGTGCATCGATAGTTGTGTATGTGGGATTTAGTGTAGGGTTAGAAGTTGGCTTTGGTGCTTTACTTTAGGGTTAGGAGTAGGGTTTGGTTAGTGCATGCATGTGGTTTATTTATTTTGTTTGGGTAGGTAGTATGTAGCGGGTGGTGGGGTTGGCCAACTATGACCGTTCGATGTTTTAAATTTTGCAGTTTAATGCGTTCGGTCTATTCGCGGTTTGATTAATACGTGTCGCTCTTTTGGTATTCGCTGAAATGGATTTTAGCGGAACTAATACAGACCCATTTTTTTCAACCAGAGGAGAAGCTGTGGATAACAGTTAAAAAAGAGTTGAATAATTTATCTGGGAAAGGAAGACAGCAAGGATCAAATGGGATAAGCTAATTCTTCCAACAGAACAAGGCAGACTAGGATTACCCAATTTGAGGGGGTGTTTTAGAGCAACATAGTTAAGGCTCTTATACACAGCACAAGCAGAAAACTTTAATTCAAAGTGAAAATGAATGATGAAGATACACGGGAGAAGCTCAGTAAATAAGGAGAGATTGGGATTTTGGATGTAGACTCTTAAAAAGAACAATAAAAATCATACAGAATATTATATTCATAAAATAGCAGAGAGTATTCTAAGAACCAAACCAGCACGAAAATGGAGAAAGGAGATTCTGCCAATACAGATGACTGTGGTTAGGGATAGAGAAAACAGGCAAGCGGGGCTGGAATTTATTGGAGAAAACTGGCAAAGGAACCAAGGTATTTGGAGCAAATAACTAGAAAGGGAAAGGTACTAGAATGGGTAGAGGCCAAGAATTTATTTGGACTGCAGGTTAGAGATTGCCTTCCCTATCAAGGATTATGAGTATAGGCAAAGAGAAAAAAATAGGGGGTCCTAAATGAAAAACAGCACTGATAGAGTTTTTAATAGAATCTAGAACAGAAGCTGCCATTAAAAAAGGAATAATTAGTAGAGCATATAAAATATTGCATGATAATTATAAGACTCAATTAGAGGAGCTTAGAAAGGATTGGGAAGAGAGATTGGATAAGCAATTCACAAAAAGACAATGGAAGGATATATGTATAGCTCCCAAATATGCAACAAAGTCTAGAAGATTTAGGATCTTTGCCTGGAAGTGTTTACATAGGTATTTTTATACCCCAAGTAGACTCTAAAGACTTCTTCCTCAGGTGGATAGCAAATGTTGGAGTTGTGGCGGGAAATAAAGAGGTGTCTGGGAACATATTCTTTGGGAGTGTAATAAGCCTGCAGACTTTAGGGATTTCCTGCGAACCGCTCTGTTGGAGATGCTGGATGAGCGGACTGAACTGACTGGGGAGATGATTTTCTCTGCACTATGATACAGAATCGGAATTACGTAGATATAGTAAAGCCTTGCTGAGTCTAATTATGTTGGCTGCCAAAAAAGCAATTACTAGAAAATGAAAATCAACGCCTAGACCAACTTTACTAGAAGCAGAGAATATAGTAACAGAAGTAAAACAACTGGAATTGGGAACTTTAGAAAAGGGATGGAGCAAACTACATGGGAAAAAATGAGAATTGTGGGAATGCATGCAGAGAAGGAATGAGATATAAGAGGCAGGATATGAATGAGCCATATAATGCTTAACTGACAATGACTA
Organism: Protopterus annectens; assembly: GCF_019279795.1. Taxonomy (NCBI): domain Eukaryota; kingdom Metazoa; phylum Chordata; order Ceratodontiformes; family Protopteridae; genus Protopterus; species Protopterus annectens. Next base: position 283,338,511 of record NC_056746.1, read on the forward strand.
TATAGATTGTGATGTATAATGTTTGCAACTACAGTTGTTTCAATGATGTCGGTGATGTGTAATGTTTGCAACTAAAGTTGTCAATGTTGTTTGTTTTTCATTTATATAAATGTAAGATTGCCTATATCATATGTGATAATTTAATAAAGAAGTTTATTAAAAAAAGGTACATTTGGCTGCAATCTCCAGTTATCATTTAGAAAAAGATTATTTGATGTTCTTCATGTTTCACTGTTGCAGTCATCACAATTGGGTTATCTACCTGCAGGTAGCTCTCAGTCGGCCCGAATACCAGAGACTTAGTATTTCTGCGTCGGTTGCTGACGCTCCAGGACTGACGTCAGGTCATCAGGGGTATTAGAACAGGAGCTGACGCCATTACATCAGTCTTTTTTGCCGAGCAGCCCGAAGCAGAAGCAGTTCGCACGAGTGCCGGTCGGCCGCTACCTGAGTTTTTGTTTACGAATTGAATCATCCTGAAGTCTTGTAAAGCTAATTACCCCATTGGGGATCCTTTTTTCTTGCTCTAACCGATGTCAGAAAAAGTTAACAATTGTCTTGCTTGTGGTAAGCAAATACCACACCGAGATTTTGATTCTTACTGCATTACCTGTTTAGGCCCAGACCACGACGTACCTCGCTGTCTGTTTTGTGCCTTGTTCAATGCCCGAACCATTCATCATCGGGCCCTTTTTGTTGCTAAATACTTTTGTTCTCTATTTCCGTACTCCGAAATGGCTTTGGTAAACCATCCGACTACTGATATTCTGAAAAAAACATAAGGATAAAGACAGAGACAGACCGCACAGGTCCAAAGCTGCCGATGACACTTCCGTTAAGCTAGTCGCCAGTTTGCTGGTACTCAGTGAGGTGCTTTTGCAGCCCCTGATGCCCACTTCAATGGATTTGCAGGCCTCTACTGAGACCCGTTCGGAAGTCCAGTATGTCGCGAGACTCTTCTTTGACTATGGAACCGGCGGATGTCTCTACCTTGGATGGGTCCGGAGCTGCTGAGCAGACACCAGCTTCTGAGGAAGTTCTTCACACTACCGATGTTCAACACAAATTGACGACTTTAGTTCTGTCTAAACCTACCAAGTATCTAAGGCCAAGAGTATGCACTACTCCCAGAAAACTGATGACCAAAGCGCAGGCACCTGCTCCTTTGCCACAACATCAAATGCTTAGAATGGCAGAAGATCTTATTATGGTGATTAGGGGAAGTCAGACTTCCCCTGATAAGAGAAAAAGAGATCAGTCCCCAGCAGCTTCAACAGACCAAGAGTCCGACGACTCTGAGGGTTCTGATTATGAAGACATGCCCTTATCTGCTTATGAGGATTCAGATTCAAAGGAATCCATTCCCTCAGCCTCTCCTCCAGAGGATTTTTCTTTTGGTGAAACCTTACATACTTTAAGACAGCATTTCCATTGGAATGCCAAGACTATCCTCAGTCCAAAAAGAGACTCAGAGAATTTTTAGACTTGCCACAACATGGGCCTTTAGCAATGCCCCCAGTCCTGGAAGTTGTTGATGATGTCTTTATGGAATCCAGTCTTACTCCTGATACTTTACCCCCTGCTCCTAGGAAACCAGACAGATACTACAGAGTACCTTACTCTCACAAATTCCTTTTCAAAAATCCTACTCCTGACCCAGAGGTCATTTCCCAGGGGCCTAAAGGTATTAAAGCAACTACAGCTAAGAATCCCACCCCTTCGGAACAGGATTCCAGAGCTTTGGACAGATGGGATAAGAAAGTATATACCTCTGGAACTCTTGCCATTAGGGCTTTGAATTGTCAGTTTCACATGCTGAAGTATCAACAACATACTATGGAACTTATTACTCAAAAAATAGCTACCTTTACAGACTGTGCAGAATATAAAGAATTGCAAGAGCTTATGCATTCTGCAAGCCAAGTCAGCAAGCATACATTGCAGTGTGGCTTTGATGCCCTAGAAGCATCTTGCAGGGCAGCAGTCACTGGTTCTGTACTGAGAAGGCATGCTTGGCTTAAGGAGCAGACCTTGCCAGACCATGTCAAATCAGTTATTAGATGCTCCTTTGAACAAGGATAATGTTTGGCACCAAAGCAGAAGAGGTTCTTAAAGAGATGGAAGAAAAAGCTAAATCTATGCAGACAAAGAATTCTTGCAAGTAGAGCCCCCTTGATTCAGTAGGCATTGCCCTTCGAAACATTGGTTCTTTCCAGCCCCCTGAAGGCCATCTCAAACTAGACCCAGGGGAAACAGACCCCCCCAGACTACAGTCTCACGGTATGGAGAGATCTAAGCAGTGGAGTGCCTCCATCTCTAAATAAGGGAGTGCTAAGCCACCCCCTTACAGAAAGAATTCCCAATGTCTTCTCAACTCCATTCCTCACCTCTGCCCAACTGCTTGTGCCCCTAGGAGGAAAACTTGTCCTTCATGCAAAAAACTGGATTTCCATCACCAAAGACAGATGGGTCCTCAACATTGTATCCCAGGGGTACAAATTTTACTCCCACTCACTGCCAACCCCAAAAGGGTTCCCGGACCTTCTTCCAAACCAGTGGGCAGAGGCACAAATGCAAGTTCAATCCCTGCTCTCTATAAGGGCAATTCAACCTGATCAAGGATTATATTCCAGACGTTTCCTGGTACCCAGAAAACAGGGCACCTGGCGCCCAATCCTAGATCTTTCAATTCTCAACACCTTCCTGGTGGTACCAAAATTCAAAATGCTCACCCTGCAGCAGCTTCTACCTATGCTAGCCAAAGATGCCTGGTTAGTCACCCTAGACTTAAAAGAAGCCTATCTACACATCCCTATAAGGGAGTCATGTAGGAAATATCTACGCTTCAGGACAGGATCTATGCATTATCAGTTCTCTGCACTTCCCTTTGGCTTATCCACTACTCCCAGAGTATTCACAAAATGCCTGGCTCTAGCCATTGCTTACTGCAGACAGAGAAATATTCAAATTTACCCATACTTGGACGACTGCCTGATTCAGGCAGACAGTCAGGAAATGCTGTTGCAGCACCTGATATTTGTAAAAAACATTCTAACCTCCCTGGGGTACACCATCAATGAAAAGAAATCAAAATGAGTCCCCAGTCAAAAGATTGTATTCCTGGGAGCAAGCTTGGACACAGCATCCCAGATGGCATTCCTCAATCCAGAAAAACAAGCCTATCTGACAGACTATTTTACTCAAATGGTCACCAGAACTCAGCTATCCACAAGGAAAATCCTGCAGACCCTAGGGTTCATGGCCTCATGCATCCTACTAATTCCATATGGAAGACTGCATATGAGGAAACTTCAGTGGTATTTAAAAAGTTTTTGGTGCCAACATTCTCAGGACCTGGAAACCGTCATTCCTATCATACCCTGCCTAAGGAAAGAATTTCTTTGGTGGGCAGCAGCATGCAACCCACAACAAGGGACTGCCTTTACTCAACCCCACACCACCCAGACCCTAACCACAGATGCATCAGACTATGCCTGGGGGGCACACATGGGCGGCAAGTGCATTCAGGACCATTGGAGCCCAAGTCAAATTCATCTGCACATCAACCAAAAAGAGATGCGAGCTGTGCAGCATGCTCTGACAGCTTTCAGATCCCTACTCTCACCAGGACACCTGCTAATAAAAACAGACAACACCACAGTTATGTGGTACATCAACAAACAGGGGGGAACCCACTCCTACCCACTCTGCAGGCTAGCCATGGCCCTGTGGAACATGGCCTTGGACATGCAGGTACATCTGCAAGCTCAATTCCTGCCAGGCAAACAAAACTCACTGGCAGATGACTTAAGCAGAAATCTTCTAGACCAACATGAGTGGCAATTAGAGCTCAGCACCTTCAACCTTCTGATTCAGAAATGGGGGACCCCAGAGGTGGATTTCTTTGCCTCCCCCTGTAATCACCAGCTCAGCAAATTCTGCACCAGGGCACCTCACAGCAGGGCCTGGAAAGTGGATGCCCTATCCTTCCAGTGGGTAAATCTGTCAGTCTATGCATTTCCCCCTCTGCCCCTTCTCTCAAGAGTATTGCTCAAGATAAGACAGGACAGACCAAGGACAATTATTATTGCCCCAGACTGGCCATGGAAGCACTGGTACCCACTCCTCTGCAGCCTGTCACCGGTGCCACCCTGGCACCTACACCAGAACCCAACCCTGCTCTCTCAGCAGGGGGGGACAGATCTTGCATTCACAACTGCAAACCCTAAATCTTTCAGCCTGGCTTATTCCTTGAATTCTCCCCCAGTAAGCCTAAGCAAGCAGGTGCTGGATGTCATTCTTGAAGCCAGAAGACCCAGTACAAGGAAATCCTATGCTGATAAGTGGAAAATGTACTGCTCCTGGATTCAATCTAAAGGAGAGGACCCAACTTTGCCCCCCCCCTGCCTCTAATCCTGGATTACTTAGCAGATCTACTCCACAGGGGCCTATCATTCTCCTCCATTAATATCCATGCCTCTGCCATTTCGGCTCATTACAACACTGAGCCACCTCTCTTCTCTCACTCTCTTATCAAACAGTTCCTGAGAGGGGCAAACAACTTAAGGCCACCAAGGAGAGCACCCACCCCTGCTTAGGACCTTAATTTTGTAATGGAAAAGCTCACGCTTCCCTCCTTTGAACCTGCAGAATCAGCAAAGTTAAAATTCCTCTCTTGGAAAACAGCCTTGCTTCTGGCCATCACTTCAGCTAGAAGAGTGTCTGAGGTACAAGCACTTATGGCTGTGGAACCCTTCATTATTTTCCATGTTGACAGGGTTTCCCTCAGGACTAACCCTTCATTTACGCCTAAAGTGGTGTCCAGTGTGTCTCTTAACTAATCTATGCATTTGCCAACTTTCTTTCCTAATCCTCAAAATAAAGGGGACAGGATCCTGCACTCCTTGGACATGCACAGACAGCTCACATTCTACCTTGACAGGACTAAGCCCTTCAGGAAATCTGACCAGTTACTACTCAGCTTTGCACCAGGGGCAGAGGGCAAGGCTATTTCAAAACAAACAATTTCCAAATGGATAGCACACTGCATCCATTTCTGCTACAAGCACCATGGGAAACTCACCCATCAGGGGGTCAGAACACATTCCACTAGAGCAACTTCTACCTCTACAGCGTTCCTCAGGGGAGTCCCTACCAGGGACATCCTGGAAGCTGCTACCTGGAGTTCTGTACACACCTTCACCAAGCATTACCACCTGCCTATCTTTTCCAAATCCAGGACGGGTTTTGCAACAGCAGTCCTGCAAGGCATACTAGCCAGCCCCAACTCTTCTTGACTCTCTCCACCCTTCTTCAGCTTTGGGAATCTACCCAAATGTGATGACTTCAACAGTGAAACATGAAGAACATAGTACAGTTGTGTACACTTACCATAAATGTAGATGTTTGAGTGTATTCACTGCTGCAGTCCTGGTTTCCCTCCCTCCAATCCCCTTGTCTTTCTCTCTCTTTCTTTCCTCTTTACGTCTATTACTCACTCCCTTCAGGGGTATTGGTATTGGTACTCATATTTACTTTTTACTGGTGGTGCTTTCCCCACCATAACTTAGCTCCCTGTTTGGGGGGCTCCTGACATTTGGGGCAAGAAAAACTGATGCAATGGCATTGTCTGCCTGTTTTTATATCCCTAACGACCTAACATCAGTTCTGGAGCGACAGCAACCGACGCAGAAATATTAAGTCTCTGGTATTCGGGCCGACTGAGGGCTAACTGCAGGCAGATAACCCAAGTGTGAGGACTGCAATAGTGAATACACTGGAACATCTACATTTATGGCAAGTGTACACAACTGTACTTTCTTCACCTCCCTTAAGATATGCAAAGCCTTCCTTAAAGGTATGTTTTTGCTCAGACCACCTATCAAAAATCCCACCCATCGCTTGGACTTGACAATTTCTCTCCAGGCCTTAACTCAGTTTTCACTTGAACCCACAGCAAAAGTTAATTTAAATTTTTTGTTGTGGAAAACCATTTTTCTATTTGTAATTACATCAGCTAGATGAGTATCTAAACTCCAGGCTTTGTCTTGCCAGCCACCTTATGTTATCTTTCATAAGAGCAGGGTTTCTCTTTGCACCAACCCTTCCTTTCTTCCAAAAGTAGTTTCTGAATTTGCCTTAACCAGGCCATAAAGTTACCATTTTTCTTCCCAAAATTTTCTAATAATGGGAATATATATCCTTCATTTGTTGGATGTACATAGACAACTGGGATTTTATCTCCAAGAACAAAAACTTTCAGGAAATCAGATAATTTGTTTCCTTTTTTGGGACAATTTGTGTCAAAGATCACAATAGCATGGTGGTTCACTAGATTGTATTTTTCATGTTTATAAACAAAATGGTTTAACTTTACCAAGACCACCATGGACTCACTCCACAAAGTCATTATCCACTTTTTTAGCTTTTCTATCCAGAACTTTTATAGATGATTTCTGCTGCTGCTACTTGGTCCAGTGCTCACACCTTCATAGCTCATGCAAATTGGATATCCTTTAAAGGAATAGGGCAGCTTTTTGTTCTGTCATACTCCAGAATATCCTTCTATGAGACCACCTTAGGCTTATACTAGCTGAGAACTCTGTCCCACTGGTTGAGGAACAGACTAAAAAGACAACATAAGATACAAATGTTATGTACTTACCACAGTGATGCATCTATGTTGTCTATATTCATCCTTCCTCAACCTACCCTCCCTCCTTTCCCCCTTCTCTTGGTAGAAGATACTACTTTGTTTTTTAAGTATGGCCTAGACGTATACCCATTTGGCCTTTTTCCTCTCTGAGCTCCAGATACCTTTACTGTCATGTTTCTACAGATTTCTAACTATTTGCAGGTCTGTTTCTTTTCTGTGTATTGATATGAGGGGCAAACTTGATCTGATGTAACCTGGGTGTATATATGGAATTATGGTTAAGGAGAGGAACTTGAGCTACGGAATTAAAGTCTGAGAAGTGGCCGAAGTCGGATCCAAGGTTGGATCTGAAATCCAATAGTTGAGGAAGGATGAAAATAGACAACATAAATGTATTGTTATGGTAAGTACATAACTTTTCTTTATTCTTTTATTTTCAAGAAGTTTTAATTTTGTTGTTGAATCTCAAATCAGTGATGATAAGGGAAGGTTTGCAGCCATCAAGAGACAAAGGGGTAGCAATCTGATTGCCTTAGGCCTGATATATTTGTCACTCGGAATACAGGTTACAGAGCTTGTAAAGGTAATAGCTACTACTATGGCTTTTACAGAGGCTACCACTGCAATTATGGGAGACTGGAACATGATGACTGCTTAGTCTGAAGTCTCAGGAGGCTCTAGGGAAGGGCGTCTTTCCCCACAAGTTACATATTTATTAGGCAAATGGGATTTGTGGATGCCTGGAATGCTGCAACTCACAATCAAGAAACCTTGGTTTCACCTTTTTCAGGGATATATAAGCAGTTGTCAAGCATAAATAAAGTTTTCATAGTAAAAAGAAAAGCAATATTTGCTTGAGGAAGTCGTAGTTGAGCCTGTCACTTTTTCCTGACCATGCTGTCATCTGTGTGTAAGACTAAGCATTGACTTCCCTGGGCCACCAGATAAGCACTGGAGATTCCCTGTGTGTATGTTAGACAATATTAACTTTAAACAGGAATTAAACAATCGATTAAGAGAACTTTTGTTTAAATTTTGCTCTGTGAACCCCCAAAGCTGGAACAGTTATAAGGAAAAAGTTAGGAGATTCCTCCAGAAATATTTTAGATAAAAAAGATAGGGATAAGGGCATTTACTAAGGTATTTTGACAGAACTGAGACAATTGCAGCAATCTTCTGCCTATTTCATCGAGGAAAGCTGGGACAGAGAAAGCAGCTTCAGAATCAGACAGACCAGAAGCTATTTCTTCAGAAGAAAACGTTAAGATCCTTTCATAGTGCAAACAACACAAAAGCACTACAATCCCTGTCCCTCAAACTTAGGCATTAGCAGGTGGAACTCACAATCTCTAAGATGAGAGCTGATATTGATGGGAGTTGGCATACAGCACCAGTTGTGATTTTGGGGTATTGCTGTGCTGTTATGAAGTTCTTTATGCCCCAAGAGGATCTGAGGGAACCCAACATATTGGAATCTGTAATTATCTTTTGAACAGAATCTAGCCAGGTGGATTTTTTGGTCACAGTGATAACCATGGAGGAGCTAAAACACTCTCTGAAGGCACATTGTATGTGTGTGTGTGGGGGGGGGGGGGTGCAGTCCCTAGGTCCTGATAGTGTTCCAGTGCAAGTCTGAAAGTTATTGGGCTCAGACTTATTGAATCAAATTCTACATGGGACAGATCCTCTGGACTCTTGGAAATAAGTGGTGATTACAATGTTATTAAAGGATGGTAAAAATCCACTTCTTCTGGCCTCTTATTGCCCTATCTTCCTCCTTAATCATAACAACAAAGTTTTTATGTCTGTTATAGCTTTTTGATTATCCTGATTTATGGCTTCACCAATTCATCCAGACCTGTGTGGTTTTATAGAGGGAGAATGACCTAACACATTAAGGACACTATCAGTGCTGAGTGATGCATGCAAGACCCACAGCCCTCTTCTCACGGTAAGTTCTGATGTGAAAAAGGCTTTTGACAGAGTATTCTGAGGATACCTTTTTGAAGTCCTATTTGTATTTGGGTTTCTGTAATGGATTATCAAGCTTTTACAATCTTTATATAAATGTGAATGTTAGGATCAAGGAAATGGCAGGCTTATCTACCTCACTTCAATTAGCTAGAGATACTACATAAGGGTGCCCTTTGTAAGCCCTGCTCTTTGCACTGGATATGGAGCCCTTGGCACAAGACATTAAGGATTCATTGGTTAGGGGTTATTTTTGGGATCTCATTGAACTGAAGGTAACCCTTTTTGCGGACAACATTCTACTATCCCTATCTAATCCTACGGAGGATTTACCTTTAGTCTTTGAAGTGTCACATAAATTCAGCACATTAACAGGCTATAAAGTAAATATAGAAAAGACGTGGGCAGTGTCAGTTAACTTAACTTACTCAGAAGATCTTATTCAATCCTATCCTTTTCTAGGGTTGCCAACTGTCCTGAATTTTCCAGGGCAGTCCTGTTTTTCAGTCTTGTGTCCTGGACACTACCTGACAAGGACATAAAAAGTCCTGGATTTGAGGTTTGGCAGAGAATCAACTGGATTTTAAGTTTTAGTACCAGTAGCGGGTGTTATTCAGTTGCTGCACTGCCTATTTTACCAGTCAAGTGATCCAGATTGTGCGGAACAGTCCGCATTTACATAGCCGACAGTCACTTTTCCGCTGTTCCACATTGAACAGTGGTGGTTCTGCTTTGTGTTTTTTGATTGGCTCATATAATGCAGTTACAGCCAATCGGCATTGCAGCACATGAGCAAATCTGATTAACTTCTAACGCAAAGTGAGCCAATGAGGACGCACACAGAAGTTATCCAATGGCATGCTGCTGCAGTTTTTGAACCACTGCAATACCTTCAAAAAGGGTGGTATGGATAACCATTTCCTGGATAATCTTGGTGGCTTTGTTGTTGCATTTGGATTTTTTTTTATTCATAATCCTTCTTGCCTTCTCTACAGCACAGATGTTTGTGGACTTGTGGAGCTGAAGTGACGAGTGACAACGACTGGCTCCTTTATAATAAGATAACTTCAAACTAGTGAATATGAAAGGTGAGTTATTTAATGTGGATACTTGCTGAAAATGCCTTAAATAATTAAATATTTGATTTTCTGATGTTTGTATCACTTTTATTTTGTTCTATATTGATAGGGTCTTAGACTGTCACACAGTTAGTTAGAGTTAAGATTTTTTTTTTTTTTTTTTTTTACATATCTATGATAAATAATCCTGAATCATATCATAGGTTAGGTTAGTAACTAAGCAGTGGTCAGCATTAAAATCACTTCTGTTCTATAATAAGCAGCCAGTTCACACACAGTCGGATTACTCAGTCTGTCTGACTTTTTCTTTAATCAAATGTCAATAAATAAAATAAATTATATCTGCAGAAACAATTCATACACTGCAATTCAGCAAAATCATAGTTCTCAACTAAACAGGGACAAATCTCACCAGAGTCAGGGACAAATACAGAAATAATCAGGGACACTTTTAAAATATTAGCACTATTAACATGAGACATTGACTGAATAAGAATACATGAATTATACATTTTCTGAAGTAAAAAAAGTCTATAACTATTATTATTTATTAAGTGTAGCTCAGCACCTTTTCTCCAAAAGTTAACCAGTTTTAGGAGGGATTAAGTGTGACAGAGCTAAGATTTGAGGTAAAATCAGGGACAGTTGAGAGCTATGGTCAAAATTACTTTTTATAACTATAAAGTAATACATTTTAACTATCGTGCGAGTTTCCAAGTTGAAGTTGTTTCTTCACTTAATTAGGCAGAGGGACATTTTATGGCTCCTACCACCAAGATAGGAGTAGGGCTCATTTGTTATTGACTTAGTAAAGTCATTTAGTATTTACATATTTGTTTATTTTACTTATTTATTGACATCTGATTGCTGTGAAAGGCTGACTGTGTAGGTTGTCTCCAGACCAGTCATTTGTGTAATTGAACACTTTACAGGTTTAGTTGATGAAGGAGAGGATGTGGAAAAACTGATACATGCTTTCTTTGTTTAAATAGTTGATTAATGTAAAGCAGAAGTATTTCTATGTTAGAGACTGCAGTGTATGAATTGTTTCTACAGATATAATTTATTTTATTTATTGACATTTGATTAACGAAAAAGTCAGACAGACTGAGTAATCCGACTGTGTGTGAACTGGCTGCTTATTGTAGAACAGAAGTGATTTTAATGCTGATCACTGCTTAGCAAATTTAAACTGATGCAAGACTGTTGTGGAGTATGGTTTTAATTTTGAGTTAGATGCATTTTCCTTAATTTGAATAATCAACAATGCCATTCTAAAGTGTTATACTTATTGTGTGGCAAATGTAAATTGATAAAAAACATGATCTGATGTCAGACTTCATTCCATCCTTGACAGATGGGCTTGGTTCAACTCGGACATCACTACAGCTTGCACCAGCCAAAACTCTTGAGCTTTACCTCTATCCAGAATCCCTCTCTCTCAGTTAACTCAGATCTCATTTGCCGCTTTCAGAAATTGTTGCGTCTAGCTATTACTCTCGACCACTACTAGGTTTAGGTAAATTTTTTGTCCTTTTCTTGCAGTTTCTCTCTATATTTCTCTGTCTTACTTCTTGTTACACTTAGTGTACTTCTACTAGTACTAGTATCATCGTTGATACCCTTCCCCTTTTTACACATTTGTGTACTTCCCCACTATCATTGTTGATAGTTTTCCTCTCTCTCTCATGTCCTTTATCTTAAATATACAAATTTAAGTATAAAATATTATCTCTTTTGCTCAGATTCACTACACAATCTTGAAATACTGAAATGTCGAATTTCAATATTTCAAGACTGAATAGTGGAAAACCCACATACACAAAAACCCAAAATCACGAATACCACAACCGCAACCATTCACACACACACACACACACACACACACACACACACACACACACACACACACACACACCAGCACATAATCACACACACATACACCTACCTAACTACACTAAAACAAACATAACAACACACACCTAACCTACCTATAAGTAGGGGCAAACCCCCTGAAGCCCCCACACCACCTCTACTTATATATTCTAACTCGAGGTCACATTATCACACATAAAACACCACCACACACACTCACACACACTAAAATCCCTACCCAATACCCTCACACACAAACCACTTACCTGAAACCCCAGATAAATCCACAAACTGCACCACACGTCACGAATGCGACACCACGATAGCAGCGGATTCGACATTTGTGTATTCGACACTTCCTCATTCGGCATAGTGCAGTTTCAGGTAACTGCACTTTCCACTATTCAGTCTCCACGTACTGAAATTCGACATTTCAGTATGTAGAGATTGTCTAGTGAATCCCTTTTGCTCTCACTTTCCCTGTCCCTTGTGAAGTAAGACTTCTTTAACAATTTCTATACAACTGTTTTTCACTGTTTGTCATGGCTGAGAAGGGTAAAGGCCCGTTTGGCTTTAAAAAATTCCATAAGTGTGGCCATAACATTCCCCTGTCAGATTTTCACGCTCTATGTGTATATTGCCTTGGTTCTCTTCACTTACAGGAGGACTGTATTATTTGTCGTGCCTTTAGCCACCATGCTCTAGTGGAAAGGCATAATAAACTAATTTTAAAAGGACTTTTCCCATCAACTTTTGGAGAAGCCTTATCCATTGCTGATAAAGCTAAAACAGATATCTCATCTTCCTCCTCTACTTCGTCTACTGACAAAGTTAAAAAGTGCAGTTCATCAGTTCCATCCTCCCTGTTGGTTCCAAAAGCCAAAAAATTGAAGAGCCCTGGTTCCACCTGTTCCCTTGGAACTGAAAGCCTCTGTTTCTGAGTTTTCGGTACCAACAACTTCAGTTTCGGCACCGACTACAGTTGCGAGCCCTTCAATGTTGAAGGCCTCGACACAGGATTTGGGTTCTGTTTCATTGACTAGATTTGGCTTCTGTTCCATTGACTATGACTATTAGACCTAGCACATCTTACTCTCCTTCAATTGATCCTTTTCCTGGCGAATTACCAGAAGTGTTTTTTTGTAGAGACCTACGTCTCCTTCAGCTTCATCCAGCTACTCCACCAAAAGCCTCATGGAACTAGATATGGAGAGGCTGGTGAATAAGATTTTATGGGCTAGAGGGCTTTCAGGCCCACCTTTGGTACAGATTCCTTCTGATCTTGGTAGCGAAACATAACCTTTTACCTTGTTGACTATGCCTCCTCTAATCTCCTTGGAGGACTTAAGAGTCTTCTGTTCCAGTTCTCCCAGCACGGAAGGTGTTGGCTCTGGAGTTGCTTTCTTCTACACAGCCAACAATTACCCTGAGCACTTCCGTTATCTTGGAACCAGAGACATCCCAGAGCCGTAGCTGTCCTGTCGGTTCCGGAGAGCAGGTTTTGATTCCAGGCTTTTCAAAGCCATCCCTGCTCCTTGGAGCTTTGGTGTAAGTCAGTTCAGCTCCGTCTTTAGCATCAAGGCTTGGTTCTTCAGAGCAGGCAGTGATACTGGACCCGAGGCAGTCTTTCTCGGTTCCAGGCTACCTTCCCTCTTTAGGGGGACCGTCCTTTGAGGCTATGCAGAGGGCCCTTTCTCTAGCAGAGATTCAGTTGGTGCCTACCCAATCGGAACAGCTCCCCCCTCTAGTTCTACTATTCCACCTGCCTTTCCACAAGGACAGCAGGTGTTGAAGCCTCAGGTGTCACAGCTGCAAGTACTGTCATCTTCTGATACCTCTCCAGATTATCCCCCTGAGGAAGTCCACACAAAAAGAAGTGCAAGAGGAAGCACTTGGATTGCCCCCAAGAATCAGTTACCAAAGATACAGATTTCAATGAAGGGGAGGGGTCCCCATGGTCATCCCTGAAGATGGAAATTCTAAAACAAAGGGGGTGGCTGGAAGTCCCAAAACCTTTCCTCCGAGGAGTCTGTCTACCTGCAGGCATTTGTCAATCAGCCATCTACCTCTGGGTGACTCTGCCCACTGATAAACTCATTCAGTTGATTTCACAGCGAGCATGGAAGGCCCCTGACTTTCTCAAGCCCATCCCCAAGAGACCAGACAAGATACTTTCTGCACCCGAAGGCGAGCAATTTTGGGCCAAGAGTCTGGCAGTTGATGCTGTGGCTGTAGGAGCCACCACTAAGGAGGAACTGGCTAAGGAGAGTTCCTTTGTTCATCCACCCAACAGGAAGTCCAGGGCTATAGACAGATTCGGGAAGCAGGTCTATGCTTCAACGACCTTCACCATAAGGTCCTTGAACTACTTGGCACATTTCACCACAGTCCAACGGGATCTGGTCAAGAAATTTTCAGACACCCTGGCAGGCTATAGCTAAGGAAGTCCAAGAGAAAGTGTCTTCCTAGTTAGCCACCCTGGAGTCTGTGTCCAGTTCGTCCATGAAGCTGATAGCACATACAGCTGAAGGGACACCTAGAGCAGCATTAGGAGACATGTCTGGCTGTGCCTTTGTGATTTTGCATAACCATTCAAGTCTTTTTTCATTAATGCTCCCTTTGTTGGAACATCCTTATTCAGCCTGGAAGTTAAAGAAATCTTGTCCAGGTGTGAGAAGGACAGAAAGACTCTTTCTGCTGTGGGCATACCTTTTTACACTCCTAAAGGTTCTTTTCCAGGAACCAGAAGAGTGGTGGTAAAATGTGGTTCAAAAAATCCCAAGGGCCTTTCCAGGACACACATGGAGACAAGAACCAGAATGGGAGACGCTGCCCCCAAGGCAGAGGTGGTCCATAAAATAAGGGCTTCAGGGATTCCTTCCCAAGCAAGCCCTTTCATCTCTCCTGATGGGAGTCCCAGTTGTCTTCCTCTGGAGGCAGTTGGGGGATGCTTATCCTTGCACCTAAATGCCTGGCAAGACATAACAGATTCTTGGGTGCAACAGATCATATCCAGAGGTTATACCATTCCCTTTTCTCAGCTTCCCCTATTTCAGAAGAAAATCCCTGACATTCCACCCAATCAGAGGGATGCAGGAGGTCAAGAAAGCCAAAAAAGAGCTGGACAAAAGAGTCATCCAACAAGTCCCACCAGACCAAGAAGGATCCAGAACTTACTCAAGATTCTTTTTAGTGGCAAAGAAGACAGGGGACCAGAGACCAATGTTGGATCTCAGTGTACTGAACAAATTGATTGGACAAACAGAGGTCTGGATGGTTACAGTACAGTCTATTCTTCCCTTTCCTAAGAAAGACAACTTGATGTGCTTAGTAGACTTTCAGGATGTGTATTGCCACATAAAGATGGACAAACACTCCAGAAAGTTCTTCTGCTTCCAAATGGGAGCCAGTCACTACCAATTTAGAGTACTGCCCTTTCGACTCACCACAGCCCCAGGGTGTTCACCAAATGCATGGCAGCAGTAGCGGCTCACTTGAGACTATAAGGAATCCATATGTTTCCATATCTGGACAACTGGCTCATAACCGGTTTCAGCAAGCATCAGCTGATAATAGCCAGAGACTACACCCTCAACACTTGTGCTCAGCTGGGGATAACAGTAAACCCAGAAAAATCAAGTGTAACCACAACACAAACCTAGAGTTCATAGGGGCAGTACTGGATATTCAGATAACGCTAGCATCTCTTCCTCCAGATTGTCACCAGAGAATTTGTAGTTCAGGTTCAAAAGTTAATCCTCAGGAACAAAGTGCCAGCATGTTTAGTCTTGCAAGCCCTGGGATCCATGGCAGCTTCTGTAACTCTGGTGCCACTAGGTAGGTTTCACATGAGAATTTTTCAATGACTACTAGCTTCCCAGTGGTCCATACTTTATCATCCTTTGTCTCAACAAGTCCTGATCACCAAACATTGCAAGACAGATCTTCTTTGGTGGATGCATTAACATCAAGTTCGTCATGGTCATCCCTTAGTCTTTCTGGTGCCCATGGACATAGTGACCATGGATGCCTCCCAGATGGGTTGGAGGGGGATTATCTGGGCAAGATGGTCCAGGGAACTTGGTCCCCTATAGATGCCAACTTGCACATCAGTGTTCTAGAGATTAGAGTGGTGCTTCTCATGTTGCAGGCTTTTCAGACAGCTCTTCCTCAAGGGACTACTACAATTCAGACAACATGTCAGTAGTTTGGTACATCAACAAACAGGAGGGAACCAAGTCTTACCCTCCTTGTCGAGAAGCATGCAGAGTGCGACAGTGATCAATTTCTTCCAACTGCTTTCTAATAGCAATGCACATACCAGGGAGCTCCAATGTGATTGCAGACAAGCTGAGCAGATAGGTTCATACTAGGCTATCTGCCCTAGGGCATTTATAAGCCTAGCCAGAGTGTGTTTGGCTTTCGCCACCCATTTTAAATTAATTTTGCTATGCCCTTTTTCGAGGTTAGTATACTGTGCCTCTGTCTAACAGTGACACAGAAGTGATACCCGGGGTAAACCTACGATCTCCCATCCACTCATCAAGATTCCTCTTGAAAAGAGTCAATGAGGGACTCTGCCTAACCTGGACTGGGATTTTATTCCAGAGTGAAGGGAGCCTCTGGGTTATGAATCTGTCCCTCCAGCATGTCCTATTTATTTCAGTGCTGAGGTTCAAGTCTCTCAAGCGCGTAGCTCGATGGGATTTGGATTTTCTGAGGTGCAGCATGTCCATTAATTCCGGGTTGGACATGGCTTTATACGTCAGGCACAGATCGCCTCTGAGCAGGCGGTATGCCACTGAGTAGAGCTGGAGTTTCTTTAACTGGGCAGCATATGGCATCTGTTTGAGCCCTTTGATCCTCTTGGTGAGGTACTTTTGGGGTCTTTCCAGTTGCTGCAGGTGTCTGGTAAGGTACATCCCAAAAGGGGCATTGTACTCAAATATGGGCCTGATGAGGGATGAGTAAAGAGGTACGATGACCTCCCCTGATTTAGATGTGAATCCCTTCATGATTAGGTGGGCTATATAAAATGTTTTTATAACCACTTTGGCCACGTGGTTGTCAAATGAGAGATTGCTATCAACTTGGGTCCCCAGGTCCCTAATTACTTCTTCTGTACTTAATGGATTACCACCTATGTGGTAATTTGTGGGCACTTTGTTTTTGCCAAAGGGGATGACTATACATATTTTGGTGTTTAGCTTCAGGCCATGGCTCTGGCACCAGTTGTCTGTTTCTATGAGGCCCTTTTGGAGGATGCTTGTGTTGGCTGGAGAGTCAATTATGGCGCCCAGTTTGCAGTCATCTGCGAACTTGGTCAGCCACAGTCCTTCCGTGTTGGCCTGTACCTCCGAGAAATATATACCGAACAAGAGAGGTCCCAGGACTGAGCCTTGTGGGATGCCACTTGTAACTGGTTTGGAGTCTGACATGGCTCCAGCAATTCTAACCATGTGGGTTCTGTCCTTGAGCCAGTTTGCAACCCATCTAGTGACATAGGGGTTTATATTTAAGCTGGTGAGCTTATCTATAATGCCCGAGTGGGGTATTGTATCGAAGGCTTTTGCGAGGTCCAGGTAGGCTGTGTGGACCACCTTCCCCTCGTCAATGGCCTTGGTGACTGTTTCAAAGAAATCGACTAGGTTTAAGAGGCAGGATCTGCCCTTAACAAAGCCGAACTGGGTAGGATCCAGTGTCTGTAGGTCCCCAATATCTTTATTTATGATGTCCATGATGATCCTTTTCATAGCTTTGCAGACCAAGCTAGTCAGGCTTATGGGGCGATAGTTTCCAGGATCCGTTGAGGCACCACCTTTGTGGAGAGGGACCACTGTTGCTGTACACCACTCTTTGGGTACATATCCTGTAGTAAGGCTGAGATTGAACAGTAGTTTTATGTTTGGGTTTAGCTCTTCTTGGAGTTCATGTAGGACGCAGCCCGGGACACCGTCTGGTCCCATTGATGCTGTGTTTTTTGCTTTGGAGAGGGCGGCTCTTACCTGAGCATCTGAAATGTCAGGGGGGCAGCACTCTGCTGGGATAGATATTTGCCCTTTTGGTGGGAAGGGGGGGAAGAAGTTTGCGCTGAACCTGTCAGCTAGGATGCTGGCAATGTCTGTGGGTTCAATGTATTTTTTGTCATTTTTTAGTAATTCTGAGCATATCTGGGAATTCCCACCCAGGTTCCTAACATAACTAAAGAAAGCCTTGTGATTATCCTTAGTGTCCTGTGCAATTTTTCTCTCGAAGCTGGCCTTAGACGATTTTATGAGTGCCCGTAGTTTTTTGCTAATACTGATCAGAGATGCCTTCCCTTTTTGGGATTTTGCTCTATCATGTAGTAGCTTCCTCCTTCTATTGTATAGTCTGTTTATGGCTGGGGTCCACCAGACAGGACGTCTGCCTTTGGAGGATTGAGTCTTGGTTTTAATTGGGATTGCATGATCCATGCATTCCTGAAGGTGTTCATAGAATGCGTTTATAAAGGATTCTGCGGTCTGGGCCGTATTTTCCACAGGCTCGGGGGCTTTGAAGGATTCCACCTCGGTTTTGAGGAGTGTGAAATTTGCTTTAGAGAAGTTTTTCACTGTGGTTTTCTGGGCAGGGGGTGGGGTCAGGATGTGAATATTCAGTGAGATTAAACAGTCACTAATTCCAGAAGGTATGTAGTTCCAAAGAATAAAAGGCAGAGAAGATAGTCTTTGAGCTCAGCTTTAATGACACTAGCGCTTTCACATACAGCTTCATCAGGTGTTTAACATTTGCTGACATAAACCACCTATATACCCATTCAAAACATCATGTGATCAAAAAGCAATTCAAATTTAAAGTAACAGCACATTTAAAATATATGAATACCATAGTTAAAAATACAGATATAAAAACATAGTACATATCACTTGCGTAAAGGTCTATTATGTAATATAGGTCTTATAGGGACGTGGTCATAAAAGACCATGACCATGATTCGCCCTAAGTCTGACTATCCAAGTAGCCTCCAACTCTTCCGTTCTGGACCTAATATCCCCACGTCTCACATTATCATATGTCCTATCTAAAACTAAAAATTTAAAAGTATGTAATTCATTTGTATTCACTGCATGTTTAGCAAGTGCATTAATAAGGTTCTTTTTCTTAATATTATATAGGACCACAATTTTCTTTTAAGAATAAGAATTCACTTAAGAAAAGATTATGTTATAACATATCTAAAAATCCAGTAGTTAGTGTCCCTGGAACTAAGCCTTGTGGCAGCTGTAATTATTGTACTTATGTTTGCACAGATATAGTTTTTAAACATCCAGATACAACCAATAATTTTTATATTAAGGTCGGTGCAACATGCAATACTATGCATGTGGTATATCTTGCTATATGTACATTATGTAATAAATATTATGTAGGCAAAACTGATCGCTCATTAAAAGAAAGAATTAGAGAGCACCTATATAATATTAAGAAAAAGAACCTTATTAATGCACTTGCTAAACATGTAGTGAATACAAATGAATTACATACTTTTAAATTTTTAGTTTTAGATAGGACATATGATAATGTGAGATGTGGGGATATTAGGTCCAGAACGGAAGAGTTGGAGGCTACTTGGATAGTCAGACTTAGGGCGAATCATGGTCATGGTCTTAATGACCATGTCCCTATAAGACCTATATTACATAAGAGACCTTTACGCAAGTGATATGTACTATGTTTTTATATCTGTATTTTTAACTATGGTATTCATATATTTTAAATGTGCTGTTACTTTAAATTTGAATTGCTTTTTGATCACATGATGTTTTGAATGGGTATATATAGGTGGTTTATGTCAGCAAATGTTAAACACCTGATGAAGCTGTATGTGAAAGCACTAGTGTCATTAAAGCTGAGCTCAAAGACTATCTTCTCTGCCTTTTATTCTTTGGAGCTACACACCTTCTGGAATTAGTGACTGTTTACATTGGAGCCATACCTATGCTGCTTGTATTTTCATTTGGATTGTATTTTTTCAGCAGAGGTAAAAGCTGTTTGTTTGGTGACTTTGTTGTTTTTATTCAGTGAGATTAGTTTATGGTCTGATCTTACCAGTGAGGGATACACTTCTGGTCTGGAGCACAGAGTCCCCATGTTGGTGATGATCAGGTCCAGTATGTTTTCCCCTCTTGTGGGAGTGGTAACAAGTTGTTCCATAGCATTTGAGTTTATAAATTCTAGGAACCTTTGGGCTAGGGTGTTGGAGCTAGAGTAATGCTCCCAGTCTATGTTTGGGTAGTTGAAGTCGCCCAATATAACGGTGTTTGGAGAGACCATCATATTTTCCAGTGTTCTCAGGAAGGCCGAGTGGGGTTCCTCGGTTTGGGAGGGTGGTCTGTAGCAGGCTATAAACTGGAAGGCAGTTTTACCCACTGTTAGTTGCACATGGATAGTCTCTGATGCTTTGTGCTGTGCCACCAACTGGAGATGTGGGTATCTTTGACGAATACTGATACTCCCCCTCCTTTTGTGGTTCGGTCCAAGTTTTGGGGCCGAAAAGCATGGTATGAGGTATAACCTGGTAGTGCTGGGGTGCTCTCGGGAGACTTGAACCAGGTTTCTGTTACTGCACAGATATCGATGTTCTCCATGCTAAGGAGAGTTTCGAGTGCTTGCATCTTGAGGTTTAGACTTCTGGCATTGAGTAGCATTACTCTTAGTTTCTTATCCCTTGTGATACCTATGGAGGTGGGTTTGTCTTTTGAGCCTTGCCTAAAAAAGGCACTATGGGGGAAGCAAGAGCCTTTGCCAATATCCGAAAGCCCAGGGGTGACAGCTGCAAGCCATCCCTAGCGAAGCATAGTGGCTTGTCCAGCATGTCATCCCAGGCTGACAGGCATTGGATCCCCTTTGAATGACACCAATACTTAAGCCAATTGTTGAAATTGATCATCTTGTCTTCATATTGTGGCATCATTCTTGGTGAGGGTAAGATGCTACTTAAGGTCAGGGTCATACCGGCCTGGGCTACATGCTCAGAGAGCTCCTCTATGTCTCTTTTCATGTAGTCCAGGGAGGTACATCTCAGGTCATTCACACCAGCATGGACAATGACCGAGTCATATTTGTACTTGCCTTGGAGTGAGCTGAGTGCTTGTGTTATGTGGTGGATCCTAGCACCCAACAGGCAGCCCACCGTGACCTTCTCCTTGTTCAGCCTGGTGAGCGGGACGTCAGTGTGCCTGACGATAGAGTCACCTATTACAAGTGTATCAGGTGTGTTGTTTAGCCTTAAGGGCTGTGACTGTTCGGCACACTGGCTTTGTGAGCTATGTGTTGCACGTGTTTTGTTTTGGGGTAGCGGTTGCTTGGGTGTCTGCTTTGAAGGTCTCTGCTGCTTAGGCAGATTTTTATTTAGAGCCTCCGAGTATGTTTTTGTGTGTTTATGTGTTTGGTTTGCTGTCATATTAGGTCTATGCGAGACTGGAATTGTAGTGATTGTGGTTTTCTTCTCCTCCTGATTGGTTACACCAGTACTGAGTTGAGAGAGCTTAGCCTCCAGTTTGGCTATATGGTTGCATCTCTCACATGTGTTGGAATTTGTTGGGAGGAGGAGAGGGTTGTCTGTGTATATGAGGCAGTTGTAACATTGCCTCAAGATTCCCAGATTCACCAGCTGGACCGGAGAGGAAATTGACAACTGACCTTTGGACATGCTAGAATAGTATTGGGAATTCCTTTATAACTGAAAAAAGGGCCAATGGGGAACAAGGTACTCAAGGGGAGTTTGTGAGGGTGTAGTGCTTTTAATTTTTTAGTGCTGACTTATATAATTGCTTTAGTGAGTAAGTGCCAGGTAACTTAAATGAAATGTGTTACAAGTAACTTAAATGCAAAAACGACAAACAGTAACTTTCTTTCAAGTGAAACAAGGAAATAAGTACAGTAAGCAATGCAGATATCACTAGGGATCCACAGATGTGCTGAAAAGCCGCATTTTAGGTGGAATTAGCGTTTCAGGGAAATAACAAGCAAACAAACAACAAGCATACAAACAAAGCTAGAGTCAGCAGGCCTGGATCTAGTCTATGCTACAGCAAACAAGGTGTACCAATGTCAGTAAGAAACAGTTCAAATATGCAGGCACTATAAGCCTTTAACCAGAAATTCCCAGCTCAGAAGGGCAGAGTCCAGCCTCTCCTCTCACAAGAGTGCAGACCACGAACCTTCTTAATTTAAAATAACTGGCCTGAAGCCCAAGTGCTTAAACCAGAACTAATACACTTTTAGAATAAAAGACACTGAGCCCTCAATCAGCAGTTCCCAACTTAGAAGGATGTAAGCTACCTGTTCTGTCACTACAGTGCAGACCACAAACCTTCTTAATGTAAAACAACTGGTTTGAAGCCCAAGTGCTTAAACTGAAAGGCTTAGAATGAGTTACACCAAGAAGTAATAAATACAATTGAGTACTATTAAGATGACGCAAAAGCAAAATAAAGTAGGAAGAAACACAAATACAGTAAAAGCAGATAAAATTTATTTATTTATTTATTTATTTATTTTGAGTGAGCAAATGAGATGGGCCCAGGAGTTACAGGACAGAAACAAGTGCAAATGCAGGCCTTCAAATCAGAAAGTTGAGAGAGATGGAAGACCGCCCAAATGGCCAATAACTACAAATTCTGGGCCAGAACCACTCTTTGTGTGGTAGACTGGTTACCTAATGCTTACCACTCCCACTGATAAGCTAGAAGGCTTCCCTCCAACACAGAAAGGCTTGGGGGGCTCAGAAGCTTACAAACAGTCGTGGATACAGCAAATCTGTATCTGGAGCACTAATTACAGGAAAGGTAGGAAACAGGCTTACAATTTTTTTTTTCAGAAAAGTAGCAAAAACAGTAGTAAAAACAATTCACATGCAATGCAAGCTGGCACACTTGAGTATGTAGCAATATTAGTCCACACACAGTTTGAAAAAATGTAATTAAATTAAATTAAAAAGGACTAAAAGCAAGTGCAGAAAGGGTTTATTAGGTAGAATGCGGTAAAGAGATGAGGCTGGGGGAGTGTCCTAGATAAAATCTGCAGTGGGGCGGGCACTGCAAAAGCCACCAAATTTAATCTACAACCAAGAACAGGGAGGGGGGTGGGGAAGACAGTTTCAACAGAGATGTGAGGAATCACAGTGCAAATTATAAAACCAGAAAAATATATACAGATCTCTGTATATTTGCAGAACAGTAAGACAACAGATATCTAAGCAACAATTTAGCTCTATAATACAGAATAATACAGAAAAATATACTCAGCTCTATATATTTGCAGATAGTCTTGTAAGGCTCTCTCTCAGTGCACAGGTTCCAATTTAAATGCAGGCTGCTATTAACAGGTAAAAATTAAGGGAACCTGGAGTTAAGCAACACACAAGCTATAAAAACCGATTATATCAGCTGAAGACAAGACAGAAAATGAGGGGGGTGGGGAAGACAGTTTCAACAGAGATGTAAGGAATCACAGTGCAAATTATAAAACCAGAAAAATATATACTGATCTCTGTATATTTGCAGAACAGTAAGACAACAGATATCTAAGCAACAATTTAGCTCTATAATACAGAATAATACAGAAAAATATACTCAGCTCTATATATTTGCAGATAGTCTTGTAAGGCTCTCAGTGCACAGGTTCCAATTTCCTTCAGCCTCATGAGTGGTCTCTCAATCTGAAAGTGACAAAACTTATTTTTTGTCTTTGGGGTCAACCTTCCTGTGATCTTTTTTTGCATCTCTCCAAACAAATGCAAGAACTACTTTGCCCTAATTCCACCTCTGGGAAAGTTACCAAGAGACACTCTTCTCCACGATTGCCCCCCCCCCGATCTCCTATATGCCTTTCCACCTATACCCCTAATTCCAAATTTTTTACAGAAAGCACACAGGTTGAAGAGTACGATGATCCTCACTGCTCACTTTTGGCCTCGACTGATTTGTTTCTCCTTTCTTTGGCTTCACCTAACTTGACAGTCTTGATTCTGGATCGGATTTCCTATCCCATATCGATGGTCTTGTTCACCCAAACATTTTGAACCTCAAGCTTACTGCATGGTTCCTCCATTTCCATTAATTTTCAGACGTCCAAATATTTCCTGCCCAGTACGCCACATTGTTTTATTGGCCCACAAGCCTTCCACTAGAAAGCTGTAGACCAGTAAGTGGAAGAGATTCACTTTTTGAGGCCTTCAAAAAGAAACCAATCCTTTTTCAGGTTCTACAGAACATGTGCTGGACTTTTTAGCCTCGCTGTTTAACTCTGGAGCTTCTCCTTCCACTATCAAAATACAACTGCCTGATATTTCTAATTTTCATACTGGCTTTGATGAACATTCCTTAGCCTCTAACAGGCTTTGTAAATCATTTCTAAGAGGCACTCTTCTGCTAAAGCCTCTATTCAAGGACCCAACACCTTCTTGGGACTTGAACCTAGTTCTTCAAGCAGTGACACATTCTCCCTTTGAACCCTCTACCGATTGTGACCTAAAGTTTTTATCCTGGAAGACACTCTTTTTGTTGGCCATTTCCTCTGCCAAAAGGATTTCAGAGATTCAGGCTTTATCACCCAAACCACATTGTATTAGTTTCAACAAGGATAGGGTATCCTTCTGAACTAACCCTTCCTTCCTACCCAAGGTTGTATCACAGACAAACATGAACCAGACCATTGATTTACCAGCTTTCTTCACTAACCACTCTAATAAGGAAGAGAGTGCCTTGCACCTTTTAAATGTCCATAGACAACTGCAGGTTTATCTTCTCAGAACCAAAGACATAAGACAATCCAGTCAATTATTTGTTTCTTTCTGTAGTGCAAAGTTGGGGAAAGCAGTCAGCAAAATTACTCTTTCCAAGTGGCTGAAAGACTGCATTTCATTCATTTATGATGAGAATAATTTAACCTTGACCAAACCAGTCAAAGCATATTCTACAAGGTCTATAGATGCTTCAGCTGTCTTTCAATCCAGAGCTTCAATGGATGACATATCTGCAGCTCTACCTGGGCTACTCCCCATACATTTATTACTTAATACAAATTGACTTGGTTTCTAGGGGACTATCATCCTTCAGCTCAACAATGCTCAGGAATATCCTCCCATGAATTTAGGTTGCTGGGGACTCTGTCCCATCTGCCAAGGATGGAATGAAGTTTGACATCAGATAAAGAGGTTATGTAATTACCATAATATTCCATCTGTGTTCTCAAATCTTCATTCATTCTTGACCCCCCCCCCCATCTCCTGATCTAAAAGTTTTTGGTGGAGTGGATCTAAGTAACCCTATAGTGTTGTTGGGTCAACCACAGTAGATAAGGCTTCCTCCTGACCTACCTTTCAAGTATCTGTATATATCTATATTTATATCTATATCTGTCTATCTATATATGTGTGTGTGTGTGTGTGCATGTACATATGTGTTACATGATTCTATATCATTTTGCAAACTTGATCTGAGGTAACTGAGAGAGAGGGATTCTGTGTAGAGGTAAAGCTCAAGAGTTTTTGGCTGGTGCGAGCTGTAGTAACAGCTGAGTCGGTTCCGATATTGGAACCGAGCCCATCTGTCAAGGATGAATAAAGATTTGACAACACAGATGGAATGTTATGGTAAGTACATAACTTCTTTTTCTAGTAACTGTTGTAAGAATTTCAGTGCAGTCAATAATTGTACTGCAGTCAGACAGTGATGTCCAAGTACAGAGGTTTGTGCTTATTTAGAGACTGTAAATTGATGCAAAACCTGTGAAGTGTTCAATTCTGGCAGAAAGACCATTTCAACCATGCCATACAGAAGTGGTACATTTTCGTGCAGTGCAAAAATAGGGTGTTTCACATTTTGACTATTTGTCACACATCACAAGGGTCTGTATTCCACATTAGCCCCTTAAAAAGGTGAGACCTATGCTGCCCATTCAAAACATGCTTAAATACTGATAATTCATTTTTTAATTGGTTGTACTTAAAAGTTACACAGTTTTTGTTTTTGTTGAATAACAACATTAAAGCTTCCATTGTTGCTGTTTACTGTTTTAGTCTTATTCATTTATTTTTGTGATACTGAGCATATTTTATTGAGTGTTGTATTCTTAATGGATACGAGTGAAGGAATTATAGGTGTGGACGGCGATTCAGACCAGGATTGCGTGGCCATGCCACCCAAGAAAGTAAAGGCAGAGAAAACTAAAAAGAGAATGTCATAGTTTCATCAGGAATGGCAAACTGATTCTGCATGGTTTGAAGCAGTCCAGGACAACATGTTCACTGCTCACTGCACAGTTTGTAAAAAGAGCATATTAGTGGCGTACAGTGGAAAAGTGACTTGCTAACTCACATCCGTTCGTAGGCTCACGTAAAAGCACACAGTTCCATGAAATCGGCTGCCATTGACAGCTTTTTCAGCATCATTAATTGGAGATGAATAAAAAGACAACAGCAACATTTCTTACATTGCTGCAGACTGTGATGCTAAGCTTGATACCAGCTTTATCCAGACTTGGCCATTTGCAAGAAGATAACCTGGGGCTGCACTAGAGCAGAGATGTTGGTGACCAGTATCCTCACTCCGAAGTCAGTCAAGTCAATCATTAAGGACTTGACTAACAACACATACTGAGATTTTCTGTGTCGACAGATGCATCAAATTTGAAGAACTGCATGATGTTTCCCATATGTGTTCAGTACTTTACTGCAGAAACTGGCTTTAATAAAAAAAACTTATTGACTTTGTTGAGCTCAATGATGAACATTCTAATTCTGTAGCGAACATGGTATTTCAGGTCCTGGCTGACAACGGTCTTCACATTGAGCACATATCATATTCAGCCAATAATACCAGTGTCAGTTATGGGCACAAGCAGTCAGTCTTTACAGAGTTGCTGAAAGGAAGTGACAAGATCATCAAAACTAACTGCAACACACGCATGATTCACAACATGCTGAAGAAAGTAATTGATGAACTGGACTGTGATGTTAAAACAATGGTGACATCCATTTATAGTCACTTCAGCATATCAGCGAACCACAAAATGGACCTGCAAAAGGTTTTTGAATTTGTGGACTTGGAGTACTATGAAATGTTGAGACATGTACCAACCAGATGGCCATCTCTGGATCCTACTGTCAATAGGTTATTGGAATATCTTATGAATCTTGGCCGGCGATCATTTTGTTTCTCTAGGCAGTAAATGCTATAAGAGAGTTTGTGTAAATCTGGGCATAGAAGAAGACACACATGATTGTGAATTGGTGAGGACTAACGTCAAGAAAGCTTACTTATGCTTTATGCAAAATATCTGCAGCATTTTTAAATTATCTGTTCAGAAAGTGGAGCGGGAAGATTTTACGTTCATTGAGCTGTTTCCAGTAACACAGGACTTGACAAAATTGAATCACAAATAGTAAATAAGTTTTTTGGATCCAAAACACGTTCTTTTTTTTTTTTTTTTTCAAACACTTTTATTGAACTAACTCATGACATAGGCAAATTTACATTCATATAAAACTAATCAAACTATATTAAAATAATAAACATTACACTTCACATATATTGCCATATATCATATAACCTAAGCAATATTACATAAATTATTCAATTCTTGCTTTTTTTTTTTAAACAAGAAACATTTTCATTAAACCATCACTTACTACATAGGTAATCATATATTTATATAAATGAAAATAAACCACACCAACACAATCCTAGTTGCAAGCATTTTGCATCACAAACTATATTGACACACTCCCAATTGCAAACATTATACATCACTTATAATCTACCCAGTCTTTCTCACTCAAACGTTACATAGCTTATTTAAGTCCTACTGCCTTTTAGGCCTTATTCCTCCCTTGTATGTATTGTTCCCACAATTCCCAATTTTTCCTATGTAGTTTGCTCCTACTCTTTTCTAAAGACTTCAATTCCAGTTGTTTTATCTCTGTTATTATATTCACTACTTCCAGTATAGTTAGGTTAGATTTTGTTTCCCATTTTCTAGTAATTACTTTTGTGGCAGCCAACATTATTAGACACATCAAGGCCTTACCATATCTAGGCAATTCCAATTCTGTATCATAGCATATCAGAAAAATCATCTCCCTCGTCAGACCACTCTGCCCACCTAGCATCTCCAACAGTGCATCCTGCAGGGAATCCTGAATGTCCCCCAACTCACCGTACTCCCAGAAAATATGTTCCCGATTACCTCTTTTCCCCTTCACATTTCCAACATTTACAGTCTACCTGAGGAAAAATTCTTTGGAGTATACTTAGGGTATAAAAATATTTGTGTAAATATTTCCAGGCAAAAATCCTAAATCTTGTAGATTTTGTTGCATATTTGGGAGATATACATATATCTTCCCATTGTTTCTTTGTGAATTGCTTATTCAGTCTCTCTTCCCAATCCTTTCTAACTTCCTCTGACTGATTCTTACAGTTATCATGCAATATTGTATATGCTCTACTAATTATTCATTTTTTAATGGCAGCATCTGTTTTAGATTCTATTAAAAACTCTACCAGTGCTGGTCTTTCATTTAGGACCCATCTATTTCTTTCTTTTTGCCTATACTCTGATATCAATCCCTGATAGGGGAAGGGAATCTCTAACCTGTAGTCCAAACACATTTTTGGCATCTTCCCATTCTATCATCTTTTCCTCTCTAATCATTTGCTCCCAATACCTTGGTTCCTTTGCCAGTTTACTCCAATAAGTTCCAGCCCCCTCTTGCCTATTGTCTGTATCCCTAATTGCAGTCATCCCTATCGGCAGAATGTCCTTTTTCCATTCCCATGTTGATTTAGTTCTTAGAATACTTTTTGTTACCTTATGCATATAATATTTTGCATGATTATTGTTTTCATTAAAGGCTTGCATCCAATATCCCAGTCTCTCCTTGTTTCTTGAGCTTCCCCTGTGTTTCATCATCATCCCTTTCCACTTTCAGTTAATAGTTTTCCGCTTGTGCTATGTATAGGACCCTTAACTGTTAGCTCTGAAATAGGGTAATCCCAATCACCCTGTTCTATTGGAAGAATCGCCTTATCCCACTTGACTCTTGCTGTTTTCCCCTCTCAGTTAAAGTCCTTCAGCTCTTTATTAATTGCTAATCACAACTTCTCCTCTGGTTGCTAAAAATATGCCTGACATGTATGTAAGACTAAAGGGTCTAAAAACATTGTAACTGCTTGTATCTTATAATCCATATCCATATAAGGCTGCAGTTGTGCAGCTGTTAATGTTGTCGCCTCACAGCAAGAGGTTCTCCGGTTTGATTCTTGGCTGGAGCACCTTCTGTGCGGAGTCTGCATGTCCTCTCTGCAGTCGAGTGAATTTAAAGACATGCAGTTAGGTGCTAGCGTGTGTGGGTGTGGCTTCTTTGAAGGTTGGGCACCGGGCCGGCAACTCAACACCATAAAAATTCACTGCCAATCCTTAGCAGACCAGAGTTCTGCTGTGGTGACCCCTAACCGGGAAAAGCCGAAAGACAGTTTATATAACAAAGCTCCAGTTTTCTCAGTTTTTGTATTATCATTTGTTTAGTCTCTTCCCACATATCCTTAGCTGCCACACTAAAATCATTTTTAATCTATACTCCTAAATATTTAATTTTATCATGTCTCCATAAATATGGGTATTCATGAACCAGTTCATGTGTGGGTACACAGTTTACCACTATTGCCTTTGTTTTAGTTTCATTAATTTTGTATCCCAAAAAGATCTGAAACTCTCAAAATGTTCCACAACACTATAATGTCTTTTTCTAGTTTTGTCAGGTATAAAATAATAGCAATATCATCTGCAAATAAAGCCAGCTTTTCTTGACTACCATACCAATTATATCCTTGAATTTCTGAGTCCCTTATTTTCTTTGCCAATGATTCTAAATATAATGCAAACAATAAAGGGGAAAGAGGAGATCTCTGCCTGGTTTCTCTGCTCAAGCAGACATTATTAGAGGACCCCACCCACTTTAATTTTTGCCTCCGAACCCTCATACATTCTTCTCATTAACCTTTTTTGTTTTGCTTCCATTGCCCTACTCATAAAGTCCCAGCTTACTCTGTCAAATGCTTTCTCTGCATCAAGACCCACCAACAGCAATAGTATTTTCTTACATTCTGCTTCCCTGTGGATCATCAATGTTCTGTTAATGTTGTCAAATGTTTGCCTCCCCTCCACAAAACCACATTGATCTATATCTGTCAGTTTTGGAATTACTTTTGCCATTCTTTTAGCTATTATAGACATGAACACTTTATAGTCATGATTTAGTATTGAAATGGGCCTGTATGAAGCTGGATCTGATTTATCCTTACCCTCTTTAAGTATTAAAGCTACCACTGCTTTCACTCAGGACAGTAATACTTCTCCTCCTCTTAATATATTGTTAAACAAAACCTTCCAGATCTTTATCAGTTTTGTCCTCCCAGCTTCCAAACTTCCACAGGAATACCACCTATTCCTAGGGACTTTCCCTTAGATTGGTTATACATCACGATTTTTATCCCATCTACTGCCATCCTGTTAGTAATTGAGCCTCATCTACCTCTAACCTTGGCGTATTTAATTCTTCCATAAACATTTCCATTTGTATCTTTTCTTGATTTTCATATTTCTTTGCTTTATAGAGACTCTCACAGAATGCTGAAATATGTCTAATACCTCAAAAGGATCTTTTGTTATCTTCTTTGTTATAGGCTCCCTAAGTTTGGTGACAGTCCTTTCTACATTATGTTGCCTGAATTATTGTGCTAAAAATTTTTGTGCTCTAGTTTTATTATCAAAAAACAGTTGCTTAACAGCAATATTTTTAAGCACGTGCATATTGTCAAGGTAATCTCTTATTTTCTGCCTAACATTCTGCAGTTGATCCTCTTCTTGTCCTGTGAGATTCCCCCTGTTCTGCAATACTTTGACATTGTCAGTCCCTCTAAATAATTCTTGTTACTTCTTAACCATAGCTCCCTTTCTTTTATTTCCACCCTATCTTTAAATGGGTTTACTTTAAAACATTGAAATTTCATAATGTTGAAACATCTCTTCCTCAGCAGTCTCATATTCAGCCATCCTTTTCTTTATTTCATCCTCTGATTTTTGCAGCTTTATCACCTCATCTAATATCTGTTTAAAGCTTCTTCCATCTTTTTCAGCCGTTTTTGTTTGTGTTGACATACTCCATCAGTGTTTTGTTTATTTTAAGCAGGTCTGTATGCAGTTGTCTTATATGTTCCTGTAGGTTACGGGAAGTCATGTCTGATTGCTGAACAGCTGCAGAACTCTCCCCAGTCAGTGTTTCTTCCTCACTTTTTGTAGCTGATTTTTTTGAGGTTTTCTGTATTTCTTTATTCCTGGCATCTAGGCAGTACACTTA
This sequence comes from Protopterus annectens, assembly GCF_019279795.1. NCBI lineage: Eukaryota > Metazoa > Chordata > Ceratodontiformes > Protopteridae > Protopterus > Protopterus annectens. The sequence goes on from NC_056746.1 coordinate 283,369,493, forward strand.
CTAGCCAGTAAGTGAAATATAGCTGTAAACACAAGTCTACTGGCTTTCTCTGCTGAGTTTCTGTTTTCACACTGGAGAGCTAGAAACAAGCTGTTACTCAATGTGTAGCCATCTTGGAAGCCTCCAAAAAACACATTCTTAAAACTTAAGATATGCAGCCATTCCTGGTGTCTATTAAGGAAAATTTTTGCTCTGCTCTCATAAAGGGTTTGACATATCTGAAAAAGTGGTTTAATTTCTCAGAGTCAGAAGACAATATTGCTTTTGCACTAAATCACTTGTCACTCAGCAAACCACCAGAATTTAAACATGTAAAAAACTGCTTGCGCTGCCATGGGCTTATTGCAGGAAGCTGACTTGGACACATTGTATGATGAATTCTCTATGGTTAAAGAAAGCTTAACACGCATTGTTGCTGATGTGAATCCGCCATTACCACATGACAAATTTCCAGAAAACATTTTCTCATTGATGAATGCCAAGTGGAATTCAAAATGAAACACAACCACCATTGCTTTGGTAAAAGCCTAACTGTAGGTTTCCTGAATTGCAGCATGACCTGCAGTGAGTTTTTCAAATTTGTTTTGCATGATTACAAGCTGCTATCAGCAAGTAGCAGTGATAAATATTATTGGGGAAAATGCCCGATGACTTTGAGTGAAACCATACCAAAGAATTAGACTAAGTCTTACCTATTGCTATTAGGCCTTGTATTATTTTATCACCTGTAGTTTTGTTTGTGGTTTTCTGCATATATAGTTCATGTTAGCTATTTTCATACATACTGCCATTACTATTTTTTCACTTTTCATTGTAGCAAACCAGTCCTGCTAGTCACTTGGTGAAATATACAGAATTGTTTTTGACGTTTGCTGCTTGTACTGCTGTTTGACTTATAGATAGTACTATAATACTAGACTGGTTGAAATTAAAGTATTAAGTAGTTAATTATCTGTCTCAAGTTGCTGTTAGGTTACTCTTTCCTGGATTCATTCATTGGCCGTGGTGGATTTTACTGTAGGCTTATTGTTTGTTGTTTCTAGAATATCTGATATCGAATCGAAAAAAACAAAAAGCTTAAATAGTTTGATAGAAATATATCTTTTATAGCAGTTATATGACAGTTTTGTACACTAGAAAACTGTCACAAAACTGCTCTGAAATATGCATTTTAGGTTCATAGGTTCATACTAGGCTATCTGCCCAAGGGCATTTATAAGCCTAGCCAGAGTTTTGTGGCTTTCGCCACCCCTTTAGTTTGGAGGATACTATGCCCATTATTTTGCTGTGCCTCTGTCGAGCAGAGACACTGAGATAATCCCTGGGGTATATCTGCGATCTCCCATCCATTGGTCAAGATTTCTCTTGAACAAAGCCAGCGAGGTGCTCTGCCTCACATGTACCGGGATTTTGTTCCACAGCATAGGGAGTCTCTGGGTGATGAATCTGTCCCTCCAGCACGTCCTATTAATAACCGTGTCAAGGTTTAAGTCTCCCGCCCTTGTAGTTCTGAGGGATCTAGATTTTTGAGGTGAAGCATGTTCATCAATTCTGGGTTGGACATGGCCTTGTATGTCAGGCACAGGTCACCTCTGAGCAGACGGTAAGCGACTGAGTAGAGCTGAAGTTCCTTCAGTCGGGCAGCATAGGACATATTTTTGAGACCCTTTATCCTTTTGGTGAGGAACTTTTGGGGCCTTTCCAGTTGCTGCAGGTGTCGTGTCAGATACATTCCGAATGGGGCATTGTACTCAATCATTGGCCTGATGAGTGATGAGTACAGGGGAATGATGACTTCCTTTGATCTAGATGCAAATCCCTTCATGATCAGGTGGGCAATGTAGAAGGTCTTCCTAACTACTTTGACAACGTGAGTATCAAATGAAAGGTTACTGTCAACCTGAGTACCCAGATCCCTGATAACCTCTTCTATGCTTAGTGGGTTGCTGCCTATATGGTAGCTAGGGGTAACCTTGTTTTTCCCGAAGGGTATAACTATGCATTTTTTGGCGTTTAACTTTAGGCCATGGTTCTGGCACCAGTTTTCCGTTTCTATAAGACCCTTCTGAAGGATATCTGTGTCAGATGTGTTCTCAACTATGGCGCCCAGTTTGCAGTCATCTGCAAATTTTGTCAGCCATAATCCTCCTGTGTTTGCTTGTACTTCTGAAAAGTAGATGCTGAACAGGAGAGGGCCCAGGACTGAGCCCTGTGGGACACCACTTGTGACAGGCTTTGAGTCTGACATGGCGCCAGCAACTCTGACCCTGTGGGTTCTGTCACTTAGCCAATTTGCAACCCATCTTGTGACGTATGGGTTTACATTTAAGCTGATGAGTTTTTCAATGATACCCGAGTGGGGTATTGTGTCGAAAGCCTTTGCCAGGTCGAGGTAGGCTGTGTGGACTGCCTTTCCCTCATCAATGGCCTTGGTGACTGTTTCGAAAAAGTCCACCAGGTTTAAAAGGCATGATCTGCCCTTGACAAAGCCAAACTGGGTCGGATCCAAAGTCTGCAAGTCTCCTATGTCTTTATTTATGAGTTCCATTATGATCCTCTCCATAGCTTTGCAGATCAAGCTTGTCAAGCTGATGGGACGGCAATTTCCCGGGTCGGTGGAGGCACCTCCTTTGTGAAGTGGGACCACAGTTGCCGTACGCCACTCCTTAGGCACGTATCCTGAGGTGAGGCTAAGATTAAACAGCTGCCCTAACTGTGGGTTTAATTCCTCATTGAGTTTGTGGAGCACACATCCGGGGACACCATCTGGTCCCATGGATGCTGTGTTTTTTGCCTTGGAGAGAGCAGTTCTCACCTGAGCGTTTGAGATGTTTGGGGGGCTATATTTCTCTGGTATAGATATCTCACCTTTTGGGGGGGAGGGGGGAGTTTGCACTGAACCTGTCAGCCAGTATGTTGGCAATGTCTGTAGGTTCAGTAATTTTTACATCATTTTGAACTAATTCTGAGCATATCTGGGAGTTTCCTCCCAGGTTTCTAACATAGCTAAAGAAGGCCTTATGATTGTCCTTTGAGTCTTTGGCAACTTTTCTCTCAAAATTTCCTTTGGATGATTTTATGAGAGATCTTAATTTTTTACTTATAATGATCAAGGGTGTTTTCCCTTTTAAGGATTTTGCTCTATCTTGTAGTAGCTTCCTCCTTTTGTTGTAGAGCTTGTTTATGGTTGGGGTCCACCAAACTGGATGCTTGCCTTTGGTACAAAGGGTCTTTGTTTTGTTTGGGATTGCCTGATCCATGCAGTCCTGTAGGTGCTGGTAGAAGGCATTTGTAAGTGATTCAGCGGTTTGAGTAATGGTTTCCGCAGTCTCGGGGGCCATAAAAGAGACCACACTTGCCTTTAGAAGTGTGAAGTCGGCTTTTGAGAAGTTCTTCACTGTGGTCTTTTTTATCTCAGGTGGGGGCAGGATGTGGACTTCCAGTGAGATTAGTTTATGGTCTGATCTCACCAGTGAAGGATATACTTCCGGTGTTGAACATTGTGACCCCATGTTCGTGATGATGAGATCTAGTATGTTATCTCCTCTTGTGGGAATGGTGACTAGTTGTTCCATGGCATTTGAGTTTATGAACTCTAGTTACCTTTGGGCTAGATTGTTGGGGCTAGAGTAGTGATCCCAGTCTATATTCGGGTAGTTGAAATCACCTAGTATGATGGTGTTTGGAGATACATTTATCCCCTCCAGTGTTTTCAGGAAAGCTATGTGAGATTCCTGAGATTGAGAGGGTGGCCTGTAACATGCTACAAATTGCAGAGCAGTCTTGCCTATGGTTAGTTGCACCTGGATGGTCTCCGATGCATCGTGCTTTGCCACCAACCTTGAGGTGTGGGTGTTCTTGATGAATATAGACACCCCCCTCCTTTCTTGGTGTTGTCGGGATTTTGGGGCCGGAACGCATGATAAGAGGTAAAGCCTGATAGTGCCGGGGTGCTCTCAGGAGCCTTGAACCAGGTTTCAGTCACAGCACAGACATCGATGTTCTCCATACTGAGAAGGGCCTCGAGTGCATGCATCTTGAGGTTGAGACTTCTGGCATTGAGCAGCATTACCCTTAGTTTTTTTCCTTTTTTGTGTTCTAGGGTGGTAGGTTTAGAATTTGAGCCTTGCCTAAAAAAGGCACTATGGGGTGGCAAGAGCCTTTGCCAATATCCAGAAGCCCAGGGGTGACAGTTGCAAGCCGTCCCTTGCGAAGCAGCGTGGCTTGTCCAGCATGTCATCCCAGGCAGACAGACATTGGATCCCCTTTGAATGACACCAGAGTTTAAGCCAATTATTAAAGCTGATCATCTTGTCTCTGTATTGTGGCATCATTCTTGGTGAAGGTAGGATACTGCTCAAGGTCAGGGTCATACCTGCCTGGGCTACATAATCAGAGAGCTCCTCTATGTCTCTTTTCATGTAGTCCAAGGAGGTACGTCTCAGGTCGTTCACACCAGCGTGGACAATGACAGAGTCGTACTTGTACCTGCTGTTGAGAGACCCGAGTGCTTGCGTTATGTGGCGGATTCTAGCGCCCGACAGGCAGCTTACTGTGACCTTTTCCTTGTTCAATCTGGTGAGCAGGACGTCAGTGTGTCTGACTATGGAGTCACCAATGACGAGTGTGTCTGGCATTGTGTTTGGCCTTAAGGGCTGTGACTGTTTGGCACACTGACTATGTGGTCTATGTGTTGCATGTGTTGTGTTCTGAGGTGGCAGTTGTTTGGGTGTCTGCTTTGGTGGCTTCTGCTGTTTTGGTAGATTTTTGATCAGAGCCTCCGAACATGTCTTTGTGTATTTATGTGTATGATTTGAAGTTGTGATAGTACTATGTGAGACTGGGTTTGTGGTGTGTGTGGTTACCTTCTCCTCCTGTCTGGTCTTACCAGTCCTATGTTGAGAGAGCTCAGCCTCCAGTTTGGCTATATAGTTGCATCTCTCGCATGTATTTGTGTTTTGTGGGAGAAGGAGAGGGTTGTCCGTGTACATGAGACAATTGTAACATTGCCTCAATATTCCCAGATTCACCAGCTGAGTCGGAGAGGACACTAGCAACTGATCCCTCGACATGCTAGAAGGAATAGACAAGGACTTTAAAAGACTCCGGGGGATGTGGGTGATCAAATGGGGTTTTTGGCTGGTGGGGTACTATGTATAATAAAAGTGCTATATCAAGTAAAAAAGTACTTTAGGAGCAAGTGCTAGGCTTTACAGATAGAGGATATTCTACTTAGGAATCAAGTAGAGCTGAGCTTTTTAGATATAGAATACGCTGGTTAGATCAGCATTTTATAACTCAAAATTACAAAATGTTCCTGGGGTGATCCCCCTGGAACCCCCCCCCCCCAATTTTTTTCCTCACGTCTTCAGCACTCGAATATCTATTTTCCTGGATTTTCTCTTTAAAGTGTTGGCAACCCTATCCTTTTTTTGATCCTCCCAATAAATTAAAATATTTGGGTATCTGGGTAATGATTCAGTAAGAGAGTTAATATGACTGATAAAGTAGTGATGGCAAAAATGTATGACTACCTAATGGGGTGGAAGGGGATTCCCCTCGATCTTTACCAGAAGATTCAGCCCCTAAATTGGTTCATTCTTCCACTGTCACTCTACAACTAACAGTCATTTCTCTTTCCACCCAGGCCATACTGTTTTTCAGTGTGAGAATTTATTTGGGAAAAGCAACACCCACAAGTTTCATGGGGTAGACTAGAATTACTTCCTTCACCAGGAGGAATCTTTGTTCCCCAGCTGGAACTATATTAGAGCAAGCTGCCCTAACCATTGTGACTAGTCCTGTGACTAGCCTCACACGGTAAACCTTTTGAGGATCCATTTAACAGGATACCTGGACTGGTTCAATCTGTATGTAAGCAGAGACCAGGCTTACCAGAAAATTTTTATGAAGTGAGACAATAAGTCTTGAGAATATTAAGATATCTTTATTTGGTATTAGAGAGATCTTGTTACCCATTAGGTATGCCTTGAATGTGAAGGAGAGACAAGTCAGTGGTTGTGATTGGCTTGGGTCATTAACCCCCTGAGGTTTTGGTATTAAGTTACACACAGTAGTCAGATTTTTAAGCTGGCAGGAGGCGAGAGTCAACTACAGCCTTCCTCAGGGCCTTTATTTGATCTACTCAGGCTTAATCTCTAAGCTCAAAACACTAAATTGGTTTAAATGTTTGGGGCTGGCTATGATTGATTTATATACATTGGTGAAAGATATCAGGAATGAATTAGATCACAGGAAAAGTTGGACTTCCAAACATAACAGAGCATTGAATACATCAAAGCAATGTTTGGGACTGAAATACAAAGAAAAATGGAAGAGATTGTTACCATTACAAATTTTGGAGAGAGATTGGCTAGGTTACCTCTCTCAGGTGTGGAAAGTGACCCAGCTTAAAAAATTCAAAATATTTGGCTGGAAGTGGCTCCACAAATATTTTTATACCCTTGCAAGATTGGGAAGAATATTTCCTAATTCTAATCCTAGTTGCTGAGATGTCTTCTTGAAGTCAAAGGAGACTGCATACATATATTCTACTGTTGTCCAAAACTGGAGAGCTTTAAAGCTGAACTTCAATCTCTTTTGAAGGAACTGTAAAGACAGATGTACAGTTTACCCACTCCCTGATTCTTTTAGGCTGGTTAAGAGCAAGATTTTCTTCAAAGGTCCACACACCAATCTGTCATCTTTGACTATGTTTTTAGTTAAGAAATGTATCACAAGTTTATGGATTAAACCAGAAGGGCCATCTATTAACCAGTTAATATCTGTATCTGACGAAGTAATGCAACTAGAAAACTCTCAAGCCTTACACAGCTCAAAAGTGGCTACTAAAAGAAAATGGAAACCCCAGGCTGTCTATAGATCCAAAATAGTTTTAAGTATTTAGGGTAGTGAAGCAACAGGACATTGGTTTTGTGAATTCTCTCCATAGTTTTCTTTTCTGCCAGATTAATTGTAATTAGTTGCAGTTAATTTTATAAAATCTTTGGCTAAGTAAACAGTATTTCTAGTTCACTTTGTTAAATTACAAATGGCAAGACTTGTATCAATTGTTATTTAAAGATGTTTAGTCATTTGTCAAAGTAATGCAATGTAACCAAAATACTTTTATTTTGTTACTCTCTGGTGGAATTAATAACATTTCTACTACAGAAAAGATGCATGTAAAACCCCAATTTGCTACTGAACCAGTTCCTAAAAAGGCTTTGAGGAAATACAAGCTGCACTCTGATCTTGCTACTGTCTTTATTGTTAGCTGAACCAGCTGTGGTTTCTCTAGCTGCCAACTCTAACAAGACTGCCTTAGTTTCTTATATCCATATACCATTGGATAAAAATAGCATATGGTTAGAATATCAGGGAAAATAGTTGGCTCAGTGTAGTACTTTAGTCTGCAGAATTTTAAATTATCAAGACTTCATCCGGAAATTTATTTTGCAATGTGTTTACAGTTTATATGACTTTGCTGTATCTTAACCTGCAGAACAGAAGTGTTACATGAATGAGATTGTTTCTAATGTGACTAAAGTTTTGAAACATGCTTTGAGGAGTGCCTTGGAAGGTGTAGAAACTACTTCTAGAAATACAGCTGCTTCTGTTATATTGAAAAGGTATGCATATTTACATAACCAGAATTGTTCTGTGAATTTAGAAAATGAGATTTTTGAATGCTCCTTTAAGTTCTAAATTTGTTTCTGGTCCTGCTGCTGCTCAGATTCTCGAACAATGGGATGACATATGTAAACTGATGCATGGGGTATATAGAATGTTTCATATTTCCATGCTTTCCCCAACAAGGCATCCAACTTCAAAGGGCACAGCAAACAAAAATCCCTATCAGAAGAGTCAGTGTACCAAGAGGAAATGGCAAGAGGTTAATGCTTCCAAATTAAGTAATAGGGGATCTGATGTTGTCTCTTCCATCTGTTCCTCAGTGGACTGGTCTTTAGATCAGACATCAGTCGCTCTAAATTTTGGATCCATAGCTCAGCTACCTCACTTTACCCATAACACCCCTCCTGCCCCTGACATTACCTCAAATCTCATTTGCTGCTGTTCTCCTTTTGAAGTGTATATACATCACTTAGGCTTGGGATATTAATAGTGAGGTTCTTTCTCAGTATTTTCTTGATATTCTTACTAGTTTTTTCTTCTTTGTTGTCTTTATTCAACCTTTTTTTCTCCACTAGCAGAGTCAATGTTTCTCTGGAGTTAATTTCTTCTAGGTTTTAGTCCCTATTTTTGCAGGAGAGGTCTTTTCACTGATCCTCTAGGCATCCATCTATGGCCACTTCCTTGTGTTCAGTCCAGTCAACCAGGAGCCTATCCAAAGCAGATCTGGACCAGATGATGAAGTTTTACAGGACCCAGATTCAGTTGGGGACTCTCTTGGACACTGCTGGACCTGTGAGCATAGGTCCTTCCCCAATCCATTTTTTAGGCTTGGGGACTACAGATCAGAATGTTACCCAGAGTTTGACCACATCAGATCTGAAGATTTGGTTGTCTTCCACTCTGGAGCTGTCTCTGATCTGGTGAGCTCTGACTGGCTCAGATATGGAATGCTTCTGGGATTGAAGTGTCGATGTTGGGTCTGGGGGATGGGGCTGATGCTGAAGTTTTTGGAGCCATCCCCTTCTCTCAGAGCCTCAGTGGTAGACAGCTCTGCTCTGGTGTCAGCTTCAGAACTTAGTCAAGCAAAGTTATAAAGTTTGCCTGGAGCAGTTGCCTCAGCTCCATCTGGAGTAATTTGGGGTTCTCTTTCAGCTTCAGTATTTGAGGCTGTCAAGAGAGCACTCTCCCTGTCAGATGAGAGCGCTAATCTCCCTCATTCAGCTTTCTCCATCTCCCACAGAATACTCTTGTGTCTTGATCCTACCCATCTCTTCCCACAGAGACAGCTGGGCTATTGAGCCTTGAAACAGTTGTAGCGGGAGCTCACAGTCTTCCTCACTGGAACATCTCACCATAGAGGCTACTCTGAAGGTACATGTAAAAGGAGGAACACTGATTCCCTTCAAGAGTTGTTAACTGAAGATACTGATTTCAATGAAGGGGAGGATTCCCAGATCCCCCTTGAGGACATCTCATTCAGGGAGATCTCCTAACATCTCAGAAAGAAAGGTGGGTGGTCCACTGAAGCCTCCTTCCAAGAAGGGTCAGTGTTTCTTAAGGCCTACAGTTCTGGCCCAGCTACTAATTGGGTGGTTCCTCCTGCCAGTGAGATAGTTGAGCTCATCTCTAACTGGACATGGAATGCTCTGGATGTGGCTAAACCAATTCCCTGCAGATTGGATAAGTGCATAGTCCCTCCCAAGGACCATCAGCATTGGAACAAGGGTCCAACTATTGATTCCATGACAGTGATGGCCATCACCACAAAAGAGCTAGCTGAAGAAATCTCTTCTGTTTACCTCCCTAACAGACAGTCTAGGGCACTGGACAGGTTTGGGAAGCAGGTGTATTCTTCAGCCACCTTTGCAGTGGGGACACTGAATTATTTGGCACACATCATAATATTCCCAAGGGATTTGACAAAGGAAGTCTCCAAATCTCTCTCCATGTCCATTTCTGCAGGAGGCAAGAAAAACTTGGATTTGCAGCTGGCCATCCTTCAATCCCTTTCTAACGAGTCAGTTAGCCTAATATCTAATGCAACAGATGTCACTTTGAGAAGTACAGGTACCGGCATTACCATAAGGAGACATGTCTGTATGTGCTTGTGTGACTTTGTGGAGCACTTCAAGACATCCTTTGTCAATAATGACTGAACATTCCATTCTTTGGGCCTAATGTCAAGGAGACACTCTCTAGAAGTGAAAAAGATGGGAAACCCTTTCAGCCATAGGAATATAATTCTGTTCTCACCAGAGGTCTTCCTCTGGAAACTGGAAAGGAGGTAAGAAATTGTGGTTACAGAAATCTCAAGGGCCATTGCCTGTGGTTTTTGGGGATAGACCTCCAGGATATACTGAGGATAACAAACCCACCCTTCGGTTTGCACAGGAGTAGGCATGGCCTGTGTGATTGACAAGGCAGAGGCTGGAGTTTCAATATGCAAATGTGCCATGATTAACACCAAATGCAGATTTGCCCATGACATCATGCATACATTACATTCCACAGCAGCTTACATTGTACTGTAGTATTCAGAGCTGCAAAACACGCTTCATTCAAGAAAATGAAATCATTGATGCCTTTCAGTTGAGAACCAGCTTTTTTCACATCACTAAAGGACCAAAAACTCTGTCATCTCAATGCCAACAGTACCAAAAATAAATGTAGCACCCTAAGCAGGCTGGATAACTAACACAGCTCCATACTTTCTAGGAATACCTCAAGCAATAAAAGCTCACCCGATTGGCTAATAGCATCCATAATAGGTGCCAAACCAGCTGCACATATCACACCTCCAGCATCCGAAAAACTTGCCTCAAGAAACAATACTTAAAATCCTAAAAACACATGCAAATGGAAGCATAATAGTAGGTAATTTAACTTAAACTTTCTTGGTTCTACAAGAAGGCAAATGAACAGCTTGCTGAGGCTTCAAAAACATACAGCTAATCCTTTCTAACTTTCAAACTAAAGTAAGATTCCAGGAGTACAACTGCACAGTCATAAAAAAATGAGAAAAAAAGACACCAGATTAGGGTTAAAAAAATTACTGGACAAATAGTGATCTGGTTGTCTCAATGAAACAATGGGAAATGTGACTATAGAGTAGTAACTTCAGTGAGATGTTAACTCAACCACTTACAAATTTAACAGTTGTTAGTCATTAACGCAGGCACACCATAGTTTTATGACAACAGAGTTACAATAACGAGTCTTTCAAAACAAAATATCTCACTTACATGAAAAGCTACTTAAATTATCAGAAAGAAGTTCCTAGATACTCTGGATCAAAATCTGGTAGTTCTGTTGTAGTATTAAAATATTGGAGGTTATCAAACAGCAAAATAGATGGACATTCCATAACAAAACAACCAACTTGTTTGAGTAGAGAGCAAAAAAAAAAAACATGACTTCTACTCTTGCAAGAAATTCAGGTGCCAGACAGACAAACTTTTGATATATGGATACCATTTAAATATACTGGCTATATCTGACACTAATTACAGTGAAACATGCTCAGTTTTGTAGGACATTTTGCCAAAAAGTTAGGGGAAAAGAGTAGAGTTATGATGTCAGTGATCATGATACTACCATCTGCTAGTCTTCAGTGCACTACCAAGCAAATTGTGCTAAAATGGCACTCAGACACTGTACAGGCTTGCCTCCATTTGGTAAAGTACACAATCACACTTTCTTTCAGAAAAGCCTCTAAGGAATACAAAGAAAAAGAGACAAACATACACTCTAGTAGCTCTTCTAGCACTAACTCAGTGTCTACTAAACTGCAAAATAATGTTTCCATTTTGTGTCACAGCTCACTGGAGATCTACATCAAAGTGACTGTAATGTAAACACTGGATGTAGACAGCAATAGGGAAGGCCATATACTGTCCAATCAAAACTCATCCCTATGCCCAGAATTAACAGTGGTGCTACCAGCCAGTGATTTGTGTGTAAACCTAATCTAAAGTAGACAATGCAGAGATCAGTAATATTGAATGTGTACTTCAGATATTTAAAATGTAGCCAGTTCTACACATCTATTTAAAAAGCTCAACTCACTACGGTAGTGGCACAACACTTGGAAACCATGCATAGTTTAATCATCTAAAGTGAAATTACATCTGCAATGTAGCAAGCATCATTATTTTGGATAGTTCGCAACTGTGATATTTTCCTGCTTTGGCACGCTATGAATATTCATGCAGCCAAGCAACCAGAATCATTATTAGGTGGGAGGTTGAGAGACAAGGCCGTGGTGCTGTGTCAGGTGGGGTTTGGGTGAAGCTTGCTACTGCATATCTGGTGGGTTTGTGATCCTCAAAATAACCGACCCCCCACCCCCGCAGCAGGGGGGGAATCTAATAGTGGAAGTCAGCCCATGGTAGAAGTGGGCTGCAAAACCAATGTTTCTGGGAAGCTTTCAATGAGAGGCCTTATCAGTGTTCTTGAACAGTTGCCCAAGTACCACACTCTGGAGTCAGTTGGTGGCACTTATCTCTGCACTCGAAGGTCTGGACATCCATCACCCAAGAGAAGAGCATGCAGAAAATCATAAACAGAGGCTACTCAATTCCTTTTCTGTTTCATCCCCAACCATCAAAAAAGTTAGCAAACTTTCCACCCTCCCAAAGAGAAGCAGCACTTCTAGAAATAAAAAAAAGTTGATGGACAAGCAATTCAACCAGTAGGCCCCTCCAAAACAATATGGCTCTGAAACTTACTCAGTATTCTTTTTGGTACCAAAAAAGAATGGGGACCTCTGTCCATTTTTGGACTTCAGCCATCTCAATCAGTATATCACACAAAGTTCTGAATGGTCACAGTACAGTTCATTCTTCAATGTTGAGAAAAGACAATTGGATATGCTTGATAGACCTTCAGGATGTGTATTACCATATTATGAAGGACATGTGATCAAGAAGGTTTCTCTGCTTCTGTCTAGGAGACAGTCACTTCCAATTCAGTACCCTGCCCTTTGGTCTTACCACAGCCATCTGGGTGTTCATCAAGTGTATGTCAGTGGTTGGGACTCATCTTCAATGGCAGGGGATTCTGGGTGTTCCCATATCTGGATGACTGATTAATTTCTGCCCCTATCAGGAATCTTCTCATCTGTCCCAGGGACTCCTTGCTCCACCTTTGCTCCTGGCTAGGCATCACAGTGAACTTGCACAAATCCAAGTTTCTCCCAGTCCAAACAATCAAATTTATAAATGGACACCTGGACACAACATGCCAGATAGTAAGACTTCCAGAAAACAGGATGACTACCCTTCACAATCAAACATTAGAGGTCCTTTCCTCCTAGAAGTCACCAGTGAGGCTGATTCTTCCTTCATTTTCTAGGGATAAAGGCTGCATCCATTACCCTGATTCCTCTTGCCAGGTATTACATGAGAGTGCTCCAGTGGATGCTTGCAGTGCAGTAGTCCATTAGGCATCAACCAGTGGGTTTCTAGGTATGCCTGACAAATATTTGAACAGCACACATTTGATAGTGGTTTGAGTCTCCTATGATATCACATTTGAACAACCCTCTTCCAAGACCACAGTGGCCATAGACCCCCTCCAGCTGGGGTGTGGAGGGCACTACATGGGAATGGCAGTCCAAGGCAGAGGGTCCCCTGAGGCTAGTCTTTATATCAATATTCTGGAGATGAGGGCAGTTCTCCTAGCATTGCAGGCCTTTCAGGACTCCCTTTCTCTAGGAGTGTTATCTCTTCAGACAAACAACATGTTTGCAGTCAGGTACATCAACAAATGGGGGGGGGGGGTGACACACTCTCCTACCTATTATGTCAAGAAGTGATGAGGGTTTGGCAATGGATGATATCTTCCAACCACTTTCTGACAGCAATGCATGTCGTGGGAAAATCGAGTTTTATATTGAACAGGCTGGGTAGGTCTATCCTTTTGCCACGAGTGGTCTCTCAATCTGAGGGTGGGAGAGCAGATATTCTATCACTGGGGTTGACAGTGATGTGATCTCTTTGCTTCCCCTCACAACACCAAGTGCAGCAGGTACTTTGCCATGATCCCCAAGGAGGGGAGAGTCATCAAGGGATGCTCTGACCCACATTTGTCCCCCACCCCCACCTTGGCTCTTGTATGCCTTTCCAACTACCCCTCTTATCCTAAAATTTCTACAGAAAGTGTCAGTGAGTAAGGCCATGGTTATCCTCATTGCTCCTTTCTGGCAGCAACAAGTGTGATTTCTCTTCCCCTGGTCTTATTTGGTACACCCTCCTAGGGTGCTGGATCCTAGTCCAGATTTTGTTTCTCTCTCTCTCTCACTCACACCAATTCAGAGAGCCTTACACAGACATCCAGTCCTTTAAGTTAACTACTTGATTTCTGCACTTCCAATGATGGCTACTCAATCCAGGCTTTCTTCCCAAGTAATCCACATACTTACATCATCCCAAAGACCATCTGTCAGAAGGAATTACAAAAGCAAGTGGAAAAGATTTTCGATTTGGGCATCTCAGAGGAATCTGGATACTTTTTTGTCTCCTCTTTCAGTAGTGTTAGACTTTTTGGCTTCCTTTTGTTCATGATGGGGGCAGCTATTCTACTATCAAAATCCATTTATCTGCTATTTCAAGTTTTCACATCAGAGAAAATCAATTCCCTATCACTTCTCTTACATTATCTAAGGCCTTCTTAAGGGGCACTTTCCCTCTCAGACCCCCTTCCCAAAGGATACTAATCCTCCTTGGGACATTACTGTTATGTTACAAGCTCTAACCAGACTTCCCTTTGAACTTGCAGTGAAGGTGGACATAACATTTCTGGCTTGGAAAATATTATTTTTGGAGGCAGACACTTCAGCTAGGAAAGTATCAAAACTACATGTTCTTTCTTGCAAACATTTTTACCTTATTTTTCATAAGGACAGAGTATCTTTGGAAGCAAACCCATCCTTTGTTCCTAATGTAGCTAGAGAGACTTTGCTTAACTAATCTATCAATCTGCCAGTCCTCTTCCCTAATTGTACCAACAAAGGAGAATACATAATGCACTTATTAGATGTGAATCATCAGCTCCATTTCTATCTTCACTGCACTAAGGAGAGTAGAAAGTCTGATCAGCTGTTTCTTTCTTTACAGCCAAGATGGGACAGGGAGTCTCTGAAGTGACCCTATTTAGATTGCTGTCTGATTGGATCTCTTATGTAGAGACAGACAGAAAGGTCTGACTTTACACAAAACCATCACGGCTCATTCAACTAGATATGCAGCTACTTCTGCTGCCTTCTTCTCAAGAGCCTCCATAAATGATATTTGTGCTGCAGCCACTTCATCCAATGTTCATGCCTTCATTTTTTATTATAAATTGGATTTGCTGTCTAGAGATAGGGCTGTTTTTGGTTCAGCCATCCCCTAGAATATCCTTCCATGAGATCTCCCAAGAGATTCATTAGCTGGGGACTGTGTCCCATCTATTTAGGAATGGATGGAAAAAACATCAGATATGAAAGTTATGTACTTGCCATAACGATGCATCTGTGTTGTCTGCTATTGTCCTTCCTCACCTTCCTTCCCCCTTCCATTATTTTTAGAGTTATTACTTGCTGTTTTTCTGGTATGACCAGACTGCCTGTCTCCTGGGTCTATTCTTATGCTCTTTTGAGCTCCAGAGCAGAATATTTAAGCACTGTTTTTCAGAGTCTGATCTTTGAGGATAAAATACTTTGTCCGTTATAGGTTCTTCATCAAACTTGATAATGAGGTCATGTCAGGAGAAGGAGGGGATTAAGGGTTAACAGAAGGAGTCTGAGCTTTGAATCCAAAGTTTAGAGCGGCTGAAGTTGGATCCGAACACCCATCCATTGAGGAAAGGTGGAAGCAGACAACACAGATCTATTATTATGGTAAGTACATAACTTTTGTTTCCTTTCCTAAATAAAGATCACTTACCTGCTAAAGAACAGCTATGTCAAATTTCAGGGCATTCTGTCCCTTCCTCCTGAACATCCACTCCTTTTTCTTCCCCCAGGCTTTTGCTTAACACAGCAGCCTGGCCACAAATAGTCTCAGACAAGTGAGTGCTTAGAGTAATTCAGTGAGGATACTCTTTTAATAGTGGACAGAAAATCTTCCTTCTTTCACTGAAATCCTCCAACACCCACCAGACCAGACACATCTGTTCTCTCCAGTAGACCCTCACAAGTTGCAAGCAGGGGGTTATAGATCTAGTTAGTTCATGTACCACAAAAAGGAAAGGTATTTTACACCACAATCTTTTGCTACCCAAAAGGAGCTATCATGGAGACCAATGTTAGATTTGTTGTACCTAAAAACCATTCTGAAAGTACCCACATTCTAAATGTTCATCTGGCAGATGGTCCTATCCCTTCTTCAGGGCTACTCTTTAATGATGACTTTACATGTGAAGGATGCTTATCATCACTTTCCAACTGTTCCCAATTTCAAGTTGAACCTACAAATGTTCTGCCTAACACCCTGGCAAAAATACATCTTCCTGTGTTGTATGATGGACACAGTAAAAATTATAGTTTTTCTGACTGTTCAGAACATTTTCAGGAGCTTTCTCTGCAAGAGAATTTCTCAGAATACTAGGCCTTTTGGCATCAATGATCTTCATCACACTACTGGCCAGACTCCACATGAGAAAGATTTAATGGTACTTAAAAAAAATTGTTGGACCCAACATCTGCTTTCCTTGGAATTCTAGGTACTAGTGCTGGATTTTGTGAAACAAGAGTTGTAGTGGTAGAGGGATCAGATGTCTCTCAATCCAGACCTGCCCTTCTCCCTCCAGACCCCAGTTCAGTCAGTCTAGATGGACTCATCAGATTTTTCATGGGGAACAGTATCCAGAGGAGTTCTGAAGCAAGGTGAATGGGGTCCTTTGGATGCTACAGAGCATGCAAAAATCAAAGAAATGTTAGCAATGATTCAGACCTTAATAGTTCTTCACCACTTATAGTTTCCTAGTCCCTTTTTATTGGTCTCAGGCAACACCATAGTCATGTGGTACCTGAATAAATGGGGGGGGGGGGTACAAGATCATACTCTCTTTGTTGGTTGTCATTGATGACCTATGCGGCAGCCTAATATGCATTCTCTGATGCTTCAGGCCTTGTACATCCCATCAGAGCAAAACCTAGTAGCAGACAGCCTAAGCAGATCCTGAACCAACCCTCACGAGAGAAAACTTAGGAAAGAGGTCTGCCAGGATTGATTTGGGTGGGCACTTCAAATAGCTCTGTTCACCTCCTTTCAAAACAGTCAGAAAAATTATGTTTGAGATATCCTTGCAGCCATGTATGGAGGATAGAAGAATTCTCATTCCTTTGGATGGGAATGTTCCTTTATGCATTTCCACCCTTTACACTATTTCCCAAGGTACTATTAAAGACTCAGAAAGAATGACCAAAATCATTGTGGTGACCCCCTTTTGGTTCAAGCAATGTTGGTTCTCTCTTTTAATGGAATTGGCCAAGGGCAACTACCACAAGCTTACTCACACTCTGTATCTGCTCACCCAATGTCTGGGGGTAACTGGTGCACCCCAAATTTGATGAATTACTACTGACAGTCTAGATGATTTTATCTTGATACCTTTTAGGAATTTGTTCCATTGGAATGTATAGAAGCTATTGAAGCAGTCAAGAAAACCTGCAACTAGAAAATCTTATGTTTACAAGTGGACGTGTTTTTTTTAGGTGGTGTCTGTCAGTTATCAGTGGAATTGGTATGGTGTTTACCCCTTTGGTTTTAAAATATTTGCATGAGCTACTCAACAATGGTTATCATATGCATCTATCAAGGTGCATCTTGCTGCTATCTTAGCTTGTCTACCCATGGATCTCCCTCTTTTATCTCTTTTTGTGGTCAGTTTATGAAAGGACTGTTGCATTTAACATTCCCTTGAAAGCAGATTCCACCTCCTTGAGATCTCAACTTTGCCCCTGAAAAATTGACCTTATCTCCTTTTGAACCTGATTTTCAGTCTGAGTTAAGACTGATCAAGTGAAGAAAAAATATTTTGCTTATTGCTCTCACATCTGCAAGGTAAGTCCCCAAACTGCAAGCTCATATGGTGGGGCCAACCTTACCTGATTTTCTACAAGGACAGAGTTGTTTTATGCACTAATCCTTCCTTCATGCCAAATAGTTTTTTTAAAAAATTACCTTGAATCAAGCCATCAGTCTCACAGTTTTTTTTCTGGAATCTAAAAACAAAGGAGAGAAGATTCTACACACATTGGATGTTCACAGGTAGCTTACAGACTACCTTGACAGAACTACACCCTTCAGGAAAGCTGAGCAGCTGTTTATTTCCTATTCTGGAGATAAGAATCAACTTGTCTCTAAGCAAATGATTGCTTATTGGTTGTCATCTGCAACTGTTTTTTTTCTGTTACTTCCAACATGATAAATCTATTCCAGGCAAGGTTAGAGCACATCCCACTTGATCCTTATCCTCTTCTGTGGCATACCAGAAAGAAGTGGACTCTAGAAGTCTTCTAGAGGCAGCAAACTGGCCCACTGTTCATACCTTTACAAAGCATTACAAACTGTATTTTTTCTTAAGTTCCAGAGCAAGCTTTGCAAGAAACATTCTCCTGAATCCTTTTTCTTCCTCTTCCCAGAGCTACCCATATGCCACTGAGGCAGTGTGAATGATGGCCATGGTACAGTTGTGCAAGTCCTACTTACCTGTAACAGTAGATGTTTGAATTTCACACTGTTTCAGAGGCAGTATTTAACCACCACCCCCTTATTTTGTATATATTTCTATGGTATCCAACCTTGTTGCATTATTGGTTGGCTTTGGTTATTTGTGTTGGTGTTTTGTAGCTGTGAATTGACTGATTTCAAGAAATTCTTGTTTGAGAGAAGGAAACAAGTACAAGAGTAAATTAGAAGAATTGAGAGTACATTGGAAATGAAGTAGATACATGATTTGTTAGATGGAAATGAACAGGAATAAAACCAGTAACTTGGAAGTTGACAAATGTGGGATTAGAAAGCAATAATTATATTTAAGAAACATGACAGAACAAGAAAATCAGGAACTATTGGACTCTTTTGGACTATGTTCAACTTGTAGGGGACTCTAAAGAATATGTCCAATTTAATGTCATTAATGTTTGGAAAAATACTTAGGAGAGGGGAAGAGGAGGAAGAAAGAAATTTGTAAGTATTTTTTTTTTCTTAATGGTACTGTTTTATAGCGCATGATTTGCTTTGCATGCTGTAAAGTTAAGTTTTCTCATTTTTAAGTGTAATGGGGGTATTAATGTAAACAGGTGCTCCTGTTTTTTTTTTTTCTTTCTGCCTTCTTCTCTCTTTCTCCTTGTTCAGTTTTAAAAAATGTAAGCACTGCAATCTAAAACAAAAAAACAAAACAAAAAATGACTGTGCTTTTTCT
The DNA here is from genome assembly GCF_019279795.1 of Protopterus annectens. NCBI lineage: Eukaryota > Metazoa > Chordata > Ceratodontiformes > Protopteridae > Protopterus > Protopterus annectens. The sequence goes on from NC_056746.1 coordinate 283,388,537, forward strand.
CATTCTTACATAGGGAAATGACTGAATTAAGGCCCTTAGCTTGATCTAGTAACAAGTTTTAAGAGAAAACAAGTAAATGAAAAAGAATATTGGATATTATATGACTTTTTCTATCAGGTAAATCTATGCTTAGTAGTAGTTCTGTATCTGGTCCTTATAGTTCCAGGAGACAATCTGATAAAGAGAAATGGCTAGGAGATAATGTTCTCTGAAAGTATTCAAGTCTTAACTCAGCTGGGAGAGCTATAAAGATAAGACAAAACCAGACAGCACTTAGTTGAAGTCAAGACTGCACCATGCATCTTAGCATGGATGACTTTTTTTTGGGTGTGGCTCCCAGTTTCTAACATTTCTTCCTATTAGGAGGGTAAAACTTCAATATTTGAAGATATACATATTTTTATGTGTTATTATTACGTTAACAGGTTTTTAGGAGGGTATGAGGCTTTTTTTTGTGTTTGAGGGTTTTCAGTAAAACAAAACGTTTTGTAAGATGCGACATAGGCTCAAATGGATATGACAAGAAACAACTTTATAAAAGATCAACCTGCCAAACTGTGTATGCATGTAGCATAAAAGCTGGAACTAGACATTTAACAAAAAAGCTGTTATACATAAAAGGCAGGAATAATAACTTTACAATACAATGATGCTTTCTGTAATGTCATTAAATGTAAATGGTCTCACAGATAAATACAAAAAAGAAAGAGCACAGAACTGTATTAAAAATGTAGAGCGCAAATAGCTGTGCTACAGGAGACACACTTGAAAAGAAATGAGCATGTGAATTTGATAAAGAAATGTTTTCAGGATGCTTATTCAGTGGAATACATAGGACAAAAGAAAATAGGAGTACTTGTATTAATTGCAAGAGGAGCTCCAATAATGACTGAAGACAAAAAAGACAATGATGGTAGATTTGTAGTACTAAGATGCTACTGGCAAGGGAGGTGGATTACACTGGCATGTATTGATATTCCACCTAAAACTGCTATAATAGAGCTTAAGAAAATTATGGGTGAAATAATCAGCTTTCAGCAAGGAATAATATTTATAGGTGAAGACTGGAATTTGATTTACAACACTGAAGATGTGTCTGAAGGGCCCAGAAGGAAAAAAATATAACAAAGGAGGGTAGTTTTTTAAAGAAATTTATGAAAACATTTTGCATGGAAGATGTGAATTCAGTACAGGAGCTTGGAGTGAATTTACATATTATTTCCCAAGATACAAAAACTGGGCTAGGCTAGACAGAGTTTACATTTAACAGGAATGTACACTTAGTTCAAGGTCTTGATAAGCACCCAATAACTATTTCAGATTATGTGCCAATAATAACTAAAATAAAAACATGGAGTAATGAAATAAGAATATGACACTGGAGATTTACCACTTATCTTTTGAAAAGAGAGGAATTTAAGGAATGGGTAATGGAAATTATTCAGCAGCTATTAGAGGAGATAGATACTTCTTCTGAAAATATAGCTAGGGATTGGGATAAAATTAAAGTGGAATTTAAAAATAGGGTGGAAATAAAAGAAAAGGAGATATGGTTAAGAAGGTAACACAAATTATTTGGAGAGACTGACAAATGTTAAAGCATTGTAAAATAGGGGGTATCTCACAGAAGAAGAAGAGGAGCAACTGCAGAATGCTAAACAGAAAATAAGGCATTACCTCAATAATATGTATGAGTTTAGAAATATTGCTGTTAAGCAACTATTTTTGATAATAAATCTAGAGTACAATTACTCAGGCAACAGAAATTAGAAAGCACCATCACCAAGCTTAGGAAGACGATAAGGGATCCTGTAGAAGTATTAGAAATATTTTGAAAATTTTATGAAAGTCTGTATAAAGCAGAGAAATATGAAAATCAAGAAAAGGAACAAATGGAAATGTTTATGGAGGAATTACATATGCCAATGTTAGAGGTAGAAGAGACTAGGTTACTAACAGTCAGGATAGGAGGAGATGAGATAAAAATAGTGATGTATAACCAAGCTACAGGAAAGTCCCCAGGAATGGATGGAAGTGTGGAAGCTAGGAGGGAAAAACTGAAAAAGATCAGGAAGGTTTTGTTTATCAGTATTTTAACAGGAAGAGAAGTACCAAACCTGGAAGAAAGTGGTGGTAGCTGTTATACCTAAAGAAGGTAATGATCCATCAGATCCAGCCTCACACAGATCCATTTCAAGGGTCTATATTACATGATTGAATGTTTAGGTGATCGAACACCTAAGCACTGACCCATAAATGTCGAACTCTGACAATCTCGAATGGCCATTTACGCAAATTTATTCCCCTGGAAAAATTTTGCTTGGGCGTCATTGGTAATTTGTCCTTTTCCCCAATGTAGAGTGGTCTTGGAGTTGGTATATTTAGTTAGGTGGTGTGGGGGCACAGTCCCCCACTTGATTAGTGTTTAAAGGTTTGTTTTATTTCCTACAGCCAAGCAATTTTTTCCCAGGGTAAAAATTTGCGTAAATGGATGTTCGCGGTTTTAAGAGTTCGACATTTATGGGTCGATGTTTAGGTGTTTGATCACCTTAACGTTCGATCACGTACTATAGACTACCATTTCAATACTAAATTACAACTATAAAATGTTCATGTGTATAATGGAAAAAATGATGCCAAAATTGATAGATATGGATAAATGTGGTTTTGTGGGGGGAGGCAAACTTTCAACAATATTAACAAAACACTGATAATCCAGAGGGAAGCAGAATGTAAGAAAATTCCACTAATTGCTGGTGGTCTTGATGCAGAGAAAGCACTTGACAGAGTAAGCTGGGACTTTATGAGCAGGACAACGGCAACATTTGCATTCCCTGATAAAATTATAAAGTTGACTAGGAGGATATATGAGGTATCGTAGGCAAAAACTAAAGTGGGTGGGTTCCTCACTGATGATTTCTGCTTGAGCAGAGAAACCAGGCAGGGTGTCCTCTTCTTCTTTTATTTGAATTATATTTAGAACCATTGGCAAAGAAAATCAGGGACTCACATATTCAATGATATAATTGGTATGGTAGTCAAGAAAAGCTTCCTCTATTTGCAGATGATATTATTTTATACTTGACAAAACCAGAAAAGGATATAAAAGAAAAAAAGACAGTGTTGTGGAACATTTTGGTACAGTTTCATATCTTTTCAGGATACAAAATTAATGAAGCTAAAACAAAGGCAGTAGTGGTAAATTATTAACCATACATAAATTGGTTCAGCAATAACCATATTTACAGGGACATGATACAATTATTTATGAGCATTGATTATAAAGGATTCTGGTGTGGCAGCTAATGATATGTAGGAAGAGACTAAACAAAAGATAATGCAAAAACTGAGAAATGTGAAAGTCTGTTGTATGGATAGCAAGATAAAAGCAGGTAAAATGTTTTTAGCCCCTTTGATCAGATACATGTCAGGCATATTTTTATCAAGAAGAAGAGAAGCTGTGGATATCAATTAATAAAGAGCTGAAGGATTTTATTTGGGAAGGGAAGATGGCAAAAGTGAAGTGGGATAAGCTGATTCTTCCAACAGAACAAAGCAGATTGGGATTACCTGATCTGAAAGGGTATTTCAGAGCTACACAGTTAAGGCTCCTTTACACAGCACAAGCAGGAAACCTATAATTCAAAGTGGAAAGTGATGATGATGACAAAACGGGGGGGGGGGGGAGCTCAAGAAACAAAGTGAGATTGGGATTTTGGATGCAGACCTTTAATGAGAATAACAATAATCATAAAATATATTATATTCATAAAGTAGCAGAAAGTATTCTAAAAATTAAGCCAACACGGGAATGGAGAAAAGAGATTCTGGTGATAGGGATGACTCTAATTAGGGATACGGACAATAGGCAAGAAGGGGCTGGAATTAATTGGAGAAAACTGGCAAAAGAACCAAGGTATTGTGAGCAAGTAACTAGAGAGGGAAAGAAAATAGAATGGAAAGATGCCAAGAATTTATTTGGACTGCAGGCTAGAGATTGCCTTCCCTGTCAAGGACTGATATCAGAGTATAGGCAATGAGAAAGAAACGGGGTTTCTAAATGAAAGGCCAGCACTGGTAGAGTTTTTAGTAGAATCTAGAATAGAGGCTGCTGTTAAAAAAGGAATAATTAATAGAACATATAAAATACTGCATGATAACTATCAGAATCAGAGGAAGTTAGAAAGATTTGTGAAGAGAAATTGGATAAGCAATTCACAAAGAAACAATGGGGGCTATATGTTTGTTTCCCAAATATGCAACAAAACCTAGAAGATTTAGGATTTTTGCTTGGAAATGTTTACAGAGATATTTTTGTACCCCAAGAAGACTCTAGAGAATTCTTCCTTAGGTAGACAGCAAATGTTGGAGGTATGACTGGGGAAGAAAGAGGTATTTGGGAATATATTTTCTGAGAGTGTAATGAGTTGGCAGACTTTAAAGATTCCTTGCAGACAACTCTACCAGAGATACTGGGTTAGCAAATTGGTGTAACTACAGAAATTATTTTTCTGAGCTACGAAACAGAATTGGAATTGCCTAGAAGGGTGGCCTAATGGTTAAGGTGTTTGCCTTATAAACACAAGGTACGGGGTTTGAATCTTACAAGGGATAATTGACTAAGCTTAAAATGGCTCGCAAGGGCAGTTAGCTTAGTACTAACCTATGAATGAGAAGCCATGAAATATAATAGTAATGCCTTGCTGAGTCTAATTATGGTGGCTGTCTAAAAAGCAATTGCTAGAAAATGCAAATCAAAGTCTAAATCAACTCTACTGGAAGTAATGAATTTAGTAACAGCGATAAAACAACTTGAACTGGGATCTTTAAAAAAGGGTAGGAGCAAATTACATAGGAAAAATGGCAAGTGTGGGAACAGTACATACAAGGGAGGAATGAGGTTTAAAAGAAGGCAGGATTTGAAGGAGTTATGTAATGTTTGACTTGCAATGATTGGGTCAGTTATAACTGATGTATAATGTTTGCAAACCTCTCATTTTGGTTTGTGATATAAAATGCTTACAACTAAGATTATGTCAGTATGGTTTGTTTTCATTTATATAAATGCATGTTTGCCTGTGTTATGAGCGATAATTTAATAAAGGTGTTTCTTCTTTAAAAAATCAGGGACAGTTGAGAGAGAAAGGTAGAACTTCTGCAACTGTACATTTCAGTTAACTGTCTTCCTTTTTGGCCTCTTTGATATACCCATGGTCATTACAAAATGTTTAGTCTCCCAGTATTTGCCAATTTGAGACTAAAGGGAGGGACAATTTACTCTTCAATGTCTTCATTCAGGCAGAATCCTTGGAAGCCTTATACATTGCTCTTCAACGCAGTCTGCCTGTCATTTTTTAGTACCTAAATTTATCCTATACATGTAAGGACTGGATATAGTGCCCTTTTAAACAAATATATTTTTAGCAGACATTTTAAGCATGCTCTTGCATTATCTCTCTCCCAAAGAACATAGATCAGTTGATATTGGAATTTTTTTGTATAGTGAACATAACTCATTTAACAGCTAGAACATTACTGCAGGGCTTCCCTACTTTTGGCTGAGTATAAACTGGATGAGCTGTCAAGTTTTGAAATACAGTTCTGAATTTTCAACTAAGTGTTTGCTGCTTTTCAAATGGAATCACTGCCAGTACAATTTTTGATTTGCACCACCATTAATTCAAAGTTGTTTGGGCTTTTCATTTTTCTCCACTATTGAGTGATTGCAGAGGTAATGTTTTTGGGTAAGGGGGATGTAGTGAATATGGGGAGAGGGAGGGAGGGAAGGAAGGAAGGCTTGTCCTTCATTTTTTTCTGTTCATATGTTTAAAATATTGACCCAATTAGTTTGCCCAGTTGAAGCTTCATTGCTTTGTTGTTGCTGGGTCATAGTGGAGCCTTAATGAAGATAGGAGGGGTTGTAGTTTCATCTATCCTAATAATCCTTGGACCTTTTCAAGTATTCAACAATAATTTGTCTGATGGGCAGAAGTGTGAACAGATTTTACTCAAAGCTGCTTTCTTAGAACAGTAACTTTGTATTTTCCCACTGCTGTGTGACCATGAACTTGGTAAATATAAGTCAAGGGGCTTGCCTTCCTGCATAAAGAAAAAAAAAGCTTAGTCTGCATTTAGCTGAATGTGGTTTTCAGTGAAATGTGCTTGCAGCACTGTCCTTATACAAATTTGTGTAATAGAAAAATCCAGTGGAACATTACAGAATCAGAAAGCTCAGCCACTTGATTGCAGTCATCTTCTGCTACCCTCGTTGAGTGAGGTGCTGCAGTGGTAGCTGCAGAAGCTATCCAGCTGTTGTTTTACATTTCTATCTCCTCTCCAATAGCAGAGGTTCAGTATAGACATCTTGCATTACACTTGACACATTTTCAAGAGCTACAAGTTATTCAGAATGGTCATCATCAAAGACAAAATAGTATGTAAGTGTAAGGGGATCCTTCATGCCCATGAAATACATCCAGATAGTCCTTCAGTGAGGGACTCTGTCTGTGCTGGCATAAAGTATTGCAGTGATGAGCATTACATAAACAAGCAAGGGTGCTTCCCATTTATACTTCCCAGATGTGAATACTGGCAATGATAAATTGAGAGCAGACAGCAAAATCAAAGTTGTACACCTAGTACAATATAACATAACAGATACTCTAAATCATCATGTGACATTGTTCAATCTCACCGTTTGTTCTTACACACGGGTTCGGAGCTGATCCTCGGCTCCGAGACGGCCGCATCACAAGCTCTGCATCTAAGAGAAGCTCGAGACTCAGTATGTATCCCATGATCCTCCCTGCTATACCTCAGATCTAGTTTGCCGCTGCAGCTGATCGCATCGAGAGAGCTCGGGCCAGTAAAAAATTTCTGTTTTTCACTAAATTAGTTCTAAAAATCTTTTTTCTATATATATTTAGGCAGGTTTAGTGCGTGTGTGCATATTTAAATAGGTTTTGTTACCGTTAGAGACTGTATATAGACAATCTTAGGGCTTAGGCCTAAAATTTTCTGTCAGGGCTCTGGCAGTTAGTTTTTGTAGAACTTTTGTAAAGTTTTTTACCTAGCATTTGACCTTATTATCGTGTGCTGTGTTTCATATTTACTTATTTACTTATTATCTTTAGATATATTTACATAGTTAAATTAGGACTATTCTACTCATTAGTAACCTAGGTATAGAGTTGTTAACATAATTCTTTCCGTGCTTGGCAAGATGATTTGTCTGATATGTCTGAAAAAGCTAAATCCGGATTTAAAAGGTGCCAGTGTGGACAAAAGATGTCCATCACCGACAATCATGCTTCCTGCGTCTACTGTCTTGGCCCTCTCCACCTGCAGGAGGATTGTTCTATTTGCCGCTCCTTCAGTGGAAGGGTCATGATGGAAAGGCGCAGGAAGCTGATAGACAGAGGCTTAAACAAGCCAGACTTCGTGGAAGCCTTGGAGAAGGCTGACCAAACTTCTAGGTCTTCGAAGGGGTCGAAGACGTCCAAGGTGTCGGAGCCCAGGTCCTCAGCTCCGAGCACCTCTTCCAAAGTTCGTTCGCCGGCTCCACAGACCTCGGGACCAGGTATCGAACGGTTACCTTTGATCGAGCCCCAGGTCTTGGAACCGATGTTGGAGCTGCCTCCACTGTCGATTCTTCGATCGGTGCCGTCTTCGGCCCCTTCAAGCCATTCTTCCAGGCCTTTATCCGAAACTGATGTGGACCGTGTGGTACAGAAGCTTATGGAGAACACGGCTCTGTCCAAGCTAATTGTGGTTTTGTCCCAATTGGTGTCGAAACTGGAAGCCCTCCCTGTGTCTCCGACGGATCCTCCTTCGAGACCTACCCAGTCTTCGGAGCCGGGAGAAGATGAACCGATGATATTGGAACCCTCGGTGCTAAAGCCTTCCACTGTGCGATCGTCACCGCTGACTTCGACGCCTTTGGAGCCTATTGAGGAGTCGCGGAGCCGACGGTCTCTCCTTGGTTCCGGGGCCGAGAGCCGTACTGAGTTTTCGGTCCCGACTCTCCCCCTCGAGGCCTCGGCGCAGATCAGTTTGGCTCCGTCCTCTGGGTCAGATCCCCTGGTCCTGGTGTCGGGGAGGGCTTCCCGTTTCTTCGGATCCGGAGGATTCCTCGGCCCGGGGGTCGGGGGCTTTCGATCTTATGAGGAAGGTCTTGTCTGAGAAGACATCTATGTCATTGGAGTCATCTTCTCCTTCCCCTAAAGGGCCACGTTCTACTTCTGTACCCACGATCCCTCCCAAGTGTAGAGTCCCAACACCTCAGCTAGCCCCAGAGGGTGCCCCCTGTTCCTCGGAGGCTTCGCCAGATGCCCCCTCTGATGAGGTTCCGAGGAAAAGATTGTGCAAGAGGAGGCACATTGATTCCCCACAGGAATCTTTAACATCTGACACCGATTTGGATGAGGCAGAGGGGTCCCCACGTTCTCCTTCTAAGGATGTCTCATTGCTGACATCCTGGAGATCTTAAGACAGAGGGGTGATTGGCAGTCACTTGCCCCCACTGAAGACGAATCGGTGTTGCTGAAGGCGTTTGGGACTCAACCTTCTACCTCCTGGGTGACCCCAACCTTCAACGAGCTAATGGATCTGATAACTCGAAGGGCGTGGGAGACACCAGCCACAGTGGAACCAGTGCCTCGGAGACCGAACAAGTACATTACCGCCCCCCAAGACAAGACTTGTCTTACCAAAGGAGTCCCAGTCGATGCTATGGTGGTAGCGGCGGCCATGAAAAAGTAAATGTCCGAAGCATCTTCCTCTGTCCATCCTCCTAATAAGGATTCTAGGACTATGGACAGGTATGGGAAGCGTGTATTTAGCTCAGCGACCTTTTCCATTCCTTCGCTGAACTACCTGACGCATTTTACGCGACTTCAGAGGGATCTCATTAAAGAGCTGGGAGATACCCTCCAGGGTAACACAGATGCTGCTGTCTCAGACAAAGTGAGAGCACAGCTCAACACCCTCACTTCAATAGTCAACTCGTCCATGAGGCTCATGTCGTATGCGGCCGAAGGTTCGAGTAGGGCTGCAGCCTCAGCGATTGCTCTACGTAGACAATCCTGTGCGGCTGTGCTCCTTTGCAGAAGCCTTTAAGTCTTCCTTTGCCAACACCCCCTTTGATAGTGCCACCTTGTTTGGGCCCAAAGTAAAGGAGACTCTTACTCGGTGCGAGCTAGAAGGTAAGACCCTGTCTGCCGTAGGGGTCCATTTTTCCGCTCCAACTACACCATACCCCAAAGGGCAATGAGGCGGAAAAATGTGGTTCTGTAAGACTCAGGGATCTTACCAGGCTGCACAGAGTGATGCCCCCTCCAGAGGCGAGGGGGGGGAGAAATGGAAGATGCCGCCCAGGCGGCAGAGGAGGTCCGCAGCATCAGGGTGACAGGGATACTGTCCCTGGGAAGTCTTTCCAGCACTCCTGAGTGGAGGCCCGACTGTCCTACTCTGGAGGCAGTCGGGGTCGTTTGGCTTTGTACCCAGAGGTCTGGCTAAACCTTACCTTAGATTCTTGGGTACAAAGCATAGTAACCAGAGGATACAACATTCCTTTTATGTCCACCCCCCCCGCACAAAAGAGATTTCCAGATGTTCCACTCCATCTGCGAGATCCAGCAGCCGTAGAAATTATAAAGCTGCTCGAAAAAAGAGTCATCCAACCAGAACCGGTGGACCAGAGATGATCCAGAACTTACTCAAGGTTCTTTTTAGTTCCAAAAAAGACAGAGGACTGGAGACCAATATTGGAACTCAGCAGACTTAACTCCCTTGTGAGGACGGAAAAGTTCTGGATGGTCATGCTACAATCGAACCTTCCCTTTATACAGAAGGACAACTGTATGTGCTCAAGAGATCTCCAGGACGCATACTACCACATCAAAATGGCCAGAGCGTCCAGAGATTACCTGCGCTTCTGGCTGGGGGCCAGTCATTTCCAATTTCTGCCCTTTGGTCTCACCTCAGCCCCCAGGGTGTTCAAATGCATGGCAGTAGTAGCATCTCACCTGAGACGGATAGGATTCCGGGTGTTTCCATATCTGGACAACTGGCTCCTTACCGCTACCACCGAGCATCGTTTTGTACAAGCCAGGGACTACACACTCAGCCTCTGTTCCCATTTAGGACTTTCAGTCAACTTCGAAAAATCTACCTTATCGCCCTCACAGCGTATCTCATTTATAGGGGCAGAGTTGGATTCAACAGCAACGGTGATAAAGCTTCCCCTGATAAGGGTGACAACTCTCAGGGATCAGATCGCGATTCTCCTACAGAGCAGAAAAGTCCCCGCCGCGCAACTGTTGAAAGTCCTAGGCCTGATGGTGGCTTCTCTTATTGCAGTTCCTCTGGGCAGAATGCATATGAGGGTCCTACAGTGGCTGCTCTTCGCGCAGTGGTCGTTCCAGGAACTTCCTTTGTCACACAACATATTGATCATGGAGTCTTGCAAGCGGGATCTTCGATGGTGGATGAACAGTCAAGATCTGACAATAAGTCGTCCCTTTGTCCTGCCCAGCCCTACAGCCACCATAACCACGGATGCTTCCCTGATGGGGTGGGGGGGGGGCTTTTTCAGGGAAGAAAAGTCCAAGGAGAATGGTCCAAAACAGAGTACAATCTGCACATCAATGTCCTGGAGTTGAGAGCAGTGTTTCTGGCGCTGCAACACTTTCACGAATCTTTGCCTCTGGGAACAATAGCAGTTCAGACAGACAATATGTTAGTGGTCTGGTACATAAACAAGCAAGGCGGAACCAGATCTTACCCGTTATGCAGACAGGCCTTGAGAATTTGGCAATGGGCTGCATCCACAGGTCACTTTCTGATAGCAATGCACATCACGGGGTCATCCAACGACATTGCGGACAGGCTGAGCAGAGCCATCCTGTTACCACATGAGTGGTCCCTGAAAATTCAAGTGGCGGAAAAGATTTTCCGCAGATGGGGCCAGCCTTGCTGCGATCTATGTGCATCCCCCTTGAATGCCAAATGCAGAAGCTACTTTGCCCTACATCACCCTCCGGGGACTGTCCCCAGGGACGCTCTAATGCACGACTGGCCCCCGGGTCTCCTGTACGCATTTCCCCCTGTTCCTCTAATACCCAAATTTCTTCAGAAAGCCAGGAACTTGGGACAGGACGATCATCCTCATAGCACTGTTTTGGCCTCGACAGATCTGGTTTCCCTTCCTTCGGTCCCGTCAGATAGAGGAACCTTGGATTCTGGACCCAGTGCCAGACCTATTGACTCACTCGTCAGGAGTTCCTCATCCATCCCTTCAATCTCTCAAATTGACAGCTTGGCTGCTCCACTTCCCTGTTTAGCCAGGTCGAACCTTTTATCCTCTGCAGTACAACACATTCTAATTTCTTCTCATAAAGCCTCCACCAGAAAGCTATACAGGAGCACATGGAAGCGCTTTGTGTGTTGGGCATCAGATCATAGTATTGATCCTCTGGTAGTCCCGATACACAAAATATTGGAGTTCTTATCCATTCTTTTTCATGAAGGGGTTTCTACATCTACCATAAGAGTACAGTTAGCGGCCATATCTAGCTTCCATGTAGGTAAAGGTGGTTCCACTATTATGTCCCACAGGCTTTGTAAGGCCTTCATGAAAGGTACTTTCCATCTTCGCCCACCCATTCGAGAGCCAATTTTCCCATGGAACCTAAACTTGATGTTGTCCCAGCTTATGCTAGCGCCCTTCGAACCTGCGTCATCGTGCCCACTTAAGTTTTTGTCATGGAAGACCCTTTTTCTTATTGCTGTTACCTCAGCTCGAAGAATTTCGGAGCTACAGGCCTTGTCAGTGAGACCACCTTACATGATTTTCCATCCAGACAGAGTTTCCTTACGCACAAACCCATCGTTTCTCCCCAAAGTCTGTTCTGTGTTAAATATTAACCAATCTATAGAACTCCCTACGTTTTTCAAAAACCATTCAAATAAACTGGAATACATGTTGCACAAATTGGATGTGCATAGGCAACTGAGATTTTACCTAGACAGAACTAAAGTTTACAGGAAGTCTGATCAGCTGTTTGTGTCATTCGCAGACAGTAGGAAAGGCATGGCGGTATCAAAGGGTACCTTATCCAAGTGGCTATCGGAGTGCTTCAATTTTGTTCATTCAGCTGCTAATCAACCACTACCTTTAAAACCTAAGGCTCATTCTACTAGGGTCATTTCTACTTTTTTAGCCCATGCAGCTAGATTACCGTTGGACACGATTTGTGCAGCAGCTACGTGGGCAAAGCCTCATACGTTTATCACGCATTACAAGGTGGACAAGACCGCTAAAGACAGGACTTCCTTTGGTTCCAATGTGCTCAGGAACGTTCTTCCGTGAGTCACCCAGGGTAACGGAGCTAGGGACGCTTCCCGTGTGCAAGAACAAATGGCAAGATTGAACAATGTCACATAAAGAAGTTATGTCTTACCATAACGTTCCATGTGAATTGTTCATCTTGCCTTTGTTCTTACATCCCCTCCCTCCTTCCCCCACCACGTTCTGGAAGAACTGGTATGACTAGGGTTTGGTTGGTCTATTCCTGAATGAGTTACAATATCCTCTCATTTTTAGGTGGCATTCTATCCTTACACATATAAATGTGTGTGTTCCAGGTCTCATTGCTTGATGTGTGATTGTGTAGGCGTTAGACGCAGTTGGTATTAGAGTGAGATAGTTTCTTGCAAAATAGATCTGAGGTATAGCAGGGAGGATCATGGGATACATACTGAGTCTCGAGCTTCTCTTAGATGCAGAGTTTGTGATGCGGCCGACTCAGAGCCCAGGATCGGCTCCGAACCCGTGTGTAAGAACAAAGGTGAGATGAACAATTCACATGGAACGTTATGGTAAGACATAACTACTTTTTTTGTCAAATGTATATTTGTGGGTATAGTAAAGATGGGTGATCTGTCAAGGCAGATCATCTTTTTTTATCAACCTAGACATCTAGCTTCCATTGTTGTGCTGTGGTTGCCTCACCCCACTCTGTACTAAGAGTATATAACAACATGGGAGATGTATCCTACCAAAGATTAGATGTCCAGACAGTATACTAAAGGTTCCACATGCACCATACATCTTCTCAGAAGCACAAGAGCACACTGATATAAAAGTAAATGGACACCAAAATACAGAACTTTCTTGCTATTGAAGATGTCAGTCAGGCAGGCATGTGAACTGTTTGAACGTTTGGGCAGATATATAGCCCTCTGGGGACTTTCCTTCTTTTTGTGTGTGTGTAAAATTATGTGTAGGAGAAAAGGAAAGTGTCTGTGTGGAAGACAGATACCTTAAAAAGATTCCTACACTGCCTCTTTGTTTTGTCTAGGGAAGACAAATTATGTCTGCTCCTTTGACACCTGTTTGTCCTTTACTCCAGAGACTATTAAACTGGCTAAGTCAGAGGGAAATGTATCACCAGATTCTCCTGTAGAGAAAATATCTTTTTCAGATACCATAGCTAGGATGAAGGACCTCTTCCACTGGAAAGAGTAAGAAATCTTAGAAACACAAAAGAGGTAGTATGAACTCCTTTAGGAAAATGCCCTGTTTTAGTGATTTGGAGGATACATTTAATGCTTCATTTGCTTCTCCAGGCAATTAGACTCCTGCATTCAAAAAGCCTGATAGTACCTAAATCCCACACATTCTTCTTTTATAACATTTTGGCAGAATCACTACTTTTCATCAGATGCAAATTCCAAATCATTAACTACAAGTAACAAGGATGGATGCATTTGTGATAGGTGTGAGAGAAAAAGTTCTATTCTACTCTAGCCTTTAGGGTAGTCAATTGTCAGGCTGTCATGACTTAAAATATTTGCTGTCGACATTTGTAAATATGAGTAAAACTACTGTGGATTTACCTTCCTCTGAGGTAAAATCCTGTTTATTCTTCATGATTTCTTCTGTCTCTCAAATAGCCAAGCATTTTCTGAAGTGTTCATACAATGCAGCTGATACAGGATCCTGTATAGCTCCCTCAGGTTTTATAATGTTCAGATATGCTTGGCTGAGATCAAAAAATTTTGCTAGACACTTCCCTAATGATAGCTTATCTACTCCATGAAAAAATGCATTTTACCAATTGCGGCTACATCAGTTTTCCCCTTAAACAATGAGTACTGCAAGAGATTATCTCAGGATTCTGGGGTTCATGTTTTTTACTATTATGATGATTCAACTAACCAGACTACACACAAGAAAAATATAATGGTTTCTCAAAACAATGTGGACTCCACACCAGCATCCTCTAACATTTCCAATCCCAGTGCTAAATTTTGTCAGAAAGGAACTTTTATGGTGGGAAAAGCAAATCCACATCTCCCTATACCCCCCTTGTAACCACAGATACACCAGGCTTTGCATGGGGTGCAGTATCCAAAGTACAAGAAACATGGGAGCATCATCTCAAGGGAAAAGAAAAGCACATAACTATCAAATGAATGATTATCTTGATAAATGCATTAAAGATTTTGGATCATTTGTGGATTCCAGGACCTCCAATGATAATGACAGACAGGATGATTGTCATGAGGTATATGAGAAATAAAAGGGATCAGATCTTATTCCCTGTGCAGACTAGCCATGATAGCCTGGAAAATTGCAACTCAGTGCAGTCTATCCCTTTACAGCAGAACACAGTGGCAAACAAATTAAGCAGATCCAGGACAAACCCTCATGAATGGATGTTACACCCTGGAGTTTTCCATGAGATTATCCACCTGTAGGAACTCCCAGGTATGTTTGCCTCCATTCCCAACAGACAGATAAACAAATTCTGCTCCAGGACATCTTGCAGAAAGTCATGGAACAGATTCATTTTCTTTCCCCTGGACTGGGATGTATACTTTCTCCTTTCCTCAGATAACTATAACTATTTTAAAAATCCAAAATACTATCCAACAACTATGTTGGTAACTCTATTACCTCGTCAGCATTGGTTTTCCCTTCTCCTGAAAGTGACCAAGGGCAATTACCAAAAACTTCCCCACAGAATGGATCTACTCATGGAAGACAAGAAATCACTGATTCAACACAACCTGCAAAACCTTCATTTGACTGCTTAGACAATACATTTTTGTCCTATATAGACACCTTTTTTCAAAGGATATATAGCATTATCATATTTAGCCAAATGGAAGAGATTTTCTAGGTAGTGCCACAAGAAGAACCAGGACACATCCAAGGGGAGAACCCGGTTTAGTTTATTATCTGTGTGAATTGCTTGAATCAGACCTTTCTTACTCATCTGTTGACATTAATCTTTTGAACATGTCTGTCTGTTTTCCTTTAGATTCCCCTTTCTTTCTTATTCCTGGTAAAACAATTTTTGAAATAGTCACTGAATATCTGTTCATCTTGGAAATTGGTAGCTCCTTCTTGGGATCTCTGCTATGTCTTAGAACTCATGTTACCACACTTTGAAGCAGCTCATGAAGCCGACTTTATGTTTATCATATTGATCACTGTTGCAGTAGCCTTAGCTATATGGGTTATATCCTTTCAAGGATATAACAGGTGGCCAGCTTCCCAAACTTCAGGGCACTTTCCACGTGCTCAAGCTGTCAAGCAGCTCAAGCTGACCTGGTTAAAAGACAAGTTTGGGAGTAAAGCCTTTACAGCTTTACTACCGCCAAAGAGTACACTCCACTGAAGCTTTTGAGGATTGTCAGGTTGTGCTTTCCTTTGTTGGGTAGATAAAATTTCCCTTTGGGGAAAAAAACTTCCATTTTCTTAGCTTTGTTTTTTTAAACAAGAAACACATTTTTCAGTTATCATGTATGACATAGGCCATGTTACATCTATATATATGACAATAAACCATAACAACACAATCTCAGTTGCAAACATTATACATTTCCAAACTGCGCCAACACAACTGTAGCTGCAAACATTATACATCACTTTTAACATATCCAGTCATTGTTAATCACCCATTACATAGCTCATTCAAATCCTGCCTTCTTTTAAACCTCATGCCTCCTCTGCATGTATTGATCCCACAGTTAACATTTTTCCTATGTAATTTGTTCCTACTCTTTTCTAAAGATCCCAGTTCCAGTAGTTTAAACTCTATTACTATCGTCACTACTTCTGGTAAAGTTGGTTTATACTTTGATTTCCATTTTCTAGTAATTGCCTTTTTGGCAGCCATCACAATTAGACTCAGCATGGCCTTACTAGGTCTGGGCAGTTCTGAGTTTGTATCATAGCTCAAAAACTTAATTTCCCTAGTCACTCCAACCTGCTCACCCAGCATATCTGACAGAGCAGTCTGCAGGGAATCTTTAAAGTCTACCAATCATTACACTCCCAGAAAAATATGTTCCCAGTTACCGCTTTCTGCCCCATCACACCTCAAAACATTTGCTGTCTACCTGAAGAAAAATGATTTGAAGTCTGCTTGGGGTATGTAAATACCTATGTAAGCACTTCCAGGCAAAGATCTTCTAGATTTTGTTGAATATTTGGGAGACATACATATATCCCCCATTGTTTCTTTGTGAATTGGTTACCTAATCTCTCTTCCTAGTCATTCCTAACCTCTCTGGTTGATTCTTATAGTTATCATGCAATATGGTATATGCTGTACTAATTATTCCTTTCTTAATGGCAACATCCATTCAAGATTCTACTAAAATCTCTACCAGTGCTGGTCTTTTGTTTAGGATACCCCAATTATTTCCCTTTGCCTTTACTCTGATATCAATACTTCATATGGAAGGCACTCTTTAGCCTGCAGTCCAAATACATTTTTGGCATCTTCCTATTCTATTACCTTTCCCTCTCTAGTTATTTGCTCCCAGTACCTTGGTTTCTTTGCCAGTTTTCTCCAATCTATTCCAGCCCCCTTTTGCCTACTGTCTGTATCCCTAATTGCAGTCATCCCTATCGGCATAATCTCCTTTCTCCATTCCCATGTTGGCTTAGTTCTTTGAAGACCATCTGCTACTTTATGAATATAATATTCTTTATGATTATTGTTCTTCTTAAAGGTATGCATCCAAAATCCCATTGTCTCCCTGTTACTTGAGCTCCCCCCATTCATCATCTCTTTCCACTTTGAATTATAGTTTTCTGTTTGTGTTATGTATAGGAGCCTTAACTGTATTGCTCTAAAATACCCCTTCAATCTGGGTAATCCCAATCCACTCTGTTCTATTGGGAGAATAAGCGTATCCCTCCTGACTCTTGCTGTCTTCCCCTCCCAGATAAAATATTTCAGCTCTTTATTAATTGCTATCCACAACTTCTCCTCTGGTTGATAAAAATATGCCTGACCAGTGTATACAACTAAAAACATTTTAACTCATTTTATCTTACTATCCATATCCATATAACTGAGCTTCCATTTTCTCAGTTTTTTGTATTATCTTTTGTTTAGTCTCTTCCCACATATCCTTAGCTGCCACACCAGTGGCATATCTTACTATCCATATCCATATAACTGAGCTTCCATTTTCTCAGTTTTTGTATTATCTTTTGTTTAGTCTCTTCCCACATATCCTTAGCTGCCACACCAGTATCATTTTTAATCCATACTCCTAAATGCTTCTTTTTATCATGTCCCCATAAATATGGATATTGCTGAACCAAATGGTATGAATACATAATTTACAACTATTGCTTTTGTTTTGGCTTCATTAATTTTGTATCCCTAAAAAGTTTGAAATTATCTCAAGATGTTCCACAGCACTATAATGTCCCTTTCTGGTTTTGTCAGGTATAAAATATCATCATCTGCAAGTAGAGACAGCTTTTCTTGACTACTATACCAATTATATCCTTGAGTTTCTGAGTCCCTTATTTTTTTTGCCAAAGGTTCTAAATATAATTCAAATAACAAAGGGGAGAGAGGACACCCCACCTGATTCCTCTGCACAAGTACAGATTATCAGAGCAGACTCCACCCACTTTAACTTTCACTTCATATCCTTCATATATCCTCCTAATCAACCTTATAATTTTATCATGGAATGCAAATGCTTCCATTACATTTTCTTAGTTTTATTGAGGTTTTTATTATTTTCCTCTTCAGGAAAGTTATTTTAAAGTTAAGGGTGTTTAGATTTAATGGACTGTCTCGAGACTGTAATGTCCTTTTAAACACAGCACTCATTTTTTTTCCTGTCAGTTTATAAGTAGTGTAAATTAACTGACATTTTTTTTTGTGGTGAAATTGTTTATTTTTCTTTTATGGGGCTGGTGTTGCATTTTAAAGTGCTTTTTACCATGTTCTTTCTGTCAGAAAAGTAAATTTTGTGGACTGGTAGTGTTTACCAGCAATTGTTACTCATCTTCGCTGAGAAAGAGGCATGATTTTTCACATGACCATGGAACAGACTACCAGTCCCATGGTCAGTTCTTCTTCCATTCAGCAAGGGAGAACCACTCTTGTTGTTCCTGAGACAGGAAACAAGGAAGGTTCCCCTATTGTATCAGAATGCTGCACCTATCCCTGGGGAAGCAGCTGCTCCATTAACACAGTTGGCCCCATTTTTTTCTGTCAAAAAGAAATACATAACTAAGCATGTATATGTCCTCCTCTTCAAACTTCTTTGGATAGGAGTAGCTTATTTGGTTTGCTTGGCTCAGAGTTTAATTCGGACTATTGATCCCTCTTGTAACATAGTTTCTGGTATAAGAAAGAGGGATTCTTCCTTTCCTGAAGAGAATCAACATTTTGAATCTGAAAAGGAAGATGTAGGGATGGAAACATTTTTTCCCCTCATATTCAGGCTCAAAGGAAATAACATTTTCCGATTCTCCCTGTGGGGGTTTCTCTTTCTCTGAGACTATTGCTAGAATGTACCAGTGCTTTTACTGGGAGAACACTGAGGTTTCTTGGACCCTCAGAAAAATAGCACGAGTTGTTACAGAAGGATTTTCCAGAACCTACACCCATTCATCCTGTTCTATCTGCTTTAGAGGATGTGTGTACGTGTTGCTGCTTGTAATTTTCCTGACAGTCAGCCAACTGCCCCTAAAAAAGGAGGATATATTAAATTCCTCAGTCTTTTACATTTTTATACATTATTCCCAAACCTGACCCAACAGTTAGAACTTTAGTTGATCTCACTGCTGCTAAGTACTTAATTAATGTCAATCCTTCTCTTTATAATTAGGATGGGAAAATTATTACTAGGTATGGAAAAAAGTAACTTCTGCAACTTTGATTTTCAGAATTTTGAATCGTCAGGCCCATATGTTAAAGTTTGTTCTGACAAATTGTGAAAGTATAAAGAATGCTTTATCTACTGTTTCTTCTTGTGAGGAAAAATCTGCTTTAAGTAACTTATACTTACTTCTGTTGCACAGGTCAATACTCATTGTTTAAAGTGGGTGTGATTCAGTTCATACTTCTCCCAGGGCTATGGAAAATAGTACTATTTTGAATAGGTTTGCATACATGCATTCTCAGTACCTCCCAGATGATATTAAAAATGAGATTTACTGTTTGGCTCCTCTGCCACAAAGGTGATCAAAAAGTGTGACGAAAGGAGCTAGCTCATCCAAGGAATCTCTAAGACAATTCTGAATGACTATTCAAGAGATCTTGTGACCCCCTTCCACCTTGGCCCCTTTTTGTTCTTCAGCAACATACTGTTTCTGACAAATGGGTTCTGTAAATCATTCATCAGGGTTACATATGAGAGTGGGAGGAAATTCCTCCTTTCCAGGGGATCACACTCTTTTGTTTCCACTCATTCTACATCACATGCTGTCCCAAGGAGTGATGGAACCAGTTCCTCCTTTTGGGAGGGGGGGGGTGGCAAAGTATTTTTATTCAAGGATGGCCCTAGTGCCAAAGAAAGAAAATGCTTGGGCATCGGTTCTGGATCTTTTTTTTCCTTAAACCTGTTTGCAATAGTGCCCAAATTCAAAATGATGTCACTTTACAACCTGTTACCTCTTCTTCCTCTCAATTTTCCTGACACTAGACTTAAAGATGCTTACCCCATTCATATGTATACAGACTTCAGATGTTTCATACGATTTTGTGTCTGTATCACATAATCGGGTCTCTTCCTTACACTTTGGGCTATCCACTAAACCATGAGTGTTCCCAAAGTGTCTAGCTATGGCTATAGCTCATTGCAGGCTACAGGGTATCCACATTTTGCCATGTTTAGATGACTTAATTATCTTTGCAGAGCATTTTTCAAAGTGTCATGAATTTCTCTCTCTCTTGGATAAGAAATGTCTTACACAAGCTGGAATTCCAAGAGAACATTCAAAAGTCTTTCTTGACTACTTCACAGAGGATTGTGTTCCTTAGGTGTCAACTATACACCTCATTTCAAAGAGCTTTTATTCCACAGGAAAAAAATGCAGATCTCTATTTCAATCTATTTCTAAGATTCTTCAGTCAGACCTTGGTCACTGCGAGGGATTACTCCAGGATTTTGGGTTTCATGGCATCAATGATTCTCATGATAACCTTGGCAAGAGTCTACATGAGAAGGATACAGTGGTACCTGAAATCTCTTTGGTTGCAGCATCAAAACCCTTATCTTTACAAATCGCAGTGCTAAAGGTTTGTCAGAAGATAAATATTTTGATTGAGACAACATATACCCCTTAAACTTAGGTCTCCCAATTCCTCCCTCCCTGCCTCAAAGGAGTCAGTCCCCACAGATGCATCAGACTTTGCTTGAGGAGCAGTTTCAGAAGGGATAAAGTGTAGAGGGTGTGGGACACCAAGTACAGACACAAGCACATAAATATGTTTAATATGTAGAAGAGGTTTGCCCTCTGCTCAACTCGGAACCATCTTTGGTCCCCAGACCTCTTCAAGTGGATACAGACAATACCGCAGTCATGCAGTACATCAACAAGCAAGGGGGGAACCAGGTCACCCTTCCATTTGCAGACTAGGCATGTTAGCTTGGGATATAGCTTCACTGTACAGTCTCACTCTACAGCCATCCTACGATCTGTCAGAGCAAATCTGTGTGACAAATAAGTAGAGCAGGACTGGGGCAGACACTCATGAATAGAAACTAGATCAGGGTGTCTTCCAAGGTTTGATCCATCTGTGGGGATTTACTCCAGTAGACCTCTTTACTTCATCTTTGAACAATCAGCTATCACAATTCTGTTGCAGGACTTCAAAGGTCTAGAAGACAGATACTGTTCTTTTCCTTGGAAAGGAATGTTCCTGTATACTTTAACACCATTTCCATTAATATTTCAGATACTGTTGAAGATTCAGAAGGAATCCCCCAAGATTATTGTGGTGACTCCCTTCTGGCCCAGGCAACCATGGTTCTCCTGTCTTTTGGAAATGGCCAGGAGCAATTACCATAAGCTTCCTGACAGATTGGATATACTCCCATAATAATAGGGGTGTTTGATACACCCCGACATCAGCCATTTTCAAATGGCTACCTGGATGACAGGGTCCTAATTCCTTTTAGGCACATATTTACTGAGGATGTGCAGCAGGTACTGACACAGACAAGAAAACCTGGTACTAGAAAATCGTGTATTAGCAAATGGAAAAGGTTTTCTAGTTGGTGCCAACAACATAAGCAGCACTAATTCGGGGCTAGTTGTTTTCTGGCTTTAGAGTGTTTGTGTGAGTTACTAACATATGACTTTTCTTATTCTTCTATCAAGGTTAATTTATTGGCCATTTCAGCATATCTGCCCATGGATTCTCCTCTTTCATCTGTCAGAAATGTGCAAGTTTGTATGTGGCTAAAACCCAAAGAAAGCTTAAGGAAAGAGTTTATGAGCACGTGTTGGACATAAGGAAGTTAAATTAAAAAAAAAAATCATTAAGTAAACATTTGATGACATACCCTGACCACAAGTTTTTTTGCGATTGAAAACATTGTTAAAGATTGTGGGAAGAGTTGATTGAAGAGAGAGAGAGTTACAGTGGCAACTCACATTAAATGCCACTGTCCCCCCTCGTTTAAATGACAATATTTCCATTATCAGTGTGCTCAGACTTAAAAATATAATATTTAAGATTTGAAAGGGTTGTTAAAAACTGTTTTTTACTTCATCTTTTAATTAGTATTTATTAGATTCATTACTTTAATGTGTAATTATATGTATTTTTAGATTGGTTACTTTTTGGTTCCGTGTTTCATGGGTGGGATATTTAAATGTGGTAACAAATGTTGGTTACTGATTCTGAAGAAGTCTGGTTTTAACAGACAAAAGTGCTTAATCTTGTAAATTAAAGTTTTTATTAAATTATTTTGTGGTGTGGGCCTGATTTTGTTGGCCCACAGGTTTGGAGTAAATGAATTACAAACTGTTATGGTGAGTCAACCCTATCTCATTTTTCATAGGGATAGGATTTCTCTGAGAACTAATCCTTCTTTTATGCCTAAAGTGGTATCAGAGTTTACTTTAAGCCAAACTATCCATCACCCCGTTTTCATTCCTGAACATAAAAATGAGGGAGAAAGGATACTCTATACCTTGGATGGCAACAGACAACTCAGGTGCTATCTTGACAGAAATAAATCTTTCAGCTCTTTGAATGAATTGTTTGTTTCTTGTGAAGGTAAGAAGAAGGGACACCTGTGTCAAAAAAGATTTCCAAATGGTTTTCTTAGGCTATTACTTTTGTTAAACTCACTGTTACTAAACTATTCCAGACAGGCTCACGACACACTCTACCAGTACCTTGGCTTCATCTATGGCTTTTAGGAAAGGGTTGGATTCTTAAATGTATTTTAGAAGCTGCTACTTGGTCCTCTGTACATACTTTTACAAAGCACTGTAAGCTTGATTCCTTCTCTAAGGCCCAGGTCAAGCTTTGCTAAGACCATTCTTCAGGGGTTCTTCAGCTCTTCTCCTTCCAATGCCCAGGTGCAGTTAGCTAAGGTAATCTACCCATGTAGCTAAGGCTACTGCAGTAGTGATCAATAGGATAAACATAGTACAGTTGTGCAAGTTGAACTTACCATAACAGTAGATGTTCAAATGATCACTGCTGCAGTAGCTGCTCCCTCCCTCAATTCCCCTTGGTTTATGGTGTGTTTTTTATGCAAGGGTGTAGACATTTATTTTTTGTTGCTCATATGATAGTACTTTCAGGGCTCAGCCTCCCTTTACCTGTTGGCAGGAAAGCCTAGAAGGGCTCCATTCCCAAACTTCCCTTTTAGTCTGCTCAACTCGAGCTGCTTGACAGTCTCGGCACATGGAAGGTGCCCTGAAGCTTTGGAAGCTGGCTGTTATATCCTTGGCAGGACGTAACCCATGCTACTAAGGCTACTGCAGCAGTGATCATTCAAACATCTACTGTTATGGTAAGCTCATCATACACAACTGTGATTTCTTGACATGGAAAAAGTACAGCTGCATTAAATAAACATGCCATAAAGTAGATGTTCAAATGATCACTGCTGCAGTAACCTTAGGTATATGGGTTATATGCTGCCTAATGGTTTGAGTAGGTGGAAGGTTCTCCGAAGCTTTGGAAGCTGGCAGGCTGCTACATCCTTGGCAGAATATAACCCACATAGCTAAGGCTACTGCAGTAGTGATTAATATAATGAACATTTGTTTTGCTTACTGCTCTGACTTCAGAGAGGCCAGTGCTTCAGTTGTAAGCTTTGATGGTACTTCAACCCCTTCTCATGTTTCATAGGGTTATGTTAATCTTAAGAACTAATCCCTCCATTTTTGCCTAAAGTGATCTCAGAATTTACCTTAAGTCAGTGAATCCATTTTCCTATATTCTTTCCCAAAGCAAAAAAAAAAAAATAGGGGGGATGGAATCTTACATGTCTGGATGTGGACATGCAACACTAGAGTGACAGGATAAAATACTTAAGTGCTCTGAATCAGCTTTTATTGTATTTTTATTGGAAAGAAATGATTATCCCATTCCATCCATTATTATTTTCACCATGGCAAGTCCCCTCCTCAGAAGGCTAAAACTCATTCTACTGGAACTTTGGCTACTTTCTAAGGCATTTTAGAAAAAGATGGACTCGAGAGATATTCTAGAGGTGGGTATTTGGTCTTCTGTCCACACCTTAACATTACAAGATTTACTCATTTTCCAGACTAGAGTAGGATTTGCTAGAACAATTATCCTGGGGCTCCATGACTATCACCCTCTGCCCCCCCCCCCACCAGCTATCTAGGCTTTGACAATAATCCCATGCAGGTATATGCTACTGCAACAGTGATCTAAATAATGAACATAGTACAAATATTAAGTAAACTTACAACAGCAGATGTTCAGATAGATCACTGTCACAGAACAGCAACCCTCCCTTAATTTGTGTTTATTATCTCTTTATGGATCCTATCTTTTAAATTTATATATGAATGTATATAATCTTTAACCAAGATGGGGTTCCATTTATTCTTGTCCCTCTTTCTCCTAGTACATAAGTATACACATTTTACAATCTATTCAGGTTGCTACAGTATTACAGCCTTCCTTTCTGGAAAAAGGCAAGACAGCTCTGAATTTTGGCACCCAGTGGTCTGTTTTTATACCAGCTTACCCTCATGATTTGTGGTACACATGGAGGTCACCCAAATGCTTTAACATACTGGCTAAACATCTGAATCTTGGCAGGATATGTACCCACATAGCTATATGCTACTGTAGCAGTGATCTATTCAAACTTATACTGTTATGGTAAGTCTACGTACACAACTGTACTTTTTTCAGTTCCACAAAACTAAAGTCTTCTGCATGCATTTCCACCAACTTTTCTAATAATAACAGTGCTTCTAAAGATAAGAACAAACTTAACTCTGACAACTTCCTTTTTCCAAAGAACCCATGGGTCACTGTTAACTTGAATGTCAGTAGCAGAGCCCTTACTACTACATTTGAGCACCAAGCTGTTCTCGCAGTAAGAATGAGAAGTGTTCAAGCTCATCCTCAGTTAGTTTAACATCCTGGAGAATCTCAAGTTAATCACAATTTTTTCACTAGTGAGGTCTTGTTCATTTTAAATAATGATAAAATACCAGATACACACACATCCTATCTTTCTGATAAGTTTTTATGTCATCAGTGTCTGTGTGTCTCCATTAATGTAGGCCACATGTCACTTCCCCATTGTTATATTATCTTGAGATGCTGCTTAATAAAGGCTTGGTTTATTCCATTTATTACATACATTATTCATCCATTTGTACCCATTTAGCTGCAGAGCCTTTTTGAGCAGCAAACACAGTGGCTAAGCATTTCAAGCCCATAGCCATCCAGTGGCTTTGGTTTGGAATCCATATTTTCCTCTAGGGAAGATTACCTTATTATCGTTTTAGCCAACCAGTTCAATGGAATTGAAATAACTGTCTTGGAAGACTTGTTTCTAATTTCTGTTAATTCCACTAAAAGAACTTCTGAGTCATGGGCTTTAACATTTAAATAGCCATGCATTGTCTTCCATAAGGAACGTATGCCTTAAGAACAAGTCCATTCTTTTTTATCCAAGGCATAGAAATTTACCATAAACTAGTCTTTTCAGCTTCTAGTTTTCTACCTTATTCAAGAAAAGTAAAGGAGAATGAGTTTTACACTGCACTGATATCAGGTAACCAGCTAGACCCTTTCCCAACTGTTAAATAAAGATTGTTAAATAATTGCATTGTTTTCTTGTATGGTATGTACAAGTCAATTATATGGGAAGTTGGAGGGTTACTGCACTAAATCAGTAGCTAACAATGCATCTTTCAGGGATGTACCTGTGAACCTGCAGAATGGTTGTCCATCCATTCACTGGATTTTCATTAAAGTAGGAAAATGCTGTCTGGTACTGCATTTTTTCAGGAAGTACTACAGATTGGCCACAATTATGGAATTTGTAAGCTGCACTACTTGTACTCTTCCATTAAAGATAGTTGAAATACTGATATAAATTATATTTATCGGTAGTCTTGGAGTGCTCTAACAGCTTATCTCTCTCTGTCTCTCTCTCTCATTGGCTTGACGATGGAGCCAGTGAGAAAGAGACTAAATAGAGCTCAAAAGAGACTTAATAGAAGTGCTTAGATTTCAACTGTTTTTGCTATGGGCCTTTTTTTTTCCAAACATATGTATTAAATTTTCACATGACAAAGGCAATCTCACATTTATAAAACTGAAAAACATACAAAATGATACAGCTTTAGTTGCAAACAGTTTAGATCACAGACACCAATGAAACAACTGTAGTTGCAAACATTATACATCACTTATAAACCATCCAGTCATTGTCAGTTAAGCATTATATGGCTCATTCAAATCCTGCCTCTTAAACCTTGTTTCTGATCTGCATATATTGTTCCTACAATTCCCCTTTTTTTCCTATGTAGTTTGCTCCTGCCCTTTTCTAAAGATCCCAGTTCCAGTTGTTTTATCTCTGTTACTATATTCACTACTTCTAGTAAAGTTGGTCTGGACTTTGATTTCCATTTTCTAGTAATTGCTTTTCTGACAGCCACCATAATTAGACTCAGCAAGGCTTTACTATGTCTAGGCAATTCTGATTCTGTAGCACAACTCAAAAAAATTATCTCCCCAATCAGTTCAATCCGCTCACCCAGCATCTCTGGCAGAGCCATCTACAGGGAATCCCTAAAGTCTGCCAGCTCACTACACTCCCAAAAAAAAATGTTCCCAGCGACCTCTTTCTTGCTGGTCACACCTCCAACATTTGTTATCGATCTGAGGAAAAATTTGTTGGAGTCTACCTGGGTATAAACATACCTATGTAAACACTTCCAGGCAAAGATCTTAAATCTTCTAAACTTTATTGCATATTTGGGAGATATACATATATCCCCCATTGTCTCTTTGTGAATTGCTTATCCAGTCTCTCTTCCTAATCTTTTCTAAGTTTCTCTGATTGATTCTTATAATTATCATGCAATATTTTTTATATGCTTTACTAATTATTCCTTTAACGGCAGTTTATGTTCTAGATTTTATTAAAAACTCTACCAGTGCTGGTCTTTCATTTAGAAGCCACCTATTTATTTCTCTTCGACTATACTCTGATATCAATCCTTGATAGGGAAGGCAATCTCTAACCTGCAGTCCAAATAAATTCTTGGCCTCTTCCCATTCTATTACCTTTCCCCTTTTTAGTTATTTGCTCCCAAATACATTGGCTCTTTTGCCAGTTTTCTCCTATAAATTCCACCCCCCTTTTGCCTATTACTGTATACCTGACCACAGCCATCCCTGTCGGCAAAATCTCTTTTCTCATTTCTCGTGCTGGTTTAGTTCTTAGAATACTCCCTACTATTTTATGAATATAATACTCTGTATAATTTTGGTTGTTCTCCTTAAGAGTCTGCATCCAAAATCTCAATCTCTCCTTATTTCTTACCTCCCTTCATGTGTCATAATTCCTTTCCACTTTGAATTATAGTTTTCTGATTGTGCTGTAAGAGCCTTAACTGTGTTGTTCTAAATTACACCCTCAAATTGGGTAATCCTAGAGTGCCTTGTTCTATTGGAAGGATTATCTTATCCCAACTGACCCTTGCTGTCTTCCCTTCCTAGATAAAATCCTTCATCTCTTTTTTAATTGCTAGCTACAGTTTCTCTTCTGTTTGATAAAAATATGCCTGACCCGTGTATAAGAGTAAAGGGACTAAAAACATTTTAATGGCTTGTATCTTAGTATCCATATTCATATAGCAAAGCTTCCAGTTTCTAAAGGTTTGTATTATCTTCTGTAAAGTCTCTTCCCACATATCCTTAGCTGCCACAACATAGTCATTTCTAATCCATACTCCTAAATACTTTACTTTTATCATGTCCCCATAAATATGGACATTGTTGGACCAGTTTGCGTGTGGGTGCATAATTTACTTTTATTGCCTTTATTTTAACTTCATTTATTTTGTATCCTAAGAAGATCTGAAACTGTCTTAAGGTGTTCCACAACACTGTAATATTCCTTTCTGGTTTTGTCATGTATAAAATATCATCATCTGCCAATATAGCCATCTTTTCCTGACTACCATGCCAATTATATCCTTGAATTTCTGAGTCCCTTATTTTCTTTGCCAACTGTTCTAAATATAATTAAAACAACAAAGGGGGAAGTGGACAGCCCTGCCTGGTTCCTCTACTCAAGCAGAAGTTAACAGAGAAGACCCCACCCACTTTAATTTTCACCTCTGATCCCTCATATATATTTCTAATCAACCTTATAATTTTATCAGGGAAAGCAAATGCTTCCATTGACCTGCTCATGAAGTCCCAGTCTACTCTGTCAAATGCTTTCTCTGCATCAAGACCCACCAATAAAAGTGGTATTTTCTTACATTCCGCTTCTCTCTGGATCATCAGTGTTCTGTTAATATTGTCAAATGTTTGCCTCCCCTCCACAAAACCACACTGATCCATATCTATCCATGTTGGTATCACTTTTGCCATTCTTTTAGCCATTATAGACAAACACTTTATAATCACGGTTTAATATTGAAATGGTCCTGTATGAAGCTGGATTTGATGGATCTTTACCCTCTTTAGGTATTACCGTTACCACCGCCTTCTTCCAGGATGCTGATACTTATCCTCCTCTTAAAATACTGTTAAACAAGACTTTCCAGATCTTTATCAGTTTTTCCCTCCTGACTTCCAAACTTCCACATGAATAGCATCTGTTCCTAGGATCTTTCCCCTAGAATGATTATACATAGCCATTTTGATTTCATTTCTTCCTATCCAAAGTGTTAATAATTGAGCCTTATGTATCTCTAACATTTGGCATATTTAACTCTTCCATAAACATTTCCATTTGTACCTTTTCTTGATTTTCATATTTCTCTGCTTTATAGATACTTTTATAAAATTTCCAAAATATTGTTAATACTTCTACAGGATCTCTTATCTTCCTTGTTATAGGCTCCCTGAACTTGGTGACAGTCCTTTCCACTTTCTGTTGCCTGAGTTGTTGTGCTAAAAGTTTTTGTGCTTTAGAATTATTATCAAAAAACAGTTGCTTAACAGCAGTCTTTCTAAACTTGTGCACATTATTGAGGTAATCCCTTATTTTCTGTTTAACATTCGCAAGTTGCTCCTTTTCTTGTTCTGAGAGATTCCCCCTATTTTGCAATACTTTAACATTTGTCAATATCTCTAAATAATTCTTACTTCTTAACCATATGTCCCTTTCATTTCCACCTTAGTTTTAAACTCCACCTTAATTTTATCCCACTCCTTAGCTATGTTTTCAGAAGAAAATTCTAGCTTCTCTAGTAGCTCCTGAATTAATTCCAAAACCCATTCCTTAAAATCCTCTCTTTTCAACCGATAGGTAGGAAAGCGCCAGTGTCCCATTTTTATTTCATTACCCTGCATTTTTATTTTATTGGCGCATGATCTGAAATAGTTATTGGGTGTGTTTGAAGACCTTCAATTAAATGCACATGTTCCTGTGAGATATAAAATCTATCTAACCTATCCCATTTTTTTTTATCTTGGTGAATAATATGTAAATTCACTCCAAACTCCTAGTACTGAATTCACATCTTTCATGCTAAACATTTTCATAAAGGTCTTCAAAAATCTACCCTCCTTTGTTATGTTTTCCCTTCTAGGCCCCCATACACATCTTCACTGTTGCAAACCAAATTCCAGTCTCCACCTATAAGTAATATTCCTTGCTAAAAGCAGATTATTTTTCCCAGAATTGTCGTAAGCTCCATTATAGCAGTTTTAGGTGGGATATAAATGCATGCCAATGTAATCCTCCTCCCTAGCCAGTAGCCCCTCAGTACTATGCATCTTCCATTATCATCTTTTTTTCTTCTTCTATCATTATTGGAGCTCCTCTTGCAATTAATATAAGTACTCCTCTTTTCCTTTGCCCCAGATATTTTACTGAATAACCACCCTGAAAACCTTTATCAAATTCACATGTTCAGTTCTTTCCAGGTGTGTCTCCTGTAGCATAGTAATATAATTCACTACTCTTTCTTTCTATTGATTTGTAATGCCATTCAGATTGAAAGACATTACAGAAAGCATCATTTTCTTATATAGTTATTATTAACTTTTATGTATAACTCCTTTTCTGTTAAATGACTAGTTCCAACTTTTATGTTATATGCATATACAGTTTGGCAGGTTGGTCTTTTATACAGTTGTTTCTTGTCATAGCCAGTTTGGTCTAGGCCACACCTTACATAACTCTGTTTTTATTGAAAGCCCTCAAACAGAAAAATCAACCCCCCCCAATCCTCCCTAAAACCTATTAACTTAATAACAACACACACAACTATGTACGGATTCACTTCAGAAGCTCGAAATACTGAAATCTCGAATTTCAGTATCTCAAGCCCAAACACCATCCACCACACAAATGCACAATCACTCTACTTCATGAAAGCAGGGGGGCAAGCCACCCTGCACCCCCACACCCCCTACTTAAATATTCTCACTCCGAGGTCGCACTACATACAAACACACACAAACCACCACCATACAAGCTTTCTCTTCACTCTCACACACACACACACACACACACACACACAGCAACAAAACACACTGACACACACCACAGCCCTTACCCAAACCCCTTAACACATACATACTTACCTGAATACATGACCATAGCGGAACTTTAGAAGTGCGAAATTCAAAACCTCCAGTATACGAGGTTTTGAATTTCAGGCTAACTTTCGCTATTATGTGGATTCGGCTTCTTGGGCTCGAAATACTGA
The DNA here is from genome assembly GCF_019279795.1 of Protopterus annectens. Lineage (NCBI taxonomy): Eukaryota > Metazoa > Chordata > Ceratodontiformes > Protopteridae > Protopterus > Protopterus annectens. The sequence goes on from NC_056746.1 coordinate 283,419,231, forward strand.
AATTCGAGATTTCAGTATTTCGCGCTTCTGAACAGAGCTCCTATGTACATATTCAAATATTGAAATTTTTGCTACCTAATAAGAACAAAAGTTCTAAGTTGATAGCCACACAGGCAGGCTAGAGTTAACCAAAAAGAAAGGTTAGTCATGCTAAGACGCATGTTACAGCCTGTGTTATTAGTAAGTTCTGTTTTATTTAGATTATCTTTATAGCTCTCCCAGCTGACAAAACACTTGAATGCTTTCAGTAAACACTTTATCCAAGCCATTTCTCTTTATCTAACTGTCTTCTAATTACATGCTAAAACTGCTAAGGGTACCCTGTTTACCTGAAAAAAATTATAGTATTCAATATTCTTTTTCATTTAGATGCTTTGTGATAAACTTGTTACTGAATAATGCCTAGGGTTTTAACACATTTGTTTCCATATGCAAACATGGGAAAAAGCACACAGATTTTTCTTTTGTCATACTGTCTTAACCAGACCCTTCCTCTCTCCCCTTTTTTCATTGCAACACCTACATTTCTTAAAACTGAAGAAAGAAAGAGAGAAGGGAGAAAAAGAAAAAAAGTTTATATTAGTATCCCCATTGCATTAAAAAAATGAGCAAACTTTACTTCAAGTCTAATTGGTTTTGTATGGTCTTTAAGGCTCTCACAGTTGGGAAAACCACTGATTGTTTTCAGAGAACATTATGTTCTAGCAAATTTCTCTTTTCTTTTTTTCTCTTCAGGCAGTCCCCTTCCACCAGACTTATCTCCAGTTTCTCTTTATCAGATTTTCTCCATGGAGACCTGTAGACCAGCTGCAAACTTGCTACATAATATACAGACATGCATTTGCTAGAAAAAAAGCCTCATAATATTCAATATATTTTTCATTTACTTGCTCTCTCTCTTAAAACTAATCAATCCAATGTCTTTAATCAGTCATTTCCCCATGCAAGAATGAAAAAAGCGCATAAATTTTAACCTTGCCATGCCCTTTTAATTTTTTCTTTTATCAATCGCATTGCCTATATTTCTCAAAACTGTACAAGAAGAGAGAGAGATAAGAGGGGAAGGAAAAGAAAAACAACACCTGTTTACAATCCTCATTACACTTAAAATAGCATGCAAACAATACCATGCACCACAAATACAGTACTATTAAGAAAAGTGTTGTGTTTAATTAGTTAGCTTTCTCCCCTTTCTTCCTCTCAAAGCATTTTCCAAACATTAATAACATGAAGTACAGCATATACTTTAGAGTGCCTGACAAATCCAGCAAACTTTGAAGAAATCCAATATTTCCAGATTCTTTGTTCTGTCATATTTTATAAATATAATTATTGTATTGTAATCTCACGTTACTGGTTTTATTACTGTTCTTCTCCATTTCCCAAATGCTGTCTCCGCTTCATTTCCAACACACTCTTGATTCTTCTATTCAACTCTTGTGCATCCTTCCTTCTCTCCAACATTTTGCATTGAAATACTGGAAAAGGTTTCACAGGTATAGTCTGTGGTCTTTATTACCAGAGGAACAAGAAGCAGAATCTCCTACTGTTTCACAACTCACTTTTTGTTGGACAAACCTTCCTCCTTAGCATGCACGTCATCAAAAAAAAAATGATTTGTCCCTCCAGGGAAGAATACCTTGAAGACAGCTGGATACAGCACTTTGAATTTCACTCCTGCATCTTGACATTCTCTGAATAAAAGAATGAATTTATTTCTCTTTTGCTTGGTGTACAACGAGTAATCATTCATCACAAACACTCTGTCTCCTACTGTTAGTATTTTGTCCTTCTGTCACAGTTGTGATGAATCAACTCCTGCTGGTAGGATTGCATCCTTATATTAAAGGTCCAGGTTGCTTTCCTAGACATAGGTTTGGAGCATACACACAATGATTCCTTTCAACTAACAACTCCTGCTTTGGAATACCAGTCCAGTTGCTTATTTGTGCTTTCATAAAATGAATGCAGTGTGTTCCTTCCAGCTTCTCCAGTACAGCTGAAAATCTCAGGTTTCACTACGTGCTTTATTCTCTAATTCTATTATATTTTGAAACATCAAATGACAAAAACAGAAGCAGTGGCTTCAGGTACAAAAGCTGACTCACAGTACATCCAGGAATTTGTTCAATAAAACACACGAAAGGTGAAGTCGCATAAAAATCCAAAAGGTATAAACAGTATTCCAAGCGCTTTTGTCTCTGGTGAATCAGAATTTTTTTATGTGACTATTCAATAAAACACACAAAAGGTGTAAATTCCTGGATAAACTGTGAGTTGGCCTTTGCACCTGAACCCACTACTGCTGTTTTTGTCATTTGGAGTTTGTATTGCCTACTACGTTTTTTATATTTTGAAACATCTCTTCCTGAGCAGTCTCATGTTCAGCCAGCCTTTTCTTCATTGCGACCTCTGATTTTTGCAGCTTTATCATCTCATCTGAATATCTGGTTAAAGCTTCTTTCATTTTGTTCAGCCTTTTGTTGTTTGTGTTGATATACTCTTATTAACATTTTGTTTATTTTAACAAAGTCTGTATGCAGTTGTCTTATATCTTCCTGTAGGTTACTGGAAGTCATGTATGAAAGTTGCAGTGCTTTTTGCTGAACAGATGCAGAACCTTCCCCAGTCAATGTTTCTTCAATTTTTGTAGCTGATTTTTTCCCGGTCTTCTATATTTCTTTATTCCTGGCATCCAGGCAGTACACTTACTTGCCAATTACTGAAATTTACCAATAAAACCCAAGTATACCGGCCTTCTCTGCTGAGTTTCTGTTTTCACACTGGGACAGCTAGAAACAAGCTGTTACTCACTATACAGCCATCTTGGAAGTCCATAAAAATACTACTGTTAGGAACAAAAATGTTGTTTTACTTACAGTTAACTCTCTTTCCCCTCTCCTAAGTGTTCTTCCAAACATTAATGACATGAAGTAGGACATAGTCCCTTACAAGTCTAACAAAGTAAAAAAAAATCCAATATTTCCAGGTTTTTCTTGTTCTGCCATGTTTCACAAATGTAATTAATGCTTTGTAATCTCAAATTTATTTGTCAATTTCCAAGTTGCTGGTTTTAGTTCTGTTTATCTCCATCTCCTAAATCCAGTCTCCTCTTCATTTCTAACATACTCTCAGTTCTTCCGTTCAAGTATTGTGTTTTTTTTCTGTCTCTCAAGCATTTTCTGTTGAAGCATTGGAAAAGGTTTCACTGGCACAGTCTCTCTATGGTCTCTATTACCAGAACAACAACAAACAGTACAGCTCACTTTTTGTTGGACAAACTTTTGTATTTCCTCCTTAGCATGTTCTGCATCCTAAATGATTTTGTCCCTCCAGGAAAGAATATGCTGAAGATAGCTTGGTACAACAGCTTGAATCTCATGCCTACTTCATGATATTTCCTGATTAGTTGAATACATTTACTCCTCTTCTGCTTGGTGTACCCTGAATAATCATTTTCCACAAACACTCTACTGTCTGCCACTTTTAGTACTTTGTCCTTCTGCCACAGTTTTGTCGAAATCAACTCCTTCTGCTGGTAGGATTGCATCTTTACTATTAAAGGTCTAGGTTACTTTCTCATGTTCAGGTTTGAGGTATATATATGATGTGCCCTTTCAATTAACAACTCCTGCTGTGGAATACCAGTCCAGTTGCTTATTTGTGCTTTCATAAAATTAATACATTCTGTTCCTTCCAGCTTTTCTGGTACAGCAGCAAATCTCAGATTTTCCCTACATGCTCTGTTCTCTAATTTTATTATTGTTTCTGCCACCTGTTCTTGAACAGTCGCATATTCAGCCAGCCTTTTCTTCATTTCAACCTCTGATTTTTGTAGTTTTATAACCTCATCTGTACATCTGTTTAAGGCTTCTTCCATTTTTTCCAGCCTTTTGTTATTTGAGTTGACATACTCCATCAGTGTTTCATTTATTTTAACCAGCTCTGAGTACATTTGACTTATCCCCCCCCCCCCCATGTTACTGGAAGTCATGTCTTGCACTGCTTTTTGCTGAACAGCTGCAGGATTCAACCCAGTCCATGTTTTTTCCCACCTATTGTGATTTATTTTCTTTCAGGTTCTCTGAATTTCTTTTTGCTGGCATCCAGGCAGAACACTTAATAGCCAGTTATTGAAATTTACACAGAAATGCAAATTTACTATATTTTTACATTGGAAGAGCTGAAAAAGTTAGTCAATGTGCAGCCATCTTGAAAGTTCAGGAAATTATTTTTCTGAGATAGGATAAGGGATCTGAATTGCCTAAAGTAAGGCCTTGTTAAGTTTAATTCTGTTGGCTGCCAAAAAAAAAAAAAAAAAAAAAAATTACTACAAAATGGAAATAAAAATTTAAACCAACTCTATTTGAAGTAGTGCACATTGTAACAGATATAAAAGAACAGGAAGTGGAATCTTTAGAAAAGGGTAGAACTAAATTAAATATAACAAATTGAAATTGTGGGAAAATACATACAGAACAATGTTTTGTAGGAGGAATGATATTGAAGAGAAGCCAGAAACTGAATTTATATAATGTTGCTTAGATTAGAGGATATATAAAACCAGATGGCAAGTACAATGTGTGTAAATGTTAACTTGTTAATTCGGTTTGATTACATTTATATAAATGTAAGTTTGCCTAGGTCACAAGTGAAAATTCAATAAAGGTGTTTAAAATATATTGTCAAGTGTTTGCCTTCCCTAGAGAAAACCACACTGATCCAGCTCTACCAATACTGGCAACAAATCTGCCAGTCTTTTAGTTATTATAGACAAACACTTTTCAATCATAGTTTAAAATTGAAATTGGCCTGTATGAAGCTGGATCTGATGGGTCTTTGCTAACTTTAGGCATTACAGCCACCACAGCTTTCATTCAAGATGTTGGTGCTTCCCATCTTTTTAAACAAAACTTTGCAGATCTTTATCGTTTTCTTCCCTCCTAGGTTCCATACTTCCGCATGGATACCATATTTTCCTGAAAACTTTCTTGTAGATTGATTATATGTCACCGTTTTTATCTCATCTCCTCCTCTAACTGTTAATTGCTGAACATCATCTACCTCTATCCTTGGTATAGTTCAGTTTTCCATAAATATTCTCATTTGTGCTCTTTCTTGACTTCCAAATTTTTCTGCTTTATTACATTTTTTCCAAAATACTGCTACATGATCTTGGGTTATTTTTCTTGTTATAGGCTCTTTAAGTGTGGTAGCAACCATTTCTACTTTCTATTGCCTAATCATTATGGTAAATGTTTTCATGCTCTGGAGTTGTTATAAAAAAAAAAAAAAAAAAACAGTTGCCAGCAGCAATCTTTCTAAACTCATCCATATTATCGAGATACTGCCTTATTTCTCTTTAGCACTTGCATCTCCATTTCTTGTTCTTTGAGATTCCCCTGATTCTACAATGCTTTAACATTTGTCAGCCCTTCTAAATGATTCCTGTTACTCCTTAACCATATCTATTTTTATTTTATTACTACCCTATAACTTTCATTTTATCCTACTCACTATGTACAACTTCTGAAGAAATGTCCATCTTCCCTAACAACTCTTGAATAATTTCTACTACTCATTCCTTAAATTCCTCTTTTTAATAGGTAGGTGGAAAGTGCCAGTGTCTCATTATCATTTTATTACCCTGAATTTTTATCTCATTTGTTATTGTCACATGATCTGAAATAATTAGGATATTTCTTGAAGCTCTCAATTAAATGAAAATGTTCCTGTGAAATACAATTTCTGTCTAGTCTAGCGCAATTATTATACATTGGGGAATAATATATTAATTCTTTCAGAGTTCCCTGCTGCTGAATTCATATCTTATATACCAAATATTTTCATACTGCTTTTTTGGAAATTACCCTCTTTTGTGATATTTTCCCTTCTAGTTCACCCACATACATCCTCATTATTGCAAATCAATTTCCATTCCCCACCTATAAGTAATATTCCCTACTGAAAGCTATTTCTTCCAAAATGTTCTTAAGCTTCATAATAGCATTTCTTGGTGGAATATAAATAGAAGCCACCACAATCCTCTTCTCTTGATAGTAGCTCCTTACTACCACAAATCTACCATTATTATGTTTGTTTTCATCTTCTATATTTTTTGGAGTTCTTCTAGCAATTATTGCAAATACTATGCGTTTCATTTGTCCCTAATATTTCGCTGAATATCCAAGCTAAAATCCTTTCTTTACCAAATTCACATGCTCACTTCATTCCTAATGTGTCTCCTGTAGCACTGATGTTTGCACTCTGCATTTCTTAACATAATTCACAAATTTTACCTTTTTGTCTATACCTGTGAAGCCATTCATATTCCAAAATAATATGCATAGTTTAGCTATTACAAGAAGGTATTAGTCCCACATATTGTCCAACATCATTTTTAAATGTCTATTTCCAGCTTTTGTTTTACATGCACCCACTAATATTTCAAAGGTTCATTTTTTATACAACTGATTTTTGACATCTCCATTTGAACCTATATCACATTTTACAATACTTTTTGTTTTACTGAAAACCCTTTATCACAAAAAATCCTACCCCAAGCACTCTCCATAACATATTTACTTAAAATAAATACAAAAACTATGTTCATGTTCAAATGAATGAAGTTTAACCTTTATAAGAATTTATATAATGAAAATGTTTATACAATATAGTTAAGAACAGAAAAAAATGTTTTACATATGATTACTTTTTTCCCCTTTAGTGTCCTTCCAAACATTAATGGCATGAAGTGGGGTATATGCCTTTCATTCCCCCAAATTTAACAAACTCAACAAAAGTTCTCTCTCTCAGACACTTTTTCTTGTAAAGCCATACTTCACAAATGTGATTGGTGCTTTATAGTCTCAATTATTCACTAATTTCAGGTTGCTGGTCTTGTTTATCCCCATCTCACAGCCCAAGACTCTGATTCATGTCCAAGGCACTGCCAATTCTTGTAGACACCTCCTGTGTTTTTTACCATCTCTCAAGCATTTTCCTCTGGAAAACTGAAAAGGGTTTCACTGGTAAAGTCTCTTTATGAACTTTATTATTGGAAAAATGAGAAGCAGAGTCCCTTTCTGTTTTTGATGGCTCAAATTTTGTTGGACACATTTTTGTATTTCCTCCATGGCCTGTTCTGCAGCAAAAAATGACTTTCATGCTTCAGGAAGAAATTTTCTGAACACAGCTCAATACAGTAGATTGAATCTTGCACCCACCTCTCAAAATGTTTTGATTGCTGGGATAAATTTGCTTCTTTTCTGACTGGTGCACAGTGAATAATCGTTTTCCACAAATACTCTACTGTCTCCAGTTTTCAATACTTTGCCTTTCTGCCACATTTTTATCAGGATCAACCCTTTCTGCTGCTATGATTGCATCTTTACTAATACAGTTCTTGGCTGCTTTCTCATGGCCAGCTTTGGATAATACAAACGATGTGCCCTTTCAAGTAACAAATCATGTGGAATACTAGTCCTGTTGCATATTTATGCTTTCATAAAATTAATAGTCTGCTCCTTCCAGTTTCTCCAGTACAGCAGAAAATCTCAGGTTGTCTCTGTGTGCTCTGCCCTCTATCATTTTTGAAACAGCTCTTCTTGAGCAGTCTAAAACTCAGCCAGACTTTTCTTCATTTTGTCCTTTGATTTTTGCAGTTTTATCAGTTCATTTGAATAGCTTTTTAAAGCTTCTTCTATTTTTTCTTGCTATTTGAGTTGATATACTCTTTCAATGTTTCCTTTATTTCAACCAGCTCTGAGCACATCTGATTTCTGTTTTCTACTAAATTACTGGAAGCCATGTCTTGTATCATAGCTGCAGCTTGAACTGCTTTTTGCTGCACAGTTGCAGAGTTCTTCCCATTCAGTGTTTCTCTTACTAGCTGATTTTCTTTCATGTTATCTAAGGTTTTTCTTTGCTGGCATCCAGCCAGTGCCTTTATTAGCCAGTAAATGAAGTTTACTAAAACTGAAGAATTACTAGCTCTTATCTCTCCATTTCTTTTTTCATACTGGGAGAGCTGAAGTTAACCTGTTGATCAGTGAATAGCCATCTTAGGTCCCGATCCCCATCGTTTCGCCACTTTAGTACAAGATGTTTTATATCAACTCAACAAACAAAAAACATCTCTCTACCATACCTCTCAATGTCTTAGAGCAAGAAATCTGGACAAAGCTATATTATATAGCTTATGATGTATGCAATAATAGGGGAGGAGGCCCACAAATAGGGACACTTTGTAAATATTGCTCTTACAAACTTAGAAAACAGATAGAACAAAAGTTTTTTTTTATTAGCATAACTTTTCTGAAGGGTATGAAGTCTGAAACTCAAATGTCTGTCATTATTTTCTGACTATAGCCTTCAATGATTTGTCAATGATTTTCCAGAAAACAATTTTATGAGAAATAGATCTAAAATATGAGGCAAAAATCTGGACATTTTGTGAAAATCTGTACAGTGGTGGGGTATGCTCTCTATTGAGATTAAATTATTTTCCAAGTTAAGATATGTTATGTTATTCAAGTGTTTTTTTTTTTTTTTGTTTGTTTTACTGAAGCAACACGATACATTCCCAAAATATATGCCACTAGGAACTTCTTTCAGCACCATTACAATGTCCAATATATGCAGTTTTGTCTGGGGGATCATTTTTTCCAGTCTCATAGGGGTATACAAATATTTATGCAAGCATTTCCATGCAATACTATTTTTTGTCAGTTTAGCTTCATATATATGATTGTCCTATTTCACTCTACTGATGAAATGTAATACTTTTACTTAGTTGTTCATTCCTTGATATGTTTAACTTTGTATGGTATTGTCTTCCTAAATCTAATACTGCCTTGCACGTTCAACATAATACTCTTTTCTTATCTCCCATTTCTGTTCTGGCCTTACTTACAATCTACTATTTGTGGTTAAACAAATTTACTATCCAGCCTCTACATATTTTCGAGTCTATATTACGAATGTGAAAAAACGTATGAGCGAATATGAAGACTTCGACCTGTATTGTGCGGAATATGGAAATCCCGAACATACAAAACCGCAATTCCAAAATGTCGATTTGTTTTGGTTAGCCCGTATGCGGTATAGCTTCGTAAGGTAAGTGTGCGATACATAGGACTTCAGTGTTAGGATTTGGGTTAAGGAAAGTGTATAGATAGGTAATGTATGTAAGGTTTAGTGTAGTGTTGGAAGTAGGGTTATTTTAAGTGTATGTATATGTGTATTGTTTACTTTGTTTGGGTGTATGTCTGTAGGGGAAGTGTGTGGTAGTTACGGACCATAGGATTAGGGAGGTATTAAGGATAGTGCATAGTTAGTTGTGTATATGGGGTTTAGTGTAGTGTTGGAGGTAGGATTTTGTTAAATGTATGTATGTGGATTATTTATTTTGTTTGGGTGTATGTGTGTAGGGGATGTGTGCGGTAGTTACCGACCTTAGGGTTAGGGAGGGATTAAGGATAGTGCATAGTTAGTTGTGTATGTGGGGTTTAGTATAGGGTTAGAGGTAGGGTTTTGGTGCTTTACCTTAGGTTAGAAGTAGGGTTTGGTTAGTGTATGTGTGTGGTATATTTTCTTTGGGTAGGTAGTATGTAGTGAGTGGTGGGGTTGGCTGACTATGACAGTTCTTTTTTACGGTTTAGTGCATTCGGGATTTTCGCGGTATAGGTGTCAACGTTTAGGTATTCAGGAATAGGGTTTTTCGCTTTGGAAATATAGACCCATATTTTCCTTGAATTATAATATGTTGTGAGTTCAGTATCCCAAAATGTTATCTAGTTTCATCTTATTTTATTACCTCACCTCCTTTTATCATTTTCTCCCCAAATCTCAGTTCTTTGTTCTTTCTTCAGCAAAAGCTCATGACATTCTACTCTGTGTATTTCGTATTTTTCTTCTTATTATTATTCTCAGATACAACCAATCACAATCTGTTAGATGCTCCTCATAGCTTAGCAACAATTATCCAGTCACATTTTACCTTCCACCCTCCCACTATTACCCGCTTCCCAAACCACATTTATCAAACTCAATATCGCCCCTCCCATAACACACACGCCTCGGTTCTCCCAAACTCACACTCTCATCCAAAATACTACCTAGACTAGCTAATTACACATTCAAACACTACAACCCTTTCTCACCTCCTTTTCTATATTTCCCCTCAAAACTTATCATTATATATTCAAGATACATTATGTTACCTATGTCACAATTAATCCAATACTCATCACTAAAAATCCTATCTCCTCATACGGCTAACTTATCCATGCTAACCTTCCACTACCTACTTACATGCTTCCACATCCCCATCAATTTTCATCACCCCCACCACTCCACAATTACTATCCCACATCCCAAAACCTCCTTTTACAACCTCTACATTACACCAAGCCTCCACAACACTACTCACACAGCCTTCTTTCCACTCAAATACCACAAAACCATGTCTAAACCTGAGCCTCTCTGAACAAACCACAAAGTATTGCATAAATATATAAAAACAATACTCAGCATGTTATCAAAACTACAAATGAGTGGTGATATCCATCCCAACCGTGGCCCCCAACTTAATCAGAACATAACTACCACACACTTCCCAAATAACTCCCCTATCATCCCCCTCACCCCAAAGGACACACTCTTCTGTTCCTTTATATAAATCTAAAAAGTTTACTAAATAAAGTTCATGATCTAAATGTTCTACTAGATTTATACTCCCCTAACATTACCATTCTGACTGAAACCTGGCAAAAACCACATATCAAAAACAATGAAATCCTACCCCCTGGATACAACCTATATTGATTTACTGTAAAATTAAACGGGGAGGTGGTGTAGCCATAATGTTCAAACAAAACTTAACACTAGAACTCATTAACACTAATCTTCATTCATTCAACAATAGTGAAATACTTCTCACTAAACTTAATAAAAACAAGACATTGATCATTGAGGTTATCTATATTCTCCCAGGTGAAAATTCAACAATAGTTGAAGATATTCTCCACTGGCTATCCTTAATCTACCACCAGGAAATTATCATAATGGGAGACCTCAATATAGACTGGACCACCTATGACACCAATAATCCTAACTTTATATAAATCTACATGGCTTCTACCAGCTCATACAAGATCCCACCAAAACAGATAAAACATCCAACCGACACTCAATTCTGGACTGGATCCTCACTAACGAATCTCCTTCATTCCTCCATTCAGGTTGTCTCCCAAACAGTATCAGTGACCATCTGCCCACAATTTTGCTTAGACATAATCTCAGTCCATCTAGACAATCAGTCTTCTGACTAATCCATAATAAAACAAACTTCTGTACCCAAACATTTCACTATATCCTTCAACAAATATATTGGTCTCCCCTAAAAATATTACCATTAGATGATGCTGTTCAATACTTTAACACTACCTTCCTGGACATCTTAAACAGCTTAGCTCCTTGTAGAACTGCTAGAATAAAAATGCAGCATTCACCATGGCTATCAAATAACACCAAAGATCTTCTAAAACAAAGGGGCAAAGCATGGCTACACTGGTTAGCTGACAGAAGCCAGGACACCTTAGCTTTATTTCTAAGCTCTTTGTATTAAGTCCCAAATAAAAGCAGATACAAAAATATATCACTGCACAACAAAAGCACCAAACAACCTCCAAAAATTCTGGTTTACCATTACCAAGCTCCTTCACCCTGGCAACAATACCTCCCCTACACCCACTACATTCTCCTCAGAGGATAACAAAGCAACTCAGTTCAATTCCTTCTTCATAAACTCAATTCACTCTCTTACCAAACATAACCAAAATATATCACATAAGGTCCCTACCATTAATAATTATCTCACAAATACCTTCTCCTTACAACCTGTTCCAACTCATACCATATACAAACATTTCTTAAATTCAAACCTGCCAGCCTTGCTGCAGTCTACCATCAGAATTTCTCAAAACTGCTGCAGAAGTCATTGCATACCCCATATCCTTCCTTATCAATTACTCTACCACTGAAAACTACGTCCCACTTCTCTGGAACATCTCCTACATCACTCCCCTGCATAAAGGTGGAAACTCCACTGAACTCGCAAACTGTAGGCCTATTGCCATCCTTTCTCCCTTTAAAACATACTTGAAAGATGCATTCATACCAAACTCCTAAATCACCTTCTATCTAATAACCTCCTCTCTCATACTTAACATGGTTTTCGCCCCTGCCACAGTACCACAACCACCCTCCTCAGTTTTGCCAAAACCATAAATTACCACAGAAACCAAAACAGACTTGTCTCTGCTTTCTAGAACTCTCTAAGGCCTTTGACACTGTTTTACACCCAAAACTATCAGAGCTAGCCACCTTAAGCATTAGTCTCACTACCCTATTATGGTTCATAGGTAGGTACTAGGCTATTGGCCCTAGGGCCTAACAAGCCTAGCCAAAAATGTACCCTGGCTTTCGCCACCCAAGAAAATTATTTTCCTGTGCCCCTGTCAAGCAGAACCACAGAAGTGATCCCCGGGGTGAATTTCCTATTACCCATCCAATCATCAAGATTTTTCTTGAAGAGTGCTAATGAGGAGCTCTGTTTGACATAGATTAGTAGTCTGTTCCAGAGTATGGGAAGTCTCTGGGACAGGAATTTATCCTTCCAGCATGTTCTGTTTATTGTGGTGACAAGGTTTAGGTCACTAGAGCGTGTAGCTTGGAGAGATTGGGATTTCTTTAAGTGGAACATGTCCAACAGCTCAGGGTTTGACATAGCTTTGTATGTTAGGCAGAGATCGCCTCTGAGTAGTCGATATGCGACGGAGTAAAGCTGGAGTTTTTTGAGATGGTCTGCATAAGGCATCTGTTTGAGGCCAGTAATCCTCTTTGTGAGGTATTTTTGCGGCCTTTCCAGTTGTTGTAGATGTCTTGTGAGGTACATACCAAAAGGGGCGTTGTACTCTATAATGGGTCTAATGAGTGATGAGTAGAGGGGAACAATGACCTTTTTTTTTTTCTGGATAAGAAACCTTTTGTGATGAGGTGTGCCACGTAGAAGGATTTCCTGACCACTTTGTCGATGTGATTATCAAGGAGTGACTACTGTCTACCTGTGTCCCAAGGTCTCATCACACTTTCGGTGTTAAGTAGACTACCGCCTATGTGCTAGTTCATGGGTACCGAATTTTTACCAAAGGGGATGACAATGCACTTTTTGGCATTGAGCTTGAGACCATGTCTTTGACACCAGGCATCTGTCTCAGTCAGGCCCTTTTGTAGGATGTCCACATCATTAGGAGTTTCAATTATGGCTCCTAGTTTACAGTCATCTGCGAACTTAGTTAGCCAAAGACCTTCTGTGTTAGCCTGTACTTCAGAGAAGTAGATACCAAACAGGAGAGGACCCAGGACTGAACCCTGTCGTACTACACTTGTTACTGGTCTGAAGTCTGATTGGGAGTCTGCTACTTTCACAGTGTGGGTTCTTTCAGTAAGCCAGTTGGCAACCCATCTTGTGACATAGGAATTTATACCTCGTTTAGTGAGTTTATCTATAATTCCAGAGTGCTGGATGGTGTCAAACGCCTTGGCGAGATCTAGATAGGCTGTGTGAACCACCTTACCCTCATCTATGGCTTTGGTGACTACTTCAAAGAAGTCTATCAGGTTTAGGAGACATGATCTGCCTTTTACAAACCCAAACTGTGTGGGGTCCAGGGTTTGGAGATCTCCAATGTCTTTGTTTATGAGTTCCATGATGATACGTTCCATGGCTTTGCAGACGAGGCTTGTCAGACTAATGGGGTGGTAGTTCCCGGGGTCTGTTGTGGTCCCCCTTTGTGGAGTGGGATAAGTGTCGCGGTGCACCATTCAATGGGCACAAAGCCCGAGGTGAGGCTATGATTGAACATGGTACTTAGGTGGGGTGCCAGTTCATTCTGTAGTTCATGTAGAAGGCAGCCTGGGATGTTGTCAGGTCCCATGGATGCTGTGTTCTTGGCTTTGGAGAGTGAAGTTTTTACCTGTGCAGCTGTGATTACAGGAAGTTTGCATTCTTCCGGTATAAAGATGGGCCCTTTAGGGGGTGAGTGGGGGGTAAAGTTAGCAGTGAACCTATCTGCCAGGATGTTGGCAATATCAGTTGGTTCTGTATATTTAGTGTCATGCTGTAACTCAGAGCAGATCTGAGTGTTGCTATTGAGATTTTTGACATAGCTACAGAATTGCTTTGTGGTTGTCTTTAGAATCAGTGGCAATTTTGTTTTCATAACTAGCTTTGGAGGAGTTTATGAGGGATCTCAGCTTCTTACTGATGATGACCAGGGAGTTCCTCCAATCGTGGGATTTTACTCTTTTTTACAACATTTTCTTTCTTCTGTTGTAGAGTTTGTTTATGGCAGAAGACCATCAGATTGGCTTCCTTTTTTGGAGGATAGCATCTTGGTTCTGTTAGGGATAGCACAATCCATGCACTTGTGTAAGTACTTATAAAGTGCATCTGTGTAGGATTCAGCAGTCGTACCTCTATTGTCCATCTACATGGGTGTCATGAAGTTTGCCACTTCTGTCTTAAGAAGCATGAAGTTGGCTTTGGAGAAATTTTTTACGGTTGTTTTCCTAATAGGGGGTGGGAGCGGGATGTGGATGTCTAGGGTGATTAGCTTGTGGTCGGATCTGACGAACGAGGAGCTGACCCTTGGTGATGACCAGGTCTAGGATATTGCTGCCTCTGGTGGGGGTGTGGATAAGTTGATCCAAAGTGTTGGAACTGATGATTTCCAGAAAACGTTGAGCAAAAGAGTTGGTACACGAGTAGTTTTCCCAATTAACGGTGGGGTAGTTGAAAGTTCCACAGTTACCTAACCAAATGGCAACGAGCTGTTAATTGAAAACAAGAGCTATCATCTCTACTCCCTGTTAATATTCGTGGCCCACAAGGTTCCATACTAGGGCCCCTGTTATTCAACATATTCACTAACCAGTTGCACAAATCCACTCCTTTAGCCTCAGTTATTCAATATGCAGATGACTCTACCCTCATATGTAATGCATCCTCCCTCCCACAGCTACAGGAAGTCACACAACAATCCGTTTTGCAAGCAGAATCTCGGCTAAACAAAGCCAACCTTATACTGAACCCAAACAAGACCAAGCTGATGCTTTTTCACCCCTTTAAGTCATCCATACCGCCAAACTCTTTTCATATACTTTCCTCTAGGAACACAATCGTAACCACCACCTCTCAAACTAACCTACTAGGTGTTATCATTGATAAACTGAAATTTGACATTCATTTATCTCAATCCATTAAAAAAACTCATATCAGACTTGGCTCTCTCTATTGCATTAAGCCATTTCTTACAAATTATGCCAGATTAGACATTACCAGAACTCACCTCCTATCTATTCTATGCCTCCCCCATCTTTACTACACTTAGTAAAACTGAACTTTCCAAACTTGAATCCTGTTATAATAAAATAGCCAAGTTTGCCATTGACTCCCCACATAGGTCTCACTATTGCTCCTCCCTACAACAATTAAATTGGTTTGAACTCCCCCAACACCTAACCTATACACATACCCACCACTTAGTATACCAGCCTGACAGAATCCCAGCCTTGCAACAATTACTCCAGCCATATACTAAAACTCATCACCTCCGATCAAAACAAAAAAACTCCTGCAAGTCTCCAAAAGTAACAAGGCTGGGGATTCCCTCTATTCCCACCATCTCTCTAAAATCTAGAACACTATTCCCCAATATAATTTAAACATCACTGACAAAACTCAATTCAAGAAACAGCTAAGAGACTACTTACATAGCAACTGGATTTGCTCCTGTATTAACCCGGGCTAATGTCTCCCCTTTATGTCTTTTTCCCAATTTGTGAACCTCTACTGACATACCTGGTGTATTTCCTTCTTCTAACCCCCTTCTCCTATTTCACTTTCTTTACTAACCTAACAGCTAAACTTACTCTCAATTACCTTCTATGAAAAAACTCATTCCTCCTCAACAATTTTATATTTATATACTAATGTATACTATTACTTTATCCTATAGATTTGATGTTATACCCAAGACACCAATGTATATTTATATTTGCCTTTTTTATATCAATGTATTTGTTCCTATAATATTAATGCCTGTGTAAGTTGTAAATTTGGAGCTTTTTTCCCCGGGCCTCTGCTGAAAATGGGCTCAAAACCAGATAGACTATCCCGGTTAACAAATGTAAAATAAATAAACAAATATTAATATCTATCTATACGGGTCCACTTTGTAATTCTGAAATTCCACAACTTTGAAGCTGTAAATACCGAAACTTAAAACATTGAAATTGTGGAATCTTGAAATGAAAAAATAAAACCAAAAATCTAAAACAATAAAAAAATCACATTTTTGCAGGGGGGCAAGCCTCCCTGCACCTCCCATGTGGGGGGCTACACCCCCGACACCCCCTGTAACTTAAATATACCAACTCCAAGATCGCACTATAGTGAAGAGAACGATATAGTTCCCGTTCCGCACTGTATGGCAATCTCCATTGACAGACTGAGATTCCACAACTTCGATGTTCTGAGCTTTGGTGTTTACAGCTTCAAAGTTGTGGAGTTTGAAAATTGCAAAGTGGACCCATCTCTCTCTCTCCCCATATATATATATATATATATATATATATATATATATATATATTTGTGTTTGTGTATATGTGTGTGTATATGTAGTATAACATACTGGTGTTATTCTGTTTTTCCAAGGTTTCAATTCTTGTAAAATAAAAACATGTATAATAGTTTTCTATATGTAAGGCTATACATAATATTCCTTATATGCATGTCTTAGATTTGCCCAAATGCCCATATGTGGTCCTGTCATTACCTAGTTGGACATTATGCCTCTCATGTGCTTGCATCTGAACACATATTTCACATCCTGAATCAAAACTATTAACATAAGGTATGTGGCCTTACAGTACATCTCAAAATCTTAAAGTCCCAAACCATCCTGCTCCTTTCATTACTAGTTTTTTTTTCCATTGCTCTCTTTTCCTTTTGTTACCCCAAAGAAATTACTTAATTTCCTTTTAAATATTTTTCCATATTTGATCTTTTAAGCAATGGAACAAAAAACATCTTAATCACTTGTATCTTAATATCAATGTCCATTAATAAAAGTTTCCATAGTCTTATCCTATGTACACACTTAATTTCTTCCCACATTTCCTTATCTGCTTGCTCCACATCCCTTTTCAACCAAATTATCAAATATCTCAATCATCCTACCATGACTCCATAAAAAGGGGGAAAAGCTTTGTACCAAAATGTGCATTGGGGCATAGTTTATTACCACAACCTTTGCTTCGTTTCATTTACTTTATATCTCACAATGCTATTAAAATATTTCAGTTGATCAAATCTATTTATATTATGTTCTAAATTGGCAACATACAACATTATATCATCTACAAAAGGGCTATTTTCTCATTAGTATTTCTCCAGTTATATTCAGCTATGTTTGACTGTCTTATGCCTCTGGCTAATGGCTGTAAATGTAAAGCAGAGAGTAATGGTAATAGTGGACAAACCTGTCTAGTTCTTTTTGTATGACTAAACACTTTAGACAGCTCACTCCCATAGTTCTCACACTAGCGTGAGCTCCTCTGTAGATATTAAATATTAATGTTGCCCATCTTTGTGGAAAATCAAATTACTCATTCCCAACTTACTCTCAAATGTTTTTTGTTATCCAAACCTCTTAACATTAATATATCATTGTTATCCAATGCATACTTTTGAATCATAAGGGTTCTGTTGATAGTCAAATATTTGCCTACCTTCTATAAGCCCACAGTGATCTAGATATATTGTTCTTGGCAATGTCTTTGCCATTCACTTTGCCAAAATGATCAAAATAGGTCTCCATGACCCTGAATCAAGGGGATGTGGTATAACTACCATTACTTCTTTTTTCCCAAAGTCAGAGGCACACCCTTATACAGACAAATATACAAAAGTACTAGCCAGATGTTTATCTCCTACTTCTTTTTTCACACTTCTGTTGTACTTCTATCAGAGTTTTTCCTGCATACTGGTTTCTCACTGCTCCTTTAATTTTCTTTATTTTTGATGTTAGTACTACTCTTTTTACTTCTGTTAATCGGTGAAGTTGCAATTGTCTGAAATGTGTTACCATTTCTTGTATAGTACTGTCAACCTTTACATCTTGTTTCTAGAGTGTACTGTAATAATTCATTACATTCATAAATTTTCCCATGTCCACTTCTAAAATACCATTCGCATAATTCATAATTTTATTAATCATCCTTTCAGCCTTTTGTTTCCTCAGATATTTAGCCAACATTTTGGTTGCTCTAGAGTTACTCTCTACAAAGACTTGTTTTAAAATCATCATTCTATGTTCACTCACATGTTATGAGTACTTTTGCAGAGATATTGTAACTTCTTTTAGTTGTTCTTCAACCTGTTGTGTTCCACTTATTTTTTTCTGCTTCTGTAAATTTCTTACATTTTTACACCCTCTAGATTCTTACTATTGTTCCATATCTCATTTGCTTTCATTATAACTATGTTTTGCACTCTATTTAGAACCATTAGTTGTAATATTTGAATACAGAAATCAAGCAATACCTTTGGGGTGAGTCAATAGGGTATTTCAATGTTTTGCAGATGATATTTTGATAGCTTAATATAGTTTGCAAACTAATATTCCAGTTTTGTGGCAACTACTGCAAAACATTGGTAAAAAGTGTGGATTTAAAGTTAATCAAAAAATATCTGAGGCAGTAGCAATGAACTTTAGCCCCAAAGGAGAGTTACTGCACAAATATAGCTATTTATAGAGTCTTTATAGTATTCATCATTTGGGTACATGGCTGGCATAAATGATGAAGACATGAAACACCAACCAGAATCCAACAGTATCCGATCCAGTAAGGCAACCAAAGCTGAAGCCACTCAGCCAAAAGTATGTACAAAAACTTTAATCTAACAAAATAATACAGGATTAAGCTCTTTCATCTGTACACACAGACTTCATCAGAAGCACTAAATCATAATACTTAACATCTTTTATATGTGTGGTTCCTGGTCAAAAAATGGTAAAGAGCCATACTCTTAACATTTAGTAACTTTATGGAAATGTTACAAATCTTTTAGCAAAATGGGGAACCATTCCTTTAGAACTGAATCAAAAGTCGAAGTGTTGTAGACAATTATATTGCTCTTATTCCTTTACTAGGGGGCACATCATTTCACTCTTAGCAGCATCATATTTAAAGAAAGTGAAGCAGAAAATATTTTTATAGTATAATGGTAGGGCTAGGGTAGCTTGGGATTTGGTAGAGATGACTAGGGCGAATAGAAGTCTAGGAGTCTCTCAAATGAAAGATACTTGCAAGCTATCTACTCAGCTGGTATTCTTAGGTAAATTCATCATCCATACGAGGTGATTTGGAAAACAGTGGTATGGGATAGGACTGAGAAGTTGATGAAAGGGAGAGATTTTTTTAGCAGTGTTGTAAACTGTATCATGAATAACTGACTTCTCAGTCATGAAGAACATGCATAAATAAGTGAACGTATTATTTGAGAGGACAGTTATGAAGCCATGAAGAAAGTAGGTATTGATGAATGGAGGGTTAAATAGGAAAAAAAGAATAAGTACTTCTAGGAGATGGAGACAAAAACAAAGTAGGGTTAGATATTGGACACAGTTACTGGTAGGAACTGGGATTAAAGATTAGAAAGAATTTAAGGAAGAATTTCTGTTGAGAGATGAATTGAAATGGGTGTGTGCTAGACTAGTATTAGAAGGAAGGAAGTTAAATTGGGTGATATGAGGACAGAAATGGATACCAGAATTACTGAGACTTATAACAGAAGTAAAAGAAAGAGCTATAGGGCTATGAGCAATACTATCCAAATCTAAAAAGGAATAATCAACTTAGATGAGGATATTATCAAAAGAACGAGGCAGATTTGTAAGAAAGACATTAATATAGTATTTGGAGATCAATAGTGGGATTGAATATGTAAATTACTTGGATATACTGCAAAATCAAGATGTTTTCAGATCTTTGGAAATGTCAAGAATTTTTACTACAAAATAGGTTGACCAAGATGTTTCTAGGTGTACATGGTAGATGGAGGTGTCGTTGTGATTTAAGGGGTACCTGGGCACATACATTTTGGAAGTGTCAGGCCTAAAGTGGATTTAGAAATGGGTTGCAACTATTATTGGAAAATATTTCTCATGAGAGAGGCTTTTGATTAAGCCATCATTCCAGATAGGATGGTCAAGGGAAAAACCAGAGAAGAGACAAAGATTAGTGTGGACAACCTATTTAATGAAGGGAAAAAAAAAATAATTAAGAGATGAAAAAATATACACGTCCACCATAGAAAATGTCAAACAAATTGGTCAATAGGTTGAGGGATGATGAAAAGGAGACATAGTCAAATGCAAAAAGGGATAGTTTTAACTTAAAATGGGTGGTTTGGAAAGAGATGAGTGAAGAGGTTGCCACCTAATTTGCAAATTGCATGCTTAGAGGATTAGTAAAATAAATAGGGATGATATGAGAGACTTATACTACCGGGAACAGGGTCCAGGGGCCGTAAACAGCATTGATACTTATTGCATTTGTAAATGATTATTTCTTGTATTATCTTGGTATAGTTCGTGGTTTTGTTTTATAGCTATATTTGCAGTGTAAATAGTTGATTGTGTATACCTTACTTTTGATGTACTTGTTTTGTAAAAGTGTGAGTTAATAAAGCTTTATTTAAAAAATAAAGTTAGAAATAGATCAAAGAGTTCAAGTGTTGAGAATGTGTATCATGCCCAAATTTCAGGCCTTCTAGAATATAATGGAAACCCTGTTCCTGAAAAAGTGAAGTTGCTGATGAGGGATTTCATTTGGGTTGGGAAGAGGAAAAGGATGGCATGGGAGAAGTTGACACAATCAACAGAAATAGGGGGCATGGGTATTCCAGACTTACTGGAGAATCTACAAGCATGTCAATAGCAAATGTGCTCAGGATAGTAGATGCAGACTATGAAGCAGATTGGACGGAAATGATTTTAAGCAGAGAAAGGAAGGATAATAGGAAAAGGGACATATCAGATATATTGCTAGAAGAACAAAATAAGTACCTACAGACAAGGTGGGCAAAAGCAGCTCAAAAAATGTTTAGCAGGAGATGGAGAGAGCAGCATATAAGTACTTTGATAGAAAGGACAATAAGGATTGGAGGTAGGAAAGTAGATAGAAATACACAAAATGCCTTGTAGAGGTGTGAAAAGGTGCAGGAAAAATGATCTACTAGTCTCAGCTAATAGTGTGAAATATTAAAATGTGGGAACAAATAAGACAGAAATACAAGACAGGGATGGGAATATCAGGGGCTGAGAAGCAGCTGGGGTAGGATAAGAGAGACGTGTAAATAAGAGGAGCAGAATCTAGTATTTTTTTTACAAGAAACATCTGTATTAAATTATCATGTGTGACACAGACAATCTTACATTTATATAAATGAAAAATCATAGCGGCACAATCTCAGTTGCAAATACTATATCTTACAAACCTTGCCAACACAACTGTAGCTGCAAACATTATACATCAGTTTTAATATATCCAGTCATTGTCAGTCAACCACTGGATCGCTCATTCAGATCCTGCCTTCTTTTAAACATTGTTCTTCCTCTGCATGTAGCGGTCCCACTTTTCCAATTTTTTTCCTGTGTAATTTACTCCTACCCTTTTCTAAAGATCACAGTTTCAGTTGTTTTATCTCTATTACTATCTTTATTTCTAGTAAAGTTGGTTCATAGGTTCATACTAGGCTATCTGCCCTAGGGCATTTATAAGCCTAGCCAGAATGTGTTTGGCTTTTGCCACCCATTTTAAATTAATTTTGCTATGCCCTTTTTCGAGGTTAGTATACTGTGCCTCTGTCTAACAGTGACACAGAAGTGATACCCGGGTTAAACCTACGATCTCCCATCCACTCAAGATTCCTCTTGAAGAGAGTCAATGAGGGACTCTGCCTAACCTGGACTGGGATTTTATTCCAGAGTGAAGGGAGCCTCTGGGTTATGAATCTGTCCCTCCACCATGTCCTATTTATTTCAGTGCTGAGGTTCAAGTCTCTTGAGCGTGTAGCTCGGGATTTGGATTTTCTGAGGTGCAGCATGTCCATTAATTCCGGGTTGGACATGGCTTTATACGTCAGGCACAGATCGCCCCTGAACAGGCGGTATGCCACTGAGTAGAGCTGGAGTTTCTTTAACCGGGCAGCATATGGCATCTGTTTGAGCCCTTTGATCTTCTTGGTGAGGTACTTTTGGGGTCTTTCCAGTTGCTGCAGGTGTCTAGTAAAGTACATCCCAAAAGGGGCATTGTACTCAATTATGGGCCTGATGAGGGATGAGTAAAGAGGCACGATGACCTCCCCTGATCTAGATGTCAATCCCTTCATGATTAGGTGGGCTATATAAAATGTTTTTCTAACCACTTTGGCCACGTGGTTGTCAAATGAGAGACTGCTATCAACTTGGGTCCCCAGGTCCCTAATTACTTCTTCTGTACTTAATGGATTACCACCTATGTGGTAATCTGTGGGCACTTTGTTTCTGCCAAAGGGGATGACTATACACATTTTGGCGTTTAGCTTGAGGCCATGGCTCTGGCACCAGTTGTCTGTTTCTATGAGGCCCTTTTGGAGGATGCTTGTGTTGGCTGGAGAATCGATTATGGCGCCCAGTTTGCAGTCATCTGCGAACTTGGTCAACCACAGTCCTTCCATGCTGGCATGTACCTCCGAGAAATATATACCGAACAAGAGAGGTCCCAGGACTGAGCCTTGTGGGACACCACTTGTAACTGGTTTGGAGTCTGACATGGCTCCAGCAATTCTAACCATGTGGGTTCTGTCCTTGAGCCAGTTTGCAACCCATCTAGTGACATAGGGGTTTATATTTAAGCTGGTGAGCTTATCTGTAATGCCCGAGTGAGGTATTGTATCGAAGGCTTTTGCGAGGTCCAGGTAGGCTGTGTGGACCACCTTCCCCTCATCAATGGCCTTGGTGACTGTTTCAAAGAAATCAACCAGGTTTAAGAGGCAGGATCTGCCCTTAACAAAGCCGAACTGGGTAGGATCCAGTGTCTGTAGGTCTCCAGTATCTTTATTTATGAGGTCCATGATGATCCTTTCCATAGCTTTGCAGACCAAACTAGTCAGGCTTATGGGGCGATAGTTTCCAGGATCCGTTGAGGCACCACCTTTGTGGAGAGGGACCACTGTTGCTGTACGCCACTCTTTGGGTACATATCCTGTAGTAAGGCTGAGATTGAACAGTAGTTTTATGTTTGGGTTTAGCTCTTCTTGGAGTTCATGTAGGATGCAGCCCGGGACACCGTCTGGTCCCATTGATGCTGTGTTTTTTGCTTTGGAGACAGTGGCTCTTACCTGAGCATCTGAGATGTCAGGGGGGCAGCACTCTGCTGGGATAGATATTTGCCCTTTTGGTGGGGAGGGGGGGGGAGAAGTTTGCGCTGAACCTGTCAGCTAGGATGTTGGCAATGTCTGTGGGTTCGATGTATTTTTTGTCATTTTGGAGTAATTCTGAGCATATCTGGGAATTCCCACCCAGGTTCCTAACATAACTAAAGAAAGCCTTGTGATTATCCTTGGTGTCCTGTGCAATTTTTCTCTCGAAGCTGGCCTTAGACGATTTTATGAGTGCCCGTAGTTTTTTTGCCAATATTGATCAGAGATGCCTTCCCTTTTGGGGATTTTGCTCTATCATTTAGTAGCTTCCTCCTTCTATTGTATAGTTTGTTTATGGCTGGGGTCCACCAGACAGGACGTCTGCCTTTGGAGGACTGGGTCTTGGTTTTATTTGGGATTGCATGATCCATGCATTCCTGAAGGTGTTCATAGAATGCATTTATAAAGGATTCTGCGGTCTGGGCCGTATTTTCTACAGGCCCGGGGGCTTTGAAGGATTCCACCTCGGTTTTGAGGAGTGTGAAATTTGCTTTAGAGAAGTTTTTCACTGTGGTTTTCTGGGCAAGAGGTGGGGTCGGGATGTGAATATCCAGTGAGATTAGTTTATGGTCTGATCTTACCAGTGAGGGATACACTTCTGGTCTGAAGCATAGAGTCCCCATGTTGGTGATAAGGTCCAGTATGTTTTCCCCTCTTGTGGGAGTAGTAACAAGTTGTTCCATAGCATTTGAGTTTATAAATTCTAGGAACCTTTGGGCTAGGGTGTTGGAGCTAGAGTAATGCTCCCAGTCTATGTTTGGGTAGTTGAAGCTGTCCAATATAATGGTGTTTGGAGAGACCTTCATATTTTCCAGTGTTCTCAGGAAGGCCAAGTGGGGTTCCTGGGTTTGGGAGGGTGGTCTGTAGCAGGGTACAAACTGGAAGGCAGTTTTACCCACCGTTAGTTGCACATGGATAGTCTCTGATGCTTCGTGCTGTGCCACCAACCTGGAGGTGTGGGTATCTTTGATGAATATTGATAATCCCCCTCCTTTTGTGGTTCGGTCCAAGTTTTGGGGCCGAAAAGCATGGTATGAGGTATAACCTGGTAGTGCTGGGGTACTCTTGGGAGCCTTGAACCAGGTTTCTGTTACTGCACAGATATCTATGTTCTCCATGCTAAGGAGAGTTTCGAGTGCATGCATCTTGAGGTTTAGACTTCTGGCGTTGAGTAGCATTACTCTTAGTTTCTTATCCCTTGTGATACCTATGGAGGTGGGTTTGTCTTTTGAGCCTTGCCTAAAAAAGGCACTATTGGGGTAGCAAGAGCCTTTGCCAATATCCGAAAGCCCAGGGGTGACAGGTGCAAGCCGTCCCTAGCGAAGCATCGTGGCTTGTTGAGCATGTCATCCCAGGTTGACAGGCATTGGATCCCCTTTGAATGACACCAATACTTAAGCCAACTGTTGAAATTGATCATCTTGTCTTCATATTGTGGCATCATTCTTGGTGAGGGTAAGATGCTACTCAAGGTCAGGGTCATACCGGCCTGAGCCACATGCTCAGAGAGCTCCTCTATGTCTCTTTTCATGTAGTCCAGGGAGGTACGTCTCAGGTCATTCACACCAGCATGGACAATGACAGAGTCATATTTGTGCTTGCCTTGGAGTGACCTGAGTGCTTGTGTTATGTGATGTGGCGGATCCTAGCGCCCGACAAGCTGCTCACCGTGACCTTCTCCTTGTTCAGGCTGGTGAGTGGGATGTCAGTGTGCCTGACGATAGAGTCACCTATTACAAGTGTATCAGGTGTGTTGTTTAGCCTTAAGGGCTGTGACTGTTCGGCACACTGGCTTTGTGAGCTATGTGTTGCACATGTTTTGTTTTGGGGTAGCGGTTGCTTGGGTGTCTGCTTTTGAGGTCTCTGCTGCTTAGGCAGATTTTTATTTAGATTCTCAGAGTATGTTTTTGTGTGTTTATGTGTTTGGTTTGCTGTCGTGGTTTAGACTGACTTCCATTTTCTAGTTACTGCTTTTTTGACAACCATAATAATTAGACTCAGCAAGGCATTACTAGGTCTAGGCAATTCCAACTCTGTATCATAGCTCAAAAAAAATAATTTCCCTAGTCATTCCAATTTGCTGAGCCAGCATCTCTAACAGAGCAGTCTGCAAGGAATCTACCTATACCAGAATCTTCTTTCCTTTCTGTCAGGTCACTAATTCTTAACAACTGTCCTTTTACTATATTTTCTTTGGTCTTTTTGGGGTGCATGCTACTATAACGTATGCCAATCTGTATATGTATGGGTGGGAAACCATTCATATATTACATAGTAAGTACCAAAATAATATTGTGGCATTGCATCATTTTAACTAAAGTTACAACTCAGAGAGGCACAAGAAACAGAAAAGGTAGAGTAAATAAAAATTAAAATAAAGTGAGAATGCCTATTGTTATTCGACTCAGGGAGAAGAAAAGAAATAATAAATAATTGGAAATTGTTTAGGGGACAATCTGACTATGAAGGAGGCGTGGCTTCTCTATACTGCCTTTTCCTTCAGAATGAGGTTGAAGGCAGGCAGGAGCAACTAGATGTGGAAAATGGCAGCAGTGAAGTAAATGAAGTTAGGAGATCAGAGCATTTGTTGTAGAAACAACAGAACCAAGAGGATCATGTGCCTCTGACACTCAAACATCAAAATAAAAATAAAAATACTGCTATGACAAAAATAAGTGGAGAAAATAGCAGTAATTCACAAGAAACAGCAGTTAGACCGGCTTCCACCCAGCCTGTGTATGTTTATCAGCAGAATAAAGGTCGAAACAAGACATGGGCTCAAGTAACTGCTTCTTCATCGAATAAGGGATATATAAACAACGGAAGACAGCCAAAAAACTGGAACAACAACAAAGGATGGAAAACATAAGTACTATTTCTTTTAAAACAGTGAATGTATCTAGTTATGAACTTTCTCAAGAAGAATGCTGTATTTTAAGTAAAGGGTGGAATTTTGTGCCTGCCAGAAGGGCAGAAAAAATGTAAGTGCTTAATAGTATTAGAGACTATGCAAGACAGTTAAACTTAAGTTCTTTTTTAAAGCTACTGAAACACAGAAAAATTTATGTAAACCTAGCACATTTAATCCACCCTTAAGAAATAGTTGGAAATGTTCCGGAATAGCTGTGAATTGCAAATTATTGAAGCTCTTAAAAAAGAATCAAGTTATAATTACTATAACATGTCTAGCAGAGAAAAACAATTGTTTTTTGATTTTATTAAAAATGATGAGTTATTAGTGTTTAAAGCTGATAAAAGGGGAGCAATAGTTGCTCTAGATAGAACAATGTATGAAAACAAAATGTATGACCTATTGTCTGATGTGAATTTTTATAAGAAAAAGTGTCATTCAAAGAAATTAAGAAAGCTTATTCATGTACTGATTCCTTAGTAGAAGAATGGTTTTATATAACCAGAATTACTCAGGGTACTAAAAATACTTTACTACTGAGAATCCAAAAATAAGTAGGATATTTGGAATTATAAAGAGCTAAATGACCCCCTTTAAGACCTATAGTGTCTAGTCTACATAGTAAAATGGAAAGCATGGCTATCTATGTAGACAAACACTTACAGAGGGTAGTGGTTAACAACAGTACATATATCAGGGACACTTGATTTCTCGAAAGAAAAAAAAAAAGCACTATATGTGGAAAAAAGCAACTTACTGGTAACTATGGATATAAAATCATTGTATACAGTAATACCTAATGATGAAGGCATGGAGACAGTGAGGTGTGAATTAATTAAATCTAAGTTATATTCTGACAATACTGTAGGAATAATAAAGGAATTACTTGATGTTATTCATAATTATAATTTCTTCTCATTTAATAGTGATTTTTTTTCATCAAACAAATGGAGTGGCAACAGGGGCAGCAATGGCCTCCAGTTATGCCAATCTGTATATGTATGGGTGGGAAACCACTCATATATTACATAGTATTAAAATAATATTGTGGCATTTTATCATTTTTTTGACTGTTTTCTTAATTTGGAGTGGAACGGAAGAAGTCCTATGTGAATTTAAGACATACATCAACAGTGTGTGTACTTTTTTGGAATTTACCTGCCAGTTTAATTTAACAACAATAAATTTCTTGGATGTAACTGTCTTTAAGGACAAGAGCAAATTAGGAACAAAAATGTTTAAAAAAAGAGGTTCAAAATAATACGTACTTAAATTATAGTAGCACGCACCCCAAAAAGACCAAAGAAAATATAGTAAAAGGACAGTTGTTAAGGATTAGTGACCGGACACTGTTGAAAATCAAATTCCAGTCCCCACCTACAAGTAATATTCCTTGCTGAAAGCTGATTATTTCTCCCAGAACTTTCTTAAGCTACATTAGAGCAGTTTTTGGTGGAATATAAATACATGCCAGTGTAATCCTTTCCCTTTCCAGTAGCCCCTTAATACTATAAATCTTCCATTGTTGTCTTTTATTTTTTCTTCTATTGCTATTGGAGCTCCTCTTGCAATTAATCTTGCAATTAATAATCCTTTCTTCCTTTGCCTCAGATATTCTGCTGAATAATCATCTGTAAAACCGTTCTTTATCAAATTCACATGTTCAGTGCTTTCCAAGTGTGTCTCCTGGAGCACAACTACTTGCACTCTACATTTTTTAATATAATTCACTACTCG
Source organism: Protopterus annectens (assembly GCF_019279795.1). Taxonomy (NCBI): domain Eukaryota; kingdom Metazoa; phylum Chordata; order Ceratodontiformes; family Protopteridae; genus Protopterus; species Protopterus annectens. The sequence continues at coordinate 283,447,472 of NC_056746.1, forward strand.
TTTTCTTTTTTTTTTATTTCTCTGAGAGACCATTAACGTTTAAACACATTATAGAAAGAATCATGTTCTCGAGGGATTATTCTTCCCATCATTTATGTAGAACAGCTTTTTTGCTAAATGTATGGTTCCAGCTTTTGTATTCAGTGCATGTACCATTTGGCAGGTTGATGTTTTATACAATTGTTTCTTGTCATCTCCATTTGAGCCTATGTAACATCTTCCAGAATTTTATGCTTTACTGAAAACCCTCAAACAAAAATACACCACCCTGATAACCCCATAAAACCTAATAACTTAACAATAACATACAAAACTATGTACATAATAAGAATAAATGTTCTGAAATGAAAGCCACACCCACAGGCTAGACACACCCAAAAAAAAGGTCATTCATGCTATGATACAGCCTGTGCTTTTAGTAAATGCTATCTGATTTCTGTCTTATCTTTACAGCCCTCGCAGCTAAGAAAACATTTGAATACTTTCAGTAAACATTTTCTCCAAGCCATTTCTCTTTGGCTTCTGGTGACATGCAAGCCAGACACAGACTGTTAAGGATACCTTGTTTACCAGAAAAAAGTCTTCTAATATTCAATATTCTTTTCCATTTATATGTTTTGTACTATACTTGTTGCTGGATAAATCCCAGGGTTAACCCAATCATTTACCTATGCAAGCATGAGAAAGGGTTAAACCCAATCATTTGCCTACGCAAGCATGAGAAAAAGCACACTAATTTTTATTTTGCCATGCTCTCTCAACCAGACCCCTCCTTTCTCCTTTTTTTCCTCACACTGCAGTGCCTACATTTCTTAAAACTGAACAGGTAAAAGGAGAGAAGGGACAAAAAGAAAAAAAAAAACAACAAAAGTACCTGTTTATATTAATATCCCCATTACACTAAAAAATGAACTGAAAAAGCTTTACTTCGTAGCTTGTTAAATCATGCAGCAGTTAAACATTACCATTAATAGAAAAAACATATTTGTTTTACTTACAGTTAACATTCTTCCCTCACTTTTCCTCTCCCAAGTAGTTATCAGAAGCTTAATGACATAATGCAGAGTCCCCTACAAATTTAGCAAGTCCACAAAAAATGAATATTTCCAAATCCTCTTATTCTATGTTTCACAAATATAATTTCTGCTTTGTAATCCCACATTTGTTTTTTTACTTACAGGTAACTGACTTTATTTTCTGAACATTAACAACATGAAGCAGGGTATAAGCTTTTAAGGTTCCCACAAGTTTAACAAAGTCCAAGGAAGTTAAATATTTTCAGATTTTCCTGTTCTGTCAGGTTTTACAAGTATAAATTGCTGCTTTATCATCCCAGAGTTGTCAGTTTCTGAGTTACTAGCTTTAATCCTGTTTATTTCAATCTCCCAAATCCTGTGTTTTATTTCCAACATATTCCAGATTCTTATGTTTTCTTCTTTCTCTCGGGCAACTGAAACAGTAGAAAGATTTCATGGGCTTAGTCATTCTGTCGTCTTTAGCATCAGAAGAACATGAAGCAGAATCTCCTTCCAATTCACACCTCACTCTTTGTTGGACAAACATTTGTATTTCCTCCTTAGCATGTACCTCATCAAAAAAATATTTTGCCCTCCAGGAAAAAACACTTGAAGATGGCTGGGTACAGCAGTTTGAATATCATGCTTGCTTTTTGACATTCCCTAAACAATGGAATATATTTACTCCTCTTCTGCCTGATGCACACTGAGTAATTATCACCCAAAAACACACTACTATCTCCCACTTTTAGCACTTTATATTTCTGACACAGTTTTATCACAATTGGCTCCTTCTGTTGATAAGACTGCATTTTTACTATTAAAGGTCTAGGTTATTTTTAAGTGACCAGATCTGGAGCATACACAAGATGTGCTCTTTCAGTTAACAGTCAGTTCCTGTTGTGGAATACCAGTCCAGTTGCTTACTTGTGCTCTCACAAAATTAATACAGTCAGTTCCTTCCAACTTCTCTGGTACAGCATAAAATCTTAGGTTTTCCCTATGTGATCTGTCCTCTAATTTTATTATTTTTTAAAACATCTCATCTGATGCAGTCTTATATTCAGCCAGCCTTTTATTCAGTTCAACCTCTGAACTTTGCAGTTCTGTCACCTTATCTGAATATCTGTTTAAAGCTTCTTCCATTTTTTTCTAGCTTTTTATTGTTTGTGTTCATATACTTCAGTGTTTTGATTATTTTAACCACATATGTGTACAGATACTTTATACTGTTCTCTAGGTTACTGGAAGTCATGTTTGGAACTTGTAGTCCTTCTTGCTGAGCCACTGCAGTACCCCTCTCAGTCTGTGCTTCTTCCTCACCTTTTGTAGCTGATGTTTCCTCCAGATCCTTTATATTTCTTTTTTCCTGGCATCCATCCAGTAACACTTACTAGTCAGTTACTGAAATTAACCCAGAAATCTAGGTCCACTGGCCTTCTTTGCTAAGTCTCTGTTTTCAGACTGTGAGATCCAGAATTAAGCTGTTAATTAATGTAAAGCCATCTTGGAATTCTCCTGAGCAATATCTAGTATTGATAATGGAAATATATATAAGAAGGCAGAAGAGGAGGCCCACCAAAAGACTGTTAAGATTAGAGAGGAAGGAGTGTGAGGCACAGGACAGTAGAAAGTGTAAGCACACAGAAAGCAATGGGAAGAGGAACATGATGTAAACAAAACAGAACAGGAATTGGACTGCAATTCTAAGACTCCCAAGATATGTATCAGTGTCTCAAAGATTTGAAATCTTTGCTTGGAAATGTCACCATAAATAATTTACACTCCCAGTAGATTGGCTAGGATGTTTCTGTAGACACTGGGACTGTATTGAAGATGTAAGGAAGAAAGATGAACTTAGGAACATATTTTCTAAAGCTGTCAGGGACTAGAAGGCTATAAAGAAAAAAATAAGGCAGATAATACAAAACAGGATAAAAGATGCATGAAACATTGAACTAACATCCAAATTATTTCTCTTAGGACATCAAGGGGGTATTACCAGAAAAATCAAAAACTGTTATTTGCATTAATAATGACATTAAGCAAGAATGATAAGAAACTGGAAAAGCACAGAAAGCCCAGTGAGATAGGATGTGATTAATCTGAAGACTAGAATAGCCAAAAGTACAAAATGAGGGTTTGGGGAAAGAAAGAGCAGTGTAGATATAGGAAGATATGACAACACTGGAGAAGTGAAAAAGAAATGGAGGAGGGGTAATGAAGATGAGGAAACATAAGAAAAAAGGAAAAAAAAATCCTACAAGGAGATGGTATACAGCAATAGTTTCAGAATTAAAAGGAGAAACAGGTAAAAAGGTGGTAGTAGGCCAACAGTCTGGCTAAAAGGAGGAAGCTGAGCTAGATGATAAGGGAAATAAAAACAAAATTAAAGGAAAAGAGGGGGAAAAGACATGCCAGTGGGAGGAGGGGAGTTCAAGCTTGTTTATTGTTAGTTAAGGTGTTTATCTCATAGACACAAGGTATAAGGTTTGATTCTTGCCTTTCAAAGAGAAACTGGCTAGGCTTAAAATGGGCCACAAGGGCAGCTAGCCTAGTACTTGCCTAAGACTCTATGAATGAAATCATGTTTTTTTCTTTTATGGCAGAAGTGTAATGATATATGAAAAAAGAAATGTAATGCTGTAAAATATGCTAATTATATTGAATATACAGAATAAGAGGAGTGTAAACACTGGGATTAGGCATGACCCTTTTGTATAAAGGAACAGTTATGAAATGATTTAATACCAAATGGGCTGCCACCAATGTAAAGCTAAAGAATGGGACCATGTACGTGGATTACCCAAGTTGTGCAATATGTCTGGAAAAAATAGAGAGATAAACAATGTTTGTCAAATTAAAAAAAGAACTTACAGAAGTCTTGTCTGATTCCTTTTTACAGTCCATAGAGCTTTTCTTTCACCGGAAAAAACAGATCTGTACTTGGATCTACTCAAACTACTGTCTCAGAATGGGAATTCCTTAGGATTCTGTGTCTCATGGCTGCTATGATACTCATAAAACCTCTTGCAAGACTCCACAAGAAAAAACACTGGCACTTGAAATCTTTATAGTCCTGGCATCAACATCCCCTAACATTTCAAATTCCAGATTTGGGATTTGTGAAAAGGGAGATTTTGTGGTGGAGATATATTTCCCAAAATACATGTCTCCCATTCTCTCTTCCTGCTCCAGCACAGTCCGTCAAAACAGATGCCACAGACTTTGCTTGGGAAGCAGTGTCTATGGGAATAAAATTACAATGACTTTGGAACAAAAAAGACAGACCAAAACACAAACATGAAAGACATGTTAGCTCTTATAAATGGTCTCAATTCTCTCAACCATCTGTGGTCTCCATGACCTCATTAAGTGTTTACAGGGTAACCATTTGAAATGGCTGGACCAAGTTCTGAAACACAGTGACTAAACGCCCTAAACCAGACTTACATATGCTAAGTCTGAGATGGCTATTTCTTAGAATATTCTCTTTTCTCTGAGGTATGGTTCTCAGTTGGTATATATATATATATATATATATATATATATATATATATATATATATATATATATATATATATTAGTTTGGGGTGGGGGATTACCCCCACATTGTAGGGTGTAGGCAATGCTTGCCTCCTGCAAAGAAGATGTTTAAAGGATAAGAGTAAATTTCTCTTTGCTTTTTCAATCTTTTTTTTTTTCTTCATGCCGGCACTTGCATTACGAGTACCAACATTTCAATAGGGAACCATTTACCGATAACATCACAGTAACCAATCGTACCTTCTTTGTGGACTAAATGTGGTAGCCTGGAATATAGCAGAAATACAGAAAGTGTAAATTTGGTTCTTGTCTTAACTAAATTTTTTTTTTAATTCTGTTTCAACTGACACAGCTGTTCTCCAAGATTCCTTTGGCTCGATTAACTGTTGTACTGGTTGATTATCTGAACATGAAATAAGCAATACAGTGCACATGGTGAGCAGTCTTCTAGAAACCAACTCAGACCTATTTTGACTCTTCTTGTATTATTTGTCTAATTTGTAGCAACTGGACAGATTACTTAATATGAGATCTGACAGACTCATTGCTCACTATCCGGAAAAGGAGGACCTAGTTCTTCTAGGCAGCCAAATGTAGGTAAAATGTCAACTTATTTATTCATCCTTTTTAAGGATTCCTTGATCAGTGGGTCCAAAACATTTGTTGATATTGAGGAGTCTTTGAAACAAATTCAGTATCAAGAGTGTTAACTGCAGTCAGCACTGGGTTAACACAGAGGCAGTGAAACACAATGTATTAATTCCTCTACCTAGTGAGACTTTCAAGAGTTTAGTTTTAGAGTTATTTCTGCTGTTAGAAAATGCTGTAGAGACAGCAGGATACCTTAGTATTGGGAAGAGTTTAGAAGAAGACCAGAGGAACACAATGTATTGACACCGCTAACTAGTGAGAAATTCAAGAGTTTAGTTTTAGAGTTGTTTTTGCTGTTAGAAAATTCTGCAAAGGCAGCGAGATACCTTAGTAGTGGGAAGAGTGTAGAAGATGCTGACCATGGACATTATGAATATCCTGTATGAGGAACTTGAGAAGCAAAACATTGAGTGCATCTATTTTAAAAATGTAGGGGAATTGTACAATTGTGACAGTATGGTGTATCTAAGGGAAGGGTTTTCAGTATAAGGAAACTTTAAAGAAACTGTAGACAAATGCAGTTTGTAGCCTAAATGATCTGGTATACTATTTTCCTTCTGCACTGTAAGTACAAGTGAAACTATACAAGAAAGAGGTGGTGGTTTGATAGAGAAGGAGCGGGACTTATATGTAGTTATTTTTAGATCATCCACTGCTTCAGGGAGAAATAAGCTACTGTTTAGTTAAGTGAGACTTTTGTTGGTGGAAAAGGTGTTAAATGATATGATAATGCATACTCAAGTATGTAACCAGTTAGCAATAAGACATGCTTGTGACTATTAATAAAAATCCAAAAACAGCAGTGACTGATTTATAGTGAATGAGCAGTGCACACAGATAAAGTCCTGGTAAACATTTTTAAACTGATCAGTTGTTAATCAAGTACTAAGCCATCTCCTTTAAATTTCTGACAATTGTCAAATCAGAAGCAGTAGACACCATATGTGAACTTTTTTTTCCCTTTTAAATTGATGGTACTGTCTTCTTGGATTAAAACATTTTATGATGAATAGGTTCAAAGGTACTTAGTAAGCTACTGATCCATGAGGATCTTCGGAAGCCTAACCGTGCATCCCCCTTATGTTTCTAGCCCTAGTATTTTAAGTACAATTAATCCAGAGCCCTTTGTATACAAGTATGATAAGGGACAGGAATTCCATTCCACGAGTGAACATGTGTTTTTCCATCTACTCATCCAGATTCTACATGAATAGAATAAGAGATGTGTTTTTCTTTACATGGACACAAAATGGACTACTGGGAAGTGGTATTCATTGAGAGATACACCTTCAACATGTTCTATTTAAGTTGCAGAAGAGACTGAGTTCTCGAGTGGGTGTTTCTGCCACAACTGGACTTGGAAATGTGTAGTAGATTTGAAAAGATGGGGTTAGTACAGGTTCTGTAAGTGAGGCAGTCTCCCCTTAGTAACTTATAAAATACTGAAAAAAGGGTCAGGGGGATTTCCAAGATGGCAGCACACTGATCATATGCTCATAAAAGGTTACTAGGCTAATGGCCCTAGGGCCCTTACAAGCTTAATCATATTTATCCTGAATTGCCCCAATTGTTGGTGGTTAGGTGAGTGAAGTACACAGAAGCAAGGGTCTATGGTAATTAATACTGACTTCCTCTGTCCAGGAAGGACACGGGCACCGGCCAGGAGTGAATTTCTGGTCACCCACCCATTGATCTAGGCTCCATTTGACAAGGGTCAAGGAGGATCTCTGTTTCACATGAATTGGAAGCTTGTTCCAGGGAAGTGGCAGTCTCTGGGAGATTTATCTATCTCTCCAGCATGGCTTGTTCATGTCAGAGGCTAGGTTAAGATCCCTGGAGCAAGTGACCCTCGTGCAGTTTGATTTATGAATGTGTAGCATTTTCATCAGGGCCGGATCCAAAATTGCCCTGTAAGCCAGGCACAGATCACTCCTTAGCAACCTGTAGTAGACAAATTACAGTGATAGAGCTTTCAGTCTTTCCATGCAAGACTTGTTTTGTGTACCCTGCAATTTCTTGGTGAGAAACTTCTGTAATCTCTTCAGTTGTTGCAGGTGTCTTGTGACATACATGCAAAAGGAAACAAATTATTGGTCTGATAAGGGATGAGTATAATGGAATTATAACAGTCTTAGAGCTAGATGTGGTCAAAGTTCAGATTGCTATCAACCTGACTACCCATATCATGTACCACGGGGTTTACACTTAGGGGGGTGCTACCTATAATGCAATTAGCAGGGATGTCAGTTTCCCAATGGGAATAATAATGCATGTTTTTTTGCATTTTGCTTTAATCCATGGATTTGGCACCAATCATTTGTCTACATTAACCGTGTCTTCAGTATATTAACATCATTAGGGACTCAATGATTGTTACCAACTTGCAATAGTCACTGAAATTGGTCAGCCACATGCCATCCAAGTTTGCCTGGACTTCTGAGAAATAAATTCCAAACAGTAAGGGACCCAGCACAGAACAATGTGGTATGCCACTGGTAAATGGTCTTCTGTTAGAGGTGAAGTCGCACACTTTGACAGTATGTGTCCTGTCAGTGAGCCAGTTGGCTACCTATCTGGTAATGTAAGGGTTAATATTTCTCAAAGAAGTCAACCATTTTTAACAGGCATGATCTACCTTAGAGTCCAGACTGGGTTGGGTCCAGAGTTTGGAGATTATGGACCATATTAACAAGGACATAAGTAATTATTCTTTCCATGGCCTTGCAGATGAGGCTAGTAAAGCTTATGGGTCTATACTTCCCAGGGTCAGTTGATGGTCCTCCTTTGTGCAGAGTGATTACTGTTGCTGTCCTTCATTCCACCGATAGTCAGTTTGCAAGCTTTGGCTAAACAGGGATCCAAGTGGGTCTGCTAGGTCATGTTTTAAGTTGTTTAAAAGGCAACCTGGGAGGTCTGGTCCTGTTGATGCCGTGTTTTTGGTCTTGGAGAGCACCGAGATGACCTGCTGTCTTGAGATAATAGGCTGAGAAACGGTGGCAGGTATACTTTGGGGGTGACTGAAGGGGACAGGGGGTGAAGTTTGCTCCCAATCTGTCAGCCAGCAGGTTGGCTATTTCCTCCAGTTGAGTATGGGTGGTGCCATTCACAACCAGTTCCAGTGCATAGCTGGGTATTCCCTTTTAGATTTCAGACATAGTTAAAAAATGCCTTGAGATTATCCTAAGCTAGGGAGGTTATTTTTGTTTCATAATTAGCTTTGAAGGACTTAACAAGATCTCGTATTTGTTTCTTTAGGGCAGAGAGGGATTTCTTCCTCTGTTGAGACAGTTCTCTCTTGTTCTTGGATATTAGTTTTTTCTCATGTTGTATAGCCTGTTAATACTAGGGGTCCACCAGGATGGCTTGTTTTTTCAGGAAGACCTGGTATTAATCCAGTCAGGTACAACTGATTCTATACAGCTGCTTATGTAGTTATACAGGGCACTGGTGTACACCTCTCTATAGGAGTCCATGTTATCTGCATTCTAGAGGGCTCTGAAACATCTTATAGCATCATTTAGTAGGAGGTAATTTGTCTTTGAAAAATTCTTAAGTGTTTTTTTTTTTTTTTTTTTGATGGGGTATATGGTCTTATAATTACATTGAATGAGACTGATTTATGGCTTGATTGTCCCAAGCAGGACATCACACAGTGTGTGTGGGGGGGGTGGTGCAATGTCATCCCATGTTAGCGAATTCTATGTCCAGAACATGTGAGCCTGTTGTGGGTGTGCTTACAGATGCTCCAGAGCATTTGCATTCACAAAGGCCAAGAAGCTCTGAGCCCAGCATGCTTATTGTTGTACATGTTTTTAAGTTGATGGTAGGATAATTAAAATCAACCATGAGTAATGTATCGGGCTGTATGGCAAGTGACTCCAGTAAGTTCAGGTATGTGGTATACTTTTCCTGTTTCATGGTGGGGGACCAATAGCTAGCTATGATGTAGTAGGGGGCTTTGCCTATAGTTAATTGGAAAACAGCTTAACTTCAGCTTTCTCAGTGAGAAAGAAACTGAGAGATAAGAACTACTAATTCTGCCAGTGTTAGTAAAATTCAGTTGCTGGTTAGTAAATACACTGCTTGGATGCCACACAGAAGAAAATTAGAGAACCTAAAAAAAATCAACTAGAAAAGCTGAAGAGAAAACACCAACTGGAAAGTATCTTGGAGTTGTTTAGCAAAAAGCAGTTCAACCTCCAGTTTTGGTGCAATAGATGGCTTCCAGTAATTTAGAGAAAAAAAAACTAAATCAAATCTGTTCACAGCTGATTAAAATAAATGAAACATTGCAGTAGTATATCAACTCAAGTAACAAAGGTCTGGAAAAATGGAATAAACTTTAAATAGCTATTCAGGTTAACTGACAAAAAAAAAATCAGAGGTCAAAATAAAGAAAAGTCTGACTGAGTTTCAGACTGCTCAAGAAGAGCCGTTTCAAAAAATGGTAAGAGTTAGAAGACTGGGCACAAACAAAACCCTGAGATTTTCTGCTGTGACAGAGAAGCTGGAAGGAACGGACTGAATTAATTTTATGAAAGCATAGATAAGCAACTGTACTGGATTCCACAACATAATTTGTTAATTGAAAGGGCATATCATGTGTATGCTCCAAACCTGACCATGAGAAAGCAGGCTAAGACCTGTATTAGTAAAGATGCAATCATACCAGAAGAAAGTTGATCCTAACAAAACTGTGGCAGAAGGGCAAAGTGTTAAAAACCGAAGACAGCAGACTGTTTGTGGAAAATGATTATTCACTGTACACCAGGCAAAAGAGAAGCACATTTATTCCATCAATAAGGAAAAGTTGAAAGGCAGGTATGAGATTGAAACTGCTGTATCCAGCTGTCTTCAGAATATTTTCCTGGAGGATCAAAGTAATGTTTTAATGCAGAGCAGGTCAAGGAGGAAATACAAAAGTCTGTCATCAAAAAGTGAGCCATCATACAGAAGTGGGCTCTGCTTCTCATTCTTCTGATAATAAAGCTCATAGAGAGACTTGCCAGTAAAGCCTTTTCCAACATTCTAAAGAAAAGTGCTTGAGAGAGTCATAAAAAAGAAAAGGAGTTGACTAGACTACTCTGGACTTGAATCAGAGTCAGGGGTTGAGAGATGGAAATGATAGGTGGAAGACCAGCAACACTGTAATTAGTGAGTAAATGTGAGATTACACAGCATCAATAACATTTGTAAAATAAGGCCTTACAAGAAAAAGTGGGTGAAAAAGATTGGACTTTTGTTGACTTTGTTAAACTTATGGGGGGACTGAAAAGCATATACCCCACTTCATGTCATTAATGTTTGGAAGGTCATTAAAAGGATAAAAGTGAAAGATGAAAGAAAGAAAGTAACTGTAAGTAAAACAAATTCTGTTCTTAACAGTATTTGTATAAAACAGTTCATGTTATATAATAAAGCATTTTCAGTGATTGTTGCATGTGGTAAAGATACTAAAGTAAATAGTTTTTCTTTTTTAGTTTTAGGATATGTAGGTATTAGAATGTAAAAAAAAAAAGAGAAGAAAGGCTGGACAAAATCATGTTCTGATCAATATGCTGTAATCTTGTGCTGTTTGGTTGGAGGATGGGGTGTAAGAGTGCACCGATTATAATATATAGAGAGTTCAGATGCTTTCTGTTTCTTTTGCATGGTTGAATGTCTAGATTAAATGACCTTGGCTTAATCTAATAACAAGCTTTTTGTGTAAGCAAGTGGTCTTTAAAAAAAAAAGAGAGCACTGTGAATGTAATGAAAAGCTTATCTTTAGCAAATAAATGTTCAGTATGAGTTGACAGGTCTGCAGCAGTTGGAAGCTGTATGTTCTGTTCTTATGTTTCCAAGGAGCCAAGCTGACTACAGATGAGGGTAATAAATCTTGAGAGGTCTAGACATTGTTTGCTGAAAAAACTTAAAATTAGAGATAAAAGGATGAGAAGCTTAGTAAAAAAATAAATAAAAATAACATTTGAAATTACTGGAAGTGAATAAGAGACAGCAGCTTTCCTGGTACCTAAATACTTAAATGCATTTACTAGGACAGTGTACAATTGTTTTATTTAAAGACAGCCAGTGCATTTTAAGGCTAAAGGTTAATGTTTTCTAAAAGCATACAAACTGTTTTCAAATTCGAGAGGGGAATAAATATAAGACAAGAACAGACAGCAATTAGTGTAAGTAGGAGTAACATACATCTTAGCATGGATAACCTTAATTTCAGGTTAGGTAATGCCTGTTGGTATGGCTGTAGATTTGGGACAGTTGTTCCTTTCAGGAGGGTTAAACTTCACCATTTGAATGTTGCATGTTTGTTTTGAGTTAATAGGTTATGGGGATGTTCTGGGGTGTGTGTTTTTATTAAAACAAAAAATCTTGTAAAATGTGACATAGGTCCAAATAGAGATGGCAGGAAACAGCTGTATACAGGATCAACCTACTAAACATTAATTGGTACATGTAACACAAAAGTTGGAAATAGACATTTGAAAAGATGTCATATATAATAGGTGGGAATAATAACTTATTACAATAAGTACACTGTCCATATTTTGGAACATGAAAGGCCTCAAAGATGTAGACAAAAAGGTAAGAGTACTGAATTATATTAAGAAATGCAGAATGTAAACAGCAATGTTACATGAGGCATATTTATAATGAAGTGAACATGTGAATTTGATATAGAAAGGATTTTAGGATGGATATTAAGGGAGAAATGAAAATGTAAATATTTATATTAATTGCTAGAGGTGCCCCAATAGTGAAAGAAAAGGGAAAAAACAGATAAGAATGATACATTTGTAGTATTAAGGAGCTACTGGCAAGGGAGGAGGATTATGCTTGCATGTATTTGTATTCCACCTAAACCTGCTATTATGAAGCTTAAGAAGATGTTGGGATACATAATCAACTTTCAGCAGGGAATATTACTTATAGGTTGGGAATTGAACTTGATTTGCAACAATGAGAATGTATCTGGGAGACCAAGAAAGGAAAATATAACAAAATAGAGCAGATTTCTGAAGAAATGTATGAAAATATTTGTTATGGAAGACATGAATTCAGTAGGAGGAGGTCAGAGAGAATTTACATATTATTTCCCAAGGTACAATAACTGGGCTGGACGAGACAGAAATTATATTTTACAGGAACATGCACATTTAATTGAAAAATTTGATACACATCCAATAACTATTTCAGATCATGCACCAATAATAAAGAAGATAAAATATTCAATGCCCTATTTCGGCACTTATTTGATTTCCCCGATCATCAATTTAAGTTTGTGGTAATTGAACAAGTTAAACCTAACCTCAGGGGTGGACTATGGCAACTTTTTCTTGAGCAAAGGGAGTTGCATTGGAGTTTACATTTGAGAGCAGTAGGTTGGGCCTGGGTTGAATGAGATGGCATCCACTGAATGTATTTTATAACTGAAAGCAGAACGCAGATAATTCAACAGTTATTGTTGTTGGTTATTTACTTTCTTTTTTTATTTGAATTGTTTATAATAGGTTTTGTATGTATGTCACACTACATGTATTTTAGAGTAATTGTGTTTGTTTCTCTTTAAATGTGCAATGAGATGCTGATGTCATCTGGCTTCATGGGTATTTAAAGTTCATTTGAGTTTATACTTTTATCTGATGAAGTCTTGTCATTGTCTGAGATGAAAACACTAAGAATAAAGTTTGGAGAACACGTCCTTACGGCTGTGTGGCTTTTTCTGTTATTCAAGTGTTTGTGAATTTTTATGCTCTGGGCTGGACTAGACAGAAATTATATTTCACAGGAACATGAGCATTTAAATGAAAACTTTGATACACATCCAGTAACTATTTCAGATCATGCACCAATAATAAAGAAGATAAAATCAGAAACAGAGAACGCTGTTAAAACCAAAAAAGGACAGAAAAATCTGTTAAAAACTGTTAAAAACAGGAAACAGAAAATTTGGCCCAGGAATGACCCCTGTAGAACTAATGGACAGATGCAACTCTTAAATGCTTTATCCCATGCATACGTCACCTCAAATTATCATTGGTATGACCCAAGTTATTCTCATTAGGGGTAGTAAACTACCAACCATGGGAAGGTTAAGGCCAATCTATAACAAAACGGGATAGGTTATTTCAATCACAAAAAGGGAAACTGTCTAGGCCTAAAATGGACCACAAGGACAGCTGGTCCAGTACTTACCTATGAACCTACTGGAAAAAATCAACAAAATTAACTCTTCCCCACCCAGATAAAATCCATCAACTCTTTATTAGTTGTTGTCCACAACTTCTCCTTTGGTTTCTAAAAATATGCCTGACCTGTATATAAAACTAAGTGACTAAAAACATTTTCACTGCTTGTATCTTGCTAGCCATATCCAAACAATGGGAGAACATATATACTACTTCCAAATATGCAACAAAGTCTAGAAGACTTAGGAATTTTGCTTGGAAATTGTTGCACATGAATTTTTATACCCAAGCAAACTTCAAATATTTTTCCTCAAGTAGACAACAAATGTTGGAAGTGTAATGGGGAAGAAAGAGGTAACTAGGAACATATGTTCTGGGAGTGTAATGACTTATGAAACATCTTCATTAAATTATCACTTTTGACACAGGATATCATATTTATATAAATGAAAACAAACCATATTGACAAATTTTCAGTTAAAAATATTATATGTCACTTATAATCTACCCAGTCATTGTCAATCAAACATTACAAAGCTTGTTCAATTCTTGCTTTCCCTTAAACTTCATTCATCCTCCAAAACATTATTCTGCATGCATTGTTTCTGTGATGAAGTGATGTATTGCCAGCTATGCCAGGAGAAGTAAGGAAGTGGATGTGTAACATATGCCAGCACAGCTAGCTGGAACTTAGTTAAGAAGTATCTGTTATTTGAATATAAAACTGATTTGCTTATGTTGAAAATGGGTTTGTAAAGTTGCTTGCGTTAAAAATGTACCAACAGTGGGTCCTGACTGTATTGTAGTCGAATTAAATAAATATATATATATATATATATATATATATATATATATATATGTGTGTTAACAGAGGATACTGGAAGAGAAGAGGTTACGCTCAGCTCCAGCTAACTTTGATAAATAATAAGAAATTAAATTACTGGGCTTAGGCCATAAAGATGTTATCTCACAGTTTTGAATGCAGCCAGAGACACACACTGTCTGTAAGAAGCATGGTTTGTTAGACTCTGTAGGGGGTAGAAGTTTGCAATTGTTTTATAACTTTCACAAGCTGCACCAGATCTGAAAAAGCTCGTGTGTGTGTATTTTTAACATGTAGGTACTAAATCCTGGCAGTTTCTTGCAATGGGGGGTTGCCTGGGAACCAGAAGTCAGACGACCAGATGTATGTGATATCATTCTGTACAGAAATGTTTTAATATTAGCCGAGACTGAAGTCTCAGATCAGTCTGTTTATTGGAACCTGACATAGAAGGATCCCTTACCTACTTCATCTTAACTTGCTCTATTAAGTAAGTTGGAACAGCAATTCTCTAGATCAGTCAGAAAAATATAGTGAAAATAGTTATGTATTGTTTTTTTGTACCTGTGTGAATCTTTCCAGCTGCGTTATTTTTAATATTTCCTGTGATTGAAACTCTGGTGTTGACTGTAAATAGATATTTCATATTTTCATGTTCTTTTATTATGTATTATTGAATATATTTAAACTTTTCATTGTGGCTGGCCCTTTAGAGAATATTTTAACCTTTGATTAGTACTTATATCTAGTGGTGACACTGTGGCCACTCCTGAAGCCTGGCTGTTTGGTCAACATTACCATTTGTATTAATATTAATTTCACTCAGTATAACTGGGTACTCTTGCAAGAGCCTTAGGTAGCTGGCTTTGTACTGTTTGGTGGCAGGGATAACTACCTTATAGTCTGGGCAGAATGGGGCACAGCAGGTAAATCTGTGCCAGCCTTTCCCAGGTGTGTTTGTGTGTGTGTGAGAAAATCAAATCTCACAGTATGTGTCAGCTACTTGGAGCAGGCACACAAAGCACTGGTTTCACACAGAGGGTGCTGGAGGACTTGGCTGAGGACTTAACTCTACAGCTGTGCCAGTAGGAAGCCTTATTGGGGACCTGTGGAGAGGCAGAAAGAGAGAGAAACCCAGACCCCATGCGGAGTGTGTTCCCTGTGTGCTCTTAAGGGAAATTGTGCTTGATGCAGAGAGGTCTGCATCTGGAAATACTGAGTGTATCCATTTGTATTCCAAATGAATGTCCCTCTCCAGTGTCAGTGGTGATGATTCAATCTCCTTGATTACTGGCCCAGAGTGGAGACATCACACATTGGTGAGCAGTAGTGTAGATATTAACTGAACTTCTGTAGCCTGTAGGCAGTTGTCACTAAAGGGGTGTCCTATCAGTAGCCACAAGGTAAACATTCACAGTTTCATTTCACAAGTTTTATTTTGTTAATTTACTTTAGTCAGGGAAAGCAGGCAAAGATGTCAGCAGAGGATTATGGCAAGCTGACAAAGAACCAGTTGGCCCAGGTGTGTGAAGCCAAAGGATTGGTGTATGTCAACCGGACTAAAGAGGAAATTATTTCAGCCTTAGTCACAGCTCAGACCAGCAACCAGGAGAATAACAGTCTGGTAATGGGAATTTGCCAGCCCTCAGAAACAGGACAATTTACCTTTTCCTCACAAGACTTAAAAATCTGTCTGGAGTTAAGACAGACTTGAACTGGAGGCCAGACATTTAGAATTAGAATCAGCAGAGAGACTGTGGTGATTGGAGGCTGAAGAAAATGAGAAGCAGCATCAACATGAGGGTGATGCTGATTCTTTGCCAGGGTCATGGAGGTAATGGGGAAGGGAATAACCGAACCCCAGAAACAATAAAGGTCAGTAAATTTCTTCCATAATTTACAGAGGGTGATAATTTTGATTGTTTTATTCATATATTTGAAAGAGTTTGTATACAGTATAATGTTGACCAAGGGCTCTGGGTATGGTTCATGACCCCCTTAGTCTATGGTAAAGCTATAACTGCTGTTTTTAAATTGTCTGATATTGATTGTTTAAACTATAACAAAGTAAAGAAATGTTTACTTAAATGTTTTAAGTTAAAACCTGAAACTTACAGAAAAAAGTTTGCAAGCAAAGATGCAAGGCAGATGAAAGTGTGTGTGTGTGTGTGTGTGTGATTATATTGCCGAGTTAAGCACTTATTTTCATAGGTGGGTGAGGGGGTGTCCGGTCACCACTTTTGAAGGGCTGGCAGACCTTTTGGAGAGGAAACAAGCCCTTAGCACTTTGCCTGAGGACATGAAAATCTGGTTGACAGATCGAGAGTATAACCCTGAAGATGAGCTGGGGAAAAGGGGGTTCTCTACTTAGCAAGCAGGGCATCACTACACAGGAAAGGGATACCCACTGCTACACATGGCTTTTGACTAGGGTTCACCTTGACTGGGAGTGTGGAAAAGGAAGCAAGCAAGCAAGTAGGTATGTTTGACGATATCCCCGCAGATGTCCTGATAGGGAATGAGTTTGATAATGCAATACCTTGAGTGCATGTAGCTACATGCAGTCAGGCTTGGAGATAGACATGTGGGTCTGGTAGCCTGGGAGAGGCCCAGACAGACACCACACCTGAAGCCAGGGCTGGTGAGGTGCCTATTTCAAGGAGGAAGCTACCCTGCAGCAGTAAGCCTGAAGGTGAGCCACAGCTGCTGGTAGGTACTAATGTTCCCTTGGACAGAGTGAATGCAAGGGCAGAGGTGAGTGGTAGTATCCAGGCTGCCAGTAAGGCACACTGTCAGAGGATACCAGACTCCCTGTAGAAGGGGAGCTGGGAAGTCACACAAACGTAGAGCTGAGACAGGCTCAGCTCTCAGACCCTACATTACAAGGCTTGAGGGAGGTAGCTAAGGAGGCACCTGATTCTCAAGAACAGGGAAATCTGTATACTGAAACAAAGAGTTACTGTGTAGAGAGTGGTCCTCTGAGAGAGGGCTAGAGGGTGAGGTAATACAGCAGTTGGTAGTGCCCAGAGCCTACCATCTGGCACATCCAGCCATAGCCCATGACATTCCTTTTACAGGTCATATCGGCATAAAGCATACCAAGAGACATATTATCCCTAACTTTTACTGGACTGAAATTGCAAGAGATGTAACAGGGCACTGCAGGACCTGTGAGCAGTGCCAAAAAGTAGGGAAGGTAGGAGACAAGGTCAATGTTCCTTTGATGCCTTTGCCTGTGATTGAGGAGCCATTTCAGAGGGTAGCTACGGATATTATGCAGCCTCTGAGAACCCCAAGTTCCACAGGGAAGAACGATAGCCTCGTTTTAGTAGTTTATGCTACTAGATATCCTGAGGTGGTGGCTCTGTCCTCCATTGAGACGGAGAAGGTGGTAAATACTTTGTTAGAAATTTTCAGCAGGGTAGGTTTCCCAAAAGAAATACTGAATTACAGACGTGCTAATTTCATGTCGGACATGCTGGCTTGTCTGTAGAAGCACTGTGGGATGAAGCACCTAAAAACACCTCCTACTAGCCCCAGACTAATGGTCCTGTTGACAGGTTAAACTCTACATAAAAGACCATGGTACGGGCATTTACAGACCAGTTTAGGAGAGAGTGGGACAAATATTTGCCCCATGTGCTGTTTGCATACAGAGAAGTACCACAGGAATCCACAGGTTTTTCACCCTTTCAATTGTTGTATGGGTATAGGGTGAGGGACCCTTTAGATTTGATGCATGATGAGTAGGAGGGAGAGTATAAATCCAACAAGGAGTCTATTGTGGCACATTTCCTAAACCTCAGGACAAGATTTAGAGAGTTCAGGGGCTTGTCCCAGGAGAACTTGGCAGGAGCCCAACAGCAGAAAGTAAGAAGGTCTGGTATGACAGGAATGCTCAAGCCAGAGAGTATTCTGTAGGGCAGCAGGTTATGGTTTTCATTCCTGTCAGACACAATAAGCTGCAGGCAGCTTGTCAAGGACCCTTCAAAGTGGTAAAGAAGGTAAATGATACTGATATTAACTACATGGTAGAACTGCTAGGCAGGGGCACAAATTGTACCATGTTAACATTATGAAACCTTACCACGATAAGGAGGCCTTGGTGCCGAGTATTTGCAGTAGGATGCAGGAGGAGTTTGATGGGAATATATGGCTACAGGGAACCAGCCAGCAAAATACCAAGTTAGTATGGTGAAGCCTAGGGTTGTAGGCATATGATATGCTAGTGCAGCCCTGTAGTGGGGTCAGCAACGCCAATGCAGATGGGCTCATTCCTCTCAAGCAACATTTCTCAAGGTTCACTTGAAAAACTAGCTTGAGTCTTCAAAGGGGAGGAGAGATGTGATGAAGCCAGCTATGCCAGAAGTAGGGCAGTAGATGTGTAACATATGCCAGCACAGCTATCTGGAATTTAGTAAAGAATTATAGGTCATTTGAATATCAAACTGATTTGTACAAATGCTTGTGTTGAAACTGGATTTGTAACGTTGCTATCCTGACTATTGTAACTGAATTAAATATATATATGTTAACAGAGAATATTGGAAGAGAAGAGGTTAAGCTCAGCTCCAACTAACTTAGTAATAGTAAGAAATTAAATTACTGGACCTAGGCCCCTAGGCCATAAAGATGTTATCTCACAGTTTTGAATGAAGCCAGAGATGCAATTTCAATAAGAAGCATGATTTGTTAGTCTGTCTGGGAGAAGCAGAAGTTTGTAATTGTTTTATGACTTTCAAAAGCTGCACCAGATCAGAGCAAAGCTCTTGTGTGTATTATTGACATGTAGGTGCTAAATCCTGGCTGTTTCTAGCAATGGGGGGGGGGGGGGTTCCATGGGAACCAGACGTCAGATAACCAGATGTATGCGATATCATTCTGTACTGAAATAAAGTTTTAATATTAGCTGAGACTGAAGTCTCAGGGCAGTCTGTTTCTTGGAATCTGATATGGAAGGATCCCTCATCTACTTAATTTTGCCTTGCTCTCATACCTCTCAGCTGTACAGATTTTCACAGAATGTCCAGATTTTTGTCTCATATTTTTGGTCCATGTTTCATAAATTTGTGGTTTTCTGGCAAATCAGTTGCAAGTCATTAAAGATTATTAAATTAAATTAAAGATTAAATTTTCAAAATAACAGACATTTGAGTTTCAGACTTCATACCCTTCAGAAAATTCATGCTAATGCAAAACCTGTTATTCTATCAACTTTCTAAGTTTGTAAGCAATATTTTAAGATTGTCCTTATTTCTGGGCCTTTCTCCCAGTTTTCCTTATGACTTTGTCCAGACTTCTTGCTCTAAGAGGTTGAGAGGTATGCTTGGTCTATTAAGTAACTCGGAAAGTACAGTTGTGTACACTTACCATAAAAATGTAGATGTTAGAGTGTATTTACTGTTGCAGTCATCACACTTGGGTTATCTACCTGCAGGTAGCCCTCAGTTGGCCCGAATACCAGAGACTTAGTATTTCTGCGCCAGATGCTGTCGCTCCAGGACTGACATCAGGTCATCAGGGGTAATAAAAACAGGCAGCTGACTCCATTACATCAGTTTTTCTTGCCCCACATGTCAGGAGCCCCCCAAATAGGGAGCTAGGTAATGGTGGGGAAAACCACCACCAGTAAATATCAATATCCCAGAAGGGGTTAGTAATGGCCATAGATAAGGGAGAGAGAGAGGGAGAGAGGGAGAGAGGGAGAGAGAAAACCAGGGGGCTGGAGGGAGGGAAACTAGAACTGCAACAGTGAATACATTCGAACATCTACATTTATAGTAAGTGTACACAACCATACTATGTTCTTCGTGTTTCACTGTTGCAGTCATCACACTTGGGTGGACTCCCAAAGCTGAAGAAGGGTAGAGGCAGTCAAAAAGAGTTAGGGCTGGCTAGTATGCCTTGCAAGACTGCTGTAGCAAATCCTGCCCTGGATTTGGAAAAGATAGGTAGGTGGTAATGCTTGGTAAAGGTGTGTACAGAACTCCAGGTAGCAGCTTCCCAGGATGTCCCTGGTAGGGACTCCCCTGAGAAATGCTGTAGAGGTAGATGTTGCCCTAGAGGAATGTATTCTGACCCCCTGAGGGGTTGGTTTCCCATGGTGCTTGTAGCAGAAATTGATGCAGTGTGCTATCCATTTGGAAATAGTTTGTTTTGAAATGGCCTTTCCCTCTGCCCCTGTTG
The DNA here is from genome assembly GCF_019279795.1 of Protopterus annectens. Classification (NCBI taxonomy): domain Eukaryota; kingdom Metazoa; phylum Chordata; order Ceratodontiformes; family Protopteridae; genus Protopterus; species Protopterus annectens. The sequence goes on from NC_056746.1 coordinate 283,467,883, forward strand.
CAAAGGTGACTAGTAGCTGGTCATATTTTCTAAAGGGCTTAGTCCTATATCAAGGTAGAATCTGAGCTGTCTGTGCACATCCAAATGCAGGATCCTGTTTCCTTTACTTTGAGAATTAGGAAAGAAGGTTGGCAAAAGGATGGACTGATTGAGAGCCACACTGGACACAACTTTAGGCATAAAGGAAGGGTTAGTCCTGAGGGAAACCCTGTTAGCATGGAAAATAATGAAGGGTTCCACAGCCATCAGTGCTTGTAGCTCACACTCTTGTAGCTGAAGTGATGGCTAGAAGCAAGGCTGTTTTCCAAGAGAGGAATTTTAACTCTGCTGATGCAGCAGGTCAAAAGGGGGCAACCGTGAGCTTTTCCAGTACAAAGTTAAGGTCCCAAGCAGGAGTTGGTGTTTTCCTTGGTGGCCTCACGTTGTCTGCCCCTCTCAGGAACTGTTTGATAAGAGGGTGTAAAAGAAGAGAGGTGGCTCAGTGTTGTAATGAGCAGAAATGGCTGAGGCATGTATCTTATCTTAATGGAGAAGGACAGGCCTTTGTGGAGTAGATCTGCTAAGTAATCCAGGATAAGAGGCAGAGAGGGCAGTGTTGTGTCCTCTCCTTTAGACTGAATCCATGAGCAGAACCTTTTCCACTTATCAGCATAGGATTTTCTTGTACTGGTTTTTCTGGCTTCAAGAATGACGTCCAGCACCTGTTTGCTTAAGGCCGCTGGGGGAGAATTCAAGGAATAAGCCTGGCTGCAAGATTTAGGGTTTGCAGTTGTGGATGCAGAATCTGTCCCTCCTGCTGAGAGAGGAAGGTTGGATTCTGGTATAGGTGCCAGGGTGGCACCGATGTCAGGCTGCACAGGAGTGGGTACCAGTGTTGGCGTGGCCAATCTGGGGCAATCAGAATTGTCTTTGGTCTGTCTTGTTTTATTATGAGTAATACTCTTGAAAGGAGGGTCAGAGGGAGAAAGGCATAGATTGAGAGATTTACCCACTGAAAAGATAGGGCATCCACTTTCCAGGCTCTAATGTGAGGATTCCTGGTGTAGAATTTGCTGACCTGGTGGTTGTAGGGGGAGGCAAAGAGATCCACCTCTGGGGTCCCCCATTTCTGGATCAGGAGGTTGAAGGTGCTGTGCTCCCAACTGCCAATCATATGGGTCTAGGAGATTTCTGCTTAAGTCGTCTGCCAGTAAGTTTTGTTTGCCTGGCAGGAACTGAGCTTGCAGATGGACTTGAATGGCCAAGGCCGTGTTCCACAGGGCCATGGCTAGCCTGCAGAGTGGGTAGGAATGGGTTCCCCCTGCCTGTTGATGTACCACATAACTGTAGTGTTGTCCGTTTTTATTAGCAGTTGTCCTGGAAAGTTTAGGGATCTGAAAGCTGTCAGGGTATTCTGTACAGCTAGCATCTCTTTTTGGTTGATGTGCAGATGAATTTGACTTGGGTTCCAGTGGCCCTGAATACATATTCTGTCCATGTGTGCCCCCAGGCATAGTCTGATGCATCTGTGGTTAGGGTCTGGATGGCTTGGGGTTGAGTAAATGGCAGTCCCTTGTTGTGGTTGCATGCTTCTGCCCACCAGAGGAACTCTGTCCTTAAACAGGGTATGATAGGAATGACTATTTCCAGGTCCTGAGAATGTTGGCACCAAAGACTTTTTAAGGACCAATGGAGTTTCCTCATATACAGTCTTGCATATGGAATCAGCAGTATACATGAGGCCATGAACCCAAGGGCTTGTAGTATTTTTCTTGCAGATAACTGGGTTCTGGTGGCCATTTTTTTGAAGTAGTCTGTCAGACAGACTTGTTTTTCTGAGGTGAGGAATGCCATCTGGGAAGTTGTGTCCAAGCTTGCTCCCAAGAATACAATCTTTTGACTGGGTACCAGTTTTGATTTATTTTCGTTGATGGTGTACCCAAGGTTTTTCACAAATGTCAGATGCTGCAGCAGCAATTCCTGACTGTCCGCCTGAATCAGGCAGTCGTCCAGGTAGGTGAAATTTGAATATTTCTCTGCCTGCAGTATGCAATGGCTGGAGCCAGGCATTTTGTGAATACTCTGGGCGCAGTAGATAAGCTAAACGGAAGTGCAGAGAACTGATAATGCATGGACCCTGTCCTGAAACGTAGATATTTCCTGGAGGATTCCCTTATGGGGATATGCAGATAGGCTTCTTTTAAGTCTAGGGTGACTAACCAGGCATCCTTGGCTAGCATAGGAAGAAGCTGTTGCAGGGTAATCATTTTGAATTTTGGTACCACCAAGAAGGTGTTGAGAATGGAGTAGAATCCTTGACCCCACTGTTCTACTGGAACCAGCTGAATAGCTCTGATACTGGAGCAGGTAAAGTACTTGCTTTTGAGCCTCTGCCCACTGGTTTGGAGGAAGGTATGGAAATCCGCTTGGGGTTGGCAGTGAATGGAAATAAAATTTGTACCCCTGAGATACAATGTTGGGGACCCACCGGTCCTGAGTGATGGACATCCAGTTTTTTGCACGAAGGGCAGGTTTTCCTCCTAAGGGCACAAGCAATTGGGCAGGGCTGGGGAGTGGCGTAAGGAAGTAATTGAGAGCTTTTTCTGTAAAGATGTGACTTGCCACTCCCTGCTTTAGGAGTGGGGGCACTCCATTGCTTAAATCTCTGCATACCCTGAGATTGAAGTCTAGGTGGACTGCTTCCTCTGGGTCTGGTTTGAGAAGGCCTGGAGGGGCTGGAAAGGACCAGTGTTTGGAAGGACAATGCCTACTGAATCTAGGGGTTGCACTTGTAAGAATTCTTTAACAGTCTGTATAGACTTAGCTTTTTCTTCCATCTTTTTAAAAACCTATTCTGCTTTGGTGCCAAACAGTCCTTATTCAAAAGAGCGTCTAGTAACTTTGATTTGACATGGTCTGGCAAGGTCTGCTCCTTCAGCCAAGCATGTCTTCTCAGTACAGAGCCAGTGACAGCTGCCTGGCAAGATGCTTCTAGGGTGTCAAAGCCACACTGCAAAGTATGCTTGCTGACTTCGCTTGCAGAGTGCATAAGCTCCTGCAGTTCTTTATTTTCTGCACAGTCTGAAAAGGTTGCCACTTTTTGTTTAATAAGTTCCAGAATATGTTGCTGGTACTTCAGCATGTGAAGCTGACAATTCAATGTCCTAATAGCAAGAGTTGCAGAGGTATAAACCTTCTTACCCAATCTGTCCAAAGCTCTGGAATCCCTGTCCGAAGGGGTGGAATTCTTGGCTGTAGTAGCCTTGATACCTTTACGCCCCTAGGAAATTATCTCTGGGTCAGCAGTAGGATTCTTGAAAATAAATTTGTGAGTGTCAGGTACTCTGTAGTACCTGTCTGGTTTCCTAGGGGCAGGAGGTAAAGTGTCAGGAGTAAGACTGGATTCCATAAAAACATCATCCACAACATCCAGGACAGGGGGTATTGCTAAGGGCCTGTGTTGAGGCAGCTCTAGAAATTCTCAGAGTCTCTTTTTGGACCGAGGATAGACTTGCATACCTTACAAGAGCATTTCCACTGGGAATGCCAAGGTTTCACCAAAAGAAAAATCCTATGGAGAGGAGGCAGAGGGAATGGACTCCTCCTGCTTCTGAATCCTCATAAGCAGATAAGGGCATGTCTTCATAATCAGAAAATGTGAGAGTGTTCAATCTCGCCTTTGTTCTTACACATGGGTTCGGAGCCGATCCTCGGCTCCGTGCCGGCCGACTGCAAGCTCTGCACCGAGAAGAAGCTCGAGGACATCTAATACCCACAATCCCCCTCTGCTCTTACCTCAGATCTAGTTTGCCGCTGCCGCATTCGCATCGCTGGGAGCTAGCTCGAGCATCTTCAGATAAGAATTAACTTCCTTTTGTTAAATTTTAGACAAAAATTACTTGTTAGTGTATTTAGTAGTAGTGTGTGTGTGTAGAGAGAAATTCTCGGTACCGTTAGTTTAGTTTAACTTTTCTTAACTGGTATAGAGTTTTTCGGGGCCTACCACCCCTACTTGGATTGACAACCGGACTGACATATTTACCTGATTTGACCTTTTTTCTCTGGACTTGACTATTACTGGACTTGACTCTTTTTCTCTTACTACAAAATGTCTGAGAAAATGAAATCTGGGTTTAAGCGTTGCCAGTGTGGCCAAAAAATGTCGGTCACTGACAACCACAGTTCCTGTGTCTACTGCCTTGGCCCTCTCCACTTACAAGAGGACTGTTCAATTTGTCACTCTTTTAGTGGGAGGGTCATGACAGATAGGCGCAGGAAACTGATGGATAGAGGTTTGATGAAACCTTCTTTCCAGGAGGCTCTGGATGCTTCAGACCAGGCATCCAAATCCTCGAAGGAATCGAAGACGTCGGAGCCCAAGTCATCGGCTCCGAGCTCTTCGGGTCAAGTTAGATCACCGGTTCCACAGACTTCGGGGCCGAGTGTTCAACTGTTGGCAGTTTCCGAGCCTCGAGTCTTGGAACCGGTGACGGAGCTCCCTCCACCGACTCTGTTGAGGTCGGCTCCGTCTTCAATCCCTTCGACTCGTTCTTCCAGGCCCCTCTCCGACACCGATGTGGACCGTGTGGTGCAGAAATTGATGGAGAATACGGCCTTATCCAAGCTTATCTCGGTCTCCTCTCAGTTGGTGTCGAGACTTGAAGGCCTTCCACTATCTCCATCTGTTCCTCCTCCGAGACCTGTCCAGTCTTCGGAGCCGGAAGAAGCTGAACTGATGATTGTGGAGCCCTCGGTGCCAGAACCGTCCTTTTCTCGGTCGGCACCGTTCACCTCGACTCCATCCGATCCGGTACTGGAGTCTCGGAGCCGAAGATCCATCCTTGGTTCCGGGACCGAGAGTCGGACTGATGTTTCGGTTCCGACACTCCCTCTCGGGGCCTCGGCGCGGATCGACTCGGTTCCGTCCTCGGGGTCGGTGCCTTCGGTTCCTGTCTCGGGGATTCTTCCCATTTCTTCGGAACCGGGAGATACCTCGACTCGGGACCTGGGGGCCTTCGACCTCATGAGGAAGGTGTTGTGTACCCAGACAACCACAACAGCAGGATCAGCTTCTCCTCCCCATAAAGGACCGTTATCCTCCTCTGCACCCACGGCTACGTCCAAGCGTCGAGCACCGGTGTCTCAGCCACCCCTGGAGGGTGCCCCCTCTTCCTCGGAGGCTTCTTCGGATGTCCCCCCCGAAGAGGTCCCTAGGAAAAGAGTGTGTAAGAGGAGACACTTAGATTCTCCACAAGAATCTTTGACATCCGATACTGACTTGGATGAGTCAGAAGGGTCCCCTAAGTCACCTTCAGAAGATGTCTCCTTTTCTGACATCTTGGAGATTCTAAAACAGAGAGGTGACTGGCAATCCCTCCCCCCTTCTGAGGATGAGTCAGTCTTGCTGAAGGCATTTGGTGCTCGCCCTTCCTCTTCCTGGGTCACTCCGCCCTTCGATGAGTTAATGGAGTTGATTGCTCGAAGGGCGTGGGAGACACCTGACACGGTGGAACCAGTCCCTAGGAAGCCTAATAAGTACATCACGGCACCACAGGACAAGGCTTACCTCACCAAAGGAGTTCCAGTAGACGCCATGGTGGTGGCAGCGGCCACGAAAAAGGAGATGTCGGAGTCTTCCTCATCTGTCCATCCGCCTAACAGGGATTCTAGGACCATGGACAGATACGGGAAGCGCATTTTCAGTTCAGCGGCTTTCTCTATGCGTTCCCTGAACTATTTGACTCATTTTACACGCTTGCAGAGGGATCTAGTCAAAGAGTTGGGAGATACCCTCCAGGGTACTACAGATGCTGCTGTTTCAGAGAAAGTTACAGCACATCTCAACACCCTTACATCCATTGTAAACTCGTCCATGAGGCTGATATCATATGCAGCCGAGGGATCGAGTAGGGCAGCGGCTTCAGCGATTGCTCTTCGTAGGCAATCCTGGATGCGCTTATGTTCGTTTGCGGAAGCCTTCAAGTCTTCCTTTACTAACGCCCCATTTGATGGAGCCACACTCTTTGGCCCTAAAGTAAAGGAGACCCTTACCCGGTGTGAACAGGAGGGAAAGACTCTGTCTGCTGTCGGAGTCCGTTTTTCCACCCCTTCCAGACCGTACCCCAAAGGGCAACGTGGTGGAAAAATGTGGTTTCGAAAACCCCAAGGATCTTTCCCAAACACACAGGGTGATGCCCCCTCTAGAGGCAGAGGGGGGGGCAGAGGTGGAAGACGCCGCCCTGGCGGCAGAGGGGGTCCGCAAAACCAAGGTGACAGGGATAACCTCCCTGGCAAACCTTTTCAGCACTCCTGAAAGGAGGCCCGACTGTCCTGCTCTGGAGGCAGTCGGGGGCCGCTTAGCTTTATACCCTCAGGCCTGGCAAAACCTTTCTTTAGACAATTGGGTAAAAAGCGTTGTTACCAGAGGTTACAAAATCCCTTTTCTTTCCACCCCCATTCCAAAGAGAAAACTCCCAGATGTACCACCCCATCTGCGAGCCAGCAGCTACAGAAATTTCAAAGCTGCTAGAAAAAAGAGTCATCCAACCAGTCCCAGCGGACCAAATAGGATTCGGAACTTACTCAAGGTTCTTTTTAGTTCCAAAGAAAACAGGGGACTGGAGGCCGATTCTGGACCTAAGCCATCTCAACACCTTTGTCAAGAAGGAAAAGTTCCGAATGGTCACGCTTCAATCGATCCTTCCATTCTTACAGAAGGACGACTGGATGTGCTCCATAGATCTGAAGGACGCATACTACCACATCAAAATGGCCAGGGCGTCCAGGGATCATTTGCGCTTCCGGCTGGGAGCCAGCCACTATCAGTTTCGAGCCCTGCCCTTTGGTCTGACCACAGCCCCCAGGGTCTTCACCAAATGCATGGCAGTGGTAGCGTCTCATCTGAGACGCCTAGGATTCCAGGTGTTTCCGTATCTGGACGACTGGCTCCTGTCTGCCACCACCAGGCGTCAACTGATACAGGCCAGGGATTACACCCTCCGACTTTGTACACACCTCGGAATTTCAGTAAATTTCGAAAAATCTTTACTACAGCCATCACAGCATATCTTATTCATAGGAGCGGAATTAGATACGCACCATTTAGTTCTAAGACTTCCTACAGAAAGGATAGTAGCACTTCAAAACAACATTTCTCTTCTGCTGTCGTCCAGAAAGTCCCCGGCAAAACTTGTTCTGAAAGTCTTGGGTCTCATGGCAGCTTCTCTCATTGCGATACCATTGGGAAGACTGCACATGAGAGTGCTACAATGGCTTCTGTTTGCACAATGGTCATTCCAACAACTTCCACTGACTTACGAAATATTGATAACGAAAACATGCAAATCACACCTAACGTGGTGGTTACAGACTTGCAACCTGTCCAGCGGAAGACCATTTGTGCTACCCGCACCGTCAGCGACGATAACCACGGATGCTTCCCTGATAGGGTGGGGGGGCATCTTTCAGGGACAGACAGTCCAAGGCGAATGGACCAATCTGGAGTACAATCTGCACATCAATGTTCTGGAGTTGAGGGCAGTGTTTTTAGCGTTGCAACACTTTGCTCCCCTTCTTCCTCCAGGGACCATTGCAGTTCAGACAGACAACATGTCTGTAGTCTGGTACATAAACAAGCAAGGGGGAACCAGGTCTTACCAATTATGCAGAGAGGCCATGAGAATTTGGCAATGGGCGGAGTCCACCGGTCGCTTTCTGATTGCAACGCACATCCCGGGGTCATCCAACGTCATAGCCGACAGGCTGAGCAGGGCAATACTGTTGCCTCACGAGTGGTCCCTCAAACGGTCAGTTGCGAAAATGATTTTTCGCAAATGGGGTCAGCCTACCTGCGATCTGTTTGCGTCTCCAATGAACGCCAAATGCAGGAGCTATTTTGCCCTATTACCTCCTCCAGGGGAAGTCCCCAGGGACGCGCTGGTTCACGATTGGCCCCCGGGTCTCCTATATGCTTTTCCTCCATTTCCCCTGATTGCAAAGTTTCTACAGAAAGCCAACAACCTTCAGAGGACTATTATCCTCATTGCTCCGTTCTGGCCTCGTCAAAATTGGTTCCCCTTTCTATTGCATCACCGCATTCGGGGACCTTGGATGCTGGACCCAGAGCCAGATCTACTGACCCACTCGTCAGGAGTTCCTCACCCATCCCTAGAATCCCTCCATCTAGCAGCTTGGCTGCTCCCTTCCCTTTTTAGCCAGGTCGGTTCCCCTTACATCGGCAGTTCAAGATATTTTAGTGGCTTCTCATAAAGTTTCCACTACAAAGACTTACACCAGTAAGTGGAAACGTTTTGTCTTCTGGGCGGAGTCACATCATTTGGACCCTGTTATAGCTCCGTTAAACAAGGTTTTAGAGTTCTTGACTGAACTATTTCATGAAGGAGCTTCCCCGGCTACTTTAAGAGTACAGTTAGCTGCCATTTCTAACTATCATGTAGAAGAATGTGGTGCGCCTATTATGGCTCACAGACTTTGTAAAGCTTTTTTAAAAGGTTCTTTTCATATCAGACCACCAGTTAGAAGTCCTACATCACCGTGGAATTTGAACCTGTTACTCTCTAAATTGATGCTGCCACCCTTTGAACCAGCCTCAAGTTGCACATTGAAATTTTTGTCTTGGAAAACTTTATTTCTAGTGGCCATTACATCTGCTAGACGAGTGTCTGAGCTTCAGGCCCTTTCTGTCAAACATCCTTATTTAATTTTTCATTCTGACAGAGTATCCCTACGCACTAATCCATCCTTTCTTCCCAAAGTTTGCTCTTCTAGTAATATTAACCAATCCATTGAATTACCCACTTTCTTTAAGAACCACTCTAATAAATTAGAGTATATGTTGCACAAGCTGGATGTCCATAGACAACTTAGATTTTATTTGGATAGAACAAAAGATCACAGGAAATCTGATCAACTATTTGTAGCTTTTGCTGACAGCAGAAAGGGTCTTGCAGTTACGAAACGAACTCTTTCCAAATGGCTAACTGACTGTATTACATATGTTTATGAGGCCTCTGATCAAACATTATCAGTCAAACCCAAAGGACATTCCACCAGATCAGTTTCTACATCTTTGGCTCACGCAGCTCGCTTACCACTAGACACTATTTGTGCGGCTGCTACTTGGGCTAAACCACATACATTTATCTCTCATTACAAAGTGGACAGGGTTTCTAGGGATAGGGCAACCTTTGGTTCCACTGTGCTCAAGAACGTTCTCCCTTGAGTTCCTCAGGATCATGGAGCTAGGGACGCTACCCATGTGTAAGAACAAAGGCGAGATTGAACACTCTCACATAAAGAAGTTATGTCCTTACCATAACGTTCCATGTGGAGTGTTCATCTCGCCTTGGTTATTACACTCCCACCCCTCCCACCCTTAGGAAGAACGTTCAATTTGGTGCCTGGTCTGGAGTATTCTCCTTCTGCTGTTGCATTGGTGGTGTTACTATCATACCCTTGATATGTTTGTATATATGTACATCTGTGTATATAGTTTGGCATGTGTGCATGCTTTATGTCTGGTTTGCTTGCAAACTAGATCTGAGGTAAGAGCAGAGGGGGATTGTGGGTATTAGATGTCCTCGAGCTTCTTCTCGGTGCAGAGCTTGCAGTCGGCCGGCACGGAGCCGAGGATCGGCTCCGAACCCATGTGTAATAACCAAGGCGAGATGAACACTCCACATGGAACGTTATGGTAAGGACATAACTTCTTTTTTCAGTCATCGGACTCCTGGTCTGTAGAAGCTGAAGGGAACTGGACTCAGTCGGGAACTGGACTCAGTCTCTTAGCAGGGGAAGGCTGACTTCCCCATATCAGCGTAATAAGGTCTTGTGCCATTCTAAGCATTTGTTTTTGTGGCATGGGAGCAGGTGCATGCGCTTTGGTCATCGGTTTTCTAAGTGTAGTGTGTACTCTCGGCCTAAGAAACTCGACAGTTTTGGTTAAAAAAGAAGTCGGTTTGAGTAGAACATCGGTTGAGCAAATAACTGCCTCAGAAGCCGGTGCATGCTCAGCGGCTCCAGACCCATCCACGGTAGAGACATCCGCAGGTTCCATAGTCGAAGAGTCTTGTGGCATACCGGACTTTGAATAGATCTCAGTAGAGGCCTGCAAATTCACTGAAGTTGGCATCAGGGGCTGTGAAAGCACCTCACTGAGTACCGGCAGACTGGTGACTAGCTTAACGGAAGCGTCATTGGCAGTTTTGGACCTATGCGGTCTGTCTCTGTCTTTATCTTTACGTTTTTTCAGAATATCAGCAGTCGGATGGCTTACCAAAGCCATTTCAGAATACAGAGATCAAGAGCGAAATAATTTAGTGACAGAGTCCGACAACGAATGGTTTGGGCGTTAAATAAGGCACAAAACCGAAAACGAGGAATGTCGTGGTCTGGGCCTAAACAGGTGACGCAGTAAGAATGAAAATCTCTGTGAGGTATTTGCTTTCCACAGACAAGACAATTGTTAACTTTTTCTGACATCGGTTAGAGCAAGAAAAAAGGATCCCCAATGGGGTACTGAGCTTTAGAAGACTTAAGGATTAAAGTCATAAATGAAAATTCAGGCAGCGGCCAACCGGCACTTGCGAACTGCTTCTGCTTCGAGCTCCTCTGGAAGAAAGACTGATGTAATGGCGTTGGCTGCCTGTTTTTATACCTATGACGTCAGTCCTGGATTGACAGCATCTGGTATTCGGGCTGACTGAGGTCTACCTGCAAGCAGATAACCCAAGTGTGATGACTGCAACAGTGAAACATGAAGAACATCAGTAAGTCTCTTGATCAGTCAGAAAAATATAGCGAGAATATTTAAGTATTGTTTTCTGTAACTATGTGAATCTTTCCAGCTGTGTTATTTTTTTTATATTTCCTGTGATTGAAACTCTTGTGTTTATTATAACCAGAAATATCATATTTTCATGTTCGTTTATTTATTATTAAAATTATTTAAACTTTTCACTGTGGCTGGTCCTTCAGAGAATATTTTAACCTTTGAGAATACTTATATGTATTGATGACACTGTGGCCATTCTTCAAGCCTGGCTGTTTTGACTGTTTGACATTAATGTTAATATAAATGGTAATGTTGACCACTCAGTATAACTGGGTATCATTGGAAGGCCCTTTAGGTAGCTGGCTTTGTAGTGTCTGGTGGCAGTGATAACTACCTTACAGTCTGGGCAGAAGGGGGCACAGCAGGTAAATCAGTGCCAGCCTTTCCCAGGTGTGTGTGTCAGCTACTTGGAGCAGGGACACGAAGCACTGGTTTTACAAAGAGGATGCTGGAGTACTTGGCTTGGACATTTGATGCAGGACTTAACTGTACAGCTGTGTCACTGGGGAGCCTTACTGGAGACCTGGGCAAAGACAGAGAGAGAGAAACCCAAACCCCGGGCTGAGTGTCTTCCCGGTGTGCTTTTAAGGGAAATAGTGCTTGATGCAGAGAGGACTGTATGTGGAAATACTGAGTGTATCCATTTGTATTCCAAGAAAACGTCCCTCTCCAGTGTCTGTAGTGAGGATTCAGGCTCCATGATTACTGGCCCAGAGTGGGGACGTCATAGTTCCCACAATTTCATTTTCTCAATGTACTTTGTTCCTATATTTTTTCTAAAGATCCGACTTCTAATTGTTTTATCTCGTTACTATAAATCACTAATTCTAGTACAGTTGGTTTAAGCTTTGATTTCCATTTTCCAATAATTGCTTTTTTGTTAGCCACCAGAATTCAATTAAACTCAGCAAGGCCTTGCAATGTCTAAGCAATTCCAGTTCTGTAATATATCTCAAAAAGTAATGTCCTTAGTTACACCAATTTACCCTCCCAGTATTATCTGTTCTTGTCATTTGCAAGAATTTTTACAGTCTACCAACTCATTACACTCCCAAAAATAAGTTTCCAATTATCTCTCTCCCCTATTACTCTTCCAACATTTGCAATCTACCGGAGGAACATTCTTTGAGTCTGCTTGAGGTATAAAAATACCTATGCAAACACTTCCAAGCAAAGATCCTAAATTTTCTAGACTGTTACATATTTGGGAGTCATATTCCCATTGTTCCTTTATGAATTGCTTATCCAATGCTTATCCAATCTTTCTTCCTAATCCTTTCTAGCCTCCTCTGAGTCATATAGTTATCATGCAATGTTTTATTCCTAATTATCTTTTTTTTTTTTAACAGCAGCTTCTGTTCTAGATTCTACTAGAAACTCTATCACTGCTGGTCTTTCACTTAGGATCCCCCTATTTTTTTATCTTTGCCTATCTTCTGATATCATCCCTTGACTGGGAAGGCAATATCTAGCCTACCGTTCAAATGAATTTTTAGCATCTTCCCATTCTATTATCTTTTCTGCACTTAATAGTTGCTCCCAATACATTTGTTACTTTGCCAGTTTTTTCAGTAAATCCTAGACCCTTCTTGCCTATTCTCTGTATTCCTAACTGCAGTAATCTCTATCGACAGAATCTGCTTTCTCAAGCCTCATGCTGGCTTAGTTCTTAGAATATTTTCTGCCACTTTATGAATATACAATATGCTGTAGGGTTATTATTCTCCTTGAGGATCTGCATCCAAAATCCCAGTCTTGTCTTGTTTCTTGAGCTTCCTCATGTTTCATCATGTATAGGAGCCTTAACTGTGTACCTCTAAAATACCCCTTCAAATCAGGTAATCCCAAACTAGCTTGCTTTATTGGAAGGATCAGCTTATCCCACTTGACTCTTGCCCTCTTCCCCTTCCAGATAAAATCCTTCAACTCTTTATTAATTGCAATCCACGACTTCTCCTCTCATTGATAAAAATATGCCTGGCCTGTGTATAAAACAAAAGGAACTAAAAATAAAACATTTTCACTGCTTGTATCTTGCTGTCCATATCCATAAAACAGAGCTTCCAATTTCTCAGCTTTTATTTTATCTTTTGTTTAGTCTCTTCTCACATATCATTGGTTGCCATAACAGAATCTTTTTTTTTAATTCATACTACTAATACTTCATTTTATCATGTTCCTATAAATATGAATATTGCTAAACCAATTTGTGTGTGGTACATAGTTTACAGCTATTGCCTATGTTTTATCTTCATTAATTTGCATCCCAAAAAGACTTTCAGAATGTTCCATAACACTGTGATGTCACTTTGTGGTTTTATCAGGTATAACATAATTTGTAAATAAAGTCAACTACCATACCAATTATATCCATTAATTTCTGAGTCCCTTAGCTCCTTTGCTAATGGTTCTAAATATAATGCAGATAAAGAGGAAAAAGGACACCCAAGCTTGGTTTCTCTGCTCAAACAGAACTTATTAAATAGGAACCCCACACACACTTTAATTTTCACCTCTGATCCCTCATATATACTCCTAATCAACCTTATAATTTTATTAGGGAATGCAAATGCTTCCATTGCCCTACTTATAAAATCCCAGCTTACTCTGTCAAATGCTTTCTCCACATCAAGATCCATCAACAACAGTGGTATATTTTCTTGCATTCTGCTTCCCTCTGGATCATCACTGTTTTGTTAATGTTGTCACATGTTTGCAGCTCATCCACAAAACCACATTGACCCATATCTATCAATTTTGGCATCACCTTTGCCATTCTTTTAGCCATTACAGACTTAAAACACTTTATAACAATGGTTTATAATCAAAATGGGCCAGTATCTGATGGGTCTTTACCATCATTAGGTATAACAGCCACCACCGTGTTCTTCCATGATGTTGGTGCTTCTCCTTTTAAATACTGTTAAAACGAAACCTTCCAGATCTTTATAGCTTTCTTCTCTTCTAGCTTGAAAACTTCCACAGGAATACCATCTATTCCTGGGAACTTTCCTATAGATTGGTTATAAATACCACTAGCTGTTAGTAATTGAGCCTCATCTACCTCTAATCTTGGCATATTTAAATTTCTCCATAAACATTTCCATTTGTCCTTTTTTTTTGTTTCCACATTTCTCTGCTTTAACAGATTTTCATAAAATTTCCAAAATATTTCTAATACCTCTACAGGATCTCTGGTCATTTCCCTTATTATAGGCTCCCTAAGCTTAGCAACAATCCTTTCTACTTTCTGTTGCTTGAGCCAGTGTGCTAAGAGTTAACGCTGGAGTTATTATGAGAAAACAGTTGCTGAATGACAATATTTCTAAACTCATGCATATTATCGCGGCAGTCCCTTATTTTCTTTTTGGCACTCCGCTATTTTACCTCCTCTTGTTCTGTGAAATTTCCTCATTCTGCCATACGTTAATCTTTGTCAGTCACTCTTAATAATTCTTGTTGCTTCTTAATTGTATCTCTTTTCCTTTTATTTCCACCCTATTTTTAAACTCCCCTTTTACTTTATTCCACCCTAGCTATAGTTTCAGTAGAAATTTCTTTGCTCCTCTCCCAGAAGAAGAAAAACACTTACATACTTTCTGAAAACAATATCTCATGGCCATTGAAAGAAAGATTACTCTATTTTTATTACATCTTATCAGATTGTCTCCATAGAAACATGAGAACTACATACAAAGTTGTGATTCTTTGCAAACATTTATGTGCTAGAAGAAACCACTATTCAGTATCCTCGGTAGTGCTTTTTTATTCATTTGCTTCCCCTTAAAACCTGTTATTAAATCAAGACAAGGGGCTTAATCCAGTCATTCCCCTATGCAAAAATAAAAGCATATCATTTTTTTCTTTTATCATGCTCTTCTATCCAGGCTTTCTTTTCTTCTGAAATTGCAGTGCCTACATTTCTTAAAAACGAACAAGAAGAAAGAAAGGAGGGGAAAAGTAAAAAAATAGAAGCACCTGTTTACTTTAGTATCCCCATTACACACAAAAATAACTGAAAAAGCTTTACTTTATAGCATACATTGAAAAAACGTTAGCATACATTACATGTCATATATTATAAAAATACTGTTAAAGTCAACATTTTGTTTTACTAACAATTAAATCTTTTCTTCCTCTTCTCCTCTCCCAAATGCACTTCCAAACATTAATGACATGAAGTGGGCGTATACTTTGGAATCCTCCACAAGTTTAACGAAAAGTCCAATATTTTCATAGGTTGATAGGTTACTAAGCTAAAGGCCTTAGGGCCTTTACAAGCCTAGTTATGTTATACCCATGTTCCCTAACTGACCTTGGTTAGATGGTCATTATTCACAGAACGAGTTTATGATCAGCACCGACTGCCAAGTTTTTCAGTTCCATCATGCCTCATAAATGTAATTAATACATACAAGTCCACATTCATTCATCAGTTTCCGATTTGCTGGTTTTCTTCCTGTTGATCTCAATCTGCGAAATCCAGTCATTGGTTCACTTCCAAAGTACTCCTGTTTCTTCTGGTCAACTCCTGTGCTTTTTTTCTCTCTCTCAAACATTTTCCTTTAGAACACTGGAAGAGATTTTGCTGGCATAATCTCTCTATAGGCGTTATCAGAAGAATAAAAAGCAGAATCCCCATCTGTTTGATAGCTCACTTTTTGTTGGACAAACTTTTGCATTTCCTCCTTGGCATGTTCTGCATCAAAGAATGATTTTGACCCTCCAAGAAAAAGTATTCTGAAAATAGCTGAATACAGCTGTTTCTCGACATTCCCTGATTGCTGGACTAAATCTATTCCTCTTCTGCCTGATGCAGAGTGAGTAATCATTTTCCACAAACACCGCTGTCTCCCACTTTTAGTACTTTGTCCTTCTACCACATTTTTGTCAAAAATCAGCTCTTTCTGCTGGAAGGATTGCATCTTTATTTAAAGGTCTATGCTTCTTTCTCATGGCTAGGTTTGGAGCATACACATGATGTACCCTTTCAATTAACAACTCCTGCTGTGGAATACCAGTCCAATTGATTATTTATGTATTCATAAAATTAATAGTCTGCTCCCTCCAGTTTCTCTGGTACATCAGAAAATCTTGAGTTTTACCTACATGCTCTGTCCTCTAATTTTACCATTTTTGAAACCTCTATTCTTGAGCAATCTCATACTCAGCCAGACTTTTCTTAATTTCCACCTCTGATTTTTGCAGTGTTATGAGCTCATCCAAGTGTCGGTTTAAAGCTTCCTCCATTTTTTCAGCCTTTTGTTATTTGAGCTCCTATACTCCTTCGGTGTTTCATTTATTTTAATGAGCTTTGAGCTCATTTGACTTATTTTCTCCTCCACATTACTCAAAGTCATGTCTTGCACCAAATCTGGAGCTTGAACTGCTTTTTGCTGAACAGATGGAAGACTATTCTCAGCCAGTGTTTACTCCTCACCTTTAGTCAGTGATTTTCTTTCAGGTTATCTGAATTTTTTTTTTTTGCTTTCATTCATGTAGTGCACTTACTAGGTAGTTACTGAAATTTACCCAAAAAGACAAACTCACTGGCTCTGTTTTCAAACTTCTGTTTTCACGCAGGGAGAGATGAAATAAGGTGTTGCTCAGTGTGCAGCCATCTTGGAAGTCACAATGAGTGAACAGAGTTAAAACATTTCCTACACAGTACTGTCAGAAAAAATTGGTGTGCAAATGGGTGTAACTAAGGAAATGATTTTTTGAGCTGGGATACAGGATCTGAGTTGCCTTGACGTAGTAAGGCCTTGTTATGTGTAATCCTGGTGGCTGTCAAAAAATTAAATATTAGGAAATGGAAATCAATGTTGAAACCAACTGTATTTGAAGTGTTGAATATTGTAATAGGGATAAAAGAACTGGAAGTGGTATCTTTAGAAAAAAAGTAGGAGAAAAATTACAACGAAAAAATGGAAATTGTGAGAAGAATACATGTAGTCTTCAGAATAATGTTTTGGAGGAGGAGTGTGGTTTAAGGGAAGAGCGGCCACGGTGGTGCAGCGGTTAGCATTGCCGCCTCACAGCAAGAGGTTCTCTGGTTCAATCCTTGGCTGGGGTGCCTTCTGTGCAGAGTCTGCATGTCCTCCCTGTGGTCGCGTGGGTTTCCTCCGGGTGCTCCAGTTTCCTCCCACATCCCAAAGACATGCTGTAGGTGGACTGGACACTCTAAATTGGCCCTAGGTGTGTGTGCGTGTGTGTGCCTTCTGTGGAAGGTTGGGTGCCGGGCTGGCAACTCGACACAGTAAAACTCCACTGCCAATCATGAGCGGACAGGTGATCTGCTGTGGCGACCCCTAACTGGGAAAAGCCGGAAGAAGAAGAAGTGTGGTTTAAGGGAAGACAGGAACTGAGCAATTCATGTAATGCTGTATTGATAATTATTCAAAAGAATATATGCAATGTATAATGTTTTAACTGTGAACATGTTACTATGATTGGTTTTCTTTTATATAAATGTATGCTTACCCATGTCTTAAGTGATAATTCAATAAAGGTGTTAAAAAAGAAAAAAAAGGGACAGGGCTTTGAGATGATCAGTGTGGCTTTTGTGATTTAGGCTCTTGATTTTCTTAGTGAAAAATGACTTTGGTCACTTGAGCTGTGTCAGGTGCTTGGACAGGTACTTCCCACAGGTGGCACTGTTCTTAATGATTGCCCTTAAGAGAGCAGTATACAGTGGAATGATCACTTCTCTGGACCTGGATGCCTTACCCTTACTAATAAGCTGTGCGATGGAAAAAGGCTTCCTTATAAATGTAGATACATGAATGAATGAATGAAAATGGAGAGAGGATACGAGGATAAGAAGTTACATTTTTTGTAGCACTCATGGGCATTTGTTTTTCTTTGAATGCTATATTATATATAAAAAGTTTTATAATGGCGACAACGCTACTAACTTCTAAAGATAATGGTGAGAAGTGATATTGTAAGAATGGTACTCAGAGTTTGGTTTTACTTAATCAGAAGAATTTTAAGGGATTCTAACAGGTTATTCATCTTTTCTTTTTAAACAGGTTATTCACCTTAACCAAAAGATAACATCTGGTTGCTCTTTTAAACATGGTCTTTGCTTTTTGTTTTATGCTGAAGTTATTGAGAAATTCTAGAAGTTTGAGAAGGATTAATAGGGCATTGACCCTAAACTAATTTTGTTTGTAACTAAAAATTATTCTGAATTCCCTATACGTAAGTTTAATGCTGTTTGCTGCCAAAGACAATTACCATAAAATGGAAATCAAAATGTAAACTGAATATTGTAAAGGAGATGATAGAACTGTAGGTGGTATATTTAGAAAAGACATGGAGAAAAATACACAGAAATAAATGGAATTCATGGGAACAAAACATGCAGAATAATGTTCAGGAGGAGGAGTGAGGTTTAAGAGATGGTAGGAATTGATCAGTTTATGTAACTCTACAGTAAGTGAACATTTTTAAAAATAAAACATATTTACTACATGAAAATGGTACTATGGTTACTATGGTTTCTATTCTTTTCTATTAATGTATGTGAACTTATACCACTGTTAAAAATGGAATTTAATAGGGATGTTTAAAAACAGGCTAATGTTAGGCAATTTTTTTACAGGCTCACAGGCAATTACTAGGTTAGCTGTTCTTGTGGGACAGTTTAAGCCTAGCCAATTTCCCTTTTTGTGCTGAAAATAAACTATCCCATTTGGTTATTGACTTGCTTTACTCATTCCTTGGTCAATGATTATATATTACCCCAAATGAGAATAACTGGTATCATACTATAGATAGTTTGTGGGAACCCATGCAAATTATAAAGTATTTAGGAGCTGATCAGGGAGTATCATGTTGATGGACATGGAAGAGATCTAGTAGTACAGGGGGCAGTCTTTCTCATCCATAGATCTAAACTGCTCTTAAATTAAAGTTCATCCTGAACGATATTCATGTGGATGTGATACATGGTAGACAAAGAAGGGCTCATTATCCACAAATGTACCCAGGTCCCTAATTGTCTCTCTTCTGAGGAGGTCTACCTTTAATGTGGTAGGATTAAGGGTGATCCTGTTTGCGAAATGAAATATTTAGCTAGAAATCATGAGCATGGCATGATCTGGTTGTTGAGTGTTAGTCCTTACTGTAGAACCTGGAAATTCCCAGAGGATTTGTTACAGTCTCCAACCTTACATCATCAGCAAACTTAGTCAAAGACTTTTAATGCCAACTTTAATGACAGAGAAATAAATGCCATATGGGAGTGGCCACAGTATCAAGCCCTGTGGGATATGACTTGTAAACAGCCTTATGAAGAAAAGTGTGTGCCTGTCCTTAATTTGATGAGTTCTGTTAGTGAGCCAGTTCGCTATCCATTGGGTAACATCCGGGTTTACATTTAATTTGATAAATTTATCTATGAAGCCTGAGTAAAAAATGTTATCAAACATTTTGGCTAGGTCAGGGTTAACTGTATGCACCAATCTGACACTGTCCAAAGTCTCAGTGACTTTTTCAATCAAGTCAACCAGGTTAAGCAGACCATCTATCCCTGACAAACTGAAAATGATTTTAATCAAGAGGTTTAGGCTGCAAATTTCTCTTTAGGAGGTCCACAATAATATGCCCAATTGTCTTACAAATAAGATTTATGAAGCTTGTCTATAGTTACTAGAAACAGTGGTGGGGCATTGTTTGATTACAGGAATGACTACCACAGTTCTCCAAGCTTCAGGCACAAACACAGACGAGAGGCTGAGGTTGAGCAGATTGTGCAGTAGATCAGTAAGAGTGCTTCATACGGCAAAAGAGCACATTAGCACACCCTCAGTCCTATTAAGTTAGTATTCATCACCTCTAAGAGAGACTTTAGGACTTTTTCAGGGGTGATGAAGAGAGGGTGAAAAGGGGTCAAGTATGTGTAGACTAGATGGAGGTTCCCGATATATCTGAAGGAGGATTTGTGACCTTCTTTGCAGAGGTATCAATTTTGAACTCAAAGTTAGCTTAGGTTCATAGAATTATGCTAGGCTAACAACCACTAGGGCCTGTATAAGCCTAGCCATGCAACCCAAACATTACTCACAAATTTGATTTATATAGCAGGTGATTACTAACTACTTCTGCCCATCAGAAACATAAGCACCAGACCAGTGGCGAATTTCTTATTATCCATCCATTGGCCCACATTGTGCTTGAATAGGGATAAGGAGAAACTGCTTCACATGGGCGGGTAGCCTGTTCCAGAGAATGGAGTTCTCTGATAAACATTTCTGTCTTTCTAACATGTCCTATTTATGTTGCAAGCAAAACTTAGATCATGTAATTTATTAGTTTCGATGCTGTTTTTTTCTGCAGATCTGTAAAAGGTTAATCAAAACAAGGCGCGGGGATGCCAAGCAAAGACTACCTATCAGAAATCTGCATGATACTGAGTAGAGACAGGGCTTTGAAGCAATCAGTGTAGGAAACTGTTTACTCCCCATATTCTTTTTTTAAGAAACCTTTGTGGACATTCCAGTTGCTGCATGTGTCAGATAAGGCACATACCAAAGGGGGCACTATACTCTATGATGGGTCTGATAAGTGCCAAGTACAGTGGTATGATGACCTCTCTAGATGCCATGCCCTTACTTATAAGCTGAACAACATAGAAGAATTTTCTTACTACCTTGGACACATTGATTGATGGCTAGGTTACTATTTACATGAGTTCCCACATCCCTGACTAGTGAATCAACTTTTTGATGCGTTTTACTAATGGAGTAGTTACACTCAGGGTGATCAACTTCCCAAAAAGTACTATAATGCATTTTTTGGTATTGCATTTTAAGTCATGGCTTTGGCACCAAACATATGTCTGTGTTATACCTTCTTGAAGGGTGTTCTCATTTTAGGAGGATTCAATGACTGCTCACAGTTTGCGGTCATCTGTGAATTTTGTTAGCCAAAGCCCTTTGACATTGACATCTGAGAAGTAGATGCCAAAGAGGGTGGGCCTAGCACACAGTCCTGGGGTCTCCACTGATGACTGGCCTTTTTGTGGAGGTGTCCTTACTGATTCTAACCTCCTGGGTCCTATTATTGACCTGCTAGATATTCAGCATGTTATGAAGGGGTTTACACCTAGTTCTGTAACTTTTTTCTATATCTCACAATGGGCAACTCACAATTGCCCACAAGATATTTTACCAACCCAATAATACCCCATATACTCTCAAAACTCATAGTCCCATATAATAATCTGAACTCCCTACGTTCTTCTAGCAAACTTCTTGCCAGCTTACCAAAGTCTAATAATGCAGCTGGTGACTCTCCGTTTACCAACACAACAGGAAAACTCTGGAACCTACTACCCACTGAACTAACTCTAACTACATCCTTGCCACTCTTTAAACAAAAACTTAGAAAACACCTCCAAATGCAATGGCTATGCCCTTGTAGTAACCCTGACTAACCATCCTCTTCACCCCTCTTTCTTCCTCTTCTTTCCATACTTCCAAACTTCTACATGTTTTTGACTTGTAAATAAGACTGACTCTTTCTAAACTCTAATCAACTTAGTGTTTAAATAATTCTATCTCATATGATCTATTGTACATAACTCTTACTATTCTGTTTTTGAGCTGTCTTAAGCTGTATTCTGCTCTCTGTACTGTTTCTCAAGTGTTTTTATCTATTGTACATTACTCTTACTGTATTATATCTGTTCCAGCTCTCTTAAACTTTACTCGGTTTTACTTTAACATTTCTCCAGTATTTTTTTCTCAAGAATGTATTAACTACCTGTTTTTATTTTTGATTTTTAATCTTTTTTTTCACCATGTAACAATATTTTACACTTTGTATATCTGTGTGGAGCTTTTCTCCCCGGGCCTCTACTGAAAATGGAAATATATCCAGCTAGACTAGCCCGGTCAACAAATGTAAAATAAAATAAAAATGTAAAATAAAATATCAAATTTTTGCCTCCTGTTCACAAAAACTACATTGATCCATATCTTTCAATGTTGGTAACGCCTTTGTCATTCTTTTCGCTAGTACAATCATAAACACTTAATAATCATGGTTTAAAACTGAAATGGGTTTATATGAAGCTGGCTTTGATAGGTCTTTACTGTATTTAGGTAGTATAGCCACAACAGCTTTTTTCCAAGAAGTTGGTTTCCCTTGCTTCTAAAATCTTCTAGATCTTTATCACTTTCTTCCCCCCTAACTTCTACAGGAATACCATCTGTTCCTGGAGACGTTTTGGAAGATTGATTATACATCACCTGTTTTATCTCATCTGTTCCTATCTTACCTGTTAGTTGTTCAGCCTTTCCTACTTCTAAACTTGGCATAAGTTTTCCATAAATATTTCTATTTGTGCTCTTTTATTTCCACATGTCCCTACTTTATATTACATTTTCATAAAATGTCCAAAATATTTCTAATACCTCTACAAGAACTCTATTTATTTATTTTTGGTATGGGCCCATGACAAACCTTTCTACTTTCTGTTGCCCAAGTCATTGTGATAAAAGTTTTTGTGCTGCAGAGTTTTTATCAAAAATAGTTGAACAGTAACCTTTCTAAACTCATGCATATTATCCTGATACTCCCTTACTTTCTCCTTGGAACTCTGCATGTGTGTATCTTCTTGTTCTATTAGATTCCCCTTATTCTGCAAAACATTAACCTTTGTCAACCACTCTAAACAATTCCCATTACTTCTTAACCATACCTATTTATTTTTCTATTTTTAGATTCCATTTTCATTTTATCCCACTCACTAGGTATAACTTCTGAAGATATTTCTGTCTTCTCAAATAACTTTTGAATAATTTATTCTACTCATTTCTTAAATTCCTCTCTTTTAAACAGGCAGGTGAGAAAGTGTTTCATTTTTTACTTCATTACCTTGCATTCTTATCTTGGATTTTATTGGTGCATGATCTGAAACAGTTACTGAAAATGTATCAAAATTTTCAATTAAATGCACGTTCCTAAGAAATATTATTTCTGTCTAGTCTAACCCAGTTGCTGTACCTTGGGGGATAACATGTAAATTCTGAGAGAGTTACTACTACCCAATTCTTATTTTCCATACCCATTATTTTCATAAATTTCTTTGGAAATATATCCTCTTTTGTTATATTTTCCCTTCTAGGTCCCCTTGATACATCCTCACTACTGCATATCATGTTCCAGTCCCCATCTATAAGAAACATTCCTTACTGAAAAGTGATTATTTCACCCAAAATATTCTAGAATAGCAGTTTTTGTTGGAACATAAATGCATGCCAGTACAGTCATCTTCCTTTGCCAATAGCCCCTTACTACCACAAATCTACCATTATTGTCTCACACTCGTCTATCACCATTGGAGACCCTCAATCAATTAGAATAATTACTCCCTTTTTTCTTTGTCCCCGATATTGTGCTGAATCTCTATCCTGAAATCCTTTCTTTGCCAAAGTCACATGCTCATTTCTTTCCATCTGCATTTAATATAACTTCAATGTTTCATTTTTGTCTAGACCTGTAAGGCCATTTATGTTCCAAGACAATACAGATAGTGTATCTACTATAAGCTGTTGTTCCCCTCATTATCATTATAATATATATATATATATATATATATATATATATATATATATATATACACACATATATATATATATATATATATATATATACACACACACACACACACACACACACACACACACACATTTTTTTTAAATGTGTATTTCCAACTTTCGTTGTCTGCATATGTTATTTGGCAAATATAGATATATATATATATATATATATATGTTTGCTCTGAGAGTGTTGATGGAAAAATATAGAGAAGGTCAGAAGGGGTTGCATTGTGTCTTTGTGGACTTGGAGAAAGCATATGATAGGTGCCTAGAGAGGAGTTGTGGTATTGTATGAGGAAGTCGGGAGTGGCAGAGAAGTATTTAAGAATGGTACAGGATATGTACGAGGGGAGTGTGACAGTGGTGAGGTCTGCAGTGGGAGTGACAGATGCGTTTAAGGTGGAGGTGGGATTATATCAAGGAACAGCTCTGAGCCCTTTCTTATTTGCAATGGTGATGGACAGGTTGACAGACAAGATCAGACAGGATGCCCCATGGACTATGATGTTTGCAGATGACATTGTGATCTGTAGTGACAGTAGGGACCAGGTTGAGGAGACCCTGGAGAGGTGGAGATATGCTCTAGAAAGGAGAGGAATGAAGGTCAGCAGGACTAAAAAAGAGAATATATGTGTGTGAATGAGAGGGAGGATAGAGGAATGGTGAGGATGCATGGGAGTAGAGCTGGCGAAGGTGGATGAGTTTAAGTACTTGAGAGCAACAGTTTAGAGTAATGGTGAGTGTGGAAGAGAGGTGAAGAAGAGTACAAGCAGGGTGGAATGGGTGGAGAAGAGTGCCAGGAGTGATTTGTGACAGACGGGTACCAGAAAGAGTGAAAGGGAAGGTCTACAAGAGGGTAGTGAGACCAGCTATTTTGTATGGATTGGAGATGGTGGCATTGAGAAAAAGGCAGGAGTCCGAGCTGGAAGTGGCAGAGTTAAAGATGTCAAGATTTGCACTGGGTGTGACAAGGATGGACAGGATTAAGAATCAGTATATTAGAGGGTCAGCTCAGGTTGGACGGTTTGGAGACAAAGTCAGAGAGGTGAGATTGCATTGGTTTGGACATGAGCTGAGGAGGGATGATTGGGAAAAGGATGATAAGGATGGAGCTGCCAGGTAAGAGGAAGGCCCAAGATAAGGTTTATGGATGTGGTGAGAAAGGACATGCAGGTGGTGGGTGTGAGAGCAAGATGCAGAGGACAGGAAGAAATGGAAACAGAAGATCCGCTGTGGCGGCCCCTAATGGGAACAGCCAAAAGAGAAGAAGATTTCCAACATTTGTGTTATATACCCACACTTACGACTGGCAGGCTGATCTTTTATACAGTCGTTTCTTATCTCCATTTCAACCTACATCACATTTTTAAAAATTTTTGTTTTAATGAAAACCCTCAAACAAAAAAACTAAATACATTTTCAAAACATCTCCATTCACTATTAACTTTGAACAAACATACAAAACTATGTAAATCTTCAGAAAATTAAGTTTAACCCTCCAGATAGGCACAAAATTAACAGCTAGAGCCACAGGCACAAAATTAACAGGTACACCTGCAGGCATTTCCTAACCTAAAATTTAAAGTTACCCATTCTAAAGCACATGTTACAACCTGTGTTGCCACTCACACTGATTGCTTTTTCTGATCCCCATTCCCCTCACAGAGGTGAAAAACAGCTTGTATGCTTTAAAAAAAAACATTACCTTTTAACCCTAAGAAAAGCTGCACTGGCTACCTTTAAATAAAAGCTAAATTGTACATTGTTCTATTAAATGCATTAACTTACATATGTTGCTAAAGAGGTTGCTATCTTTTATTCACTCCCACAATTTCAAACTATTTTTTTTACTGAACTGCTTGTCACTGTACCTTTAATTTTTGCATTTCCCTAAGCAAAGAATGCTCAGAATTTTCAAGATTAATTGCTTGTCTCCATATAAAAAGTCAGCAATGAATCTTTGTAAATTTCGCTCAGAACAGAAAGAAAAGCTGCCTTCAGCTGCAGACTTCTTGACTCCTATTCAGCCTTTGCTACCATCTTAGAAGTAGAAATTTGACATTTTTCATGGTTTTCATTATTTTGTTGTATTTTTCAAGCCTAGTTTCTAACAAAAAAATGCTTGTTTATAGATTAAGCCAAGGTAATTAATCTAAACATTCACCCCTATAAAAATAAGAGAAAACATCTTAATTCTACATATAATATAAGTAATGCAGACTTGCACCCCACCAGCCAAGATCAGAGCATATTAACTTTAAACTTGCTTTTGTCCAGCTCATCTTTTGTTATACAGTAAACTGTAGATTTCTTACAACAAAAAAAGTGCTTGTTTACTATAATATCTTTAACACATACAACAGTCACTGAAGAGACTTCCTCTACATTTAAAACACCCCTTACTACACAAAACTGCTTTACAATATATAATATGCAGTCTATATCATTAAATAATTTTATTCAACTACAACTAAGGACAACAATTGTTTTACCTACTGTTACTTTTTTCCTTTTACTGTCCTTCCAAACATTAAAGACATGATGTGGGATATATGTTTTACTGTCCACCCACAGGTTTCTCAACCACTTTTATTTGCAAAGCCATATTTCACAAATGTGATTGATGCTTTATAATCTTACATATATTCACTTATTTCAGTGATGCTGGTCTTCTTCATCTCCCAAAACAGGACTCTGGTTCATGTCCAAGGTATACCCGATTTTTCTAGGTCAACTGATGTGCTTTTATCCTTCTCACAAAATAAATAAATAAATAAATAAATAAAAAATCTTTAGTACACTGGAAAAGATTTCACAGGTGAAGTTTCTCTATCAGCTTTATTGCCAGAAGAAAGAGAAGCAGGAATCCCCAGTCTGTTTGATTTATCACGTTTGGTTGGATACATTTTTTTTTATTTCTTCCATAGTCCATTCTGCATTAAAAAAGGTCTTTGATCCTCCAAGAAAAAAATATTCTGAAGACAGCTAGATGCAGCGGCTTAGATCTCACCCACCTCTCAACATTCCCTGACTGCTAAGATATATTTCCTTCTCTTCTAACTGGTGTAAAGTGAATAATAATTTTTCAAAAACACTCTGCTGTCTCCAATTTTTAATAATTTTGCCTTCTCTCACAGTTTCATCAGGATCAACTCCTTCTGTTGATATGATTGCATCTTTACTAATATAGGTCTTGGCTGCATTTTCATGAGCAGGTTTGCAGCATACCCTTGATGTGCCCTTTCAATTAAAAATCATGTTGTGGAATATCAGTCCAATCACTTTTCATAAAATTAATACAATCTCTTCCTTCTGTTTTTTTTTTTTTTTTTTTGTTTGTTTTGTGGTACAGAAGAAAATCTCAGGTTTTTCCCTCATGCCCTGCCATTTAACTATGCTACTGTTTGAAGCAGTTCTTCCTGAGAAGCCTCATACTCAGCCAGCATTATCTTAATTCCAACCTCTGATTTTTGCAGTTATATCGGTTCATCTGAATAGCCAGTTAAAGCTTCTTCTATTTTTTTCCATTCTTTCATTTTAACTGATGCATTCATTCAATGTTTCATTTATTTTAATCACTTCTGAGTGCATCAGATTTATTTTTCCTCTAAATTACTGGAAGCCATCTCTTGAAGCAAAGCTGAAGCTTCAACTGCTTTTTGCTAAACAGCTGCCGGATCCTTCCCAGGCAGTGTTTTCTCTTCACCTTTTCTGGTCAATTTTCATTCCAGTTCTCCAAATTTCTTCTTTGCCGGCATCCGGGCAGTGTACTTATTGTCCAGCAGAACTGAATTTTACCCAAATAACTGTTTCAATGGCAGTCCTCTTTCACAGTTTCTGTTTTCACAATGGAAGAGCTGAAATAGGAAACTACCATCCTATAAGCCTGACAGGTCACATAAATAAGGCCATGAGAAGAATAATTATGGACAGGATAAATAATATAGAAAAGCTATGGACATTGGATCCAACCCAGTTTGGTTTCATCAAGGGCAGGTCATGCCTAATCAACCTGATGGACTTATTCAAGAAGGTCACGAAAATAATAGACAAGGTCAAAACAGTCCATACTTCCTAGCTTGACCTGACCAAAACATTATACACAATACTCCACTCAGGGATTACAGACAAGTTCACAAAATTAAGTATAAACTCCTTTGTCACCTGCTAAGATAGCCAGCTGGCTGTCAGGACCCAAGACGTCTGGATAGGTCAGTCTACCTCCACTAAAAGGCCAGTCACTAATGAAGTCCCCCAGGACTCACTGCTGGGATCGCTCCTTTTTGATGTCTACTACCCTGAAGTTAAGGTCAATGTCAAAGTCCTCTGGCTGACAAAATTTGACACAAACATCCTCCAAGAAAGCCTGACACATACTAATAACTGGCAGCAGTCATTGTCTAAAACTCAATGCCAACAAATGCATAACGGTATCTTTTGGAAAGACAACTACCCCTGGAAATTACTGCATTGATAACACACCCTTAAGAGTTGACCCTGTGGTCAGGGATTCTGAAACCCATGTAGACAATGACTTGGCCTTTAGCCATTGTTTGTCAGTTTTGGGAAGGAAATCATTCTATGTTGCACATCTCTTTTTTTCTATATTACACATCTTATAAGCAAGTGTATGGCATCTGGGTCCAAACATGCCATTGTCCTGCTGTACTTAGCCTCCATTAAACCAGTCACTAAGTATTATACCCTTTTGGTATATACTTGACCAGGCATATGCAACAACTAGAACGTCCACAGTGGTTCCTCACAAAGAATACATGTAGACAACATGTCCTACATAGACCACGTCAATGCCTTACCGTTGTACTTGGTCTCCCACAGATGAAAGTCTATATATACATGACATTCACAGCATTCTCTGATCCAACCCTCATGGATCTGTTGCACACCTGCAAAATAAATCATTAGAAACACCACATCTAGGGATCTAAACCTCATCTTCAACACAAATAAGACATGTTTTGAGGGAGAAGTATGTCTCACAGAGACTTATCTTTTCTCTGGAACAGGCTTCCTAACCATTTGAAGCAGAGTTCCTCCCTGCACTTATTCAAGTGCAACTTGGATCAGTAAATGGGGAAAAGTAAATCTACCTCTGGTCTTCCATCTATGTCCCTTTAAGAAAGGAGAAGCTTGTAAATACTCAAATCACTCATACCCACGGTGTATCCCCTATAAAATGAGTGTTATCAAAACCTATAAAAATACATTTGGGAAGCATGGCTAGGCTTAAAAGGGGCTTTTATAGTCGTTAGCCTACTAATCACCTATTTACCTACGAGTGTTACCCTTCCATCCTTCAAATCAAACCTACAGGTTTGGATATGTACCTGGAAATTTAGCACTGGACTGGCTTGTTTTGCTCTTCTAGAGAAGGAGTGGTAAGCACTAGGTAACCTATCTACCACAGGAGGAGTGGTTTCTGGCCCAGAAATTATAATTTACTGACAGTTTGGGAAGCTTTTCCATCTCTTTCAACCTTCTGATTTAAAAGTCTGTGTTTGCGCTTGTTTCCTGCCTTCCCTGTAACTAGTCTAGTCCAGGTACAGATTTTCTGTATCCAGGACTCTTTGTAAGCTTCTGAGCCCCCAAGCCTTTCCGTGTTGGAGGGAAGCCTTCTAGCTCATCAGTGGGAGTAATAAGCATCAGGTAGCCTATCTACCACAAGAGGAGTGGTCCCTGGTCCAGAAATTGTAGCTATTGGCTGTTTGAGCATTTTTTTCCCAATCTCTTTCAACTTTCTGCTTTGAAAGCCGCACTTGTGCCTGTTTTCCGCCTTTCCTATAACTAGCCTAGTCTGGTTACAAAGTTGCTGCATCCAGGATTGTTAGTAAGCTTCTGAGCCCCCCCAAGCCTTTCTGTGTTGGAGGGAAGCCTTCTAGCTTATCAGTGGGAGTGGCAAGCATTAGGTAGCCTATCTACCACAAGAGGAGTGGTACCTGGCCCAGAAATTGTAGCCACTGGCCGTTTGGGCAGTTTTTTTTCCCCATCTCTTTCAACGTTCTGGTTTAAAAGCCGCACCAGCGCTTGTTTCCCACATTTCCTGTAACTAGCCTAGTCCAGATACAGAGTTGCTGTATCAAGGACTGTTGGTAAGCTTCTGAGCACCGCAAGCCTTTCTGTGTTGGAAGAAAGCCTTCTAGCTCATCAGTGGGAGTGGTAAGCACTAGGTAGCCTGTCTACCATGAGAAGAGAGGTTCTTGGCCCAGAAATTGTAGTTTATTAACCATTTGGACAGTTTGTCCATCTCTTTCAACTTTCTGGTTTAAAAAGACCACATCTGCACTTGTTTCCCATCTTTCCTGTAACTAACCAACTGGGTGGCACTAGAAAGCCTTAAACTGATACAAGCCTTCTAGCTTAGAAGAGAGACTTTGGAGTGATTAAGTATCAGTTTTCTTTACTTTCTTGCTTTACTTAACCGTTTTCCACCTAAATGCAGATTTTCCAGCATTTATTGCGATTTAAAAGCTTGTTTTTTTTCACATATTTTACTTATTTGACTGCCTGCACTCTTAAAAAGTTTTTTGTTTAAATAATGTAACTGCTGTAGGCTACACACTAAAGTGCAATAGCCTTTTCGGATAGTCTGTAGTCATTTAAAGCTGTTTTAAGTGTATTTTTTACTGTTTTTGCCTTACCTTTTCAAAAAAATTCTTTGTTTCCCAACTTTCTAAGCTAGTATAGTCCAGTTTTCAGGCTAGTGCTGAGTTCAGGGCTGTGATACTAGTTTCTGAGTTGCCCATACCTTACTTGGATAGAAGGAAGTTTCTCTGTTCACCTGTGAGAGAGGGGAGCTTTGTGCAACCTATCTGTCCCTGGAGGAGTGGTTCCAGTCCAGAAGTTAGCAGTTTATTGGCCATTTTGGGCTAATTTCTATCCCTTTCATTTCCCTACTATAAAAACTGTGTTTGCACGGTTTTGCTCACCGGGCAGTGCCGGTTAGCTACGGTTAAATTATTCCCGGCTCCAAGTCTCATCTTCAGTTTTTCCCTTGAAACTAGTTTAACTCTCAACCTAAGCACTCAAAAAGCATCTTACAGCCCAGCACTTGTTCAGACCTAATAGCAAGCACTAATATACCCTGACACTGATTGCCCAGCAGGGCAAGGCTCTTTATTCACCCCTCACCAACCAGGCAACTAAGCAGCTCACCCTACTATTCCGGCATGACCAAAGGGCAACTTCAACTGCACTCTCCAGTCCAGCTGGTGAATCTGGGTATCCTGAGGCAATGTTACAACTGCCTCATGTACAAAGACAACCCTCTCCTCCTACCTCAAAACACTAACATATGTGAGAGATGCAATTATACAGCCAAACTGGAAGCTAATCTGTTTCCACCCATGACGGGAACAGACAGTCAAGAGGAGAAGGTTAACACTTGTACCACACCTCCAGCCGCACACAGACCTACTAAAACAGCACTGTCAAAAAATACATATAAATACACAAAAATCATACTCGGAGGCTCTAAGTAAAAACCTGCAAAAGCATCAGAGACCTCCAAAGCAGACACCCAAACAACCTGCACTTCCCATCACAAACCAGATAACACATAAAACACAAAAATCAGTGTGCCGCATAATCACAGCCCTTAAGGCAAAATAACATACCTAAAACACTAGTAACAGGTGACTCTATAGTCAGACACACTTAGACGTCCCACTCAATATGCTGGACAAGCAGAAAGTTACTGTTAGCTGCCTGTCTGAAGCCAGAATCTGCCACATAACACAAGCACTCAGGTCACTCCAGAACAAGTACAAATATGACTCTGTCATTGCTCATGTTGGTGTGAATGACTAAGCTTCTGGTATCATTCAAAGGGGATCCAGTGTCTGTCAGCCTGGGAAGACATGCTCGACAAGCCGCATTGCTTCGCAAGAGACAGCTTGCACCTGTCACCCCTAGGCTTTCGAATACTGGCCAAGGCTCTTGCTGCCCCCATAGTGCCTTTTTTAGGCAAGGCTCAAAATTCAAACCCACCTCTGTAAATAGCACAATTAACAAAAAAACTGAGGATTATGCTACTCAATACCAGGAGTTTAAATCTCAAAATGCATGTGCTTGAAGCACTCCTCAGTATGGAGAACATCGACATCTGTGCAGTAACGGAAACCTGGTTCAAGGCTCCAGAGAGCACCCCAGCACTAACGGGCTACAACTCCTACCACATGTTCGGCCACAGAACACGGACCGAAATACAAAAGGAGGGAGTGTATCCATATTTGTCAAGGATACCTACACCTCCAGGTTAGTGGCACAGTATGATACCTCTGAGACCGTCCATGTGCAACTAACATCGGACAAATCTGCAATGCAAATTGTGGCCTGCTACAGATCACCCTCCATGACCCAGGACCACCACTCCACCTTTCTGGAGACACTGGAAAACATGAAGGTCATACCGAACACCCTGATATTGGGCGCTTTCAATTACCCTACCATTCACTGGGAAAACTACTAGAGTACAA
Source organism: Protopterus annectens (assembly GCF_019279795.1). Lineage (NCBI taxonomy): Eukaryota > Metazoa > Chordata > Ceratodontiformes > Protopteridae > Protopterus > Protopterus annectens. The sequence continues at coordinate 283,499,823 of NC_056746.1, forward strand.
ATTCACAGGCCCAGCGCTTCCTGGAATTCATCAACTCAAATGCCCTGGATCAGCTGGTAAACTCCCCTACCAGAGGTGAAAACATATTGGACCTGGTCATCACCAACATGGGCTACAGGTGTTCCACACCGGAGGTCCACCCATCACTGGTTAGATCATAGGTAGGTACTAGGCTATCGGCCCAAGGGCCTACGTAAGCCTAGCCAACAAGGTTCCCTGGCTTACGCCACCCAAGAAAGTTATTTTCCTGTGCCACTGTCGAGCAGAGACACAGAAGTGATCCCCGGGATGCATTTCCTATTTCCCATCCACTCATCAAGGATTTTTCTTGAAGAGTGCTAATGAAGACCTTTGCTTGACATAGATGGGTAGCTTGTTCCAGAGTATGGGAAGTCTCTGGGACAGGAATCTATCCCTCCAGCATGTCCTGTTTATTGTGGTGACAAGGTTTAGGTCCCTAGAGCGTGTAGCTCAGAGGGATTGGGATTTCTTTAGGTGTAGCATGTCCAACAGCTCTGGGTTTGACAAAGCTTTAAATGTTTGGCAGAGATCACCTCGGAGTAGGCGATATGCTACGGAGTAAAGCTGGAGATTTTTGAGGCGGTCAGTGTAGGGCATTTGTTTGAGGCCATAACTAATCACTCTGGATGTCCACACCCCACCACCATCCCCAACTAAGGAAAACACAATAAAAAACTTTTCTAAAGCAAACTTCACCTTACTTAAGACAGAGGTGGTAAGTTTCTCAGTCCCACGCTAAAGGATAACGCTGCCCAAAATGCGGAAACCTTTACAAAATGCACTCTATGAGCACCTACAAGGATGCATGGATCGTGCCATCCCTAGCAAAACTCCTCAGAGAGAAGGAAACCAGTTTGGTGGACCCCTGCAATAAACAGGCTATACAATAGAAGGAGGAAACTAGTTCAGAAAAAAAGCAAATCCCAAGAAGGAAAGACATCCCTGTTCAGTATCAGTAAGAAACCAAGGTCCCTCATGAAATCATCCAAGGCTAACTTCGAAAGGAAAATAGCCAAGGATTCAAAAGATAACCACAAAGCCTTCTTTAGCTATGTTAAGAATCTTAAGTGGGAACTCGCAGAGATGCACTGAACTAGTGCAAAATAGCACAAAATATACTGAACCTACTGATATTGCCAACATCCTGGCAAACAGATTCAGTGCAAACTTCACCCCCTCTCACCTCCAAAAGGGCCCACAACAATACCGGAAAGGTGTAGTGCCCCAAAAATCACAGATGCACAGGTGCCAACAGCCCTTTCAAAGGCCAAAAACACAACATCAATGGGACCAGATAGTGTCCCAGGCTGTCTCTTGCACAAACTACAGAATGAACTAACCCCCACCTAAACACGCTGTTCAACCTCAGCCTCTCCACAGGCTATGTACCCATAGAATGGAGCACAGCGATGGTTATTCCTCTCCCCAAAGGAGGGGCCACAACTGACCCTGGTAACTATCGCCTCATAAGCCTGACTAGCCTAGTCTGTGAGGCTATGGAGTGCATCATCATGGAACTCATTAACAAAGACATTGGGAACCTCCAAACACTTGTCCCGACCCAGTTCGGCTTTAAGGGCAGATCATGCCTACTAAACCTGGTTGACTTCTTCAAGACAGTCACCAAGGCCATAGATGAGGGAAAGGTGGTAAACAGAGCCTACCTTGACCTCGCCAAGGCTTTCAACACCATTCCCCACTCGGGTATTACAGAAAAACTCACCAGCCTGAACATAAACCCCTATGTCACGAGATGGGCTGCCAACTGGCTTACAGACAGAACTTGCACGGTAAGAATAGCGGGCTCCAGGTCCGACTCTAAACCAGTCACAAGTGGTGTCCCGCAAGGATCGGTCCTGGGACCCCTACTGTTCGGCATATACTTCTCAGAAGTAAAGGCAAACACAGGAGGACTATGGCTAACCAAGTTTGATGATGACTGCAAACTGGGAGCCATAATTGACCCTCCAGCTGACACAGACATCCTCCAAAAGGGCCTTACTGAGATGGACACCTGGTGTCAAAATCATGGCCTCAAGCTAAATGCCAAAAAATGCATAGTCATCCCATTTGGGAAAAACAAAACACCCACGAATTACCATATAGGTGGCAGCCCCCTTAATACAGAAGAGGTAATAAGAGATCTGGGGACCCAGTTATATAGTAATCTCTCCTTTGACAATCATATTGCCAAAGTAGTTAGGAAATCCTTCTATGTGGCCCATCTAATTACTAAAGGGTTTGCATCTAGAAATAAAGAGGTTACAGTGCCCCTCTACTCATCACTCATTAGACCCATCATACAGTACAATGCCCCATTTGGGATGTACCTCACAAGACACTTCCAACAGCTGGAAAGACCACAAAAGTACCTCACAAAGAGGATTACTGGCTTCAAATGCAGCCCGACTGAAAAAACTCCAGCAGTACTCAGTGGCATATTGCCTACTCAGAGGTGATCTCTGCCTGACTTACAAAGCCATGTCCAACTCAGAATTGATGGACATGCTCCACCTAAAGAAATCCAAGTCACTGCGAGCCACGCGCTTTAGTGAGCTAAACCTCGTCACAACAATAAATAGAACATGCTGGAGGGACAGATTCCTGTCACAGAGACTCCAAAAAAATTCCAAATTACATCAGACAGAGCCCTTCACCAACACTCTTCAAGAGAAACCTTGACGAGTGGATGGGTAACAGAAAATACACCCCTGGGATCACTTCATTGGCTCTGCTTGACAGAGGATCAGTTAATTAATCAATGGGGTGGCGAAAGCCGACACACACTGGCTAGGCTTATAAATGCCCTCGGGCAGATAGCCTAGTACCTAACTATGAACTGGTTTCTCTTTACAGTGTACTAGCAGTGATATTGCCCTAATACTCTGAACAGATAAGACTCAATACTTTGCACCAGGTGTTTTATTGCAACTATAGTGTTACATTGCCCGTTCGATTCTCAGTTACAGCGTCTTCTGTGTAGCAACAAACGTGAATGGGCGTTCCTTTGTTGAAGGTTGTGCGTTAGGCCCGGCAAGCCAGTACGTAAAAATCTACTGCCAATCATTAGCGGACCAGAGTTCCGCTATGGCGACCCCTAACTGGGAAAAGCCGAAAGACACAAACAAACAATAGTGTTACAGAAAAACCTATACTTGGCCACTGTTTTGCATACTTCAGGCACTGGCGGATTTATTGGGGGGGGGGGCTAGGGGGTTTCATCTCCCCAATGCATTACTAAGCATCACATAACTAGGGGGTAGTCCACCCTGGGCGGCGTCACATATCTAGGGGGTGGTCCGCCCCACGTGGCATCACAACTCGAAGTCATGTTTCTTCTGTGTGTGCAATTTGCTTTCTTCTTTGTGTGTATGCGAATGAATATTTCTTGCTTGTTGAACACATTTCTTTTGCTTACTTTGCTTTTCTGTTGTGTATACAACAAACAGGCAAACAGGTCAGAACAGAATATATAGTAAGTGTTCTTGCTTAGAACTTTGACTCTGTGTGTGTGCATGTAAAATGCCCCAATTAGGGGGCCTGGTGGTTAGTGCTAGTCAGGCTCAAACCCTATGCCTTAGGTACAAGAGCCTGAATTCTCTAACTCTACCACCACTTGTGATTCAAGTCTGTTCCTTTTAAAATTTGCGGTTTTTCTGGTCTGAGGACTGAATTCACTAAATAATGACAGCCATTTAGTTTTAACGCATGGTAACACAAAACATTTTATTCTAGCAACTTTCTAAAATTATACAAGCAATGTTTAAAATGTGTCCCTAGTTTTGAGCCTTGTCTCCTCACCCATAAATTTTGCCTTTTTCCAGATTTCTTGTGCTGCAAAGTTGCGGGATATACTTGAGTATCAAGTGCATTTTACAAGGAACTGAGAGCTTCAGGGGAAGAGAAGTTTAGTGCTGCTTATGCCAAGTCTGTTTGCAACATGTAACTGTTATTTAGCAAATGATATTACTATTGTGCTAAAGTATTTAAAAGGCTTGTTAGTAGCACAACAGGTAGTAAACTTACTTTTGATGCAGAAGGCTGTGGGTTCTAATCCTACAGTATATAGACTGATTACTGATACTATACTGTGTTGTACTTAAAAGGGGGTGGATGCTGCAAGTCCTGAGAATGTCCTTCTTTGGAGGAGATACCTAGTAACTATGAACCTAGTAACTATGAACCTGTTATCAGTTTGCCATCTATTCCCTTTTGCAATATTAACATTTATTATTTTTTAATGTAAAATGGGCAATTTATTTGTAGATGACACAATGAAATATAGAGTTGTTTGCTAGCAGCAACTTCTTCATTAGTTACAGATCTCTTTAATGTGGAATTATTTAGATAACTTTTACATCTGCAAAGATTGTGCATACTTACTGATATTGGTTGATTGTAATGACAGAAGTTTGAGTAGATTTTTCTGATGGAGATGTTCTGAACTGGGCAGTTTTGTCATTATTGGTTCATACATTTTGTTTCATTGCTTACTGGAAGAATGCTCAAAACAAGAAATTTAAAACACGCTCTAAGAATTCTGCTGTATCACACAAGGAATATAATTTACTACAATCAGGAAGGTGAATCAAAGAACACGTGTGTTTGCATCATCCTAAATGTGTGTGCAATGGGCCTATGATTTGAAAACCGCCCAAAGGTAAACTTTACCTGCCACTGGCCAGATGCATTTTATTTGAATGTGAGTTTTAAGGACAGAAAAGTTTTAATGCCAAGTCTGTCTTCATTGTTAAACTGTACTGCTTTTTTAGCAGATGTCTGTCAGTGTTTGTGTTATAAAATTTAAAATAAATCCAAATAATCATTGTAGAAGTAAAGAATAAAACAGTATGCACATTACAGTGTTTATGGTAAATGGGGAGAAACAGCCAAATAATGGGACACTGGAATGGCTCTGTGTGTGTGTGTGGTGGGGGGGGCTGTGTATGGAGGGACCCCATTTGACTATGATTTTGTGAGGGGGAGGGCTGGCAAAGACAGCCCCAGGTGGCACAAACTCTAGCTACACCACTGCAAAGGGTCCTAAAATCGAATCTATCATGCTAAGATCAAGTAGTGTTTACCTTTGCCATGACAGTTAGATTTTAGGCACTCTTGCTTTGTCACGCTGGTAATGATTCACTGTCTTAGCTCTTGCACTCTATTTCCTGTCTGTCTGCAAAGGGTGCCAGAACCATAAGGCGAGGGGGGCGAGCACCCACCCACTTTTAAAGCTGCAGGAGGCTTTGACAATTAAAAAAAAAAAAAAAACATTTTCACTCTGTGATGGATTTTCTCCTTTAACGAGGACCATGCATCCATGCGTTTCATGCTAATGCAGATGGACAAGGCATTCCACACTCACGTGTGGAATTTAAACTGACCATTTTACACAGGTGGTCATTTGCTGTGTTGGATTTAAATTTAGTTTGCCGCTTCCATTTTAATTTGTTTTTTTATTACTGCAGCTGCGAAATTCCAATCTTCATCAGGGCATTGACAACTGACTGGCTGCCTAAACATCCTTCTGAAACAGTAAACAAAGTTCTGTGGAATTAAAACTCTGTAATCTTCAGTGTCCCAGTTCTAGCTGTCCTAGTGGAAGTACTGAGTAAACGGTATATATATTTTTATATATATACCGCTGATTTGAAGTTTGTTTTCAACAGTCAGCACTGACTTCATGCCTCTCTGTTCTACTTGCCAATATCTTCCTGTCCTCCGTGCCCCTCCAGGGGCCTGTATGCTCAGCAGGGGTGCAAGCCATCATACCTCATTAAATGGGATGAGTCCTTGCCAGCAATGTTTTAAGTGTGGGACTTTTCTTAGCTCTGCTTCCTGCAATGTTCTAGGTGGGATATGCAGCGGACATTGCAAGGAAATGTGCCCTGCCTTTGCAGTGCATAGTCAAGTATGCATATCACTCTACCACTACGCTTATTAATTATAAAAAGTTTTAAATAAATGTAAGTTTTATCCAAATGTACAATAGAAAAACAAGAAGGTGCACCATGTACTGCAGAAACATGAACAAAAATGTCTCCTCCAAATAGTAGAAACCACGTTTATTGTACTATTTGGAGGAGACATTTTTGTTCATGTTTCTGCAGTACATGGTGCACCTTCTTGTTTTTCTATTGTGCATTTATTTTCGTCTTTGAAGGTGCTTTACCTGGCAGGAATCATCCGTTGTTAGTGATTTATCCAAATGTACATAAAGTATGGTGGTCATCCTGCATCCTTGCAACACACACACACAGACACACTGACATGCACACATATAGACACCCACAGAATTGCAGCAACACAGACAGGCACAGAATTTGACCATGCTACAAGTTTATTTATGGTGCTGCTGTCCACATTGCAGCTGTAGCAGTTTCATTTATATACACAGTGCAGCTTTGCGAAAGTTGTGGACACGGCAAGGTTTGACAGTGCTGCACTGATGTGGCAAGAAAAAGCTACAGGTATTAAAAGTAAATAAGCAAATAAATTGGTAGACTTCCTCTACAAGTTCTTATGTCCAGTGACTTTAGTACTAACTGGTAGGTTACCACTTGATATTGTTATATATGATGTTGCTCGTAGATGGAGTGCAGATACTACAGTGTCCTTTTGACTGTCTACTATTTGGTGCATTTTGGGGGGGGGGAGTTCTGCACACCCGAGTGTGTCCTCCTTTGTACAATATGGCTAGTAACTATGAATCTGTTGTCGGTTTGTCAGTTATTTCCTACTGAATATTATCAACTTACCACTATTTTTAATGTAACATAGGAATTAATTCTTCAAGGGCAGCTGGCACTGAATTTGTAGATGAATCACTGAAATGCAAAGTTGTTTGCCAGTAGCAACCATGGAATTATTCGGATGACTTTCACAGAGATTGTGCTTACTAAGGGAGATTGGTGGATTGTAATGAAAGGTGTTTTTGCCTTTTATGGTTTAAATTTTCTGAAATGGGTAGTTTTGTCATTATTAGTTCATATGTTCATAGGTTCATAGGTTCATACTAGGCTATCTGCCCGAGGGCATTTATAAGCCTAGCCCATAGTTTTGTGGCTTACGCCACCCCTTTAGTTTGGAGAAACTATGCCCATTATTTTGCTGTGCCTCTGTCGAGCAGTGACACTGAGGTAACCCCTGGGGTGTATCTGCGATCTCCCATCCATTGGTCAAGATTCCTCTTGAACAAGGCCAGCGAGGTGCTCTGCCTCACATAAACCGGGATTTTGTTCCACAGCATAGGGAGTCTTTGGGTGATGAATCTATCCCTCCAGCACGTCCTATTAATAACTGTGTCGAGGTTTAAGTCTCCCGCCCTTGTGGCTCTGAGGGATCTAGATTTTTTGAGATGAAGCATGTTCATCAAATCTGGGTTTGACATGGCCTTGTATGTCAGGCATAGGTCACCTCTGAGCAAGCGGTAAGCAACTGAATATAACTGGAGTTCTTTCAGTCGGGCAGCATAAGACAGATTTTTGAGACCCTTTATTCTTTTGGTGAGGAACTTTTGTGGCCTCTCCAGCTTCTGCAAGTGTCGGGTCAGATACATTCCGAATGGGGCATTGTACTCGATCATTGGTCTGATGAGTGATGAGTATAGGGAGACTATGACTTCCCTTGATCTAGATGTGAATCCCTTCATGATAAGGTGGGCAATGTAGAAGGTCTTCCTAACTACTTTAGCAATATGAGTGTCGAATGAAAGGCTACTGTCAACCTGGGTTCCCAGGTCCCTAATAACTTCTTCTGTGTTCAGGGGATTGCCACCTATATGATAGCTAGGGGTAACCTTATTTTTCCCGAAGGGTATGACTATGCATTTCTTGGCATTTAACTTTAGGCCATGGCTCTGGCACCAGTTATCCGTTTCTGTGAGACCCTTCTGAAGGATATCTGTGTTGGATGTGTTTTCAACTACGGCTCCCAGTTTGCAGTCATCTGCAAACTTTGTCAGCCATAACCCTCCTGTGTTTGCTTGTACTTCAGAAAAGTAGATGCCAAACAAGAGTGGGCCCAGGACTGAGCCCTGTGGGACACCACTTGTGACAGGCTTTGAGTCTGACATGGCACCAGCAACTCTGACCCTGTGGGTTCTGTCACTCAGCCAGTTTGCAACCCATCTTGTAATGTATGGGTTTACATTTAAGTTGATGAGTTTTTCAATGATACCCGAGTGAGGTATTGTATCAAAAGCCTTCGCCAGGTCTAGGTAGGCTGTATGGACTGCCTTTCCCTCGTCAATGGCCTTGGTGACTGTTTGAAAAAGTCAACCAAGTTTAAAAGGCATGATCTGCCTTTGACAAAGCCAAACTGGGTTGGATCCAAAGTCTGCAAGTTCCCTATGTCTTCATTTATGAGATCCATTATGATCCTCTCCATGGCTTTGCAGATAAGGCTTGTCAAGCTAATGGGACGGTAATTTCCAGGGTCGGTGGAGGCACCGCCTTTGTGGAGTGGGACCACAGTCGCTGCGCGCCACTCCCTGGGTACATATCCAGAGGTGAGACTAAGATTAAACAGCTGTCCTAACTGTGGGTTTAATTCCTCGTTGAGTTCATGGAGCACACAGCCGGGGACACCATCAGGTCCCATGGATGCTGTGTTCTTTGCCTTGGAGAGAGCAGTTCTCACCTGGGCGTTAGAGATGTTTGGGGGGCTACAATCATTTGGTATAGATATCTCTCCTTTAGGCGGGGAGAAGTTTGCACTGAACCTGTCAGCCAGTATGTTGGCAATGTCTGTAGGATCAGTAATCTTCACATCATTTTGAACTAATTCTGAGCATATCTGGGAGTTTCCTCCTAGGTTTCTAACATAGCTAAAGAATGCCTTATGGTTGTCTTTAGAGTCCTTAGCTATTTTTTTCTCAAAATTAGCTTTGGATGATTTTATGAGAGCTCTTAGCTTTTTACTTATAGTGATCAGCGGTGTCTTACCTTTTAAGGATTTTGCTCTATCTTGTAGTAGCTTTCTCCTTTTGTTGTAGAGTTTGTTTATGGCTGGGGTCCACCAGACTGGACGCTTGCCTTTGGTACAAAGAGTCTTTGTTTTGCTTGGGATTGCCTGATCCATGCAGCCCTGCAGGTGCTGGTAGAAGGCATTTGTAAGTGATTCAGCGGTTTGAGTAATGTTAACCGCCGGCTCAGGGGCCTTAAAGGAGACAACACTAGTCTTTAGAAGTGTGAAGTCGGCTTTCGAGAAGTTCTTTACTGTGGTCTTTTTCATTTCGGGTGGGGCGGATGAGGACCTCCAGCGAGATTAGTTTGTGATCAGATCTCACCAGTGAGGGGTATACTTCGGCATTGAACATTGTGCTCCCATGTTCGTGATGATGAGATCAAGTATGTTTTCTCCTCTTGTGGGGATGGTGACTAGTTGTTCCATGGCATTTGAGTTTATGAATTCCAGGAACTTTTGGGCTAGAGTGTTTGGGCTTGAGTAGTGTTCCCAGTCTATATTAGGGTAGTTGAAGTCACCTAGTATGATGGTGTTCGAGATACATTTATCCCTCCAGTGTTTTCAGGAAGGCCATATGAGGTTCCTGAGTTTGTGAGGGTGGCCTGTAACATGCTACAAATTGCAGAGCAGTCTTGCCTATGGTTAATTGTACCTGGATGGTTTCCGATGCATCGTGCAATGCCACCAATCTTGAGGTGTGGGTGTCCTTGATGAATATGGATACCCCTCCTCCTTTCTTGGTATTGTCCGGGTTTTGGGGCCGGAATGCATGATATGAGGTAAAACCTGATAGTGCTGGGGTGCTCTCAGGAGCCTTGAACCAGGTTTCTGTCACAGCACAGACATCGATGTTCTCCATACTGAGAAGGGCCTCGAGTGCTTGCATCTTGAGGTTGAGACTTCTGGCATTGAGCAGCATTACCCTTAGTTTTTTCTTTGTTTTGTTCTAGGGTGGTAGGTTTAAAATTTGAGCCTTGCCTAAAAAGGCACTATGGGGTGGCAAGAGCCTTTGCCAAAATCCGAATCCCAGGGGTGACAAGTGCAAGCCGTCCCTTGAAGCAGCGTGGCTTGTCCAGCATGTCATCCCAGGCAGACAGACATTGGATCCCCTTTGAATGACACCAGAGTTTAAGCCAATTGTTAAAGCTGATCATCTTATCTCTGTATTGTGGCATCATTCTTGGTGAAGGTAGGATACTGCTCAAGGTCAGGGTCATACCTGCTTGGGCTACATAATCAGAGAGCTCCTCTATGTCTCTTTTCATGTAGTCCAAGGAGGTACGTCTCAGGTCGTTAACACCAGCGTGGACAATGATTGAGTCGTACTTGTACCTGCTGTTGAGAGACCTGAGTGCATGCGTTATGTGGTGGATTCTAGCACCCGACAGGCAGTTTACTGTGACCTTCTCCTTACTCAGTCTGGTGAGCGGGACGTCAGTGTGTCTGACTATGGAGTCACCAATGACTAGTGTGTCTGGCATTGTGTTTGGCCTTAAGGGCTGTGACTGCTTGACACTCTGACTGTGTGGTCTATGTGTTGCAGGTGTTGTGTTCTGAGGTGGTAGTTGTTTGGGTGTCTGCTTTGATGGCCTCTGCTGTTTTGGTAGATTTTTGATCAGAGCCTCCGAGTATGTCTTTGTGTGTTTATGTGTATGATTTGAGATTGTGATGGTATTATGTGAGACTGGGTCTATAGTGTGTGTGGTTACCTTCTCCTCCTGTCTGGTCATGCCAATCCTATGTTGAGAGAGCTCAGCCTCCAGTTTGGCCGTATAGTTGCATCTCTCGCATGTATTTGTGTTTTGTGGGAGGAGGAGGAGGGTTGTCTGTGTACATGAGGCAAATGTAACATTGCCTCAATATTCCCAGGTTCACCAGCTGAGCAGGAGAGGACATTAGCAACTGATCCCTCGACATGCTAGAAGGAATAGACAGAAAAACTTAAGAAAAGGTTCTGGGGGATGTGGGTGACTGAGAAATGGGGTTTGCTTTTTTGGGGTACTTTCTATAACAAGAGTGCTGTATCGAGGTGATAAGTACTGTAGGAGCAAGTGCTTCGCTATACAGATAGAGAATAGTCTACTTGGGAGTCAAGTAGAGATAATTTATAGTTGTAGGATACACTAAATAGAACAGTAGTATACTTTGAGGAAGGTAGTTTTAAGGGAAAATTTGAAGAGTGGACTTTAGGTAGCCCTAATAGTTTAAATCTGATTAACCGGCACTGCCCTAGTGTGCAACGGTAGCAGCTCCGAGCTAATGCGTGCTTTATAGCAGCGGGCTGGAAAAAACAGGAAATGACCCAAAATGGCCGACAAATTACTAGTTGCTGCTTCTAACCACTCCTCTGAGGACAAACAAGCAGCTCAGTACTCCCCACTCCCACTGGTGAGTAAAGAAACTACCTCTGGCCACACAAGAAAATGGAGGAACACAGAAACCAAATACAAAGCCCAGGGATCAGCAAAATCTGATCACTGGAACAACTAGCTAGGAAAGTTTAGGAAAGGAGAAATTTTTTTTTTTTTTTTGCAAACAGACAGAAAAAAATGCAGTAAATGCTTTGTTTTCGACTAAATTGCTATCAAAGGCTGGTACACTTGAGTGTATTAGCCTGTTTGTTACTTTAAGCAATACTTTAGCCCACAAGTGCAATCAACAATATAAGCTCACAAAAACAGGAAAATAAGGAAATAAAACAGTAATATAGGCACAAACAGTAGTCGAAAAGCTCAAAAGATCGAAAAATGCAAACTAAAAAGTTTAAAAATACTTATGATCAAGAAAGTTGCTTTTTCTGCTCTCTGCTGGCTTAGGAACTCTGCAGGGGACCACGAGGAGCTATGCCTAGTTCTCTAATGCCAGAAAAGCCTGCCAAAGCGTGCTTTATAGCAGGGGGCTGGAAAAACAGGAAATGACCCAAAATGGCCGACAAATTACTAGTTGCTGCTTCTAACCACTCCTCTGAGGACAAACAAGCAGCTCAGTACTCCCCACTCCCACTGGTGAGTAAAGAAACTACCTGTGGCCACACAAGAAAATGGAGGAACACAGAAACCAAATACAAAGCCCAGGGATCAGCAAAATCTGATCACTGGAACAACTAGCTAGGAAAGTTTAGGAAAGGAGAAATATTTTTTTTTTTTTTGCAAACAGACAGAAAAAAATGCAGTGAACGCTTTGTTTTCGACTAAATTGCTATCAAAGGCTGGTACACTTGAGTGTATTAGCCTGTTTGTTACACAAGCAATACTTTAGCCCACAAGTGCAATCAACAATATAAGCTCACAAAAACAGGAAAATAAGGTAATAAAACAGTAATATAGGCACAAACAGTAGTCGAAAAGCTCAAAAGATCGAAAAATGCAAACTAAAAAGTTTAAAAAATACTTATGATCAAGAAAGTTGCTTTTTCTGCTCTCTGCTGGCTTAGGAACTCTGCAGGGGACCACGAGGAGCTAAGCCTAGTTCTCTAATGCCAGAAAAGCCTACCAAAGCGTGCTTTATAGCAGGGGGCTGGAAAAAACAGGAAATGACCCAAAATGGCCGACAAATTACTAGTTGCTGCTTCTAACCACTCCTCTGAGGACAAACAAGCAGCTCATTACTCCCCACTCTCACTGGTGAGTAAAGAAACTACCTCTGGCCACACAAGAAAATGGAGGAACACAGAAACCAAATACAAAGCCCAGGGATCAGCAAAATCTGATCACTGGAACAACTAGCTAGGAAAGTTTAGGAAAGGAGAAATATTTTTTTGGGGTTTTTTTTTTTTTTTTTGCAAACAGACAGAAAAAAATGCAGTAAATGCTTTGTTTTCGACTAAATTGCTATCAAAGGCTGGTACACTTGAGTGTATTAGCCTGTTTGTTACTTTTAAGCAATACTTTAGCCCACAAGTGCAATCAACAATATAAGCTCACAAAAACAGGAAAATAAGGTAATAAAACAGTAATATAGGCACAAACAGTAGTCGAAAAGCTCAAAAGATCGAAAAATGCAAACTAAAAAGTTTAAAAAAATACTTATGATCAAGAAAGTTGTTTCTGCTCTCTGCTGGCTTAGGAACTCTGCAGGGGACCACAAGGAGCTATGCCTAGTTCTCTAATGCCAGAAAAGCCTGCCAAAGCGTGCTTTATAGCAGGGGGCTGGAAAAAACAGGAAATTACCCAAAATGGCCGACAAATTACTAGTTGCTGCTTCTAACCACTCCTCTGAGGACAAACAAGCAGCTCAGTACTCCCCACTCCCACTGGTGAGTAAAGAAACTACCTCTGGCCACACAAGAAAATGGAGGAACACAGAAACCAAATACAAAGCCCAGGGATCAGCAAAATCTGATCACTGGAACAACTAGCTAGGAAAGTTTAGGAAAGGAGAAATATTTATGTCTTATAACATTGGTTATTAGAAATATGTTCAAAATTAGAAATCTAGACACATTTTAACAAGTGGTGCTATATTATACAAGGGATCTAATTTAATACTATCAGGAAGGTAAATCAAAGAACACATTTATGTATACATGGCCCTAAAAATGTGCGCAAGGAGCTTATGGTTTGAAAACAGCCCAAAGGTAAACTTAATCCTCCACTGCCCAGATGCATTTGCTTTGAATGCGGCTTTTCGTGCCATTTCAACGAATGTGAATTTCAAGGGCAGAGAATTTTACTGCTCATACTGTCTGTTTTCATTGTGAGACTGTATTTTGTTTAGCAAATGGCTATCAGTGTTTTGTCCACCCTACAAAGTTAAGCACAACGACTATCATCTTATCAAACTACAGCCAAGCTGATTTTGTAGTTAATAAACAATTTTTGATTATTGTGTAGAAATTCAAAGTGGTTGTAAGGGAAGGAAATAGCTAGGGCACAAAATATTATAGTTAAGAGGTGGAGTTTAAAGCCAGCTAGATAATTATATATGTGGCTACCATAAGGTTTATATTAGAAGTGTAGATTAGGGAGTGAGCAGTGTCTATGTGTATGGCTTGGAGGAAATTGTAAAACTATTCATGTATTGGTGAATAGTGGTTATAGGGCATAGTGTTATGAATGAAGAGAAATGTAACAAAATGGCAAGGTGAAGATAACAGTGGCATTTATCCTAAACATATATAGGAACAGATCCATTGATAGGTGAAGTTTTACTTGTGTTTTACGTAAGTTTGCATTCAGAAAGGATTGCAATGAGAGTGACACATGGTTTCTTTAGATATTAGAACCACCTGCTGTATTAGATTATAGTGATGAGTGAATTTTCACTCTAGCGTTTAAAATTGTATTGTGGAGTACCATTTTTTTAAGTTAAGTGCTGGGCAATTTTCTGGTTTATTGAGAAGTCTGTGCATTGCAATTAGCTGTGAAAGAGCTATGTGACTATGACTGTGGTGAACACATTTAAATTACAAAATGGACTTGTCCTAGACAGAACACTGTATTGGGTGAAGAGGAAGGTTATAAGTGAAAAGCAAAAGGGTGGCTAACAATCTTTCTGACTGTTTATTCTACAGGACAGTGTAGGCATTATTTGAATTTATTAACAACTGCAATACTGGACTACTTTTTCCTCGGATCAAAATAATGCATTTGTTAAAGAATACAAGTTCCAAGATCATGCAGTACTTACTGCCATTAGGGAAAGTTCTGAAAAGGTACATAGAGTTTTATGCACATCCGTAAGCTGTAACCAGTATAGGCAACAACAGCTATATAAACAAAAGACAGACAGTGAATCACATAGTATTCTGAGGTAGTTGTGTACTGCTACCTGCAGATTTAGTATTCGTGGGTCAAATGGCACAGGGTAATAAAGTTAGTATGCATTTATAACAGCAGATTGAAATTTCAGGTCATAAATGTTATACATCAAAGTGTACATTGATTCACTGGTGGTGCAGCTAAGCTTGCTAATGCTGTTGGGCTCTGAATATTATAGTAAATTCAACTGCTGCAACCCTTTTCTTGGATGCTTTGTACAGCTACCTACAGGCTAAAGGGGAATGTAGTGACTTTAAGGAGTAATGTTGCACATAAAAAATAGGTGCATACATTCTGTATAACTTAGATCTGTTGATACTGCCAGATGTTTCCCAGAAGCAAGTGAAGAGAGTGAGCAACAAGAAGCAGCTATCCGTCTACAACAATTGATGTTCAATGACTATAATCCTGTAGAAAGGCCACAACCAGAACAGTCATCAAACAGTGTCCCTGTACCTACATATACACTTGGGATTTGTCAATATGACAATGACATTGCAAGTTATTTAAGCAGCAAGGTGACAGATCAAGAAGAACTTACATTACTGATAGCTGACTACTTCATCAGGAACTGTGAAAAGTTGCCAGCAACCACATTTGGTAAATAGAAATGTTACTTTCAGCCATCATGGATTGCAACGTACCCTGGACTGGTATACAGTGCCTCAATTGACTTTGCATTCTGCTTGCCCTGCTTGCTGTTCGACACCCCTACTTCAAACCGAAAAAGAGGTGCACTTGCAACAACTGGATACAAAAACTGGAAAATGGCAACAATTGCTTTTGATACACACTTTTTTAATAAACTGCACGGTACCAATAAAAGGATGGAGGAGCAAGCCATAAAAGCTATGTTTCTTGTACTATCAGAGCAGACAATTTCAAGAGAGTTATGCTACATGGGAGATGAAAGTATTGTGGTTAGGTGCAATAAAAGACTAAAAGAAAGGAGGACGAAGAATCTTATAGTTCTAAGTTCTATTGCAAAAACCATAGTGTTATGTGGTACTTAAAGCCTTCCCCTTAGAGGACATAGGGATGATTCCAGATACTTGAATGATAAAACAGCAAAATGTGGGAACTTTCAAGCTTTGCTAGAGTTCTGCCTTGACAGTGGAGATGACATCCTGAAACAGCATTTTGATTCTGCAAATAAAAATGCTACTTACATTTCCAAGACTATCTAGAATTAAATGATTTCTGCCATTGGGCATGATTCAAAAAAAAAAATTACTGCAGACATCAAGAAGGGTGGTGGGTGGTACTGTGTAATGGTAGATGAAGTCCATGATATCAGCAATAAGGAGCTATTGGTTTTTGCTCTGTTTTATGGATGAGAACTTTATCATACATGAAGATTGTTACATACAGTGACATCAGCAGTGACACTACTGGTGACAGCATTTGCAAAGAAATATTGCTTCAGGTTGAAAAACTAAACCTAGATCCATGTAAAATGAGGGGTCAGTGTTCTTATAGGGCTGGCAATATGAGGGGGAAACGCAAATGTGCAGGACCAAGGACTGAAACACGGTATCCAAAGGCCTTGTGGTTTTGGTGTGGATCCCATCAGCAGCCTGTGAGAATCAGCTAATTCACAATATGACAGGAGCAGCAGATGAGACTGTGTGATTCTTCGAATACTCTCCACAGAGAGAAGCTATACCAAAAGAAGAGATTGCACACTGTGATGTCAGAAAAATTAAACTGAAGCAATTGTCTTTGCCTTAGAACAAGTTGCTCAGCAGTCTAGTCGATGTGAAGACATTGCACAATCAAATATTATGGTAAAGAACATCTCAACTTTTGAATTCATTGCATGTCTTGTTATCACAGCAAAACATCGTCATTATTTGCAAACCCTGAGTACGTCACTGCAGGGATCAGCCCTGGATGTGGTAAAGGCCATGAATTATGTTAACTTTACACAAACTGTCCTGAAAGATGTTCAAGAGAACACTGAAGAACATCATTCCATGTGGCATCAGAAAGCCGTGACAACTGCATCAAAAGTAGGAGTCCTGCCAAGTAAACCCGGAATAATAGCAAGGCAGACAGACAGAAGTAATGTAGTAGCAGAAAATCCCAAAGAATATTTCTGCAGGACTGTAGCCATTCCTTTTGTAGACCACATAATTTCAGAAATTTATGACAGGTTTTCCCAGCTGCATCAGAGAGGAACACTTGCTTTACAGCTCATCCCAAAAATAATGATGCAGGAGCAGCATAACTTTAATATTAGACCATTGGACCGGAGCTTCTTCTCGGATGACCTGCCTCAGCCTGATGGTTTGCAAGCAGAACTGCACACTTGGCACATCAAGTGTAGGCATTCTGATGTGCTTCCAGCCACTACTGATTCCTTAAAAAAATGTGACCATGTCGGTTTCCAAACATAAGTACAGTTCCCATCACCAGCTGTGAATGTGAAAGAGCAGTCAGCAGACTTCAGCTTATCAAGACATGTACACGTTCAGCTATGACTGAAGACAGGCTGACTGGTTTGGCATTGATGTATGCACACAGTAACAGATTTCCAACAGCTGAGGACATTGTGCACGAATTTGGTAATAGGCATCCAAGAAGACTTGAACTGCCTGATATTATAAGTTGTGATGTTGACTAGGACAGAGCATGGACCAGGTCTACATGGAATTTTGAGCTGGCTTAAAATACAAAATAACTGGGTTCACAGCTAACAAAGTGTGCAGTTACTTTGATTCCACATTCTACAAATGAAGGCTTTGAAATGTTGTGACGTTGGGCCCACACTATATAAACAGTGACTGTGCATTTTGTGTCCATAGACTCAAAACAATTACTTCAATGTGCAGTGACTTTGGGTTTACAGCTCACAAGATGTGAGTAATGGATTGAATATGTGCAGAAATATTGAGTTGTGTTATGCCTAGCTGGGACGTCTTTAATTCCACGTTTCTTTTTAATTTCCTGATTTGTTTTGTTATACTAAAAATAAAATTAATTCTTTACAAGATCTATCAATAGTTCTGTTCATAATATAATTAATGCAATAAGCTGTGTGTTTACTGACTCTGGACAAAAAAAAGACACTTTTCAACTTAAATCCCTTTCTGAACAAAAGAGAAAATGATGTGAACTTCCATTATACCTAGGATACGTGTGTCCCCATTTCCCATACTACACCACATTTTCCCTTTCCTTTACTCCTTATTGGTGTAGACTTGAAGTTCTTAATTCTCTGCAGTTTTGTTCATAGCTGAATTTGTGGAATATGTCTACTGTTTTTCTGGAAATCAGTGGTCAACTTAACATTTCAGTACCTCTCAGCATCAAGAGAAAAGGAGGTCTGCATTTTCTGACTTACAATACTATTTGTATGCAAGAGAAAAGGTAGGTGTGTGTGTGTGTTTAACATACCTCCCAAGTGCCCACATTTTTACATCATATTTTTGGCTTATTCCTCATACAATTTGTGGTTTTCTGGCAAATCACTGAGGATTGAAATAACTAAATTATGTCATACATTTGAGCTTCATACTTCACTTCCTTCAATTCTAGCAACTTTCTAAGCTAAAAAGACCAATATTTAAAATGTATCCCTATTTGTGGGCCATTGTATCCCCATTATTTTAGGCTTTGTCCAGATTTGTTTTTCTAAACAGTTGAGAGGTATGGTATGTAATGCCCTAATTTGGGGAGGGGGGGGCAGGTTACCTTGATCAGGCTTGACCTGGTAACTTAGTTATGGGAGACAAGAGCCTGAATCCTATACACCAACTACCAGACTGCCGAGAGAATTGAGTTTGAGTTTCAGTATATTTTCAGGGAATTAAGAGTTTCAGTGTGCTTTCACTGAATTGCGAGTCTCAAGGGAAGAGAGGTTTACCGCTGGTCATGCTAAGTCTGTTTTCAATGTGCAACTAAAGATTTTGTTTAGAAAACGTAAGTCACTGTTTGTGCTGTACAAATTGAAAACCATGTTAGTAGCATAATTGCTTTTGGAGAAGGCTGTGGATTCTACTCCCACACCATATATATATGGAGTGCCCTTTTGATTGCAGATTATTTGATGCATTTTAAGGAGGGATAGGGTTTCTGCACTCCTGAGTGTGTCGTCCTTTGTATGAGATGCCCATCAACTTGTTGGCTTGTTAATTAATCTCCACTGCAATATTACCAGCTTACCATTTTTTTTAATATAACACAGGCAATTAATTCAACGGCAACAAGCACTACATTTGTAGATGAAATACTGAAATGTAAAGTTGTTAGTAGCAACCTCTTCATTAGTTACAGATGTCTTTAATGTGGAATTATTCGGATGACTTTTACTTCTGCAGAGATTGTACTTATTGACTAATACTGGTGGATTGTAATGAGAAGTCTGAATGGCCTTTTCAGAAAATTTAAATCATAAATGGTTAGTTTTTCATTATTGAGTTATACATTTTGTTTCAGTGCTTACTAGAATAATGTTCAAAATTACAAATTTAAAAAACATGCTAACCAGTGGTGCTGTATTATACAAGGAATATAATTTAATACAAGGAAAATTAATCGGGAAGGTGAACATACATGTATGACCCAAAAATGTATGCAAGGAGCCTATGGTTTGAAAACAGCCCAAACATAAACTTAATTCTCTACTGGCCAGATGCATTTTCTTTGAATGTGGGTTTTAATGCCGTTTCAATGAATATGAGTTTCAAGGGCAGAGAAGTTTATTTCTCATGCTAAGTCTGTTTTTGTTGTGAGATTTTATTGTTTATCAAGTGGCTATCAGTGTTTGTACTATTTTATTTCAACATCTGTAATTACTGTAGAGGTAAATAAAACAGTATACACATTGATGGATTTGAACAGCATTTATGGTAATTGGGAAGAAATAGCCAAGTAATGGAACATCTTTGTCTTGTAAACTCTGAGGACAGAGGTGGTTGTGCCCATACATCACACAGCATCTAGACTAAGTTTCTTGGAGTTGGCAATACTCACACCCCCAGATGTGCAAGCAGATTTTCACAAACATAGAAGGGGAGACTCAGCCTATTCAATCTAAATTACCCATACCCAGGTTTGTACTCAGAAGGGTGTTATAAGTTATATGGGGGGGGGGCAGTGTGGCCATTTATTGCCTTAGTTTTTTCACTGTCAGAACTCAGAAGCATGCACGGAAAATTAGTATAACTTACCTAAAGGCAGTGTACCACAGAGGTACACAGATGGCAATCCTTTGGTGGTAGGGATTAGTGGGCATGTTGCTTATATGAATAACAGCAACTGTGTAAAATGTATGAGTGTAGCCACTTGTTCTTTCACTTTCATCTTGATGTAACACCAAAGTATTTCATAGAAGCTGACTATTTTGGGGAGGTTAGGAAGTTAAACACTACTTCTCGATTTGACTTGTTTATCATATACACTTGTTTTTTTATTTTACTGGGAAATATTTTAATCTTACACATTCTTATAGGTTCATAGGTTGGTACTAGGCTATCGGCCCTAGGGCCTATACAAGCCTAGCCATAGCAATTCCCTGGCTATTTCTTCCCACACTATTAACTTCCCTGGACCCCTGTCTAGCAGGGTGACTGACGTGAGACCATTCTACACAACTTATTTCTTTCCTTAGTCAAGATTTTTATTCAGGCCTTTATCGGAACGAAAGATTAAAAACTTCTCATAAAATGCACCTTAGAGAATCTAGAACCCCAAGGCTTCTGGTGGTCCTACCACCTACCCAGACTGCCGGCTTAATGTATTTCAATGAATTATTGGCCAATTAGTGTGCTGAAGGAATTAAAGAAAAAGACGAAGACAAGATGTGGAAATACAGGATGCTGTCATTCAGATGGTGTGGGCAGACCTGGGGGGGGGGCAGGGGATAAGTGAAATAAGAACTTTTTGTCTAAAGTGAATACCTACTCCTACTGTTATAAAATCTGCTTATGCCTTTAATGTCTGTGTGAAATGTGTTTGCTTTCTTTAATTCAGTGCTCATAGCTGCATATGTATATTTGTAAACATACAGAACTTTAATAGAAAGTAAGGGATGAGACTACCAAGATGTGAGACTGTCTAGTACAGAATAACTGCTGACTGTTTATAGGTAGCGATAGCCCCCCCATATAGCTGGTCTGTATCAGCTACTGCATCAAGAACAAAGCCAATGTAATAACCGGAGTTGGCGTTAAAAGTGAAATCAGGGACATAACATTTCTTTTAAATACTAGCACTGTTCGTTTAGCAGTTTCTATAAAATGGTATTATGTTACTATATATTTTCAAAGAATAAGAATTCTATAACGATGTCTCCCAAACCTCAACATTGTGTGTCTTTGCACGATGGACTGCCGAAACACAGTTCCACCCCAGCCTAAGATGCAATTTATTGCACGTGTTTTAATCCGACAGCTCAAACAATGACCTATGCTGCCCAAGAATGACAAAGACTCTAATTTAAATTATTAAACCTACCTTAATTCATACTAACCTGAATTAAATACTCTATCGACGTACCACTTATTCGAAGCATAGTAAACCTAACACGTGAAGAGTAACAACACCTCAGAAAAACAGTAATGAAGCTAACGAATGACGTTTAACTAGCGCCGGGAGGATAGACCAGTACAGGAGGCCCCCTCGTTGGCTTCCTGCTTGAATGTGAACGTTTGTGGATTAAGGTTATTAAGCATGGCTCGGTATTTGCTGCGAACTGCATTGCCTGGGCTGTCTAACCATGTTAGTTCATTAGCGCAACGAAGAATAATATCTGTCTGCCGTGTGAGGGGAGCCTGTCAGGGTTGTGCTGGTAAGTAACTTGGGAGCAAATGCAGTAACATAGAAGGTAGTCATGATCTTGCGTCCACATCGAAAGTGTACCCATTCTGATCTGACTGTACACACTTCATGTAAACAGGCTTTACGTTTATCATGTTATTTTTATATATGCATTGCTCATAAACTATCTGTCCACAAATAGTATTTGTGATTGTAGTCCGAATGTATGTGTACAGCCACTTTGTTCGTGACTGAAAAGGTAAAGTTATATCAACCCAATTAACAAATTAAATGACGCATGCTAGCAGTTTTTAGTGACACAATGTGATTTCTTTTTAGGTAGAAAACCTGCATGCGTCTTTTTAGGTTGGACACTGAAATACAACCATGAGCACTGAAATATGTGTTTGTTAATCAGGTTATCTTACAGATTAGGGTTACATGTTCATTTTGTGCATTACAATAAGTAATATTATATGACTAAATCTACTGTCATTAAGTCATAAATTATGCTTGTTGTTTACGGTCCTTAATCTGTACCCCGAATTATGGATGTAAATAACTAATTTGGTCACATTCCATTTATATGGTGATTTTTTTACCAATTCTTTTATCTTACAGTTATCTACAAACAAAAGAGTGGTGAACCACATTAAGTACTCCACCAGAAAACACTGAACTGTAATACAAGGCAGAGATTAACAATAAGTACTCCTCCAGAAAACAATTTAATTGTAATATAAAAGAGAGAGTAAAGAATGCAAAAGACAGATATGTGCAAGGGTAACCAAAGTATGGGAAGTGGCAACTACTTGAATGGTTAGCTACAAAAATCAGGAGAACATGGCACTCACTGCAATACTGTCCGAATAACATTGCTGTGTGTTAAACCCTTTCTCGCAGATAACTTAAGCAATACTGCATTACTTTTCTGCACTAACTTCATTTTCAAATCACTATACCACTAACTAAAATTCACACCACATCTGTGACCTGAAACTTGACTGCTATGTGTCCAACTACTTTTCCACTGGTTAATTTCATAGTATATTAAATATTTATAGATGTACCAATATTGCTGCAATGTGATGCTGGAACAATGCATGCATTTTTATTCCAGTGATACTGGTTGTGGTGATTTACTTTAAAGCAAGCTGTGACAACTATAACAAAAACAAGTCCCACCAGGCCATGACCAGCCAACTGGGGAAATAAGTGCATACATAAATCTGGTTTCACATACTACAAATGCCTCTAAAGCACACTTCAAAAAAAAAAAAAAATCACAAAGTTTAATCTCAGTTTACAGCTAATGATTAACGGTTATCTTACAGATTAGTACCTCGCAGGATGCGCAGTAGCAAATCCCGCTCCGACATGCACCCGGGCCGGGCTACGCAATGTTAACATGAGTATAATCCTCATTACGCGATATGCTCCTTATGTTTTAAATAAGTAATTACTGTAAAGTGAAGCAAACAAGTAGTAAACACATGCCATTCTGTATTTTCGAGCGTTGCATTACAGCTAAAATAAAATATTTACGAACCCTACAGTATTAAAGAAACGGTCCATGTTTACAAACTCCCAAGCGTTGATATTACCGCTAAAATGAAACACTCTACACTACTATTCTGAAATAAAGCTGTCAGTACATTTCTGAAATAAAGCTACCGAACAAAAACAGTATTGTGTATGGTGTCACACATATGTCTTGTAACACCTATAATGCCGATAATGATGAGCAACTGTAAAATGTGATGGTTTCACACATGCAGTGTAACACCTAACATGCAAACCGAGCAACTGTTAAGTAACCTATTCAACTATTAATGGCAATAATCGCCCCTATTGTCCTGCACTACCTATAAATTCACTGAAGTTAATTTCTATTAACATTACCTTACCTTTACCTTGCTGTATGGCCATTGCATTGCTACTTCGTGACTTTCAAAAAATGAATAGGATGGACGACTCATACCTGCGCTGCATCACCTCCTTGCCCAGATCCGCAATTACATTCCTGCAGTCTGTAGGAATTGTGCCAAAGGAAAAACGCTGCCATCTCTGTGGGTCTCATTCGTCTTTGGTTCGGCATCGTGCTTCGTTCTCCTGGAGATGCACAGGAAGGAAATGTAGAAGCAGAGCTTGAATGCTCTGTGGAACTTTTTTCCATCACAGCCGGCTGCCTCTCGATACCCTCCTTAAAGTCATGTACTGGTGGTGTATGAAGCTCCCAATCTGTAGGCTAGCTGAACACTTAACAGTATCCATGACAGCTTTGGTGGACTGGTATCAGTTTCTCCGAGATGTCTGCAGCTGGACACTTCTGCAGGATCCCCTTCTACTCGGTGGTTCAGGTGTTCAAGTCCAAATAGACGAATGCCTCCTTGTCAAGGCTAAATACAATCGCGGCCGAGTGTTAGGCAAAATGGACCGTTGGGTCTTTGGAATCTATGACTATTCTACTAAATGTGGCTACCTGACATTTGTTGACCGAAGGGACGCGGCTACTTTACTCCCGATTATTAGGAAACACGTGTTATCTGGTTCGGTGATTGTATCGGACGAATGGGCTGCATATAGGGGAATTTCCGCGCTGTTGGCAATGCAGTATACACGCCTTACTGTAAATCACAGTAAAAATTTTGCAGACCCTACCACAGGTGCACACACTAACGCAGTGGAGGGGATGTGGTCGCGTTGCAAGAAGCAGCTGAAGCAAATGAACGGGACACTAAGGCATTTGGTGGACAGCCACCTGGATGAATTTGTTTGGCGTGAAAAGTATGGAAGACAAAGCGAAGACTTGTTTATGTGCCTCCTGGAACATATAAGACAGTACCAGGAGGCGCACCAGGAAGAGCTGGGTGTCCGTAGTTATGGCCAATAAACGCTGCATATGAAGGTACTTTACTTGTGAATGCCATGCCCTTTGAAATCTATGGGTTTTTTTTTTTTGGTAGATATATTTTTTGTCATTTTCCTGTGTTTTAAATGCCGCCTGCTTTACCTTTTGCTTTGTATGAATAAAGTCGATTGCGCATATGATACGCTGTTTCATGGTGTATTTCTTTAAAAGCTTGAAGAGGGTTGGTCTACAAGAAAGCACTGTATATGTACTTCATCTTATAAAGCTGGCTTTGTGTTAAATTGAAAATAGCTTACTTGCTTTTACTGCAAGAAAGCACTGCATATGTACTTCATCTTATAAAGCTGTTGGTTATCTTACAGATTAGTACCTTGCGGGTGGTACTGCGCAGCTTTGGGCGTGTCTGGCATGATTGGCAGTTTTGACTGACAAGTGTAGTTGTCAGTGCCAGCATCGACATGCCCGCGACAGCTATTTCAAATGTGAATTCTGTTACACAAAAGAAGGATTCTGCATCTTAACAGTAAAAGCGAGTATTTAGTGCCGCGACTTTACTTGCCGCAAGAGCGGTTTGTAGGAATGTTGTGTCCCGACTAAGGATTCTGCATCGCTATTGTAAACTTAACAGTAAAAGCAAGTAAGCTATTTTCAATTTAACACAAAAACAGCTTTATAAGATGAAGTACATATGCAGTGCTTTCTTGCAGTAAAAGCAAGTAAGCTGTTTTCAATTTAACACAAAACCAGCTTTATAAGATGAAGTACATATACAGTGCTTTCTTGTAGACCAACCCTCTTCAAGCTATTAAAGAAATACACCATGAGACAGCGTATCATATGTGCAATCGACTTTATTCATACAAAGCAAAAGGTAAAGCAGGCGACATTTAAAACACAGGAAAATGACAAAAAATATATCTACCAAAAAAAAACATAGATTTCAAAGGGCACGGCATTCACAAGTAAAGTACCTACATATGCAGCGTTTATTGGCCATAACTATGGACACCCAGCTCTTCCTGGTATGCCTCCTGGTACTGTCTTATATGTTCTAGGAGGCACATAAACAAGTCTTTGCTTTGTCTTCCATACTTTTCACGCCAAACAAATTCATCCAGGTGGCTGTCCACCATATGCCTTAGTGTCCCGTTCATTTGCTTCAGCTGCTTCTTGCAACGCGACCACATCCCCTCCACTGCGTTAGTGAGTGCACCTATGGTAGGGTCTGCAAAATTTTTACTGTGCTTTACAGTAAGGTGTGTATACTGCATTGCCTACAGCGCGGAAATTCCCCTATATGCAGCCCATTCATCTGATACAATCACCGAACCAGGTAACACATGTTTCCTAATAATCGGGAGTAAAGTAGCCGCATCCCTTCGGTCAACAAATGTCAGGTAGCCACATTTAGTAGAACAGTCATAGATTCCAAAGACCCAACGGTCCATTTTGCCTAACACTCGGCCGCGATTGTATTTAGCCTTGACAAGGAGGCATTCATCTATTTGGACTTGAACACCTGGACCACCGAGTAGAAGGGGATCCTGCAGAAGTGTCCAGCTGCAGACATCTCGGAGAAACTGATACCAGTCCACCAAAGTTGTCATGGATACTGTTAAGTGTTCAGCTAGCCTACAGATTGGGAGCTTCCTACACCACCAGTACATGACTTTAAGGAGGGTATCGAGAGGCAGCCGGTTGTGATGGAAAAAAGTTCCACAGAGCATTCCAGCTCTGCTTCTACATTTCCTTCCTGTGCATCTCCAGGAGAACGAAGCACGATGCCGAACCAAAGATGAACGAGACCCACAGAGATGGCAGCGTTTTTCCTTTGGCACAATTCCTACAGACTGCAGGAATGTAATTGCGGATCTGGGCAAGGAGGTGATGCAGCGCAGGTATGAGTCGTTCATCCTATTCATTTTTTGAAAGTCACGAAGTAGCAATGCAATGGCCGTACAGCAAGGTAAAGGTAAGGTAAAGTTAATAGAAATGAATTTCAGTGAATTTATAGGTAGTGCAGGACAATAGGGGCGATTGTTGCCATTAATAGTTGAATAGGTTACTTAACAGTTGCTCAGTTTGCATGTTATGTGTTAAACTGCATGTGTGAAACCATCACATTTTACAGTTGCTCATCATTATCGGCATTATAGGTGTTACAAGGCATATGTGTGACACCATACACAATACTGTTTTTGTTCGGTAGCTTTATTTCAGAAATGTACTGACAGCTTTATTTCAGAAATGTAGTGTAGTGTTTCATTTTAGCGGTAATATCAACGCTTGGCAGTTTGTAAACATAGACTGTTTCTTTAATACTGTAGGGTTCGTAAATATTTTATTTTAGCGGTAATGCAACGCTCGAAAATACAGAATGGCATGTGTTTACTACTTGTTTGCTTCACTTTACAGCAATTATTTATTTAAAACATATGGCGCATATCGCGTAATGAGGATTATACTCATGTTAATATTGAGTAGCCCGGCCCGGGGGCGTGTCGGGGCGGGATTTGCTACTGCGCATCCTGCGAGGTACTAATCTGTAAGATAACCGTTGATCATTAGCTATAAACTGAGATTAAACTTTGTGATTATTTTTTTTTGAAGTGTGCTTTAGAGGCATTTGTAGTATGTGAAACCAGATTTATGTATGCACTTATTTCCCCAGTTGGCTGGTCATGGCCTGGTGGGACTTGTTTTTGTTATAGTTGTAACAGCTTGCTTTAAAGTAAATCACCACAACCAGTATCACTGGAATAAAAATGCATGCATTGTTCCAGCATCACATTGCAGCAATATTGGTACATCTATAAATATTTAATATACTATGAAATTAACCAGTGGAAAAGTAGTTGGGACACATAGCAGTCAAGTTTCAGGTCACAGATGTGGTGTGAATTTTAGTTAGTGGCATGGTGATTTGAAAATGAAGTTAGTGCAGAAAAGTAATGCAGTATTGCTTAAGTTATCTGCGAGGAAGGGTTTAACACACAGCAATGTTATTCGGACAGTATTGCAGTGAGTGCCATGTTCTCCTGATTTTTGTAGCTAACCATTCAAGTAGTTGCCACTTCCCATACTTTGGTTACCCTTGCACATATCTGTCTTTTGCATTCTTTACTCTCTCTTTTATATTACAATTAAATTGTTTTCTGGAGGAGTACTTATTGTTAATCTCTGCTTTGTATTACAGTTCAGTGTTTTCTGGTGGAGTACTTAATGTGGTTCACCACTCTTTTGTTTGTAGATAACCGTAAGATAAAAGAATTGGTAAAAAAAATCACTATATAAATGGACTGTGACCAAATTAGTTATTTACATCCATAATTTGAGGTACAGAGTAAGGACCGTAAACAACAAGCATAACTTATGACTGAATGACAGAGTAGATTTAGTCATATAATATTACTTATTGTAATGCACAAAATGAACATGTATTATGCATTCCTTCTTCCAGCACCATAAAATTATTGATGGGAAATATTATGTTTGTTAATCCAGAACTGGTATTTTCCTGGTTCACAGTAGTAGTTTACTTGCAATCACATTTTGTTAAATTATTTGTCAATGTTGTATAGGTTTATAGTTTATACTAAGCCAGTGGCATGTCAGTCAAGTATGTTTAGTCAGCAGTTTGTAGAACAACTGTTTAGGCTGAGCTAATAGTTGAGAAGATGATGGTAGGAAGTAAAGGTAATTTGGGAGATATAGGTAGAATATATCTGTCCTAGATTATTTTAGAGAAAAGGGGGAAAAGGGGAAATGAACTAGGAAAAGATGTACAGAGGGGATAAAAGCTTGAGGCCATAGGACTCTAACCTAAACTTATCTGTTTGATGGTCCAGTGCACAGTCATTTATTTGGTGATTTTATAGTCGGGTAAATGAACTTTTCTGAGTAATATTTTCAGGCAGACCCAAGAGGTGCACAGATATAAACATGTCAGTATGAAAATTCTGTTGCTAATACGTAATCAAATGCGGAATAGAGAACATGGGCTGTATTTTTATCGAAAATACATTATGCAATATTTATCAGGCAGGATGAAATAACTTTGATGTAAAGAATGGTTATACTTCATGCACTTGAAGAATTAGGAATGTAATGAGTTGGCAGATTTTAAAAATTCCCTACAAAGTACTTTTCAGCAATATTGGTGGAGCAAATAGTTGTGATTATGGAAAGGATTCTTTTGAGCTGGCATGTGGGATCTGAGTTGCAAATAATACATGGTAAGTCCTTACCAAGTCTAATGCTACTAGCTCCCAAAATATAATTACTAGAAAATGGAAATCAAAATCTAAACCAACCGTAATTGAAGTACTGAGTATTTTAAAGGAGGTAAAAGACCCAAAGGTGGGTTATTTAGAAAAGGAAGGTGCAAACTACATAGAAATAAATGGAATTTGTGTGAACAATGCATGCAGAAAAGTAATTGGATGATGAGTGAGGTTTAAGGGAAGGTAGGATTTGGGCAATTTATATAATGTTGGAGCTGAATGATAACCATTAAGAAAGTATAACTGTATAATGCAAGAAAAGTGATTGCTATGGTTTTTCATTTCTGTTATTGTATTTGTACCTACATCATTATATTCAATTTATGACTTTAATGTCTGCTTTTTCTGCTAGGCTTCCTATAGACAATATTTGTGCAACTGCCACTTGGTCAAGACTTCATACTTTTATCACTCATTACAAAGTTGATAGGGCCTCCAGGGGCAAGGCCTCCTTTGGTTCTGCTGTCCTGAAAAATGTACACCTGTGAGCCACCTGAGAAAGATGTGCTCAGGACGCTACCCATCTGTAAGAATGAACGGTGAGATAGAACAACTTCACCTAAAGAATTTATGTACTCACCGTAACATTCTATGTGAGTTACTCATTTCGCCTTTATTCTTATTTCCCACTCTTCTACTCCCTCCAGGGTTTTTCGAGGACCAAGATACTAGTTTGCTCTGGCTTTTTATGGTTTTCCATTAAAAAAATTATACAATGGCATATGGTATTGCTAGAGGCAGCAAACGAGATCTGAGGTGGCTCGTTGTGCATCGTGGGATAGGGACTTGGCCTCGAGCTGTCTGGGGACCTCGAGCTTTTTGGTGGGCCGGCTCAGAGCCGAGGATCGGCTCTGAGCCCATCTGTAGGAATGAAGGCGAGATGAACAACTCACATAGAATGTTATGGTGAGTACATAACTTCTTTTTTCCTATATGTACTGTTACATTAGGAGTAACTGCGGTGGTGGTGCTGCAGTAGCGTTGTCGCCTCACAGTAAGACGTCCTGTTTGATTCTCAGCTAGAGCGTCTTCTGTGTGGAGACATGCGTGAATGGGCGTACCTTCGTTGAAGGTTGTGTGTCAGGGCCGGCAACTCGGCACATAAAAATCTACTGCCAATCATTAGCGGACCGGAGTTCTGCTGTGGTGACCCCTAACCGGGAAAAGCCGAAAGACGCAATACAACAACAACTTTAATAAATGTGTTTAGAAAAAAAAAAACAATTTCATTTGTTACAACCATTTGCTCTCCCAATATTTCTGACTAAGTATTCTGTAGGAGTTATTTTTTTTTTTAAATCTGCCAACTCTTTAAATTTCCAAATGCTATATTCCAAATAACCCCTCTCTTTCTTTCACACCTCCAGCATTTGCTAGCTACTTGAAGAAAGCATCTCTGAAGTCTGATTGGGGTATAAAATACATATACATACACTTAAATGCTAAAATCCTAAACTTTCTGGATGTTGTGTACTTGGGAGCAATATAGATGTTTTTCCCCACTGATCCCTTATAAATTGCCATTCCAGTCTTTTTTTCCCAATATTTTCTAATTGATTTTTTGCAGTATTTCATATGCCCTACTAATTATATGTTGTAAAACCGCAGATTAAACTAAAAAAAGTACCCAGTGCTGGTTTTTCAATTAGCACTCCCCTATCCCCTTATCCTGTTCCCTTTTCCTATTCTTTCAGTCTCTGGTAGGGAAGGCAACCCGTAACCTGCAGTCAGACTACTTCTTGGCCTCATACCACTCCTGTTACCTTTTGCTTTCTAGTTATTTGCTCCTGATACCTTGGTTCCTTTTGCTACTTTTCTCCAATAAATTTTAGACCCCCCCCCCCCTCCTGTATTTTCTATACCACTGCTTGCAGTTATCTCTCTTGCTAAAATCTCCTTTTCCATATTCCTGTCTTGGCTTAGTTTTTAGAATTCTTTTCTGTACATTATGAATATATTCTGTATTATTGTTATTTTCCTTAAGGGCTTGCATGTAAAATCATACTCTCCTCTTATTTAGAGAACTCTTCCCTTTTAATTACAACTATTTTCCATTTTGGTTTATTAACTTCTGTTTGAGTTGCATATATGCGCCTTAACTGTGTAGCTGTGAAATATTACTTCAGATCAGGTAATCTTAATCCACTTTGTTCTGTGGGGAGAATCAACTTATCCTACTTAATTCTTTCCTCCTTCCCCTCCCAAATAAATTCCTTCAACTCTTTACTGCTTAAGCATGAGTTCTTATCTAGTTGTTAAAAATATGCCTGAGCTTTATTTAAAACTAAAGGGACTAAACGCATTTCACTGCTTGTATCTTACTATCATTATCATTATTACCAACCCCCCCCCTTTTTGTCATTTTTATATGGGGTTGGGGTGCTACATCAACATAAGTCAATGGCAGCAAATTACACATATCCCTAATTAAGAGCGTTCTGCTTCACAGTTTTTTTTTTCATTATCCTTTATTTAGTCTTTTCCCACATATCTTAAACTTCCATAACACATTCCTTTAAAAAAATTATTGCATTATCATTTGTGACATATGCAAACTTATATTTATATAAAAGTAATCAAACCATGTTAGCAAGATCACATTTACAAACATACATCCGATGTATTGTACTATACAATATAATCAAACCAGCATTACATAAATTGTTCCTTTTCTCCTTTCTCTTAATTCATTCCCACCAAAGGAGCTCTGGAAGTTTCCACTGTAGCTTCCAATGGGTGAAGCCATTAAATTATCACTTATGACATAGGCAATCATACAGTTATATAAATGAAAACAAAGCAAACCATATTGACATCATGCCAGCTGCAAGTATTTTACATCACAAACCATATTGACATTGTCCTAGTTGCAAACATTGTACATCACTTATAATCTTATCTAGTCATTGTCAGTCAAACATTACATAAGTTGTGCCTTCTTTTAAACCTCATTCCTCCCCTGTATGTGTTGTTCCCACAATTCCCATTTTACTATGTAATTTGCTCCTACCCTTTTTTAAAGATCCCAGTTCCAATTGTTTTATCTCTGTTACTATATTTCTACTTCTAGTACAGTTGGTTTAGACTTTGATTTCCATTTTTTAGTAATTTCTTTTTTGGGAGCCACCGTAATTAGACTTAGCAAGGCCTTACTATGTGTAGCCAATTGTGATTCTGTATCATAGCTCAGAAAATTAATTTCCCCTAGTTACACCAATTTGCTCACCCATTATCTCAGACAGAGTAGTTTAAAGTCTGCCAACTCATTACACTCACAGAAAATATGTTCACAATGACCTGTTTCTTCCCCATCACACCTCCAGCATTTGCTCTGCCTAAAGAAAAATTCTCTGGAGTCTGCTTGGGGTATACAAATATCTGTGTAAACATTTCCAAGCAAAAATCCTAAATCTTGCAGATTTTGTTGCATATTTGCGAGACATGCATTTCTCTCCCATTATTTCTTTAATTGCTTTCCAATCTCTTCCCAGTCCTTTCTAACAACTATAAGAATTAATCAAAGGATATCATGCAATATTTTATATGGTCTAATAAGTATTCCTTTTTAAAACTCTGCTTCTATTCTAGATTCTACTACGAATTCTACCAGTGCTTGTCTTTCATTTAGGACCCCCCCCCTTATTTCTTTCTCTTTGTCTGTACTCTGTCAATCCTTGATGGAGAAAGTAATTTCTAACCTGCAATAAATTCTTCACGTCTTCCTTTTCAGTTAGCTTTTCCTCGCTAATTATTTGCTCCCAATACCTTGGTTCCTTTGCTAGTTTTCTCCAAAAAAATTCCAGCCCCCCTCTTGCCTATTGTCTGTCATCCCAATTGGCAGAATCTCCTTCCTCCATTCCAATGTTGGCTTGGTTCTTTCTGCTACTTTATGAATGTAATATTCTGATTATTGTTATTCTCCTTAAAGATCTGCATCCAAAATCCCAGTCTCTCCTTGTTTCTTGAGGTTCCCCTGTTTCATTATCATCCCTTTCCACTTCAGATTGTAGGTTTCTGCTTGTGCTATGTATAGGAGCCTTAACTGTGTAGCTCTGAAATACCCCTTCAAATCCGGTAATCCCAATGTGCCTTGTTCAATTGGAAGAATCAGTTTATTTCATTTGAGTTTTGTCATCTTCCTTTAGCTGATAAAATCCTTCAGTTCTATATTTATTGCTATCCACAACTTCTCTGGTTGATAAAAAAAATATGCGTGACCTTTATATAAGACTAAAGGGACTAAAAACATATTAACTGCTTGTATCTTACTGTCCAAATCTAGTTTTTCAGTTTTTGTATTCTCTTTTGTTTAGTCTCTTCCCACATTTCCTCAGCTGTCACACTGAATAATTTTTAATCCAAACTCCTAAATACTTAATTTTGTCATGTCCCCTTAAATATGGATATTGATGAACCAATTTGTGTGTGGTACATAATTTACAGCTATTGCCTTTGTTTTATCTTCATTAATTTTGTATCCCAAAAGATTAATCTCAAAATGTTCCACAACACTGTAATGTCCTTTTCTGGTTTTGTCAGGTATAAAGTTAAATCGTCTACAAATAGAGCCAGCTTTTGTTGACTACCATACCAATTATACCCTTGAATTTTTGAATTCCTTATTTTTTTTTGACAATGGTTCTAAATACAATCCAATAACAAAGGGGAAAGAGGACACCTCTGCCTGGCTCCTGTGCTGAAGCAGAAATTATCAGAGAGGCCCCCACCCACTTTAATGTCGTCTCCTGTCCTTCATATATCCTCCTAATTAATCTTATAATTTTATCATGCAAATGCTTCCATTGCGCTGCTCATAAAATTCTACCTTACACTGTCAAATGCTTTCCCTGCATCAAGACCCAACAAAAACATTGGTATTTTCTTACAGGCTGCTTCCCTCTAGATCATCAGTGTTCTGTTGATGTCTAATGTTTGCCTCCCCTCCACAGTAGAACAGTTATCCATGACTATCAATGTTGGCATCACTTTTGCCATTTCTGTAGCCATTGTAGACATGAACACTTTATAATCATGGTTGAAATGGGCCTGTATGAAGCTGTATCTGATGGATCTTTACCCTCTTTAGGTATTACAGCTACCACCATTTTCTCCCAAAATGTCTATACTTCTCTTCCTCTCAAAATACTGTTAAACAAAACCTTACAGACCTTTATCCATTTTTTCTCTTTAGTTTCCAAACTCGCACTGGAATGCTATGTATTCCTGGGGACTTTCCTGTAGATTGGTTATACATCACACCATTTTTTATCTCCTCTCCTCCTATCCTGACTGTTAGTAATTGAACTTCATCTGCCTCTAACCTTGGCATTTTTAATTCTTCCATAAACCTTTCCATTTGTACCTTTTTTTGATTTCCATATTTCTCTGCTTTATACATACTTTCATAGAATTTCTGAAATATTTCTAATATCTCTACAGGATCTCTTGTTACCGTCCTTGTCATAGGCTCCATAAGCTTTGCATAAGCCCTTTGTACTTTCTGTTGCCTGAGTTGTGCTAAAAGTTTTTGTGCTGTAGAGTTATCAAAAAAAAAAAACAGTTGCTTAACAGCAGTCTTTCTAAACTCATGCATATTATTAAGGTGATCCCTCATTTTCTGTGTAGTATTCTGCAGTTGTTCCTCTTCTTGTTCTGTGAGATGCCCCCTATTGTGCAATACTTGAACATTTGTCAGTCCCCCTAAATAATTCTTGTTACTTCTTAACCATATCTCCCTTTCTTTTATTACCACCCTATTTTTAAACTACACTTACATTTTATCTCACTTTTGTCTTCTGCAATAGCTCCTGAGTAATTTCTACTAACCATTCCTTAAATTGCTGTCTTTTCAACAGATAGAATTAGTAGCAAAACACTCATACATCTCCCTGCTTAACTGAATAAACTACTGGAAACTTCAACAAGATGCCTTTATTCCTCCCACAGGGAGGGTATCGGAAAGAAAGAGAGAGACTCTTGGATCTGCCAGCTAAAGTGATTTTTATCTGGACTTGTCCTTTATATTATGTTTCTGGTTAGTCCGGTCACCCTTTGGGTCACAGGTGGGATACTTGACTCCACCTGAGCCCTGTGGAGTACCTCTGTTCTCATCAGATAGGTGAGAAAGCACCAGTGTCTCCTTTTTTTTTTCCATTTTATCAGTATGATGTCAGCGAGGCACAGAGGACTGGTGCAAGGCCAAGACACTCCGGTACTACTCGTGTTTTTAGTGAGGTTAATGACTGTAATTCTGCAAATAACAGGGATAATGTCTGTTTAGTTAATACTATGCTTGACAAGGGACAGTCTAATTGTGCTATGAAGCAGATTTTGAATATTTGTTAAACAAACCATTTTCATTTAATGATAACCATACCAATGAAGGTTTAAGTGCAACAAAAAATGCCTGGCAAAAAAAATGGGACACTGAAAGAGTTGATTTATTTATTTATTTGAAAGTAAACTGCATATAGTTAAAACTATTCAAATGGAAAATGCCTGTCTTTCAGAATGTTTGCATAAAAAATTGTACCTAAGGGACTCGGGGTTTATAAGTTTCCCTTTGGAATTGAGTATAATGATGTTTTATATGCTGAGTTTTTTTAAATGTTTAACAAGCATGGTTTAGAACTTGTTGAAAAAATTATTAAATGTAATGATGCTAAGTTATGTCAACTACTTACTGAGGTAGAGAAATTGAATAATGATATTAAGGAAGACTTGTTATTCCCCCGACTTGAGAATTTATACATTAAGCAAATTAAAGTGGTAGGAAATAAATGTGATAAGCTTTTTGAAAAAAAAAATGTAAGAAAATTCAAAGAGATTTATCAGATTACAAGGCAAACGGGGCATATCCATTGAAACAAATGATATCAAGGAAGATGGGGGTCTAATAATAATGAAAGAAAAACACTGAATTATTCTGAGAAACACTTTTTTATGCAAATGGCAGGTTTATGGTTATAGACCTAGGAACAACAATATTTGTTTTCAAATTCATCAGAAATGGGATGTACGTTTAGAGGAAGAAGCAGAGCAAGTAACATCTCAGTGAGAGTAGAGGGACATAACAAATGGAGATGAATGATAGCATTATAGACAGAGAAATACAATGTGAAGGGGTTGTTGACACTTATAAAGGGTGCCATATTTACAATTATTTAGATACAGTTCTTACTAAAGAACATTTTTCGTTTGGGTTTTGGATGACATCCTTATTCTGTGGACAGTTACAGAGGCTAAAATCAAGGAATTAATTGATTTTGCGTAAAACAACCAGTTTTTTGAGATTCACTTACACTAGTAGCCCCCAGGGTATATATTACTTGGATACTTGTATTCAGAAGATTGATAATGGGTCTGAATCCAATGTATATAGAAAACCCACGTTCAGCAATTCTTACTTACAGTATTCTAGTAGCCACCGGCACCACCAAAAGAAACGTATTGTCAAAGGGCAACTTGTGTGAGTTGCCCCAGTGACATCAATGGTAGGTGATATTGAGAGCGAGCTTATACAGTAGCTGAGATATTTTATGAGAGAAGTTACCCTGCTAAACTAGTTGATGAGACTGTGGAATATGTTAAAAATGAATGGGGAAAAATATAAGCCTCTACTCGGTAGTCCAGTACAAGAAAGAGATGTCTTAGTGGAAGAAAAAAACTTTGAGAGAGCTATGGTTATTCCTTACTAGGGAAGGGCTCGCCAAGTTAGGAAAGTTATAGAAAATAATTGGGCTGTTTTGATAAGTAATCCCACATTGTGATCAACAGTTGGTGTTAAGCCCACTCTTGTTTAAAACCGGTATAAACCTTAAGAAAAGCTGAGAATAAACCCCACAAAGTTGGAATTTAGGTAAATCGGGCAATGAAAATATATCTATTACAAAAAGACACTAATTATGGAGAATTCGTTAAAGTCTAAGGTGTGTTTTGTCAGAGGCAGTTGTCAGACAACTGGGTTATTTATCTTGCTATTTGTAACTCCTGCCCAGTTTATTATATTGGAAAAACTGAGAGACTGTTAAGGGACAAGGATGTATGAACACGAGTATCAAATTTCCATGAAAAACACAAACACTGCATTATATAAACATTCCACAACATGTACCTGTTTTATTAATTTTTCTTCTGTCATAATAGAGTGAGTTATACCAAACCCCAGGGGGGAGATTACAGAGGTTATATTGAGGAAAGAGAGATTAAATGGCAAATATGACTGCAAGCCACACAAACACCAGGATTAAACAAAATGATTTCTCTCAAATCCATATTAATCAGAAAGGCCATCCCTTAAGAATATTGTGTTTATGCACTTATTTTTGGCTGTGTCTTTGGAAATTATCATATAAAATTATTTTTTAAACTTTGACATTTTTATAAAGCACATTGCTCTTATAGTTTTTATACTGGTTATATTTTAAGCATTGGACATATATTTTGGTATATGGAATGGTACCTTTAAAGACTTTTATACAATTGTGTGATGTCACTACTACTTTATTATTTAAACAAGCTGGCTGCTGTCTGCTTTGATTCTGAAGTCCCTGTTACATGGGGATGAAAACGCTCAATCATTGTAACATTGTGAATAACCAGATTTCTTCAAGGTTGGCTGGTGATAATTGCTGCATGCAGTGTTTTATTTTATTGTTTGTGGTCGTGGTAGAACACTGTGGTTGCCTTTTGGATTTATTTAATTTTTTCAGTTTTTTTAGTTATTGGTGCATGATCTGAAATAGTTATAGGGTACTTATCAGGACCTTCAATTAAATGCAAATGTTCCTGTGAAATGTAAATTCTGTCTAGCCCAGTTTTTGTATCTTGGGGAATAATATGTAAATTCCCTCCAAACTCCTAGTACTGAAGTCGCATCTTCCATGCCAGTTATTTTCATAAATTTCTTCGTAAGTCTACCCTCCTTTGTTATACA
Source organism: Protopterus annectens (assembly GCF_019279795.1). Classification (NCBI taxonomy): domain Eukaryota; kingdom Metazoa; phylum Chordata; order Ceratodontiformes; family Protopteridae; genus Protopterus; species Protopterus annectens. The sequence continues at coordinate 283,537,422 of NC_056746.1, forward strand.
TTTCCTTCTGGGCTTCCAGACACATCTTCAGTGCTGCAAATCAAATTCCCCTCCCCACCTATTAAGTAATATTTCTTGCTGAAAGCTAATTATTTCTCCCAGAATTTTCTTAAACTCCATTGTAGCAGTTTTAGGAGGAATTTAAATACATGCCAGTGTGTAATTCTCCTACCTTGTCAGTACCCCCATAGTACTAGAAATCTACTATTATCTTTTTTATCCTCTTCTATCAGTATTGGAGCTCCTCTTGCAGTTAATACAAGTACTCCTGTTTTTGTTTTTTCTCTGGTATTATGCTGAAAAAGCATCCTGGAAATCTTTCTTTATCAAATTCATATGTTCAGTTCTTTCCATGTGCGTCTTCTGTAGCATATCTATTTGCACTGTACATTTTATAATATAGTTCACTACTCTTTCTTTTTTGTATTTATCTGTGGATCTCTTGACATTTAAAGACATTACTGAAAGCATCATTGTATTAAAAGGTGGAAATAATAACTTTTTATGTACAGCAGCTTTTTTGTTAAATGTCTAGTTACAGCTTTTGTGTAACATGCATACACTGTTTGGTAGGTTGAAGTGAGTTGTTTTCTGGTCTTAACTGTTTCAGCCTATGTCACATCTTATAGAACTTTTTGTTTTATTGAAAACCCTCAAAGAAAAAAAATACCCCCAATACGTAATCCTTATAGAACTTTTTGTTTTATTGAAAACCCTCAAAGAAAAAAAAATACCCCCAATACATAATCATTGATACTAACACACAACTATGTACATCTTCAAATATTGAAGTTTTACCCTCCTAATAGGAACAAATGTCTGAAACTGACAGCCACACTCACTGACGAGTTAACCTAAAAGAAAGGTAATACATGCTAAGACTCATGGTGCAGCCTGTAATTCTACTATGTGCTGTCTGTTTTTTTCTTATCTTTATAGTTCTTCCAGCTGGGAAAACACCTGAATGTTTACAGAGAACATTATCTTCTAGCCAATTTCTGTTTATCATTCTCTTTATCAGATGGCAGCCACTTTCTCTTTATCGGATTATATCCATGGAGACATGAGGACCAGATACAGAATTGCTACTAAGCATACATTTATTTGCTAGAAAAAAAATGTAATATTCAATATTCTTCTTTTTTATTTACTTGTTTTCTCTTCTCTTAAAAGTTGTTACTAGATCAAGCTGGGTACCTTAATCTAGTCATTCATCTATGGAAGAATGCAGAAAAAGCACATTTATTTTTCTTTTGTCATTTTTTTTTTTTTTTTTTTTTTTTTTTACATTGCAGTGCCCACATCTCACAAAACTGAACAAGGAAAAAGAGAGATGAAAGGAGGGAAAAAAAGAAAAAGAAAGAAAACAGGAGCACCTGTTTACAGTATAGTCATTGCACATAAAAACAACTGAGAACTTTACTGGGTAGCATGCAAGGAAAATCGATACACAAGCAACCGCTACCCCAAAACAAAACACGTGCAACACATATCTCACAAAGCCAGTGTGCCGAACAGTCACAGCCCTTAAGACTAAACAACACACCTGATACACTTGTAATAGGTGACTCTATCGTCAGGCACACTGACATCCTGCTCACCAGACTGAACAAGGAGAGGGTCACGGTGAGCAGCCTGTCGGGTGCTAGGATCCACCACATAACACAAGCACTCAGGTCACTCCAAGGCAAGTACAAATATGAATCTGTTATTATCCATGCTGGTGTGAATGACCTGAGACGTACCTCCCTGGACTACATGAAAAGAGACATAAAGGAGCTCTCTGAGCATGTAGCCCAGGCCGGTATGACCCTGACCTTGACTAGCATCTTACCCTCACCAAGAATGATGCCACAATATGAAGACAAGATGATCAATTTCAACAATTGGCTTAAGTACTGGTGTCATTCAAAGGGGATCCAATGCCTGTCAGCTTGGGATGATATGCTCGACAAGCCACGATGCTTCGCTAGGGATGGCTTGCACCTGTCAACCCTGGGCTTTCGGATATTGGCAAAGGCTCTTGCTACCCCCATAGTGCCTTTTTTAGGCAAAGCTTAAAAGACAAACCCACCTCCATAGGTATCACAAGGGATAAGAAACTAAGAGTAATGCTACTCAACGCCAGAAGTCTAAACCTCAAGATGCACGTACTCGAAACTCTCCTTAGCATGGAGAACATCGATATCTGTGCAGTAACAGAAACCTGATTCAGGGCTCCCAAGAGCACCCCAGCACTACCAGGTTATACCTCATACTATGCTTTTCGGCCCCAAAACTTGGACCGAACCACAAAAGGAGGGGGAGTATCGATATTCATCAAAGATACCCACACCTCCAGGTTGGTGGCAAAGCACGAAGCATCAGAGACTATCCATGTGCAACTAACAGTGGGTAAAACTGCCTTCCAGTTTATAGCCTGCTACAGACCACCCTCCCAAACCCAGGAACCCCACTCTACCTTTCTGAGAACACTGGAAAATATGAAGGTCTCTCCAAACACCATTATATTGGGCGACTTCAACTACCCAAACATAGACTGGGAAGCATTACTCTAGCTCCAACACCCTAGCCCAAAGGTTCCTAGAATTTATAAACTCAAATGCTATGGAACAACTTGTTACCACTCCCACAAGAGGGAAAAACATACTGGACCTGATCATCACCAACATGGGGACTCTATGCTCCAGACCAGAAGTGTATCCCACACTGGTAAGATCAGACCATAAACTAATCTCACTGGATATTCACATCCCGACCCCACCCCCTGCCCAGAAAACCACAGTGAAAAACTTCTCTAAAGCAAATTTCACACTCCTCAAAACCGAGGTGGAATCCTTCAAAGCCCCCAGGCCTGTGTAAAATACGGCCCAGACCGCAGAATCCTTTATAAATGCATTCTATGAATACCTTCAGGAATGCATGGATCATGCGATCCCAAATAAAATCAAGACCCAATCCTCCAAAGGCAGACGTCCTGTCTGGTGGACCCTAGCCATAAACAAACTATACAATAGAAGGAGGAAGCTACTAAATGATAGAGCAAAATCCCAAAAAGGGAAGGCATCACTGATCAGTATTAGCAAAAAACTACGGGCACTCATAAAATTGTCTAAGGCCAGCTTCGAGAGAAAAATTGCACAGGACACTAAGGATAATCACAAGGCTTTCTTTAGTTATGTTAGGAACCTGGGTGGTAATTCCCAGATATGCCCATAATTAGTCCAAAATGACAAAAAATACACTGAACCCACAGACATTGCCAACATCCTAGCTGACAGGTTCAGCGCAAACTTCTCCCCACCAAAAGGGCAAATATCTATCCCAGCAGAGTGCTGCCCCCCCCCCCTGACATCTCAGATGCTCAGGTAAGAGCCGCCCTCTCCAAAGCAAAAAACACAGCATCAATGGGACCAGACGGTGTCCCGGGCTGTGTCCTACATGAACTCCAAGAAGAGCTAAACCCAAACATAAAACTACTGTTCAGTCTCAGCCTTACTACAGGATATGTGCCCAAAGAGTGGCGTACAGCAACAGTGGTCCCTCTCCATAAAGGTGGTGCCTCAACGGATCCTGGAAGCTATCTCCACATAAGCCTGACTAGCTTGGTCTGCAAAGCTATGGAAAGGATCATCATGGACCTCATAAATAAAGATATTGGGGACCTACAGACACTGGATCATACCCAGTTCGGCTTTGTTAAGGGCAGATCCTGCCTCTTAAACCTGGTTGATTTCTTTGAAACAGTCACCAAGGCCATTGGCGAGGGGAAGGTGGTCCACACAGCCTACCTGGACCTCGCAAAAGCCTTCGATACAATATCCCACTCGGGCATTATAGATAAGCTCACCAGCTTAAATATAAGCCCCTATGTCACTAGATGGATTGCAAACTGGCTCAAGGACAGAACCCACATGGTTAGAATTGCTGGAGCCATGTCAGACTCCAAACCAGTTACAAATGGTGTCCCGCAAGGCTCAGTCCTGGAACCTCTCTTGTTCGGTATATATTTCTCGGAGGTACAGGCCAACACGGAAGGACTGTGGCTGACCAAGTTCGCAGATGACTGCAAACTGGGCACCATAATCGACAATCCAGCCGACACAAGCATCCTCTAAAAGGGCCTCATAGAAACAGACAACTGGTGCCAGAGCCATGGCCTCAAGCCAAATGCCAAAAAGTGTATAGTCATCCCCTTTGGCAAAAACAAAGTGCCCACAAATTACCACATAGGTGGTAATCCATTAAGTACAGAAGAAGTAATTAGGGACCTGGGGACCCAAGTTGATAGCAATCTCTCATTTGACAACCACGTGGCCAAAGTGGTTAGAAAAACATTTTATATAGCCCACCTAATCATGAAGGGATTGACATCTAGATCAGGGGAGGTCATCATGCCTCTTTACTCATCCCTCATCAGGCCCATAATTGAGTACAATGCCCCTTTTGGGATGTACCTTACCAGACACCTGCAGCAACTGGAAAGACCCCAAAAGTACCTTACCAAGAGGATCAAAGGGCTCAAACAGATGCCATATGCTGCCCGGTTAAAGAAACTCCAGCTCTACTCAGTGGCATACCGCCTGTTCAGAGGCGATCTGTGCCTGATGTATAAAGCCATGTCCAACCCGGAATCAATGGACATGCTGCACCTCAGAAAATCCAAATCCCATCGAGCTACGCGCTCGAGAGACTTGAACCTCAGCACTGAAATAAATAGGACATGCTGGAGGGACAGATTAATAACCCAGAGGCTCCCTTCACTCTGGAATAAAATCCCAGTCCAGGTTAGGCAGAGTCCCACATTGACTCTCTTCAAGAGGAATCTTGATGAGTGGATGGGAGATGGTAGGTTTACCCCGGGTAGCACTTCTGTGTCACTGTTAGACAGAGGCACAGTATACTAACCTCGAAAAAGGGCATAGCAAAATAAATTTAAAATGGGTGGCGAAAACCAAACACATTCTGGCTAGGCTTATCAATGCCCTAGGGCAGATAGCCTAGTATGAACCTATGAACCTATAAAAATAGTACTATTAAGGAAAAAATTGTTTTAAATACAGTTAACTTTCTCCCTCTTCCCCTCTCCTAAGTATTTTTCCAAAGATTAATGACATGAAGTAAGGCATACACTTTAGAGGCTCCCACAAGTCCAAAAAATTACAGTATTTCCAGATTTCCTTGTTCTGTCATATTTTACAAATATAATTTACTACTTTGTAATCCCACATTTGTCAGTTTCCATGTTTCTGGTTTTATTCCTGTTGATCTGTCTCCCAAATCTTGTCTCTGCTTCATTTCCAACATACTCCGAATTCTTCTAGTTGACTCTTCTGCTCCCTTCCTTCTTACCAGTATTTTCCGTTGAAACATTGGAAAAGGTTTCACTGGCACAGTCTCTCTGTGGTCTTTATTACCAGATGAAGAAGAAGCAGAATCCGTTTCACAGCTCAGTGTTTTGTTGGACAAACTTTTGTATTTTTTCCTTGGCATGTATTTCAATAAACATGATTTTTCCCTCCAGGGAAGAATATTTTGAAGATAGCTGGGTACATCAGTTTGTCTCACACCTCCCTATTGACTTTCCTTGAGTAGTGGAATGAATTTACTCCTCTTCTGCCTGGTGTACAGTGAGTAATCATTCTCCACAAATACTCTGCTGTCTACCACTTTTAGTACTTTGTCGTTCTGCCACAATTTTTTCAGAATCAACTCCTTATGCTGGTAGGATTGCATGTTTACTGGGTTGCTTTCTCATAGCCAAGTTTTGTGCATACACACGATGTGCCCTTTCAATTAACGATTCCTGCTGAGGAATACCAGTCCAGTTGCTTATTTGTGCTTTCATAAAATTAATACATTCCTTCCAGCTTCTGTGGTACAGCTGAAAATCTCAGGTTTTCCCTACGTGCTGTTTCACCTAATTCTATTATTTTTTTTAAATGTCTTTTCTTTAGCAGTCTCATATTCAGCCAGCCTTTTCTTCATTTTGACCTCTGTTTTTTTGCAGTTTTATCACCTCATCTGAATACCTGTTTAAAGCCTCTTACATTTTTTTCCAGTCTTTTGTTTGTGTTGATGTACTCTATCAGTGTTTCGTTTATTTTAACCATGTCTGTTTAATTGTCTTATGCTTTCCTCTAAGTTATTGGAAGTTGTGTCCTGAGGCTTACACTGCTTTTTAATGAACATCTGCAGTAATTTTCCCAGTCAGTGTTTCTTTTCTCACCTTTTGTAGCTGATTTTCCTTCAGGTCTTCTGTATTTTTTTCCTGGCATCTAGGCAGTGCAGTTACTAGCTAGTTACTGAAATTAACCCAGAAACACAAAAGTCCACTGACTTTCATACTGGAAGAGCTAGAATTAAGCTGTTACTCAGTGAATAGCCATCTTGGAAGTCCTGCAGTCTGCACTTTTTAATTTTAATTCAGTACTCTTTCTTTTTTGTCTGTACCTGTGAGACCATTTACATTTCAAGCCTTTCTTGTAAAAAAAAAAAAAAAAAAAAAAATGTTGTTCCCACATATTTTACATGACAGATTTTCTGAATTTGTATTTCCAGTGTTTGTGTTAACATGCACGCACTGGTTGGAAAGTTTATCTTTTATACTGTTATTTTCGTCTTATCTCCTTTTGAACATATATTACAGTTTTCAAGACTTTGATTTAAGAAAACCGTCAAACAAAAACTTTAAATACATTTTAAAACCCTTCATATAGTGTAATATAGAAAGGAACAAACTCTGTGATTATTTTTAAGCGCTTTTGTTCTTTTTAATGCACAGAACTTCAGCAAAACTAGTAACAAACTAGTAACATTGTTTCACTTATTAAATACTTTACGTTATCACATGACGTGTGATGTTCATTAACAATCCATCTTCTAGTAGTACGATTAAAATACATACTTTAACAAGATTTAAAGGTCCCGTGTGTTTTAAACTGATAACCATTCAAAAATTCTCATACTGTAAAAATCTGTAAAATGCACAATGTAAATCGTAAAACTAGAGACAGTCTTAAAACTATTTTAATTCTGAATGTTTATTTTAACGTTTATAATCTTTGGGCCATAAGTAAGCATTTTACACTAATGTGGTCTTTGTCTGAGTTCTTTATCTGCAGATAACCTTATCTGCTACTCTGCTTCCTTACACTCAAGATGTACATTGTAGTTGCCCCCAAATTCCTCTATATTCACATAATCAGTAACGAAAAACTTAAACTTCTTAAAATTTTTACATACTCCTAAAAGTTTTGTCAACTAATTACTCTGTTCTCCTTTTTATTGCTATTGCATGTTCATAGCTTCTTTTTCACAATTTTCTAATATATTTACCCACATAACAGCTACTGCATGTTTAACAAATTGCTATGTAAACCACTTCACTGGATTTACAGTCAAAAACTATTGTTTGCCCACATCTGCGTATTTATAAATTTTAATGAATACATCAGAAGAATTACTTGTAAAGCTACAGTATTTGCACTTTTCATTTGTAAGTTTCTAATGTATTTTCTTATGTTTCTTCAGTTGCCAAATGTCTGTAAAATGGACTTAGGCCCTATTTACATACATAAGTGGTAACTATCACCTAAAAGTTTAGCTAAATCTTCATTACCTTGAATGATTTCCCAGTTTCCAACTAAAAATGTCCTTAATGTCTTTCATATCTTTGGAAATTGGAAAAGATTTATGGAACGTTCCCTTTATTTTCTTTCACAAAATTTACAAAGCAAATGTAATGTGAAAGTATTTTTCTGTTTCTTTTAAAAATAGGAATGAACTTAGTACTTCTGAAGCCAATCCCTTCTTTCATCATTTTGTGTGCAAATTCTTTTTTGTGACCCCTCTCTAGAAACGTATTAATGAAAGCATGGGCATCAGAAGCAAAGACGTTATCTTCACTGGTTAATTTGCTTAATCTAATGAACTGGCTTTTTACAATGTTCTTTTTAATGTTGTGTCTTTTCGGCATTTCCCGGTTAGGGGTCGCCACAGCGGAACTCCAGTCCGCTAATGATTGGTAGTTGAGTTTTACGTGCCGAGTTACCAGCCCTGACACACAACCTTCAACGAAGGTACGCCCATTCACGCATGTCTCTACGCAGAAGACGCTGTAACTGAGAATTGAACCGGACAGCGTCTTACTGCGAGGTGACAATGCTACCGCAGCACCACCACCGCGGGTTATGTGTAGGATATTGACTAGATCTGTGCAAATAGCTGTTTACAAAACTGTCTCTTCTATAGACTTCACTGTGCAGTTCTCTTTTGATTTTTATGAAGTTTAATGGTTAAATTCAATGATTTTTCCTAAACTACCTAGAGTGAATCATAGAAAGTCAGCACTTTTGTTTAAATCCATGAAAAACATATCAAATTGTTCTGTTGTGCCAGTCCAGTAAAACATTATAAATAGTCAATAAACTGTTTATAAAAACCTACTTTCTTGAACATGAGGTGAAGTTTTAAAACCTTTTCTTCCCACTAGGCTATTACCAAGTTAGCAAAAACAGGTGCTACACGGGTACCTATAGCTACCCCTTTTGTTTATTTATAAAACTTGTCCTGAAATACAAAAAAAAAAATATTTTCTAATATTTGTTCTAATAAAAAACACTATGTTTATAAATCCATTCCTTCTTCGTGGTTTTTACTGGTGTAAAGTGAAAGTACATCTAATGTGACTGGAAAACTTACATTTTCTTGAATGGAACAGCCATGGAGTAATTTAATAAGTGCCAATAATCTCTCAAATAGAACTCAGATTTTTGTACTATTGGATTCAAGACTTTGTCTAAATATATTGAAACAGGTTCTGATTTATAAAAGCCGGTAGCTACCACTGGCCTGAATGGTGGTTTTGATCTGTTTTTGTGGAATTTTCAGTATTCCAAATACTTTAGCTGTCTTTGGAAAATCCACTTTAAAAAATTCAGAAAGACTTGTATCAGTATCACCTTGACAAAACATGTCAAACAATTTAAAATTTTTAGAAAATTCTCTTTAGATGAATATTGATATTACTTCTTTGTAGCAGTTATCAGATAAGTCATCTCTAGCTTTTACATAATCAGCAGTATTCAAAATAACAACTCCTGTTTCCTTTATCTCCCTTCATTATACAAATTTTATTATTATTACACAAACTCAAGCAGAATTTTCATGTGTTGGATTATACAGTGAATGTTGTGTTTGTATTAGCTAATTTGTAACTAAGTTTTATACAGTTGTTTTTGTCTTATTTCCATTTGAACATGTGCCACATTTTTCAAGGCTTTGTTTTAAGAAAACCCTCAAACAAAAAACATACATTTTAAGAATAATCCCATCCCCTGCTAACATAGAACAAACACACAAAACTTGGTTATGTTTTCAGCAACTGAAATTTAATCCTCCATATGGGACGAATGCCCTCAATTGACAGCTATCCCATGGACATTACCACATATAAAATTAAGCTTACCCATGCTGAGCATAATGTTACAACCTGTGCTCTCACTTAGATCGATTGCTATCTGCTCTTTACTTGGTTCTCTTCCCCTCCCATATGCAAAACAACAGCTTGCATGCTTTCAGAAAACACTAACTTTCAGCCCTAATGAAAAAGTGTACAGGCTGCCTTTAAAACTAAATTATACATGGTTCTGTTTAACATATTAAAGCATTAAAGGAGAACTCCATCTAAATTAGTTTTTCTTTCCATAAACTGATTCTCCTTCCCTGTAATCCAACATTACAGCTGTCATGTATAGAAAAAGAGGAGGTTAACCAACTGATTGTGTGATGTGACAACAACAACAACCTGGCAGTGACTGTGAATAAGACCAAGGAGATAATAGTTGACTTCAGAAGGAACCATGGAGTGCATCCTCCACTCGCAGTCACTGGAGAGAAGGAAAAATGGAGTGCATCCTCCACTCGCAATCAGTGGAGAAACAGTGAAGAGGGTATAAAGCACCAAGCTCTTAGGGTTACATATCAAGGAGGACTTGCCATCATAGGTTCATAGGTGTGTAATAGGCCAACAGCCCTGGAGCCTTTACAAGCTTAGCCTATAGAAGTGCCCTGGCATCATGCCGCCGTTGATTCCCGGTGCCTCATATAAAGTAGAGCCACTGGAGTGATCCCCAGGGTGAATTTTCTATTTCCCCATCCACTCATTAAGATTTCTCTTGAAAAGAGCCAGTGAGGTGCTCTGCTTGACATGTATGGGAAGTCTATTCCAGAGCATGGGCAGTCTTTGGGTTATGAACCTGTCCCTCCAGCATGTTCTGTTGATTGTGGTAATGAGGTTGAGGTCCCTGGAGCATATGGTGTGGAGGGATTGGGAGTTCTTTAGGTGTAACATTTCTAACAGGGCTGGGTCAGACATGGCTATGTAAGTCAAGCAGAGATAAGTCTCTTAGTATATTATGTGAGACAGAGAAAAGCTGGAGGTTTTTTTGAGTCTGTCCATATAGGTTATGTGTTTAAGGCCTAAGATCCTCTTTGTGAGGTACTTTTGCGGCCTTTCCAGCTGTTGCAAGTGTTTAGTGAGGTATATGCCAAATGGGGCATTATACTCGATGATTGATTGGTCTAATGAGGGAAGAGTAGAGAGAGATGATGACCTATTTCTTCCTGGATGCAAAACCCTTGGTAATGAGATGACCCACATAGAAGGACTTTTTGACCACAGTGCCAGTGTGGTGATCGAAGGAGAGGTTGCTCTGTGTCCCCAGATCTCTCTCATAATGCCTTCAGTGTTCAGTGGGCTACCATCAGTGTAGTAATTGGTGGGAACTGAGTTTTTCCCAAAGGGAATGATGATGCATTTTTTTGGCATTAAGCTTAAGGCCATGGTTTCGACACCAGTCGTTGGTCTCAGTGAGGCCTTTCTGTAGGATGTCTACATCACTTTGCGGAGTTAATAATGGCTTCCAGCTTGCAATCGTCGGCGAAACTGGTCAGAAAGAGTCCCTCCGTGGTGGCCTGGACTTCTGAGAAGTAGATGCCAAACAGGAGAGGACCCAGGACCTATCCCTGTGGGACTCCACTTGTGACTGGTCGTCAGTCTGACTTGGAGTCTGCTACTTTCACACTGGCCTATAAACACAAAAATTCCATTGTCAAGCGGGTGCAACAGCATCTCCGTTTTCTGCAAAGAATGAGAAGAGCAAACCTTCCACCTCCTGTCTTCACAATCTTCTACAGGGGCACTATAGAAAGCATCTTGTCAAACAGTTTTTCAGAATGGTATGGAAACTACTCTGCTTCGCATCTGAAGTCTCTCCAAAGGGTGGTGAAAGCGGGCAAGAAAATTATTAGGACCACTTGTCCATCTATTCAGGACCTGTACTTGTCTCAGTGTCTCAGCAGAGCCAATTAAGATAGTCAGGGTCTTCAGTTGCGCTGCCCTGCCCATGGACTATTTCTCTTCCTATCATCTGGCAAGCACTATCGCAGTATGAGTAACAACACTGCCAGATTCAGTAAGTGCTTCTTTCCACAGGCTGTCAGACTACTCAGCTTTACTAATAACACACACACAGTGATGGCCATCAGGTGTACCAGATATCTGTGTTGATGAAAACTCGTATTTTTGTGCAGTAACTCAAATGCTAGTGTCAACTCATATTTTGGTGCACTAAACCAACTGATGTGAAGCTAGCCTTCTTGTACAGTACTGTGATAACTGTTGGAATTTTGTGTATTAATGTACTGTTTAGGTATGTAAAATGTTTTTGGTGTTTGTCTGTAATGGTTTGGTATGATGCTGCAATGCCTGTTGTAATGCTTCTTGTGATGTTTTGCACATTGAGTCTGGAGAAAGAAATTTTGTTCAGTTTTTCACTGTTGTGTGCAGTCTGAATGACAAGTTCGATTTGACCGTGACTTTGAAATAGTGTAACCTGGAGTCTGACCAAAAGCAAGGCTTTCATGTTTAATTTTTAGATGTAAATGAACAGGAAAGCACAAATTGCACTTAGTTCATTTTTTTCTTATTACAAATTAGTTTTCTTTCCCTCTAACCAAATTCTGAGTGCCAGTAGTTGGGGGTTGATATAATGGCTAGGGTGGTTACCTCACAAACGCAAGGTATAGGGTTTGGCTGTCATCTTTGAGGGAACTTGGCTAGGCTTAAAATGACCAACGTGGGCAGCTAGCCAGGTACTTGCCTATGAAGTTGCAAAGGAGAATCCCTGGTGGTGGTGTGATTAGGATTTGGTACACCGCCACAGTCTGTGTTTGATTCCTGGGCAGGGAATTTCAATGGATGTATTTTTTTTATTAATTAATTAATTAATTAATTAATTAATTTAATTTATTTATTTATTTTTGCAGTGTCAGTGGCTCAACAGTTAGCTTAACAGTTGGCATACTCGCCTCTGGTTCAGAAGGCTGTGGGGTCTTTTCCAATATCAGGCAAATCAATAGCCTATAAGTGTGAACTTGACCAATAGATGAGAAATCGGAAATTCATCACAGCTCTGACATCCATGTCTCTGATCAGCAGACGTAGACAGTAATGCCAGTACTCCCCTACATGACCTGTAGAAACTTCTTAACTAACATACTCCCTCCTAATAAATGCCCATGATGCACAGGGTTACAGTTGTGTTGGATTGCATGGCTAGGCTTATAAAGGCCCTGCTGTTCGTTAGCGTAGTATATAACTCTGAACGTATGAACAAAGAACATATTTTCATTGTTTTTTTTATTTTCTGTTAGTATTTGGTCTTCATTTTTTTTTTCTGCACTGTATTTTCTGTGAAAGTGCATGTTTCTTCTGGTGTTTTGGTACAGCATTTTTGCATTGCATAGCTGTTTTAAGACAAGTGGGTGTTTTGGGGAAGGAGAATTAACAGCAAATATTTAATTCTAACTGTAGTATTAAAACCGTGAATGTAACACAAACTGTGTTAGCTCGAGTAATATCTATTTATCATGGGGTGAGATCTCTCATGAGTAGTGAACTACAGGTGTTATTTTGAAAAGAACAATTAACTCGGCTACATTTTATAAGCCTATCATTCATACTTTCCTTAAAATGTTGCATCGGAGATGGCCACTAGTGAACATCAAAGGAGGCAAAATAATTAAAAATGTGGATTGATGTTTACAGTCAAAAGTTGGCAGTCACAGTACTATTTTAAGCTGATGAGATTGAAAACCCCAGTAAATGTTCCTCTCGTCATAAGGATTTTTCTTTATCCCTCTAAAATGACATCAGGAAGGCAAAGACATTGATTGATTGTAAAACAAAATCATGCCACCTTTCAGTCCATTTTGGGGTATATCTTATTAGAAAATAATAACCACTTTGACATACAGACATTAGTAATTCATAAAAGTTCAATATATGCTGAATTGTTTTCATTTTGGGTACAGTTTTCCTTTAAGGCTGTTGGGAGGATACTATCATTTATTTATTTGTCATAATTTCAGACCATTTTTTACTGAACTGCTTGCCATCGTACATTTAAATTTTGCAGTTTCCTCAACAAAGAATGTTCAGATCCCTCCAGATTAATTTCCGTGTACATGCAGACAGCTTGATTTCTTGTAAAATTCGGGAACAATGGGAAGAAGAGCAACTAACAACTATGTAGATGCATCAAAGAATCTTTGCAAATGTCACTCAGAACACAGTGCAAAGATTCTCTTGGCTAACTGCCATAAGCTGCAGACTTTGTTTCCTACTGAGAATGTTTGCTAATGGGAACAAAAGGTATTACTTTTGCAGATGTAAGAAACTTAACATTTTCAATGTCTTTCCTCATTTTGTCTTATTTTTTTACGCATCTTTGCTTACAAAAAACTTGTTTGTACCTTAAGCCTAGGACATTAATCTAGACAATCCACCTTGTGAAAACAAGGGAAATTGTCTTAATTCTGCATATAATCAATACACATTTACACCCCAGCTGCCCAAGATCATAGCATTATATTAACTTAAATTTGCTTCTGCTGAGCCTTTCTTATCTTGATGCAGTATACAGCCTGTATTTGTTTTATTAGTAAGAAACAACATATGTTTAGTTTTAATGTAGTTAACGTATACAACAGTTACTGAAAAAAAAACATTTAAAATACCCGACTGCACACATCTAAATCCAAATAAGAAGAAAATTATTTAACTTCTTTTTTTCTCTTTGTCATTGATGTTTAGAAGGGGGCATATGCTTTATAGTCCACCCAGAAGTTTAACAAAGTCATCAAAATTCCAGTCTTTCTCTATGTTTTTTTGCAGTCCAGTTTCACAAATGTGGTTGATGCTTTATACTCTTCTTCCCTTTTGTTCACTAATTTACGTGTTTCTGGTCATTTTCCTGATCATCTTCATCACCCAACACCAGAGACTGGTTCAAGTCTAAGGTACTCCTGATTCTTCTAGTCATCTCCTGGGCTTTTTTTTTCTGTGTCTTGAGCATTTTCTTTTGGAACAATGGAAAATTACTTGCGGGCAAAGTCGGTCTATGATCTTTATTGTCAGAAGAATGACAAGCAGAATCTCCTTCTGCTTCCTGGCTCACATCTTGTTGGATAAACTTTGTTTCCTCTCTTAGCCTGTTCTGCATACAAAAGTATCTTTTGATGTTGTAGGAAGAAATATTCTGAAGACAGCTGGATACAGCAGCTCGACTCTGTCCTGCTTTTTAACCTTCATTGCAGGGGTAAATTTGATTCTCTTCTGCCTAGTGTACAGTGAATAACCTTTTTTTTTTTTTTTTTTTTTTTTCCCATAAATACTGTAATCTCCACTTTGTAAAACTTTTTCTTCTTGCCACAGTTTTTGTCAAGATCAACTCTTTCTACTGGTATGATTGCATCTTTACTAATATATGTTTTGACTGCTTTCTCATGGCCAGGTTTGGAGATGTATCATTTCAATTAAATCTTGCTGTGTGACACCAATCCAATTGCTTATTTGTACTTTAATTAAATTAATACAGTCTGTCTCTTCCAGTTTCCCTGGTACAGCAGAAAATCTTGGGGTTTTCTGTGTTCGCTCTGTCTTCTAACTCAACTGTTATACTTTTCAAGAACAGTTGTTAAAGAATAATACTCAGCCAGCCCTTTCTTAATTTCATCTTCTGATCTTTGCAGTTTTAACAGTTATCCAAATAGGTAGTCAAAACTTCTATTTTTCCAGCCTTTTATTATTAGAGTTAATATATTCCTTCAACGTTTTATTTATTTTAACCACCTCTGAGTACATTTGATTTATTTTTTCTTTATATTATTGAAAGCCATCTGTTGTACCAAAGCTAAAATTTGAACTGCTTTTTGCTGAACAGCTGCGGGATTCTTCCCAGCAAGTGTTTTCTCTTCCCCCTTTCTGGTTGATTTTCTTTTAGGTTCTCTAAATTTCTTTTTTGCTGACATCCAGGCAGTATACTTACTAGGCAATAACTGAATTTTGCTAAAAATTGCAATGTCACTAGCTCCCTTTTTTTACTGTCTATTTTTGCACTGGGAGCATTGAGATTAAGCTGTTTGTGTGTAGAAATGTTGGAAGTTTCCTAATTATATTGCATCTTGTGGAGTTCACTTAGAACAAAATGTTAAGATCTGTCATGATTAATTGCTTGCATCTGCATACTTATTTACAGCTAAATAAGTTGCTAATGTTGATTAAAATAGGATCTTTAGCAGCATGAAAAGGGGTAGTTATTTTAACATCTGCAATTATTTATTGTATTGTTTAAACCTATTTGTTAAAAAGAACTGTTTATTGTTGTTAAACTAAGGACTTTAGATAATCACTTCTATAAAAGCAGGAGATTACTGCCTTCAAGTTGCACATACAGTATGATATGATCTGTTCACATTTATGTCTCTCTCAGCAGTCCAAGATCACAACATTAATTTTCTCTTCTTTCTTTCCATCCTTTGTGTTTGTTACAGTGTAAATCACAGGTTATAATTATGAAAAAGCAATTTCTTACTTAACATTGGCACGTACACCAGTCACCAGTTCATTCCAAAATACCTCAAATTAAAAAAAAACGTCTGATAAGTGTGATTTATGCTTTGCAATCCTGCCTTCATTTTGTCACAGGCAACAGACTTCGTCTTTTTATATACTTTTTCTTGCAAAACTCCATTTTCATGGGTCTAAACTGCATATAATGGGATTGATACTTTACAGATATCTAGTTTATTCACTAATGTCATATTCCAACCATCCATCCATAATCCCTTTTCCCCATTTTTACACATGGGGTGGGAGTGTCACTTTAACAGTGACAATCTAGAGCCAAGGTTCACACTGCTGGGTGGCTAGCCCTTCCTCAGCTGTTCTTCCATACTGCACATACTTGTGCACACTCACAGCTATGGCCAGTTTAGAGTGTCCAGTCCACCTACTGCATGTCTTTGAAATGTGGAAGGAAACCAGAGCACCTGGCACAAACACAGGGAGGACATGCAGACTGTGCATAGAAGGCACCCCAGCCCAGAATCAAGCTGGAGAACCTCTTGCTATGAGGCAACAACGCTATCTGCTGCTCCACTGTGCCACAAGATTACTAATCACTAATTTCACATTGTTGATGGTCTTCTTTCTGATCATCTCCATGTTCCAACACCTGACTTTTTAAATATAAAAGAAAAAACAAACTTTATTGAATTATCCTCAGTGACAGTCACATTTACATTTTTATAAAAATAAGCAAATCATATCAACAAGTTCACATTTACAAATGTTATACGGCACGTATTTTCTTCAGTACAATATAATAAATGCAACATTACATAATTGTTCAGTTTCTGCCTTTTCTTAAAACTACTTCCTCTTCCAAAATGTTTTTCTGGATGTATTGTTCCCACAGTTTTACTTTTTGTCCATGTAATTTGCATCTACCTTTATTCTGAAGGTCCCACATACTGTTCTTTTATCTCGTTTACAATGCTCAGTACTTAAAATATATGGTTGGTTTAGACTTTGGTTTCCATTTTCTAGCAATTGCTTTTTTGGCAGTCACCAGAATTAAACTTAACAAGGCCTTATGTCTGAGCAATTCAGATCCTGTATCTTAGCTCAAAGAAATAATTTCCTGACAGAGTACTCCGTAGAGAATTTTTGCTACCTCATTACAGTCTGAAAACACATGCTAATAGGTACCCGTTTCTTTCCTGTCACACATCCAACATTTACCATCTACCTGAGGAAAAACTCTTTGGAGTCTGCTTGGGGTATAAAAATACCTATGCAAGCATCTTCAGTCAAAAATCCTAAATCTTCTAGACATTGTTTCATGTTTGGGAGCTATACATATGTCCTTGCATTGTTTGTTTATTTGTGAATTGCCTGTCTAATCTCTATTCCCAGACTTTTCTGATTGATTACTATAGTTATCATGCAATAGTTTGTATGCCGTACTAATTGTCCCTGTTTTAGTACAGCGTCTGTAAAAACTCAGCCAGTGTAGGTTTTCATCTTGGGATTCCCCTATTTCATTTTCTTTACCTATACTTTGATGTCAATTCTTGACAGGGAAGGCAGTTTCTATCCCGCAGTCCAAGTGTCGTTTGGCTTCTACCCAGTCTATTACCTTTCCCTCTCTAATTATTTGTGCCCAATACCTTAGTTGCTATGTCAGCTTGCCCCGTCTTGCCTATTCTCTGTTCTCCTAATTGGAGTTGTTTCTATCAACAGAATCTCTTTGCTACATTCCCATGTTGGCTTAGTTCTTAGTATGCTTTCTGCTACTTTACAAAGATAGTATTCTGTGAGACTGTTACTCTCCTTAAGGATCTGCATCCAAAATCCCACTCTCTCTCCTTATTTCTTGAATCCCCCATCCCGCTTTATCATTGTTCCTTTCCACTTTGAATTGTAGATTTCTGCTTGTGTTGTGTACAAGAGCCTTAACTGTGTAGGATTGCCTGATTTGAAAGGATATTTTAGAGCTAAACAGCCATGTTCAATTAGAAGGGTCAATATGCCTGATCTGTGTAGAAATCTAAAATGACTAAAAACATTTTTAGTATCTTGCTATCCATATCCATACGCAAGAGCTTCCAGTTTCTCAGTTTTTGTGTTATCTTTTTTGTAGTCTCTTCCCACTTTTCTTTAACTGCCATAACAGAATCCTTTTTAACACATACTCCTAAATATTTATAATGTCCCCATAAATACAAGTATTGGTGAATCAATTTGTGTGTGTATATAGTTAACAACTATAGCCTGTGCTTTATCTTTAGTTTTGTATCCCAAGAAAACGTGGAACTGTCTCAGAATGTTCCACAACACTGAGCTGTCCTTTTCTGGGTTTATTAGGTGCAAAATAATGTCTGCAAATAAAGCCAATTTTTGTTGATTATCTTACAAATTATAACCTTGAAATTCTGAGTCCTTTATTTTCTTTGCCAGTGGTTCTAAATGCAACACAAATAACAAAGGGGAGAGAGGATACCTCTCTCAGGTTCCTCTGTTTAGATGTGACTTATTAAAGAGGAATCCTCCCACTTTGTTTTTTGCCTGCAATACCTAATATAGTCTACTAATTAATTTTGTTATTGCATTAGAGAATACAAATGCTTAATTGCCCTACTCGTATAATCCCAACATAGTCTATCTAATGCTTTCCTCTTCATAAAACCACAACAACAATAGTGGTGTTTTATTACATTTTGCTTACCTCTGGATAATCATTGTGCTATTAATGTGGTCAAATGCTTTCTTACTCTCCAGAAAATCACATTGATCCATATCTATCAATTTTGACAACACCTTTGCCATTCTTTTAGCTATTATAGACATTGTAATTGTAGTTTAAAATTGAAATGGGCAGAAATGAAGCTGGATTTGATGGGTCTTTACCGTCTATGTATTACAACCACCACAGCTTTTTTTTTCCATAATGTTGGTGCTTCCCCTCCTTTTAAAATATTCATCCCTCTGTCCCCCATCAGTAAATCGGGACATCCCCAGTACCTGTCCCCTTATATCTAAGGAACAGGTCATCACTACTGTCAAAGGCAAAAAAAAATAGTCTCCATGGGACCAGATAACATTCCAAGCTGCATCCTATATGAACTCGGGCAGGAATTTGCAGCACCATTAGGTGCCTTATTCAACCAACGCCTGAGTACTGGTTTCGTCCCAGCTGAGTGGAGGACAGCCACTGTCATCCCATTGCAAAAAGGTGGAGTGTCCACCGATCTGGGAAGTTATAGACCCATCATCCTAACTAGCCTGGTCTGCAAGGCCATAGAACGGATTATCATGGACCTCATTAACAAGGACATTGGCAACCTCCAAACACTCTCTCCCACACAGTTTGGCTTTGTCAATGGGAGGTCATGTCTGTTAAATTTGGTTGACTTTTTGGGACAGTCACCAAAGCTATGGTTGGATGAGGGGAAGATGGTGGACACCGCCTACCTTGACCTGGCCAAAGCCTTGTAAACTCTCTCAACTAAGCATCCATCTGTATGTTACCAGATGGGTAGCAAACTGATTCACTGATAGAACCCACTTAGTCAAAATAGGGGAAGTCACCCCAAGCAGAAGACACGTAATGAGCGGCATACCCCAGGGTTCAGCCTTGGGGTCTGTGATATACTTTTCTGAGGTGCAGGCCAAAACAAGTGGGCTGTGGCTGACCATGTTTGCAGATGATTGCAAATTGGGTGCTGTCATCAATTCTCCTAGTAATGTGGACACCCTCCAAGAGGGTCTCACTCAAACAAATGACTGGTGCCAGAAACATGGCCTCAAGCTGAATACCAAAAAACACATTATTCTCTTTGGGGAGAGTGATGTCCCCACAAATTGTCACATTAATAACAATGTCCTAAGCACACAATTAGTCGTGAGGGATATGGGCACCCAGGTTTATGGCATCCTGACTTTTGACTACCATGTTTCTTCCTTTGTACGGAAAGCTTTCTAAATGGCCCACCTCATAAATAAGGGTACCTCATCCAGGGACAAGGAGGTCATAACATCCCTGTATTCTTGCCTTATGAGGCCCATTGTGTACAGCGCCCCTTTTGGAAAGCACATGCAGCAGCTGGAGAGACCAAAGAGGTTCCTCACCAGGAAAATCAAGGGCCTCAAACATCTACCATACACAGGCTTAAAGCCCTATCCCTCTACTCCGTTTCATACAGACTCCTCAGAGGTGACCTCTGTCTGGCATACAAAGCAATCTCAGAACCCACCTTATTGGGACTGCTGCATATCTGCATGTCAAGCTCCACTCAAGTAACTCACACACGTGGTCTCAACCTAGTCTGTGACATCAGTAGAAATTCTTGGTGGGACAGACTTGAGTCCCAAAGACCCCCCCAATCTGTGGAATAGACTCCCTCTTTACCCCTTTTTAAGCACAACCTGGATAACTGGATGGGAAACAGAAAATACACCTCTGGGATTCTACCTGTGTCCCTGACTGACAGGGGGATCGGGTGCTGACTTGTCTAAACATGGGCTAAACTCTTGGCTAAGCTTATAAAGGCCTCTGGGCCAGTAGCCTAGTAACTTCCTATGAGCCTATAAACAAATACTTCCAAATCTTTATCACTTTCTCCATGCCTAGCTTCCAAATTTCCGCAGGAATACTATCTATTTCTGGAGACTTTCTTGCAGATTAGTTAAACATCACTGTATTTATCCGATCTCCTCCTATCTTAACTGTTAATTGTTGAGCCTTATCTACCTCTAACCTAGGCATATTTAATTCTTCCATTTCTGCTTTTTCCTTGATTTCCTCATTTCTCTACTTTATACAAATGTTCATAAAACTTCCAAAATATCTCTTAATACCTGTATAGGATCTTTAGTTGTTTTCCTTGTTATAGGCTCCCTAAGTTTGGCAAAAACCCTTTCTGCTTTCTTTTGCCTAAGTAGTTGTGTTACAGTTTTTGTGCTGTAGAGTTGTAATCAAAAATAATCGCACAACAGAAGTCTTTCTAAACTTCTGCATATTATCCAGGTACTCCTTTATTTCCTCTTTAGCATTTTGCAGTTTCACATCTTCTTGTTCTGTGTGATTCCCCATACTTTCTTTGTCAGCCCCCCAAAATAATCTTGTTACTTAACCACATATCTTTTCTTTTATTTCTACCCAATTTTAAACTCCTTTAATTTTATCCTATTTACTGGCTATAACTTCTGTAGTGCTTTCTGTCTTCCTTAATAACTCCCAAATAATTTCCACTAACAATTCCTTAAACTTCTCTCTCTTTTTTAACTGGTAGTTGAGGAGGCACTATGGTCTCCTTTTTACTTCATTACTGTATATTTTTATCTTTGTTATTATTGGCTCATGATCTGAAATTGTTATTGCGTGTGTCAAAGATCTCAAACGCACATGTTTCTGCGAAATTTAATTACTCTCTAGTCTAGCCCAGTTATTGTACCCTGGGGAATAATAGATAAATTCCCTGAGTTCCTACTACTGAATTCACTTCTTCTGTCCAAATATTTTCATAAATTTCTGCAGAAATTTACACTCTTATTATATTTTCAGTTTTAGGGCCCCCTGATGCATTCTCATTGTTGAAAATCAAATTACAGTCCTGACCTAGAAGTACTAATCACTGCTGAATGCTGATATGGCTTCCAAAAATATCTTAAGCTCTATAATGGCAGTTTTAGGTGGTCTTATAAATACATGCCACCGTAATCCTAATTCCTTGCCAGTAGTTCTTTACTACCACAAATCTACCATTATTATCTTTTTTCCCCTCTTCTGTCACTGTTGGAGCTCTTCTAGAAATTAATGCTAGTACTCCTGTTTTCCTTTGCCCTTGCTGAATATCCATCATGAAATTCTTCCTTTATCAAATTCACATGCTGAGTTCTTTCTAAATGTGGCTCCTGGAGCATTGCTCTTTGCAGTGTGCAATTCTTAATATCATTAAATATATTTCTTTTTGTTTGTACTTGAAGCCATTCACATTCCAAGATGGTATGGAAAGTGTCCTCATTGTAAGAAGTCATTATTCACACCTGTTATATATAGCAACCTTTTAAATGTCTGTTTCCAGTGTTTGTGATACATGCACTCACTGCTAATGTGTGGCAGATTGATCCCTTATTTAGTGTTTTTTTTTTCTTATCTCCTTTTTTTTTCTTATCTCCTTTTAAACCTATGTCACATTTTACAAAACTTTTTTTTGAAGGTTTTC
Organism: Protopterus annectens; assembly: GCF_019279795.1. Classification (NCBI taxonomy): domain Eukaryota; kingdom Metazoa; phylum Chordata; order Ceratodontiformes; family Protopteridae; genus Protopterus; species Protopterus annectens. Next base: position 283,559,556 of record NC_056746.1, read on the forward strand.
ATTAAAACAAAAACACATTCCCAGAACACCCCCATAACCTGTTAACTTAATACAAACATACAAAACCATGCCATAATAGGAACAATTGTCCCAAATAGACAGCTGCATACATGGGCCTTATCTAACCTAAAGTTGAGGTTGTCCCAAGGTACATGTTGCTGCCTGTGTTCCTACTTACACGGATTGCTGTTATCATAGTTATTCTCTCCTCCCTGATGTGAAATTGACTTGCATGCTTTCAGAAAACATTACCTTTTAGACTTGAAGAAACCAGTGCTTTGGCTTTTTGATTGCCATATAGTCAGCTTGGCTGCAAGGAAACTTAAGAAAAGAAAATGTAGCCCTCCACTGCAGGCTTCTAAAGACAAGCTGAAACATTTATTGCTAAAGTACAACTTTTCATTACATTCTGTGTTCTCTTATTTACTCGTTTCTACTTAAACGTTTATTAGCTTAAGCCAAGGGTCTTAATCCAGACATTCACATATGCTAATGTTAGAGAAAATGTATTGGTTGTACATACATTATGATCTTTTTTCTTTTGAACCCATTCCACCACCTCAGCAACTCAAAATTACAGCCTAAAACATGCTGAACATCTAATCTTGTTAAGTTGAAAGTGCTCCAGATTCTTCTTATCAGATCTTTTTTATTTTCTGTCACAGAAGCATTTCCTTTGGAACAATGGACAAGGTTTCATTTGTGAAGTCTCTCTCTGGACTTTCATATTGTAAATGATTGATTCTGTCTTGCTGACTCATTCTTTGTGAGCTTAAGTTTTTCCTACTTTGCTGTTTCCAAAAATGTCTTTGATTTGTCCAGGAAGAAAAATTCTGAAAATGGATAAGAGGCAATTGTGAGATTCATATTGCTCTGACATCCTCCTAATTGCCCGGATAAATGTGCTTCTCTTCTGCCTGATGTACAGCAAATAATTATTTTCCATAGACACTCTGATGTCACCAAATTTTAATACTTTCCTTTTGCCACAGTTTTGTCCGTGTTGACGTTGCAAAGTTTATACATCGCTTATAATCTATCCAGTCATTGTTAGTCAAACATTACATAGCTCATTCAAATCCTACCTTCCTTTAAACCCCATTCCTCTTGTGCATGTGTTCCCACAAATACCATTTTTCCTATGTAATTTGCTCCTACCCTTTTCTAAAGATCTCTGTTCCTGTTGTTTTTACTATATTCACTACCTCTAGCAAAAGTTGGTTTAGACTTGGCTTTCCATTTTCTAGTAATTCCTTTTTGGCAGCTGCCAACTCAGCAAGTCCTTGTTATGTCTAGGCAATTCCAATTCTCTATATTATAGCTCAAAAAATAATTTCCTTAGTTATAGCAATTCTTGTTGCTTCTTAACCATATTTCCTTTTTTTTTTTTTTTTATTTTCACCTTATTTTTAATTTCCACTTTAATTTTATCCTACTCCCTAGTTTTACTTTCAGAAGAAATATCTGTCTTCTCTAATAATTCAAGAATAATATCCATGACCCATTCTTTAAATTCCTCTCTTTCAACAGATCGATGGGGAAAGCACCAGTGTCTCATTTTTATTTCATTACCCTGCGGTTTTATTTTAGTTACCATTGGTGCATGATCTGAAATAGTTATTGAATGTGTATTATCAAACATTTCACAGGAGCATGTACATTTAAATAGAAGTTGTTTTGTCATGCCTAGCCCAGTTTTTGTATCTTGGGAAATAATATGCAAATGAACTCCTACCGCTGAATTCACATCTTCCATGCTAAATATTTTCATAAATCTACACTCCCTTTGATATATTTTCCCTTCTGCCCCCCCCCGACGCATCTTCCCTGCTGCTAATGAAATTCTAGCCCCACCTGCAGTAATATTCCTTGCGGAAAACTGACCATTTCTCCCAGAATTTTCTTAAGCTTCATTATAGCAGTTTTAGGTAGAATATAACCACCTGCCAGTGTAATCCTCCTCCCTTGCCATTAGCCCTTTCAAACTACATGTCCATCATTATTATTTTATATATATATAATTATTTGTTTTTTTATCCTCGTCTGTCACTATTGGAGCTCCTCTTGCAAATAATGTACGTACTCCTCTTTTCCTCTGGCCCAGATATTCCACTAAATAACTATCCTGAAAACCTTTCTTTATCAAACTCGCATGTTCATTTCTTTCCAAATGTGTCTCTTGTAGCATACCTATTTGCACTCTGCATTTTTAATATAGTTTACTACTTTCTTTTTTTTATCTGTGAGGCCATTAACATTGTAAAGCTAATATCAAAAGGGTCATTATGTTAAAAGGTTTATTCTCATCTTTTATTTGTAACAGCTTTTTTGTTAAACATCTAGTTCCAGGTTTTGTGTTATGTACACACTGTCTGACAGGTTGACGTTTTGTACAGTTGTTTCTTGTCATATCCATTTGAGTCTGTGTCACATCTTAAAAACTTTTTATTGGAAGCCCTCAAACAAAAAAACAAATACATCCCCAATACTCCCCAAAGACCTATTAACTTAATGTTAACAGACAAAACTATGTCCATCTTCAGATATTGAAGTTTTACCTTCTTATAGAAACAATTTTCCTAAAGTGACAGCCACACTTACTGACTTGGGTTATCCTAAAAGGAAGGTTATCCATGCTAAGAAGCATGGTATTGCCTGTGCTTCGAATAAGTGCTGTCTGGTTTTGTCTTATCTTTATTGCTGTTTCAGAATGAGAAAACACTTTGAATGCTTTCAGAAAACAGCATCTCCCAGCCATTGAAAAAAGAAAGCCACGGAAAGAAAAAGCATTCTGTTTTTATTGCTGTTTTATCAAGTTGTCTCTCTGGAGACATGCAAACCAGATACAGAGTTGCTTCTACAAGTATTTGCTAGAGGCGAGCTTTATTATATTCAGTGTTCTTTTTTATTTATTTGCTTTCTCGAGAATCTTATTAAATAAAGCTAAGAACCTGCATCCAGTTGTCCCAATATGCAAGAATGAGAAAAAGCACAGATCTTTTGAACAGACTTTTTTCTTTTTTTTAACATTGCAGTGCCTACATTACTTAAAACTGAACACGTAGAAAGAGAAAAAGAAATGTCAGTGTGGTATTCCTATTAAAGTTGAAAATAAGAGTATTTTATAGATAACAGATACTATGCACTATACAGATTTTACTGTTGAGGACAAAGGTTTAACTTGCAGTTAACTCTTTCCTTCCTCTTCCCCTCTCCTAAGTGTTCCTCCAAATGTAAATTACATGAAGTAGGGCATATGCTTTAGCGTCCCCTACAAGTTTAATAAGAAAGTCCAATATTTTTTTGTTCTGTCATGTTTCACAAGTATTAGTAATGATTTATAATTCCACATTTATTTGTCAATTTCCGAGTTGCTGGTTTTATTCCTGTTTATCTCCATCTCCCAAATCCAGTCTCTGCTTCTTTTCCAACGTATTCAGTTCTTCTTGTCAACTCTTGTGCCCTTTTCTGTTTCTCAAGCATTTTCCATTGAAACACTGGAAAATATTTCACTGGCAAAGTCTCTCTGTGGTGTTTATTACTAGCAGAACAAGAAGCATAATATCCTTCTGTTTCATAGCTCAGTTTTTGTTGGACACATTTTTGTATTTCCTCCTTAGTTCTTCATCAAAAACTGATTGTCCCTCCAGGAAAGAATATTCTGAAGATTGCTGGATGTAGCAGTTTGAATCTCATGTCTGCTTCTTGACATTGACTGATTTTAGTGGAATAAATTTGCTCCTTTTCTGCCTGGTGTACAGAGAGTAATAATTTTCCACAAACACTCTTACCATCTCCCATTTTTAGTGGAATAAATTTGCTCCTTTTCTGCCTGGTGTACAGAGAGTAATAATTTTCCACAAACACTCTTACCATCTCCCATTTTTAGTACTTTGTCCTTCTGCCATAGTTTTGTCAGAATCAACTCCTTCCTTCTGCAGGTAGGCTTGCATCTTTACTAATAAAGGTCTAGGTTCCTTTCTCATGGCTAGGTTTGGAACATGCACACGATGTGCTTTTTCAATTAACAACAACTGTTGTGGAATACCAGTCCAGTTGCTTATTTGTGCTTTCATAAAATCAATACAGTCTGTTCCCTCCAGCTTCTTTTGTACAACAGAAAATCACAGGTTTTTCCTGTGTGCTCTGTCCTCTAATTCTGTAATTTTTGAAACCTCTCTTCTTGAGCAGGCTCATATTCTGCCAGCCTCTTCTTCATTTCGACCTCCGATTTTTGTAGTTTTATCACCTCATCCGAATATCTGTGTAAAGCTTCTTCCATTTTATCCAGTGTTTTTTTTATTTGAGTTGATATACTCCATCAGTGTATCATTTATTTTAGTCAGCTCTGAGTACATTTGACTTTTTTTCCCACTGGGCTACTGGAAGTCATGCCTTACACTGCTCAACAGCTGGAGAATTTTTCCGAATTGTTTTTCCTCCCCTTTTGTGATTGATTGTCTTTTAGGTTTTCTGAATTTATTTTTTTCCTGGCATCCAGTTAACTGAAATTTACCCCCAAAAATGAGTTTGCTGTCTCTCTCTCTCTCTCTGTCTCTCTCTCTCCTGACTTTCTGTTTTCACACTGGGTGAGCTGAAATTAAGCTGTTACTCAGTGTGCAGCCATCTTGGAAGTCAATAGAAAATTAAGTTTACGAAGCAGCCATTACAGGCCTATTGTTTTGTTAAATCTGCCAGATCGGAAGAGAGCTCTATCCATCATGTTAAGACCACAAAAAATAGAAAAACATTTTTAAACTTGTCCTTTGAATGCGATGTTCAGCTGAGGTCTTGTCTGCTTTACTTTTGGTAGCTCGGGTAGATGTAAAAGTTCCCATGGCACTTGGAGGTTCCCTGATGCCCTGGCCAAATTTCCAGTAGTAATTTAAATATCGCCTTGGGTCTCCACTAAAAAAAGGCCAGTATAAATATCGCCTTGGGTCTCCACTAAAAAGAGTCCGGTAGCCTACATGGACTAACCAGGTCAACAAAAGGTGAATAGAAATATGATTGGCTGATAATTGGGGCAATACATAGGCTCCATTCTGTTTTCTTGAAGTGTTTTAAGAGTACCCTAGGAGATGTTATAGCCGGGAAGGTAGAACATCATGTTTTGATTTGGAGTTGTAAAACCACCTTGATAATGTTTCACTTCCATAATTAAATATCGTTGAAAGGTTTTAATGAAACCAGTTATAGCTAATGAACTGAGGTGGATACTTAAGAGGTGAGCTTTACGTAGTCTCCTGGAGCATATGGCCTCCCGATTGATGTTTGGAAGTTGTATGAAAAGAAGGTGTCCTCGCCGGGATACTTTTAAGGTGTTTTATGTTGTTCCTGCTGTGTGGAAAGAACCAGGTGTTGCAGTAGTACCAAAAGAGTGGAAAGGCTGTGTGGAAAGAAGCAGGTGTTGCAGTTGTACCAAAAGAGCGGTAAGACATCTGTTGCAGTCCTGCATCTCCACATTGTCATGACTGTCAAGTGTTTGTAGCTGTCTTGGCAGCTAATATTGCTCAATTGGTGCTGGATTTGGTGAATCTGGATCATTGTGGGTTGGGGGCAGCTGCAAACATTTGACAATTTTGTGAAGACCACTTCATTAATGCAGGACATGATGTGTAACAGAATAGTAGGGAATAGTTGACCTCATTGCTAAGTGTTTTAGTATAGAATGAACTTGTGGGAATTTTAAAGAAAAAGCATTTTCATGAATATTTTCAACACTTATTACTAGCGGTTTATGAGGGCTATACACCTAGGAAAAAGGACGACTTTCTTAGTGGCTCCTTTTTGTCTAAAGGGACTAGGCAGGGATGCACGCTGTCCTCATTGCTGTTTGCTTTATACTGTTAAATATCCTGTGTAAAGCCACAAAATGAAATACTGCAAAACTATTTTGTTTCTGACTTTGCTGAATTCCTGTTTTTATTGTCAGCTGTCCTATTTTTGCTTAAGAAGTTAGTTTTAAGTAAAAATAGTCTTTTTAAAATGTTTTGTCTCTGCCAGTGTACTCTGCGTCTGAGGAGTAAATGCAGCGAGAGACACGGATGTCAGTGATGGGCTGACATTAATAGGAATGCTTTCGTCAGTGTTGCTAAGGAGAATCTGGAAACTGTGGCAGTGTATTTTGAAGCTTTGGTAGCGAAATGAAATTAATAAGCACTGAAGAAAAAAGTTCAACTTAAGAAATTAGAAACTACAAATGAAAAGAAAACCACAAGTGATGATGGAGCACTATATCACGCAAAACTAACTTTAACTGGTTTAGCACTTTCAGCCCAAGAATTAGGCCTTCATCAGAACAAAGTGTTAAAAAAAAAGTCTCATTTTTATAACATCATTAATACACATTACACCAATCAAATCTCATTTTACTTAAACTTAATGTAAAAACTGTTTAAAATGTGTTTAAACAAAAATGCATTTTAAATAAAGCATACATTTCTAACAAACTATAAACTATTTACATTTGTTATAATAAGCTTTTCTTTTCAACACAGCTTTATAGTTGACACCATTGTTAAGCCTTGGTGCCCTGCCAACCTGCCATTTAAACACTCTAAAATCTAGTTCCCCATCTCTGTCTCTATTAACGCCCAATGGAACATGATCTATAACTGTAAAGAGAAACTTAACACTGTTATTGCTACTCCCACAGTTTAAAGTGTGCTTGCAAAGAGCATTATCTAATTTTTTTTCTTTTTGATGGCATAATGTTCATACATTCTGTTTTTAAGTTGCCTATTGGTTTTCCCAATATAGAATGAATAACATGTGGAGCATTTTGCCATGTATACCACAAATGTAGATTTACAATTTAAAAATTCCTGGAACGTGCCACATCTTGCTCTGAGTTGCAACATTAAAATCTGCTCCCTCTGAAATGTATTTACAAAAATTGCAAGTACCTATGTTGCCTTGAGGCTTTTTTCTTTGTCCACTTTCTAACATTTCTGTTAACAAACATGGGGGCTTCTCCTACTACCATCTGAAGATTACGATTTGAAACTAATATTCTCCAGTTGTTGGACACTATGTTTTCAATTTCTTTACGGTGGTGGTGCTGCGGTAGCGTTGTTGCCTCACAGTAAGACGCTGTCTGGTTCAATTCTCAGCTAGAGCGTCTTCTGTGTGGAGACATGCGTGAATGGGCGTACCTTCGTTGAAGGTTGTGCGTCAGGGCTGGTAACTTGGCATGTAAAAATCCACTACCAATCATTAGCGGATTGGAGTTCTGCTGTGGCGACCCCTAACCGGGAAAAGCCAAAAGACACAACAACAACAACTGTCTAAGGTAAAGGTCAACAACATGGACGTTACCCAATCCTTCTTGTTTTGTGTGTTTCCACTAAGCCCCTCCCTTTCACTTGTACTAATAATGTCTTGGACTATTTTAGAAGGGTACCCTCTGTTTTTAAATCTGGAATGCAATTCCTGCACTAACAAATCTAACTGTGCTTCATTGCTTGTAAGTCTTTTAAGCCTTACTAACTGCCCCTTTATAATGTTATATTTCACATAAGTGGGATGCATACTAGAGTAACTCAAAAGACCATTGTTTGTCACATTCTTATAGCTGATGCAGGTCCCCAAAAAATCTTTACCTTCCTCTTTGATAACTTCTAAATCTAAGAAACATATCTTACAAGTGTCCCAGCTACCAGTAAAATGCAAAAAAGAGGTACTATTGTTCATGTCTTCAATGAACTGTAAGAGCTCAGTTTGTGTGCCTCTCCAAATAAAAAAACAAATTGTCAATAAACGATAAATCACAATTTACTTTCTGTTGGTAAACGTGGACATAATGTTGTTTTTCCAGTAAGCCAGAACTAAGTTGGCATAATTGGGAGCCATCCTGGCACCCATCGCCACCCGCTTCGTTTGCAAAAAATGTTCGTTGTCAAACATGAAGTAATTGTATGAAAGAATATTATCCATACATTCCAACATGAACCTGCACTCTTCTAATTCATATTCTCCACTGTTGTTTAACAAATTCCCAACCCACTCTAACCCCACATCATGAGGAATGCAGGTGTATAAAGATGCCACATCAACTCACCAGCAAATCACCAGCTTCAACCTTTAATTTTATTGATTTTACTTAAAAAAATCAAAAGAATCCCTAATAAAGAAGTCTATCTATAAACTTGGAACATGGCTCTAACTTCGTTGCTGCTGAAGAAATTATGGGCCTATAAGGGGAACAGTGCCCATCCTTGTGTATCTTTGGAATTCCAAAGAGGTGCCCTATCCTGGGTTTGTCTACTACAAAAAACTCATACATGTTCCTAGAAATCAAACCTTCTAATAAGGCTTCAAAAAGCCAAGAGTCTATTCTTTTATACGCTTTTAGGACATCACCTTTGGAAACCTTTTTATATGCAGTTTCATCTGCTAATAATAATTGCATTCCTTTCACACAATCATCAGAATTTACTATGACCATTGAACCCCAATTGTCTGCATGCATATGACCCTGATGGAAATATCCTTAATGGAGTTGAAAGTCATTTGCTGTTCTACTGTCATATTATAAATTTTTCTCTTGCTTCTTTTGTTTAACAAATCCCTAAGTTCTATTTCACACAATTCCTCAAATGCTTTTAATACAGGGTGCAAGGGTGGGTTAAAAGTGCTAGGTGTAACAAAAATCACCCTTTTGCTTACCTTTCTTGATTCCCCATTAACAACTTTAAGTTCAGTTTTCTGGTATATGCTTTTAAATTGTGTCCACAATGTCCGCTCTTCTGGAGGGCACACAATTAAAACCTTTTTTAGTATACATGGCAAAATGCTCCACTAGTTCTTCATTCTATACTGGGAAAACCAATAGGCAATTTAAAAACAGACTGTATGAACACTATTATGCCATCAAAAAGAAAAATTTAAATAATGCTCTTTACAAGCACACTTTAAACTATGTGAGTAGCGATAACTGTGTTAAGTTTCTTTTTACAGTTTTAGATAATGTTCCTTTGGGCTTTAATGGAGACAGAGATGGGGAACTAGATTTTAGAGAGTTTAAATGGCAGGTTTTATTAGATTTATGCAGTGCCCCAGGGCTTAACATTGGTGTCAACTATAAAGCTGTGTTGAAAAGAGAAGCTGCTTATAACAAATGTAAATAGTTTATATGTTTGTTAGAAATGTATGCTTTATTTAAAATGCATTTTTGTTTAAACACATTTTAAACAGTTTTTACATTAAGTAAAATGAGATTTGACTGATGTGATGTGTATTGATGATGATATAAAAATGAGACAGTTTTTTAACACTCTGTTCTGATGGACTGATTTTTGGGTTGAAAGCGCTAAACCAGTGGATTCAAAGTTAATTTTGTGTCATATAGTGCTCCATCACTTGTGGTTTTCTTTTTGTTTTACCAAAGTTACACAAAGTGTGAGACAAGTCTACAGTTTTCTTTGAAATTAGAAACTATGTTAATGTTATAGCACTGTTTAATTTTTTTTTGTTTGTTTTGCTTACACTTTTTACACCTGCAAAAAGCTGCAGATTGTATATTAAGGCAAATAACTAAATCTGTACATCAAAAATTCCTTACCACCTGGTACTTGCTGCAGTGAGCTATTATATGCTACCCGGACAGATTGTAAAATAAAGTGGTATTTTTTATTTTTTGTTCACTATGGTGACATTTTAAAAATCCATAGGTTGAGACATATGAAAATATGTACATTTGCATTACTCACCCACTGCTAATACTTTCCAGAAACTGTATTTTTAAATGTAAAAGCTATCCACAAAAGCAAATGTAGACTGCACGTAATAGAAATCTTTACTCGAAATACTCAAAGCAATGCACTGTTTAAAATAACCTCCTTTAAAAAAAACTGCCGTGTCCTAATTTGCTGTATCTACAAGGAAGACATGCTGATCATCTACATCTACAAGAAAAACTGAGGTCTGTGTGAGAGTGCACACAGTTCAGAGTTTTTTTATTTTACTGTAAAGTCAATTTCTTAATATTTGAGCTGTTATTGTAGCCATTCTGAAATTGGAATATTTTGCATATAGCAGTTACACAGATCAAGCAGCCTGAAATTACTTTGTACTCTGTCTTTATCCCTTTGCATTGTTGTCAAGGTTGTCACAGTTGGCAAGTTTTTAGTATGGCATGCATCCAGCAAAAATCTCATTATTTGCTCATGGCATGTTACTTTATCTAATGGATCTAGAGTATGACCTTAACAGGTTATTTGAGATGTTGGAGATCCTGGTATTTTCCAGCTGTAGGGTTAATAGCATTAAAACAGAAGGAGTTTGAATAAACTGTGTCCCACCTTTGACAATTCTGAGAGAGAAAGACCAAGTCTGCAGGACTGCATGTTGATTATATATGTGGATGTCTGTCTGCGGGACTGCATGTTGATTATATATGTGGGTGTCTGGCTTGCTCCTACTGTAGAACAGTCTGTGGTTTGTACATATGGTTTAACTCAAAAAAAGTAATTTTAAGAAGTGGAAGTGCTAATACTTGAATTGGACAGTGAGGTTCAGACAAAGGATATTTCTGCTGCTCTTGTTTTTATATACTGGACAGACTTTCACCATCATAGATTTTTCCCTGTTGAAACAGAAACCGTGGACTGTAGATGTTTTATGGCCAGAAAAATACAGTGTTACATTGTCAGAGACAGTGATAGGACTTCCAACACCAAAAAAACCCCCAAAAAACTCTGGGATAGATTAGCATTGCTGATTTTAACAGGTTTACTCATTCACTGCATCAGTGTAGGACCAAAAATGCTAAACTTGTTGATTAAACTCTGCTATACTAGCCTGGAACAGCTTTTTTTATTCCTTTGTATAAGTAGGTTTTGGATATCTTTTTGGCTCTGGACATTGGTGGTGTTGGCGTATGAGATTTTTAAAAAAAATTATTTTAGAGGTATAGAGCTAAAACCTTTAATGTCTGTGTGACACATAGCTAGGTGAAAGAAGTTCTACAGTATTTATTACACTGGGGTAAAGCGAGTTCTTTTTTCCCTTGTTTGGCCTGTGAGGAAAACATGTTGGAATTACTCATTTTGAGCTATTAAGGTAAAGTATAAGAAGTTTGTTATAGTGACTCCATAATTGAAGAATGGCAAGAAGTTGTTCTCATAAATGTATAAAGCAAGGGAGTATTAGTTGCAATGGAAATAAGGGGGACTGAATTAACTTTTCCATGTAATACTTGTGGTGTTTGTCAACTTGTGGTGCTTTCTTTTAAGAGTAATAATGATGTTAGATTTTTATTCAACAGAATTTTTTTCATGCAATAGTGATGGTGGTGTTTATGCCCTAAGGTGCCTCTGCGACTTATTTTATATGGGTGAAACCAAAAGAATGTTTAGAGTGAGGCTGGAGGAGCATATTAGGGACATTAAAAAACAAAAAGTGGAAAGTTCTGTCGCAGTGCACTTTAAAGAAAACATGGTAGTGATTATTCATTCTTACAGGGAACAGTTCTTGAAAAGATTCATGTTGCAATGGGGGGAAATTTTATATTGAAGGATAAACTTCTTTATAGATAATCTGTTTTTATATTGAGATCTACTTTTATGCCTTTGGGCTTGAACTGTGAAGTTAATTGGAAGTACTTGATTTAATTATTTTAATAGTTAATTGGTGATTATTATTTTGTGTTTTACATTTAAAGGCTGTGTTTTACTAACTTGATTACTCTTTTGAAGGCTGTGTGGCCGAGGCACTAGAAAAGTTAATACATTTGTGTGGGTCAGTAGCTGGTTGTTTTGTATTCTTTCCTTTTTGTCTATACCTGTGAGACCATTCACATTCCAATAGAACATGGAAAATGTTGCCATTAGGGTAAAAGTAATTATTCCCACCTATTTATATATGGCATTTTTTAAATGTCTATTCCTGGGTTTTGTGATACATAGCACCCATTAATGTTTGGCTGGTCAATCCTTTATACATTTTTTTTCTTATCAACATTGAAACCTGTGTCACATAGACTTCTTGTTTTAATAAAAACCTTAAACAAATAAACCTCCCATAGCACCTCCATAGAGTTAATACAAACAGACATACGTACGTTCATCTTTAAATAATGAAGCTTAAGCCTCCTAATAGAAACAGTGGTCCCAAATAGACAGCTGGTTACACAGGCCTTAATTAACCTGAAACTGAGGATATCCATGCTGAGATGCATAATATTGATTGTGCTTCTACTTGCACTAAAATGGTGGTCCCAAATAGACAGCTGGTTACACAGGCCTTAATTAACCTGAAACTGAGGATATCCATGCTGAGATGCATAATATTGATTGTGCTTCTACTTACACTAAAATGGTTGCTGTTCTTTTTTAATCTTTATTCCCCTCCCAGATGTGAAAACAACTTGCATGCTTTCAGAAAACATTACATTTTAGCCTTGAAGAAACCAGTGTTCTGGCTTTTTATTGCCCTATTATCAGCTTTCTCCATGGGAATGTAAGAGAAAAAATGTAGTCTGCTGCAGCCTGAAAGACAAGTTGAAACATTTATTGCTAAAGAAAAACTCTTAATTATATCAATTGTTCTCATATTTCTTTGTTTCTACACAAAATGTGTTGTTAAAGCCAAGGTTCTTAATCCAGGCATTCACCTATGGATAAGTAAGAGAAAACATATCTGCTGCACGTATATTATGGTTTGTGTACTTTTACACCCTATCCCCCACCTCAGCAACCCAAAATGACAGTCTGTTAAGTTAAACATTCTTTTATCTAGCCTTTCTTCTCTCGCACCACAGTGCCTACATTTCTTAATACTAAAAAAAGAAAGGTAAAAGAAAAAGAGAGCATCCGTTTACTTAAGTAACTTTATTGCATACAAGAAAAAATACTTTATTGTAAAACGTAATTTATATTGTGAAAAGTTTCATAGAAATGCTGTTAAGAACAGAAATTGCTTTACTTACCCTTTCATTCTTCTTTCCCTCTTCTCAGTGTCCTTTCAAACTAATGACATAAAGTGACGGCAAATGCTTTTCGGTTCCCCACAAGTTTAACAAGATCAACAAAAGTCAGTTTTCTTATACAGCTGTATTTCACAAATGTGATTGATACTGCATCGCATTTATTCACTAATTTGTTGCTGGTCTTTTTTCTGTTCATCTTCCAACTCCAGATTCTGGTTCAATTTCAAGGTACTCCCATTCTTCTGGTCATCTCCTATGCTTTTCTCTGTCCCTCCGCCATTATCTATTGGAATAGTAGAAAGGGTTTCACTGGCAAAGTCTCTTCTTGTGCTGTATGATCAGAAGAATGAGAAGTAGAGTCCCCTTCTGCTTGCTGGCTCACTTTTTGTTGGACAGATTTTTGTATTTCCTCCTTAGCCTGTTCCTCAACAAAAAATGACTTTGGTCTTTGTAGATTAGTGTGTACTTACAGGTTTAAGAAGCTTCCTAGGGACTTGCATAAGTGTATAAATACTGAGCACATGCAAGCCTGACTGTCATTTTGTAGTAAGCTATTGAGATGTAAGCATGTTTGTCTGTGTGGTCTGTCAGTTAATCAGTTTGTTTATATTTTGTAATGCAGCTATTCATCCTGATGTGTTTCTATGTAATAAAGCATATAAATGAATTACCCCAGCTGTTCGTCATCTGTACTAGAGAAGGATGAGCAACATGGTGTCAGAAGTGGCATGTCTAAAAGGACATGGTGCCAGATAAGATCCAGATTCTTCAGTTTGAGACAGAGAGGCACTCTGTTAACATTGGAATAATAGGAGTTAATCATCCCTACTGCATGTATAACTCGCAAAACAGGTCAGAAACAAATTTCAGGTATTAACATTTGCTCAAGCCAGTTCTTCGCGAAATATGAAGTAAGGTGTTTAGAATGTTCTAAACTAATTTGTAAGTAACAAATGTTTGATATTACAATATATTAACAGAAGTATTTGAAATGTCTGAGTGGCATAAAATTAATAAAATAAGGGAAACGGCCACATTTTCTCATGAAGCACTACTTTTTCATATTAATCAAAGTTATTCAAGTTGTTTGAAGTGTATGAAGTGTTCCCTTGTTTGTGCAGTATTACAGCACAGTTATTTCACATAATGCAGTCATTACAAAGCATATTTCAAAAAGTACAGTATTTCAAAAAAGTTTATTGTGCATTTAAATCTTGTTACAAGTGCTGGCTGTGTGTTTGTTCATATATAATAACAAGGGCCGTATTTTTCAGTGTGTTTGGCCTAATCTGTCGGCATGGCAGACGGAGTTTGAAAACCAACTCCACTTGTGTTTGACAATAATATTGCAGAGAACTGGAGAGTGTTTGAGCAAGAGTATTATATTTTTATACAGGCTGAATTTTCTAATAAAGATGACTGTACAAAGACATTTAATCTGCTTAATTTAGCTGATTCAGAAGCTGTAGAAAGGGAGCATTGATTTGTGTATGGACCTGCTATCTTTGCAGGAGAGGGGGAAAACTGTCATTTAGTTGTACCAGCTGAGTCAAGAGAGGACCCCGAGTGCTTAAAACGTAAATTTAGAGAAATGTTTAATCCCCAAATGAATGTTACATTGGAAAGGCACTTATTTTATACAAGGGATCAAAAGCCTGGTGAAACCTTTGCAGCATATATAACCAATTTGAGAAACAAGGCTAAAACCTGCAGATTTGGTGATTTAAGGGATAAGTTGATAAGACTTGTGTCTGGTATTAAACATGATGCTGTGAGAAAGATTTTGCTTCATGACAGTGATTTATCTATGAAGAAGGCCATTGAAATTTGTCAGATATATGAGCTTACAGAAAAGCATACAAATATGCTTACAAATGAGAGATGCATGCTTCCAGTAACTTCTAAAGCCCATGTTGATAGTATGCAGCACGTGGTTAACAGCCCAAGCACATGGCTGTAACTGTAAACCCTGGGAACTCATTGGGACACCCCATAGCTTTCTAGCAAGTTCCAAGACATGCTCTGTAAACAGCTCAGTGAAGCACAAGAGTGAGTCAGCAAACTCAAAGAATGTGACCCCACCTAGTTTTCTAACCAACTATCATAATTGTGGAGGGAGTCCTGAGCCTAAAAGGGAAAATGTTTAGCTTTTGGTCAGCAATGTCACAAGTGGAATAAGTGGAATCCTTTCAAAAGCTTTTGTAAATCAAAAGGCACACATTCTTTTATTAAAAGGGAACATTCAAAGAAACAAATTGATTAATCAGAAAGCTATGACGTAGGGTCATGTAGTTTTTATGCTGATGGTGTTTCGGTGCTTCATGAAACGGTCAATGCAGTAGATTTATGGACAAAGAATGAAATATTTTGTACTGTTTGGATAAATGGAAGACCCATAGAGCTCAAAGCTGACACAGGTTCAAAGTGCCGTGTTATGTCTGCAGGAACATTTGCTAGAGTATATACTGGTGAGAAGCTTGAGTTGGCAAAATGTGTGAAGCTTGTTGCTTATGGTGGTGACGATATTCATACAGAAGGCTCGGTAGTACTTTCATGTTGGTCTGCTGGGAGAAGATATGAGTTATTGTTGTATGTGTTCAAATGGCATGTCCAGTCATTATTAGGGCTTAGAGACAGTTTGAAAATGGGACTGCTTTCATTTAATAAAGAAGTCTATTATGTTAGCTTAAAAGGCCACAGTTCTGATTTTACCCAATATATTTTCTCTGCCTATGCTGATCTTTTCAAAGACAAACTAGGCAAACTTCCAGTTGTGTACTCCATGAAGTTAGACCCAGATGCCATCCCAACTGTCAGACCAGCCCAGAAAGTTCCAGTAGCTAAGCAGAAGAGAGTCAAAGCCGAACTATATAAAGTGGTGCAACAGGGTGTAATTTGTCCAGTTGAAGAACCAACTGAATGGGTATCCTTCATGATGGCAGCTCATAAGAAAAGCTCAGATGATATTAGAGTATGTATTGATCCACGAGATTTGATCAAGGCACTGAAAAGACACCATTATCCAATGTGTACAGTTAAAGAAATTGCAGCACTGATGCTAAATGCCACTGTTTTTTTTCCGTCTTAGATGTAGTGAGTTAATTTTGGCAAATTTTGCTTGACAAGAAATCCTTGTTGCTAACTACATTCAGTACTCCTTTTGCCAGATGCACATTTTTGAGAATGCCATTTGGGATAAATTCTGCCAGTGAAGTCTTTAACGTGCAATGGAGCAAATTTTTTCAGGGTATCCTTGTGCCATTGTAGTAGATGATATTTTAGTAGGAGGTAATGGTGAAGCTAAGCATGACCGAATCCTTGAGAAAGTTCTGGAAAGAGCTTGTCAAGTGAATCTTAAGCTGAATTCTAAGTGCAAGTTCTGGTTACGAGAAGTTATGTATGTTGGTCATTTGTTTACAAGTTCAGGCTTGTGACCAGACCCTTCCAAGCAAACGGCTGTTCTTGAGATGCCAGCTCCAGACAATGTTCAAGCCCTTCAACGCTTTCTTGGCATGGTTAACTACCTAGGCAAGTTCATTCCAGATTTAAGCCAACTAGCAGCACTGCTTAAGAGAGCTGACACATAAAGATGTATCTTGGTCTTGGTTGAAACAACACCAAAGAGCATTTGATGTCCTGAAACAGAGAATTGCCAGTCCACCAACTCTCTGATATTATGATGTTCACAAACCAGTTACTGTTTCCTGTGATGCTTTGAAATTTGGCCATGGTGCAGTCATTCTCCAAGAGGGTCAACCTGTTGCCTGTGCATCCAGATCTCTAACCAAACTGAAATGCAACATGCTCAGATAGAGAACTCTTGGCAGTTGTGTTTGCTTGTTCGAAGTTCCATGATTATATTTTTGGTAGATCTATCCAGATCGAAACAGACCACCAATCTTTAGCCACTATTTTGAGAAAGCATATGTATTCAGCTACAGCCAGATTGCAACGCATGATGTTGGGATTGCAGAAATACAATTTCAGTCTTGTCTACACAAAAGGCAAACTTCTTTATCTTGCTGATACAGTATCCAGATCACTCAGAGAATGAGAAACTTGATTTTGAAGTCATGAAAGTGAGTATTTTTTCTTCCACACGTCTAGTTTGGAGATCATACAGCCTCGGATCCTGTTTTACAGAAGCTCAACCATTTTATCAGTTAAGAATGGCCGTCAAAGCAATCTAATTTACTAAGAAGCGCAACCTCATTTTCCTTACAAAGCTGATATTTTGTCTGACGATGGTATTGTTATAAAAGGTTAGAAAGTAATTGTTCAAAAGTCTTTGCAACAAGAGTATATTTCGGTCTTGCATTGTGGTCACCTACAACCGATTATACTAAAAGGAGGGTGAGAGGACTAGTGTTTTGGCCTTCTATGTCACAAGACATTGAAAGAGTACTTTCATCTTGTTCTGTATGTAATGGTACAAAGCCACATCAGAAAGAACCACTTCAGGTAAACCAGATTCTTGGGCTACCTTGGTTGTCTGCACAAAGTTATTTCTGACAATGGTACACAATTTTATTAGCCAGGAATTCAAAAGATTCGCTGAAGAGTGGGACTTAAGTTACAAGTACTCCTGAGTACCCGCGGTGAAATGGTTTGGCAGAACGTGCAGTTCAAAGTGTGAAACAAGTTACTAGATAAGTCAAAACAAGATAATAGTGATGTTTTCCTGAATCTCTTGAATCTCAAAAATATTCCGAGTGATAAACATCTTGGTTCACCTACCCCGAGACTTCTGTTGAGGCAAACCAGATCTACCCTACTAGTCGCCAGTTGTTTGTTGGTTCCAGGTGCTAAGAATAACAGATTTGTGAAAGCCCTTCTGTTAAGACTTCTGGGATAGGCATTTCTTTGTTACGATAAGTTCAGCAAACCGCTGAATCTATTACGTGAAGGAGAGACTGTGAGAATGCAAACATGCAAAGGTTATGATTTGGATTGGAGTCGTGAAAAGTATTTGCCCAGAGCCGAGATCGTACATTGTGGAATCCCAAGGAGTAGAGTTTAGGTGGAATCGGAAATATTTAATACCGGTGTCAGAGACTGTACCACAGCACCTAGCCTGTGAGAAAGACTCCTCTACCTCAGAGTGAGTTGTCCAGCATTCCAGTTCCTGAGGAAGTTCCAGTAAATATCCCTGTTCCTGAGCTGAATTCCAAAGTTCCTGATACAGTCTTCAGTGAACAACTTGTATCTGTTGCCAAATCCAGTTCTGAATACTATGTCTGGAAATAAAACCTGGTCTAGTAACAATGTTACAAATACATGGCAACTTGGACATGAACATATTGTTTGTTTCTAATGTCTATATTATTGCATGACTTATTCCAGTGTCATTTCATTGAAGACCAGTCTGTTTAACAGGGAGGATGTAGATCAGTGTGTGTGTGTACAGCTTTAAGAAGCTTTTCGGTGGCTTGTACAAGTGTATAAATACTGAGCATGTGCAAACCTGACTGCCATTTTGTAGTAAGCTGTTGATATGTGAACATGTATATCTGTGTAGTTTGTCAATTAGTTAAATTATATTTTTGAATGCTGCTATCCATCCTGATGTTTCTTTGTAATAAAGCATATAAACCACTACCCTGCCTGTCCCTCATCTGTACTAGAGAGGGACGAGGGACGGTCCTCCAGGAAAAAATATTTTGAAGACAGTTGGATACAACAGCTCAAATGTCATGCCTGCCTTTCAACATTCTGTAATTACTGGGATAAATCTGTTTCTCTTCTGCCTGGTCTACAGTGAATAATCATTTTCCACAAACACACTCTGCTGTCTCCAACTTTTATTACTTTGCCCTTTTGCCACAGTTTTGTCAGGATCAACTGTTCTGCTGGTTGATTTGTATCTTTACTAATACAGGTCAAAGCTGACTTTGCATGGCCAGATTTGGAGCATTCACATGGTGTGCCCTTTCAATTAACAGTTCCTACTGTGGAATACCAGTCCAGCTACCTATTTTGAGTCTGCATAAAATGAATAGGGTCTGCTCCTTGTTTCTCTGGTACAGCAGAAATTCTTAGATTTTCCCTACATCCTCTGTCCTTTAATTTTACCATTTTTAAACATCTATTCCTGAGCTGTCTCCATACTAAGCTAGCCTTTTCTTATTTTCTGCCTCTGAGTTTTGCAGTTTTGTTAGCTCATCTTCTTCTGTTTTCCCCCACCTTTTGTTATTTGAGTTAATACACTCGTCAGTGTTCTATCCAGTCTAGCTCAGTTATTGTACCTTGGGGAGTAACATAAGCTGAGCACATTTGACTTTTTTATTTTTCCTCTGGATTACTGGAAGCCATGTCTTGCACCAAAGCTGGAGCTTGAACTGATTTTTGCTGAGTAGCCGCAAGATTCTTCCCAGTCAGTGTTTCCTCTTCACTTTTTCTTGTTGATTTTCTTTTCATGCTCTTCTTTTCTGGAATCCAGGTAGCATACTTACTAGCCAGTAACTAAATTTACTAAAATTGACAAGAGTTCCTGGCCATTGTCTTTTAGTTTCTTTTTTCACACTGGGGGAGCTGAAGTTAAGTTGTTGATCAACGTGCAGCCATACTGGAAAACATGCTCTGGGTTATCAAAAAGTAGTTGTTTAACAGCGATCTTTCTAAACTCCTACATGTAATCCAAATTCTCTTTTATTTTCTCTTTTTAGCACTCTTGCAGTTGCCCCTGTTTTTGTTCTGATAGATTGCCGTATTCTGCAATACTGTAACCTTTGTTAGCCCCTTTAAATAATTCCTACTACTTCTGAACCTTATCTCTTCCTCTTTTTTTTTTATTTCTACCCTATTTTTAAAATCCATTTTCATTTTACCGCACTCACTATGACTTCTGAAGAAATCTCTGTGTTCTCTAATAACTCTCAAGTTCTCTCTACTGCTGCCCATTCCTTAAATTCCTTTCTTTTTAACAGGTAATTGGGAACGTGCCAGTGTCTCATTTTTATTCATTACTCTGGATTTTTATCTTGGTTTTTATCGATGCATGATCTGAAAACAGCAATTGGAATGATGTTAACACTTTCAGTCAAATGTACATATTCCTGTGAAATGTAATTTCTTTCCAGTCTAGCCTAGTTATTGTACCTTGGGGAATAATATGTAAATTCTGTCTGAGGTCCTGCTACTGAATTCACATCTTCAGTATCAAATATTTTCATAAATTTCTTCAGAAATCTACCATCTTTGGTTATATTTTCCTTTCTAGGTCCCCTGATACATCCTCACTATTGAACAGCAAGTTACATTCTTCAGCTATATGTAGCATTCCCTGCTAAAAGCTGATTTTTTTCTTAAAATTTTCTTAAGCTACATAATAGCAGTTTTTAGTAAAATATGAATACATGTCTGCATAATCCTCCTCCATTATAGGTACCCCCTTACTACCACAAATCTACCATTATTGTTTCTTTTTTGTCATGTATCACTGTTGGAGCACCTCTAGCTGTCAGTCATTACTTCCCTTTTCCTTTGTCCCCGATGTTCAGCTAAATGTAGATCTTGGAATCCTTTCTTTGTCAAATTCAAATGCTCTTTTCTTTCCATATGTATTTCCTGCTGCATTGTTATTTGCACTCTGCATTGTTGAGTATAATTCCGTACTCTGCCCCCCCCCCTTTTGTCTATACATGTAAGGCCATTTTACGTTCCAAGATAATATAGAGTAGCCATTATGATAAAAAGCTATTGCTTCTAGGGCTCTAGTCTTCCTTCTTCATGGGCGTGCCTTCGTTGAAGGTTTGGCGTTGTGCTGGTAACTTGGCACCATAAAATCTACTGTCAGTCATTAGCAGACCAGAGTTCCACTGTGGCGACCCCTAACCGGGAAAAGCCAAAAAGACAATCCTCTTTGTGAGTTATTTCTGCAGCCTTTCCAGTTGTTGTAGATGTCTTGTAAGGTACATACCAAAAGGGGCATTGTACTCTCTAATGGGTCTAATGAGTGATGAGTAGAGGGGAACAATGACCTCTTTTTTTTTTCCGGGATGAGAAACATTTTGTGCTGAGGTGTGCCACGTAGAAGGATTTCCTGACTTCTGTGGCGATGAGATTATCAAAGCAGGGACTACTGTCCACCTGTTTCGCAAGGTCTCTTATCACATGTAAACTACCGCCTATGTGGTAGTTCATGGGTACAGAGTTTTTACCAAAAGGGATGACAATGCACTTTTTGGCATTGAGCTTGAGGCCATGGCTTTGACACCAGGCATCTGTCTGTGTAGCCCTTTTGTAGAATGTCCACATCATTAGGAGTTTTGAATATGGCTCCTAGTTTGTAGTCATCTGCGAACTTCATTAGCCAAAGACCTTCTGTGTTAGCCTGTACTTCAGAGAAGTAGATGCCAAACAGGAGAGGACCCAGGACTGAGCCCTGTGGTACTCCACTTGTCACTGGTCTGAAGTCGGATGTGGAGTCTGCTACTTTCCCAGTGTGGGTTCTGTCAGTGAGCCAGTTGGCAACCCATCTTGTGACATAGGGATTTATACCTAGTTTAGTGAGTTTATCTATAATTCCAGAGTGGGGGATGATTTCGAAAGCTTTGGCGAGATCTAGATAAGCTGTGTGAACCACCTTACCCTCATGTACGGCTTTGGTGATTGCTTCAAAAAAGTCTGTCAGGTTTAGGAGACATGATCTGCCTTTTACAAACCTGAACTGGGTGGGGTCCAGAGTTTGGAGGTTACCAATGTCATTATTTATAAGTTCCATGATGATACGTTCCATAGCCTTGCAGACCAGGCTCGTCAGGCTAATGGGACGGTAGTTCCCAGGGTCCGTGGTGGCTCCCCCTTTGTGGAGTGGGATAATTGTTGCTGTGCGCCATTCAGTGGGCACAAAGCCGGAGGTGAGGCTATGATTGAACATGGTACTTAGGTGGGGTGCCAGTTCGTTCTTTAGTTAGTGTAGAATGCAGCCTGAGTTATTGTCATGTCCCATGGATGCGGTGTTCTGCAAGGTTGGGAGGCTGGCATAATGGTTAAGGTGTTTTACCTTGCAGACAAAAGGTGTAGGGTTTGATTCTCACAGGGGGTAATTGGCTAGGCTTAAAATGGCCCACAAGGGCAGTTAGTCTAGTACTAATCGATGAACCTATGTACTTGGCTTTGGAAAGTGTGGTTTTTACCTGTGCAGCTGTAATTACAGGAACGTTGCATTCTTCTGGTATAGAGATGGGCCCTTTTAGTGGGTGAGGGGGATAAAGTTTTAACTACTGAATTCCAGATTCTGAGTTTTTACTGAAGGAAAAAAGAACATGGCCAGTTCAATGGATACTGCATAAACACAAAAAAAGTAGAAATTGCTGCATGTAATGTACGGAACGCTACACATTAAAAGTGTAGGACTGTTGAGACCCTGTTTCTTACACCACTGTGGCAGGTGATGATTTTGTATTTAGGATGGCTGTTGAGCTTTGTCTCTCCCATCATCCACATAGT
This sequence comes from Protopterus annectens, assembly GCF_019279795.1. Taxonomy (NCBI): domain Eukaryota; kingdom Metazoa; phylum Chordata; order Ceratodontiformes; family Protopteridae; genus Protopterus; species Protopterus annectens. The sequence continues at coordinate 283,581,937 of NC_056746.1, forward strand.
ATATTATCACAGCCTTCCTTACAAAGTAGATACATCAGAATGAAAATGTATATTTACACTGTTTGTGTTCATTTTAATCTGTAAAAATTACCAAATTTGTATTGGTAGAATTAAGACTGAAGCATTTCTTCCCATTATACTATGTGAACCCTATTTTTCTCCCAGAAGTAGTTCCCTTGTTTTTGTGAGAGATCCTTCTTGATGCACTGACTGGCAGTAATTTCACTGGAGCAGTATTTTGTTGGTCATTTTAGATGTTTGCTTTGAATCTGATTTGAGAAGTATAAGAGCTGAGGCTGGTGTAATACCAGAAGTTTGTAGTATTCCTCTTTCATGCCATCTATACATTTCCATTTTGAAGTATCAAACTGTCTCCTATAATATACCATTTAAAGATGTGTGTATTGTTGATGCATACAATGCTTATACAGCTATACAGAAACGTGTCTATTAAGAAAGGCACACTTTTTTACTTTTTTGCTAACTATGACAAATGTTATGCTGGAGATTGCTGTAATTCTTCATAAATGCCATTGACGTTCTATACACTAGCCTCCATCATTTTTGAAAGGTTTATTGTCTTTGTTTTATAAAACTGAACTGTTAGTACTTTTTATCTGGATTGGCATATTTTGTGACCTCATTTATTAACTTTCTCACTTATATTTACTACAACCTCAGGCTCTTGCAGAATCCATTAAAACATGTTTTCCAGAGTTCCAGTAAAGGTAATGTGTACATGAAACACCACTGTGTCTTTGGGCCCGCCAGTTTATTTTCCACATTTTTGAAGGGTAGAAAAGGAGTTTGGAACATAACTTAGAATGGTTTCAAAATATGTTTTTACCTCAAAAGATAGCAATTTGTTAATGACTTGGGGATAGTAATATGTGTTGCACTGGCATACGTGACCTGATAACCTGATCCTTTTTTTTTTTTTTTTATTTTTTTTTTTTGAAAGGTCATATTTTCAGAAGTCTGTCAGCAGCGGAGATCCCTTTTGTTAGGCAGCACCAGAACCATACTACATTATGCAGTTCGTTGAAGCAGTTGTACAGTACGCAGACTGCTGAAAGCAAAGAGGAAGAGCCTTTGCATAGCATCATTGAAGAAACTGAGAATGTTCAAGGTAAGATGCATATAGAATATTGGTGGAAATTGGAAAAATCCATTCTGTTACACAGGGAAGCACCACTGTGTCAGCTATGAAAATAAATCCTAGCCAGAAAGGCTAGGTGTTTGTCAGTATTTTAAACACTGTTTAGCTTTTGAATCATTTTTAATGGGTGTTACTTTATCTTGCCACATTATCTTGTATCGTACTGACTGTACCCACATTTTGGCTAATTCAACCCTTTTTTAAGAACTCTGGCTGTAAGAGTAGTATTGCCTGTCTTACTTTGGTGTGTACCCATGATTGCCCAGGGTCATACTGGTACCAGCACAATTTTCCATCACCCTTTTTCTTTTACGATGCAAGGTGGGAATATAGTAATATATATTTTTCAAACGCTATTTTTGCCTGTGTGCTTAATGACCATCGGCCCAATCAAAGATATTCATTAGTTCTCCTTTTGATGCCCACCACTGCAGCCAGTATGTGATGGCCACCAATATGTGTCATCCTCATGCTGGGCCAGTAATCAAGGAGTCTGAAACCTCACCACTGACAGTGGAGATGGACATGCACGTGGAATACAAATGGATGCACTCAGTATTTCCAGATGCAGACATCTCTGCATCAAGTACAGTTTCCCTTAAGAGCAGACAGGGAACACACACAGTGCAGGTTCTGGATGTCTCTATATCTGTCTCCCTCCAGGTCCCCAGTAAAACCCCTCACTGGTACAGCTGTAGGATTATGTCTTCAGCTGTGTGTTGAAGCCAAGTTCTCCAGCACCTTCTCTGTAAACCCAGTTTTTTGTCCCTGCCCTCAAGTAGCTCACACACACACACACACACACACACACACACACACACACACACACACACACACACACACACACACAAGGCTGGCACAAGTTTACCAGTTATGCCCCCTTCTGCCCAGACTATAAAGTAGTTACCACCACTACCAGACACTCCACAATCGGCTACTCTAAGGCTCTTAAAGGATGTCCAATTATACTGTGTAATATTAATAGTAATACAATTGGTAGTAGTTTACCAAGATGGCTAGGTCCTCTGGAGTGGCCCACACAGTGCCACCAAATAAATAAAAGTACTCTCAAAGGTTAAGTACTTTCTACAAGGACCAGCCGCAGTAAAAGTTTTAAATATATTTAGTAATAACTCATAAAAGAACATGAAAGTATTGAATATATATTTACAGTAAACCATAAACCAAGCCGGGGTGGTACAGCAGTAGCGTTGTTGCCTCACAGCAAGAGGTTCTCCTGTTCGATTCTCGGCTGGAGTGCCTTCTGTGTGGAGTCTGCATGTCCTCCCCATGGTCGAGTGTCCTCCGAAAGACATGCGTGAATGGGCGTGCCTTCGCTGAAGGTTAGGCTTTGGGCTGGCAACTTGGCACCATAAAAATTTACTGTCAGTCATTAGCAGACTGGAGTTCCGCTGTGGCGACCCTTAACCGGGAAAAGCCGAAAAGACAAACAACAATTACAGCAAACCAATGGAGTTCAAATCACAGAAAATATTGAAGTTATCATTGATGGACAGACTCCTACAAATAAAGAAAAACACACTTCGAATGAAGCTTCACTATATTCCTGACTGAATCTGAGAGAATCTTACTGTTCCCTAGTTAAGTTACTTAGTATCGCAAGGCAGGTTGCTGTGGGTGAGGGTCTTTCTAGTCCGGTTTCTCAAACAGAATACTCAATACTCTGAGATTTCTCTTGGAAATTATATTTTAAATATTACAAAGAGGGCTGGCAGAATGACCTCATCTGGTGACCTGATTCTCACAGTATTCCCCTTTGAAGCTGAGACAGGAATTCAGCACAGACGGCCACAACACACATCCAAATGTTTATGGCAGTGCCTGGGGCCTCCCCACTTTTCATTGAGTTAATGAACAAAGGCTCTTTCTTGGACCTATCGTCCTATTCAGCATTGTGGGGTGCTGTTCTAATGGTTTAAGAGCTCATTTACATTTCCCTTATTTTTCTTTAAAGTTAACCTCTGCTGCGCCAGTGTTCTCTATTAAAACATATGCATTTAATTTAGCTACAGTAATACATGTATGTACATTTCTTTTCATTTTAGCAGGGTCCACTGTTGATACATTTCAACACAAGCAAAGCTCGCAAATACATTTTCATCACAAACATCTGTACAGATCAGTTTGATGTGCATATGACATACAGTTCTAATGAATTTTTAACCCAGTCATTTTTTAGACATCAGTTTGATATTCAAAGGACATATCATTCTTTACAAAACTCTAGCAGGCTATGCTGGCACTTGCCTATAGCATCACATCGAAGACTCGAGCTAGTTTTTCAAGTGACCCTTGAGAAACATGGCTTGAGAGAAATAAGCCTATCTGGGAATCTGTTACCCCATTCCCTGTGTTGAGAGTCCATCTGTATTGGCATTGCTGACCCCACTACGGTGTTGTATTGTCATATGCCTGCAATCCTAAGCTCCACCTTAATAACTTGGCATTTTGGTGGCTGGCTGTATGTGGCCATGTTAAGGGATTGTGGTTTATAACTACAGTGAATTTCCTTCCATTCAGATAAGGCTGCAGTTTCTGCGGTGTCAATACTATGGCTAGACATTTCTTTTCTACAGCTGCACAACATTCCTCCTTGGGTTGGAGTCTACGGCTGAGATATACCACTGGGTGCTGTGCTCTCTAACCTATGAGGAAACCTGGCTAAGTACAGCCCCTACCCCATAGTTTGAAGCATCCACCTGCACAACAAATTCTTTGCTGTAATCTGGACTGGCTAACACAGGGGATCCTCCCAAAGCTCCTTTAAACTTCTGGAATGCCTGCTCACATGCTGGTGTCCACACTACCGTATCTGGCTTGTTTTACCTTGTCAGGTCTGTGAGGGGAGCAGCTATGGTACTGTAATTGGGGACAAACTTTCTGTAGTACCCCGATGTCCCCAAGAATACCTTTACCTGCTCTTTGATAACCGGAGCAGGCCATGCCTGAATGGCTTCTACTTTGGCAGGTTCTAACTTGATCTTACCACTCCCCACACTATGTCCAGGTAGGAGACTTCTGCCATACCCACATGACACTTACTGGGCTTAGTGGTCAACTCTGCCCTCTGCAGTCTGCCCAGCACCTCCTTGAAATGCCGAAGGTGCTCTTACCAAGAATGGTTGTAGATGGCAGTATCATCCAGGTAAGCAAGGGCATAATCTCATGCTAGGATATGACCTACCAGCTTCTGGAAAGTCGCTGGGGCATTTTTCATCCCAAAAGGCGTCTTCGTGAATTCGTACAAGCTGGAAGGAGTCACAATGGCTGACCTGTCAGTAGCCCTTAGTAAGATCAGTAGTGGTCAAATACTTAACCCCACCCAGCTGCTCTAGGGCTTCATCTGTCCTAGGCATGGGGTAAGCCTCTGACTCTGTGTGACTACTTTAGTTTCCTGTAGTCCACACAGAACCTTGTGCTGCCATCCTTCTTTGGTATCGGCACCACTAGGGGAGGCCCAGGGACTGCTGGACTCCTGGATTACTCCCAGTTCCAACATCTCCTGTATCTTGTCCCTCAGAGTCTGTCTGACTCGCTCATGCTTTTTAGGTCTTTGGGGCTCTGTATCCACATGGTGCTGCATCAGGTGGGTGCATCCTGGTTTCCCAGTGAGCATGTCCCCAAACTCCTGTAACTCTGCGCAGATTTCTCGAGCCTGGGTAGGGGATAGCTGCTGGGACATTGCTACCCCTACTACTGAGGTGTCAGTCTGAGCCTCACTGTGGAGATCATTCATCAGATCCCCCTCAGACGACTTCTGCCATTCAATGCAAATTCTCAGCACAGGGGCCTCTCTGTCATGGTAAGGCTTCATCATGTTAACATGGTACAGTTTGTATCCCTGCCTCCTGCCTAGCAGTTGTTCCATGTAGTTAATGTCACTGACCTTCCTTACCACCTTGAAGGGTCCCGCCAAAGCTGCCTGCAGTTTATTGGGTATGACAGGAATGAGAACTATCACCTGCTGCCCCACAGCATACTGTTCAGCTTGAGCATTCCTGTCATACCAGATCTTTTTCTGCTGTTGGGCCCCTGAGCTCTCCAAGCCTTGTCCTGAGTTTGAGGACACATGCCACAACAGACTCCTTGTGGGATTCTCACCCTCTCACTCATTGCAAATCAAGTCTAAAGGCCTCCTCACCCTATGCCCATACAGCAACTCAAAGGGTGATAAACCTGTGGATTCCTGTGGCACCTCCGTGCATGCAAACAATAAATGGGGCAAAAAATTGTCCCACTGTCTCTCAAACTGGTCTGCAAATGCCTGTAGCAGGGTCTTTAGTGTAGAGTTTAATCTCTCCACAAGACCATTAATCTGGGGGTGGTGTTAGATTAGGGACGTCCATTTTAAAGTAGTTAGTTATTAGAAGTTATGCAAACTAAAAGGTAAAATATGTACTGTCAGAAATTTTAAAAAAGACAGTTAAGAATAACCTTGCTGGTCAAGCATGAGAGATAACAGTTCCCCAAGGCTACAGACTGTTCTTTTTCTGTCCTCTTTCTCAAGGGAAGAATCAAGGGAATGTTAGAGTTAGGGTATTCTCAGTAACTTCAGTATAGTACGTTTAGGAAGAATAAGACCTGAAAGTATAGCGTCAGACGGATTCACTATACAGTCTTGAAATAATTTCAGTATTTCGAGACTGAATAGTGGAAAACCCACATACACGAAATCCCAAAATCACGAATACCACAACTGCGACCATTCACACACAAACCAGCACATAATCACACACGCATACACCTATCTAACTTCACTAAAACAAACCTAACACACACAAGCACACCTAACCTATCTATAAGCAGGGGGCAATCCCCCCTGCACCCGCCCACACCCCCTACTTATATATTCTAACTGTTGAGGTTGCACTAAACACACAAAAAACACCATACACACACACACACACACACACACACACACACACACACACACACACTAAAATCCCTACCCAATACCCTCACACACACCACTTTCCTGAAATCCCAGCTAAATCCACAAACCGCACCACACGTCACGAACGCAACACCACGATAGCTGCAGATTCAACACTTCCACATTCTAAATAGTGCAGTTTCGGGTAACTGCACTTTCCACTATTTGGTCTCTGCATACTGAAATTTGACATTTCAGTACATCGAAATTGTCTAGTGAATCCCGTATGACATGTATGGATTCAGTTTCAGAGAAAGGCAGTTTATTAGAAAGGAAAGATGAGCATGAAATGTGCAGAAAATATAGAATGCCCTTTTCTCAAGGGAAAGATACAATCTTGCCAGCTACAGAATGCTCCTTAATGGGATGTTAAATTAAGCACATGTAAGACCAGGCCTGAGAACCAAGGCTAAAGAGGCGTGTAAAGCATTACAGGGTTTTGAAAATGTACTTGAGATAAAGTTAGGGAAGTTGGTTAGTTCGTTCGACCTGACATTACAGCGAAGATTAAGCTACAATACAGACACTCGAGCCTGAGTACAGAAGACAGGTCAAATAAAGACTCTTTCAGTTTACATTATTCAGGACAATCAGAAGACGTGCAGAACGTTTGGATATATTTGGCAGCATTCCAGCATTTTTGCAGACTGTTATTGTTTGTCAGCACTGTTAATGAAGACTATATTCAGATATTGTGAACGTCCAATAAAGCCTTATTAAATGAACTACAGTGTTTGGAGAATTCATTCTGAAGTACACAAGACTTAGCCCACAAAGGAGAGACTGGCACTTGTTCAGCATGAGTTTGGGTAATTAACAGACTTTAATTCCAGTCTCACTTCAGTTGTTTTCAGTTAATTCCAGTGTACTACAGTCTAATCAATTCTTATATGTAGTCTTTAGTTGCTTCACCCTGCAGCTGTCCCACAGACAAGCCAGCTGGTCTGACATGAAATTGGCACCTCTGTCAGTCAGTATTTCTCTTGGGGAAACCTACCCTGCTGAAAATCTCTAGCAAAGCATTTGCCACCTTCTGTGCCTTGATGGAGAACAGAGCCACCACCTCAGGGTATCTAGTAGCATAATCCAGGATATACTTCTTCCCTGTGGAACTTGGGGTAGTCAGAGGCCCCACAATATCCTTAGCTACCCCCTGAAACAGCTCCTCAGTCACAGGCAAGGCATCAAAGGCGCTTTGAGCTTGTCTCCTGCCTTGCCTACTTTTTCGCACAGCTCGCAGCTCCTGCAGTACCCTGCTACATCCCCGACAATCCCAGGCCAATAAAAGTTCTGCATAATACATCTGTTGGTATGCTTTATGCCCATATGATTTGCAAAGGGAATGTCATGCGCCATGGGTAGAAGTGCCAGGTGGTAGGCTCTGGGCACTACCAACTGCTGTATTACTTCACCTTCTAGCCCTCCCTCAGGGGTCCACTGTCTGTACAGTAATCCTTTGTTGCAGTATACAGAATCCCTTTTCCTTGAGAATCAGGTGCCTCCCTAACTCCCCCCCCCCCCCAAGCCTTGTAATGTAGGGTCTGAGAGCTGAGCCTGTTTCAGCTCTGTCTTTGTAACTCTTCCCAGTTCCCTTTCCACAGGAAGTCTTGTATCCTCTGACAAAAGTGTCTCACTGTTAGCCTGGGTACTACTACTCACCTCTGCCCTTGCAGTCACTGCGTCCAAGGGAACATCAGTACCCAGCAGCAGCTGTGGCTCACCTTCAGTCTCACTGTTACAGGGTAGCTCCCTCCCTGAAGTAGCCACATCACCAGTCATGGCTTCAGGTGCTTGGTCTCTCTGGGTCTCTCCCAGGCTACCCGATCCACATGCCTGTCTCCAGACCTGACTGCATGTCGCTGCATGCACACAAGGTACTGCATTGTCAAAATCATTCCCTATCAGGACATCTGCAGGGATGTCCTCAAACACACCTACTTGCTTCCTGTTCCACCCTCCCAGTCAAGGTGAACCCTGGCCAAAGGCATTTGGAATGGGATCTCTCTTAAAATTCTGACTGGAGTGGACTGCCCAAGCAAGTAATACTCCTCTTTAACCACTGCAGGCCTCACAGTGGTTATATCAGAGGTTGTGTCTGTCTTGACAGTGGCCTCTTTTCTATCCTCCAAGATCGGATATAAACTCTTCTGGTAGTTTGGTACTCCTGTTGTCTCCAGACAACTTACCACTGGCATTTTGTTATTTCCACTTACTGGCTTCCCCACCTTTTGTTCCCAACCTTGCCTCTTTGGACATCTGTATGTTACATGGCCCCACTGGTTACATTTAAAACATTTAACCTTTGATGCTAGCCGTGTACCTGAACTAGTGACTTCCCCTGTTACTGGTGGACTCTTGGGGTGGTTTAGGCTGCCCACCGTGGGTTCCCTTGTATCCATGTGCAGCACTGGATATTCCATTCCTGTGCAGTGATGCCCTGCTTGCCAGGCGTAGGTCTCCTTTTTTCCCCAGTTCATCTGCATAGTTGCATTCTCTGTCTGCCAACCAGATTCTAATGTTCTCAGGTGAAGTGCTAAGGGCTTGTTCCTTAACCAAAAGGTCTGCTAACCCTTGAAAAGTGGTAACCTGACACCCACACATGTACCTATGAAAATAAGTGCTTAGCTCAGCAGTATAATAACATACACTTTCATCTGCCTTGCGTCTATGCTCACAAAAGTTTTTTCTGTAAGCTTCAGGTAATAAAAAGTGCTTTACTTTATCATAATCTAAACGATCAGTATCAGAAAATTCAGAAACAGCAGTTACATCTTTACCGTGGAGTAAGGAGGGTGATGAACTGTACCCAGAGCCGTCGGTCAACATTATACTGTTAATTTTGATTGTATTCTCTTTCAATTATATGAATAAAACTATCACCTTGGTACTGAGGATGACATTTACTAACCTTTTATTGCTTTTGGGGTATGGTTACTCCCTTCCCCTTTACATTATGACCCTGTCAGAGTGTCAGCGTTTCGTTTTCATGTTGCCTCTGCCTCTCATTTTCTTTGACTTCCAAATGTCGCAGTCTCTTTGATTCTCATTCGATTTCCAAATGCCACAGACTCTCTGCTGATTCTAATTCCAAATGTTTGAACTCCAGTTCAAGTCTGTCTAACGCAAGAAGGATTTAAGTTCTCTGAGGAAAATTTGAACTGTCCTGTTTCTGAGAACTGTACTTCCCCAGTGCCAGTGATGGTCTTCCTGGTTGCTGGTCTGTGATGCAGCTGTGATTAAGGCTGTAACCATTTCCACTTTAGTCAGGTTGGCTTGCCCCAGTCCTTTGTCTTGGGACATCTCGGCCAACTGGTTCCTTGTCAGCTTGTCATAATCCCCTGCTGGCATCCATACCATCTCTCCCTAACTAAACTAACAAAAAGTAAATAAACAAAAGTATTGTAATATGAAACTCTGAATGTCTACCACGTAGCGGCTGAGAGTACACCTTTCTTTACTGACAACTGCTTACAGGCTATGGAAACTCAGTATCTACACTGCTGCTCACAAGTGTGTGAGCATGTGATGATCCCACCACTGTCAACCAATATGTGATGCCCACTACTGCTACCAGTATGGGATGGCCACCAGTATGTGTTTTCCCCATGCTGGGCCTGTAATCAAGGAGCCTGAATCCTCACCACTGACACTGGAGGGGGATGTGCACTTGGAATACAAATGGATACACTCAGTTTTTTCAGATGCAGACCTCTCTCCATCAAGTACAATTTTCCTTAAGAGCACACAGGGAGCACGCTCAGCCCAGGGTCTGGATGTCACTATAGCCGTCTCCCTCCAGGTCTCCAGTAAGACTCCTCACTGGTACAGCTGTAGGGTTAGGTCCTCAGCTGTGTGTTGAAGCCAAGTCCTCCAGCACCCTCTGTAAACCCAGTGCTTTTTGTCCCTGCCCCAAGTATTTGACACATACACACAGACTGAGAGATTTGATTTGCGCGTGTGCGCGCACACACACAATATAAGTAATACTTTAATTTATACAAGGACCAGCCACAATAAAAGTTTTAAATATATGTAATAATAATTTAATAAAATAGCATGAAAAAGTTGAATATATATTTACGGTAAACCGGAGTTTAAGTCACAGAAGATATTGAAATTGACATTGGTGGACAGACTCCTGCAAGTAAACAAAACACTCTCTGAACTAAGCATCACTTTATTCCTTACTGAATGTAAGAAAACTTTACTTTTCCCTAGTTAAGTTACTTACTACCGCAAGGCAAGATGCTGTGGGTGAGGGTCTTTCTAGTCAGGCTTCCGAAACAGAATGCAGAATAGTCTGAGATTTCTCTGGCAGAATGACCTCATCTGGTCACCTAACTCTTAAGTTCTCACAGTCTTCCCCTTTGAAGCTGAGACGGGAATTTAGCACAGAAGGCCACAGTACTCATCTAAATGTTTATGGCAGTGCCTGGGGCCTCCCCTCTTTTTCACTGAGCTAATGAACAAAGGCTGTTTTCACAGACCTTTCTTTTTTGGGCTTATTCAGCACTGTGGGGTCCTGTTTTAATGGTTTAACAGCACATTTACATTTCCCTTATTTTTCTTATTTTTTTCCTTTAAGTTAACCTCTGTTGTGCCAGTATCCTCTACTAAAATGTGTACATTTAATTCAGCTACTGTAATACATGTACATTTATCTTCATTTCAGCAGGGTGCACTGTTGATAAATTTCAACACAAGCAAAGCTCACAAATACATGTTCAGCACAAGCATCTGTACAAATGAGTTTGATAAACAAATTACGTGAAGTTCTAATACATTCGTAACACAAACATCTTGTGTAAATTGGTTTGAAATTCAAAGGACATGTCATTCTTTACAAAACTCCAGCTGGAGTATGCTGGCACTTGCCCATATAGTCACACCCCTACTTAGGAATTTCAGCTGGGCTCTGGGTGAGAGCTCTTGGGGAGGGGGTGGTTGTCATTCAGGCAGTCGTACGAGTACTTTACGCATGTGCTTGCATCTTGCATCCACCATCAGTGCTGTGAAGGTGGACTCCCCTCCAGTGGATGCATCTGGTTTACCCCCTCCAAACCTTGACTATGTTGGACACTGATCTCTCTACCCAAGCTGTGACCAAGAGTACCCCATCCCACCAGCTAAGTGATATGTGGTATGCATGGTCACAGCTGGGTAGAAAATTAGGTCTCCCATAGTTGTGGCCATCAGGCGAGTGAGTCTGGCTTATTCCCCCTGACTGGGACCCCAAAGAGGTACATATTCTTCTATCCCCATTTGGCAGGGAGTTCCTTGAGTCATTAGCTCTTTTCTTTCAGATGCAAGCTTTGAAGGAATTTCCCCCCCTGGTGGTGGTACTGTGCAACTGTGGGGAGTCCAGTGCCCTCCTCATAACATGTGCATGCTGTCATGCACCTTACCCACAAGAGCTGCCATCATCAGCTTAGTATTCCAAGCCTATGTCCCTGTGATCAGCACTTTCCTGCAAGTGCTCTAGTTATAATGGATCATAACTAGACCAGGAGCTACCACGTCCTCCCACTGGAATGGATGAGAATGATCCTGCTTTTTATTCCCATCCCTAAACCCACCCCAGGTTTTCCAGCACCTGAGCCATTACTTCAGTTTGGGCCATCTGGGATATTAGGGCTTTATTCCTTCATGCCGCAATGTGGACACTTGCATCTTGGCTAATATTTTTCTACTGTTTTACTTCATTAGTTGTCATAACTTCAGAAGAGTGAGTTGAAACCGGAATTGGGGAGTTAGTCTTCATCAAGCTGGCTGTTAGCCAATCAGCATAAACCTGCAGTTGTCAAGTCATTATCAGGATGCCCCAGGTGCTCCAGAGCTGTCCTCAAAGATAGAAACTAGTGTTAGAAAGACACAGTGAACTCTGAACACAGCACAGCCTTTCTGCAGGCATATGAGGTATTGTGCTGCATTGTTTCACCCAAGTGAAAGTCATGTCAGTGAAGTTTGAAGGGAAAAGATGGTTCATAAGAGTGGGATGGGTATGAATTACCTCCTTCAAACATTGCTGCATTTTTGTTGACCCTTCTGCCTTGGTGACATGTGCTACCACACCTTTTATGTTTACAGAAGGACTGCTGTCCAGTTTTTGTTGTCTTTAACACTAGTTTCTGTCTTCAGTGACCGGTCCAAGGCACTTTGATCATCTGAATGGCATGTCACTGGCTGTGTCTTCGGAGCAACTGTCTTTGTCAAGCTGGCTGTCAGTAGCATTACCATCCTACCAGATTAATAAAAAATTAACATTATGACTAAAATTTCAAATGATAACAAATTAGTTTTACTATAAGACTGTAGGAAGAAATATGAGATATTTTTACATGAAATAGTAAAACCGGTATTTTCTTGTATTATTAATATGCGTATTTTTGAAGGAATCTTGCTGTTTCCCACATAAATTGGATTAATTTTAACAGATTCTAAAATAACATTTCTATTGGCTACTGTAACATAGCATGAAGGCTCCATTGAGAATTGCTTACCGGATATTGATAGGCAAAGGCAGGACATTTGGGAAGATTAGACACTGTGCTGTGTGGAGTATCTGAACATGAAGACAGAAGTAAGTTATGGGAAATGCTTAGAAGCAGGGTTAGAGACTGGTTCCCCCTTATCTGGAATGCTGGGTAATTCACTTAATTAGAGATAGTTGAAAACTGGTGCCTTTATAAGGCTGGAAAGCTAACCGTATAGCAGTAGTCAGTGTGTGAGCATCCAGGGAGGCCTGGAGGGTTTTCCTGTGAAAGTAAGATGTGTCAAGGCTGGAGCAGTCAGCTCTGAGATGAAGGGTCTTAATCAAGAGCATTAGTGTTACCAGTCAAAGTCCTGGTGGTTGATATTCAGAACTGCTTTTTCTTACAAAAGATTGGTGAACCAGAGCTGCTTGGGTTGCTTAACCAGTGAGCTGTCATGGGAGATATTTTTTAGTCATGTACCAGAGTCTGTTTCTTTGCCAAAGTGCCTCTGTACAATAAGGCACTGTTAGCAGAGACTTTTACCTGTTGTTAGGAAGGGTCTGCTTAAAGCAAAATTTGTACTGGTTGGCAGTGTGAGGATTGGTGAAGAGAGTTTCTGGTGGTGATAACTGCTTAATTTTCCAGCTGTTATCTCTCACCTCTGCAAGAAGAACATTTTGTTAAAGTGGTGTTTAACCTTGTCAAAGACTACCAACAGAGCAGTGTTTCATAAGAGTGCATTTGGGTCTGTTGTTGCTGACCAATTGAAATGTCAGGACCTGCTAGAGCAAGTCCTGAAACACAGAGACTGAATGGCTAAAACAATAGACTTGCTTATACCAAGTCTGAGATGGCCATTTCCTGAAATATTCCTTTTTCATCTCCGTATGGCAGTCTGGGAATTGGCATATATAAGTTTAGGAAGTTTAGAGGAGAAGAGAAATCTTTGAGATTTGCTCTTCTCCTGGATTTTTGGTTCTTCTGTTTTTCGGCTTGTCAGCACTCAGCATTTTGAATGCAGATATTTCAGTAAGCTCTTTTGGCTCTGAGAAAGCACCTTTTATTTTAGTTGTTACAGGAGCAGTTGCTAAAGCTAGAATATTATTTCTCTAGCAGAAATTGTTATGCTGAATGAAACATTTTATGTTTTTACCTGTTGCTGTATTTTCATTTCCTGTTCTGGCATGATGCCAGTAGTTTCTTGTCTTCATGTCACCCTTATAAAAGAACTGTGGTGTGTTTGCTGCTTGCACTTTCTGGATGCAGTGGGTAGACAAACCTCACATATTACTGAGGTTTTGATTTCATATGTCACTGCTGAGTAAGACTGTAGTAATTTTTTACAGCCACCAGAGTTCTTATTGTGTGGAGGTGATGGTATTCTGCCTAATGGATAGCAGAGTCAAGTGATGATTACTATAAAGCAGTTGATTTGAACATTTGCTACCTCTGCCAGAGGAATGGTAGTAGTAGTAGATAATCCAATGTTCTTTGTGTTTTACTGTTGCAGTCATTACATTTGGGTAATCTGCTGGCAGGTTGCCCTCAGTCGGCCTGAATATCAAAGTCTTGGGTCCTGCGTCAGTTGCTGTCTCCTCTTCCATGACGTCAGGTCATCAGGGGTATAAAACATGCAGCCGAAGCCATTTTATTCTGTCTTTCTTGCCAGGCGGTGCCCAAAACATAAGCAGTTCGCAAGTGCCAGTTGGCCGACTCCTGAAATTTTCGCATTCGAGTTTCAGAACCGAAGTCTTCAATTAAAGCTATGTACCCCATTGGGGAAACTTTTTCTTGCTCCTTACCGATGTCAGTAAAAGTTAATAATTGCATTACTTGTGGGAAGCAAATACCTCATAATGATTTTCATTTGTACTGTATTCCTTGCCTAGGCCCAGATCATAACGTGCCTTGCTGTCGTTTTTTTGCTAGATTTAACCAATGCACTAAAGCGTCGGTATATTTTTGCTTCAAAATATTTTAGACCCAGATTTAATTACCCTGAAATGTCGTCGGATAGAAATCCGACTACCGGAGTTAAAAAAAAAAAAAAAAAAAAAAAAAAAAACGCAAAGAAAATGACAGAGACAGACCGTCGAGGTCCAAAATCGACGACTAAGCTTCTCCTAAGCCAGTTGCCGTTACTCAGTGAGGCGCTTTCGCAGCCCCTGATACCTGCTACTTTTGAGTCGCAGGCCTCTACCGAGACCCATGTGGAGTCCAGTATGCAGCAAGATTCTCAGAGTATTGAACCCACGAATGTCTCTCCCTTGGATGGGTCCAGAGCCGTTGAGTAGGCACCGGCTTCTGAGGGTGTTTTCAGGTCTCAACATTTCTATATAAAACCAACCCCAGCTTCAAAAACAACTTCTAAGTCTAAAACAACAATGCATGAGCCACGTGCTCAGGCCCCCTATGCCTAAAAAACAGATGATCAAAATGGCTGAGGAATTAATTACCTTGATCAGGTGTCCCCCCCCCCCCCCCCCCACTAAGAGGCCTAGGCAAGACACTGATTATGAATCTTCAGATCAGGTTTCTATTTCCTCTGATTCCTCTTCTAATCAGGAATTTTCTATACCACCCTATGAGGATTCAGATGCAGAAGAATCCATCCCATCTGCATCTCCTCCTGAGGATTATTCTTTTGGAGAAACCTTTCATACTTTAAGGGAACATTATCATTGGGAGAGTCAGGATTTCTCTGAATCAAAAGAGGCTTAGGGATTTCCTTCTTCCTCAGCGTAGGCTTTTGGCTATACCTCCTGTATTAGACATTATTGATGATGTGTTTTCGGAATCAAGCATGGTTCCTGATTCCCTACCTCCGGCTCCTAGTAAGCCAGAAAGATATTACAGGGTTCCTGACTCCCACAAATTTTTATTCAAAAATCCTGCTGCTGATCCTGAAACTATCTCACAGGGTCCCAAAGGTGTAAAGTCCTCTACAGCCAAAAATCCTACCCCCTCTGATAGAGATTCCAGGGTGCTGGATAGATGGGGAAAGAAGGTTTATACATCTGCAACCTTGGCAATTAGGGCCTTAAACTGCCAGATGTTATGTGATCCTATCTCGCCTACATTCTGTACTGATGGGCTTGGAGCCGATCCTCTGCTCCGACTCGGCACGCTATGCTATAGAGCGAAGCCTCTTATTGGCTGAGCTATTCTCTATCCCAGGATGCACCTCCACTAATCCCCCAGATCTCGTTTGCCGCTTACAAGCTAGGACGTGGTCTCAAACTTGGCTGAGCTAAGTGCTGTTTTTTTCTAAAGTTTTCCTGTCAGGAAATTCTCTATTCTTACCCAAAAGCTGTTTTAACAGCTATTGTTGAACGCGTGTTTTTTGGTATAATTTTGTGGTAAATTTGTGTGTTTGTTTAGGGAAAGGTTTCCCGTTTAAGTTAGAGCGGCCTTCCCCTATTCTTAGTAAGTTTCTCTTTTTTTAAGGAGGTCAAGTTCCTGTTTAAGTTAGAGGGTTCTTGGCCCTCCTTTTTGGTGTTTGCGATATTTGTAGTGTATCGTTAAAAAAAAAAAAAATGATATCATTGTTTTTCTGACTAGATAGTGATTTTGTTCCACTGTTAGTGACTGTTTTAGAGGCATCATGTCCAAAGAACATAGACCCTCAGGGTTCAAGAAGTGCATGAGGTGCAGTTATAAAATGTCTATAACCGATGATCACTCCTCGTGCGTATATTGTTTAGGCGCCAAGCACCTACAGGAGTCCTGCAGCGTGTGTCACGCCTTTTCCTCTAGAGTCCTCCAAGAGAGGAAGAATAAATTAATCCTGAAAGGGCTGATTAAACCCTCCTTCGAGGAGGCCTTATCTTCCTCATCCTCTCCAACTAAGAAAAAGAAAGCGTCGGCTCCGACCAGCCCGTCGGAACCGACTACTAAGAAATCCAGGCAGACTTCTCCATCGGCTCCACGGACTTCGGAGCCGAGGGTGGAATGGTCTGCCTCGATGCCCCCAGTCTCGACTCCTCTGGTTTCGGAGCCGATGACTGGGGCTTCGAGGCGGTCACCTTCATCGGCTCCACTGATTTTGGAGCCGATGAGGGTTGCCGCTCAGACTCTTCCCCGGCGAAGCCCTCCTCGGCACCGAGGGAAATTGTTTTGGGATCTCCCTCGGCACCGATACTGGTAGAGTCCATTCGGAGCTGGTCCCCCAGTCCTTTGGAGCCGATGGAGAAGTCGGTTTGGACCCGATCGGTTTCCTCTAGATCTTTCAAGATGTCTGATTCGGACATCGACAGGGTGCTCCTAAGACTGTTTCAGTCTCCTGTGTTCCAGAAATTAGTTTCGGCTCCAGCCCATTCGGCTTCGGAGCCGATGGCCCACCCTGTAGTTCTGGTTCCTCCTCCAACAGCCTCGGCACCGTTGGAGCCGGTGCTGGTGGAGCCGATGGAGGTATTCGGGTCAGGCCCGACCCTTACTCCAACCCCGGCTCTCGAGTCGGAGTTCGGTACACGGACCTCCTCTGTCGGCCCCGGGGGAGAACGCTTCGGGACTGATGTTTTCGGTTCCAAGCCTTCCTCTCGGTGCATCGGCTGCGGGGGTACTGTCTACTGTTGTGGCCACGGGGGTCAGACCTTCCCAGGATTCTGGTGGTCCGGCCTTCAGGGCCATGAGGAGTGCGTTAGCCAAATCTTCTTTGGCTACCTCCACGGTCTCACCAGCACCTTCCCTACATACGGAGACTTGGTCTTTGGCAGTCCCCCTGTCCTTAGACAGTGGAGCCCCGGGGCCTGAGGTCACCCCCACTGGGGGTTCCCCCCCTCCTGGAGGTCCCTCTGAAGCTTCTTCAGAGGAACCCCCAAGGAAAAGATCGTGCAAGAGGAAGCACGTCGACTCCCCCGATGAGTCTCTCAAGTCAGACACTGATCTTGATGATGCAGAGGGGTCCCCTAAGTCGTCCTCAGATGATGTCTCCTTTGCAGACATCTTGGAAGCCCTCAAACAACGAGGCGGCTGGCATTCCAAACCCCCTTCTGCTGACGAGTCAGTGTTCCTTAAGGCCTTCGGGGCTCAGCCCTCCGCCTCCTGGGTGTCTCCGCCCTTCGACGAGCTCCTAGATTTGATCTGTCGAAGGGCGTGGGAACATCCAGATTCTGTGGAACCGGTGCCTGCTCGCCCAAATAAGTTCCTATCAGCACCCCCAGAGAAGGAGTTTTTGACAAAAGGTGTGGCTGTAGATGCCTTGGTGGTGGCATCTGCTACCCAACAAGATGTAGCAGAGGCTTCGACGTCCGTCCATCCTCCTAATAAGGAGTCTAGGAGCATGGATCGGTACGGGAAGCGCACCCTCAGTTCAGCGGCCTTTACCTTAAGGTCCCTGAACTATTTAACGCACTTCAACAGGTTTCAGAGGGATCTGATCAAGGAGCTTTCAGATACCCTCTTGGGTAACCTACCTGAGCAGCTGGCCCAGATGGTTGGCTGTCAGTTGGCTATGCTGTCATCAATATCAAACTCGTCCATGAGGCTCATTTCATATGCGGCCGAGGGGGCAAGTAGAGCGGCGAGTACGGGTATTGCTCTACGGTGGCAAGCCTGGCTCCGCCTGTGTCATTTTGCGGAAGCCTTTAAGTCTTCCTTTGCCGACGCTCCCTTTGATGGGTCCTCTTTGTTTGGACCCAAGGTAAAGGACACATTGACCCGCTGCGAGCAAGAAGGTAAGACTTTGACTGCCGTAGGGGCGCGATTTTCCGCTCCCTTTCGGCCTTATCCCAAGGCTAAAAGAGGAGGGAAAATGTGGTTCCGTAGATCCCAGAAGTCTTATCCCTCACAGCAGGATGATCCCCCTTCTAGAGACAGAGGAGGGGGAAATTTTTCTGGAAGACGCCATCCCAGAGGCGGCAGAGGCGCCCGCAACACTGGAGACCGCGAGTCCTTTCGTGGCTCTTCAGCCTTCCACAATCCCTGAGGGATTGCCCGACTGTGCAGCTCCGGAGCCAGTCGGGGGTCGTTTTTCGAGGCACCTAAAAGCCTGAGAAGGTATCACTCAGGACCGATGGGTGCTTCGAATTATCGCCGGAGGTTACGCCATCCCCTTTTCTCACTCCCCACCTCCGTCCAAGAAAATCCCGGACCCGCCACCCAGTCAACGGGAAATTGCAGCCTTAGAAGTCTCAAAGCTGCTTCAAAAAGGAGTCATCCAACCGGTCCCCGCAGACCAGATCGGATTAGGGACTTACTCAAGATTCTTTTTAGTGCCAAAAAAGACCGAGGACTTGAGGCCCATTTTGGATCTCAGTATTCTAAATCGTTCAGTCAAAAAGTCCAAGTTCCGAATGGTCACCTTACAATCCATTCTCCCACTGCTGGAGAAAGGTGTTTGGATGTGCTCCATAGATCTCAAGGACGCCTATTACCACATCCTGGTAGATCAGGCATCCAGAAGACATTTGCGCTTCAGCCTAGGAGACAGTCATTTCCAGTTCCGCGCGCTGCCCTTTGGTCTCACCACAGCCCCCAGGGTGTTCACCAAATGTTTGGCGGTCATGACTGCTCACCTGAGGAGTCTAGGATTCCAGGTGTTTCGGTATCTGGACGACTGGCTCCTAACTGCCACCTCCAGGCGTCTACTATTGCGGAACCTACAAGCCACAATATCACTAGGCACTTCCCTTGGAACCACCTTCAATTGGCCAAAGTCTGTGTTGCTGCCATCTCAACGCATAAGATTCATCGGAGTAGAGATAGACTCAAACCGAATGCGGGTCTGTCTTCCTACAGAAAGGATACAAACCATACAGGCTCAAGTCCGAGCCTTGCTTCTCAGATCCAAAGCTCCAGCCAGGATGGTCCTGCAGCTATTGGGATCCATGTCGGCCACTGTTCTTCTAGTCCCCCTAGCAAGGTTGCATATGAGAATTCTCCAGTGGCTTCTTTCGACAGTGGTCCTTTCAGGATCTCCCTCTGTCACCTCATACGGATCACGGAAACCTGCAAACGGGACCTTCGCTGGTGGCTGGTGCCCTCCAATCTGGATCAGGGTCGACCCTTTGTTCCACCTCCTCCTATGGCCACTTTGACTACGGACGCCTCCCAGATGGGGTGGGGGGGGGGCATTCCCTGGGCAGGTCAGTCCAAGGCAAATGGCATTCAGAAGAGAGTCTTCTTCATATCAACATTTTGGAGATGAGAGCGGTGCTTCTATCTCTACAAGCCCTCCACGATTACCTCCCTCAGGGCGTAATTGCCGTTCACTCCGACATGTCAGTGGTCTGGTATCTGAACAAGCAGGGATGAACCAGATCCTACCCTCTTTGCAGAGAGGCCATGAGAGTCTGGGAATGGGCAGTGACGACCAGACGTTTTCTAATAGCAACTCATATCCCTGGCAAATCCAACGTGATAGCCGACAGACTGAGCAGAACTATCCTTTCTCCTCACGAGTAGTCTCTGAACAATGCAGTGACAACTCAGATCTTCAGCAAATGGGGAATTCCTTGTTGCGACCTCTTCGCAACCCCGCTGAACGCGAAGTGCAGAAAGTTCTTTTCCCTCACCCCAGCTCCGGGGGAGAGTCCTATGGATGCACTAGCCCATCCTTGGCCCACCGGCTTGCTATACGCCTTCCCCCCAGTTCCCCTCCTTCCCAAAGTGATCCAAAAGGCGTCTCACTCGGGGAGCAAAATTATCTTAGTTGCGCCTTACTGGCCTTGTCAGGTATGGTTCCCCTATCTTCGGAAATATGCACTGGACGGTCCATGGTTCCTGGATCAGATCCCAGACCTATTAATTCATCAGTCGGGACTACTCCACCAGTCCCTTCACACTTTGAAGTTAACAGCTTGGCTCCTCCTCTTCCGACTATAGTCAGGAATCATACCTTAGACCCGGAAGTCATACATATCTTATCTTCGGCCCACAAGTCTGCCACTAAGAAATTGTATACTAGCAAATGGAAGAGATTTGCTATTTGGGCTCAACTCCGGGGTCTGGATCCCATCACTATTCCTGTATCGGAAGTCCTAAAATTTCTAACTTCCCTATTCAATCAAGGTTCTTCAGTCTCTACCATCAAGGTCCAATTGGCAGCTATTTCCAATTTTCATGAATCTATAAACCCACCTTTAATGAGCAACAGATTGTGTAAAACCTTCATGAAAGGTGCTGCGCTTTTACGACCTCCAATTTCTCATCCTGCTCCTCCGTGGGATCTCGATGTGGTTTTACGTGCCTTAACCTCCTCCCCCTTCGAACCGGCAGCAACATGTGATTTGAAATTTCTATCTTGGAAAACTGCTTTTCTGGTCGCGATTACTTCTGCCAGAAGGGTTTCAGAGCTTCAAGCTCTATCTGTAAAACCACCGTACCTGGTTTTTTACAAAGATAGAGTATCTCTCAGGCCTAATCCATCCTTTGTCCCTAAAGTTTGTTCCAGTTTTTGCCTGCAACAGTCATTAGAACTTCCAGTTTTCTTTCCAAAGTACTCAAACAAAGCGGAATACATATTCCACACATTGGATGTCCACAGGCAATTGTGTTTTTATTTAGACAGGACCAAACAAACAAGGAAAACAGATCAATTGTTTGTGTCCTTTTCGGATAATAAATTGGGCAAAGCCGTCACAAAGGTCACTATTGCCAAATGGATCAGGGACTGTATTAGTCAAGCTTATTCCTCTTCTAATAAAGAGCTTACAACCTCTGTCAAAGCTCACTCTACAAGAGCTATGACTACTTCAATAGCATTCCATTCTAAGCTTGCCATTAGTGACATTTGTGCTGCGGCTACGTGGTCTTCCCCGCACACTTTCATTTCCCACTACAAATTGGATGTGGCACCCCGGGGGCGAGCTTCATTTGGTTCCACAGTGCTCAGGAGTGTTTTCCAGTGAGTCACCCAGGATTTAGGTGCTAGGGACGCTGTCCCATCAGTACAGAATGTAGGCGAGATAGGATCACATAACATCTTTTAGTTATGTACTCACCATAACTTTAGATGTTTGGGATCCATCTCGCCACATTCTAATAACCACCCTCCTTCCCCCTGCCTTGGAGATCAGAAGAGATCGGACGGTCCGAATTCTATTGTTTCATCTTGAAACATCTGGCAATGTTATATGAACAAGTTATGTGTGTGTGCATGAATGCGGACAAACAAGATCTGGGGGATTAGTGGTGGTGCATCCTGGGATAGAGAATAGCTCAGCCAATAAGAGGCTTCGCTCTATAGCATAGCGTGCCGAGTCGGAGCCGAGGATCGGCTCCGAGCCCATCAGCACAGAATGTAGGCGAGATGGATCCCAAACATCTAAAGTTCTGGTGAGTACATAACTAAAAGTTTCATATGCTTAAATATCAACAGCATGTTATGGGCTTATTGAAACAGAAAATTATGTTGATTTCTGATTGTGTGGAAAATAAAGAATTACAGGAATTATTGCATGCAGCAGAACAGGTTGGAAAGCATACTTTGCAATGTGGTTTTGATTCTTTGAAGGCCTCTTGCAGGGCCGCAGTTACTGGATCTGTGATTAGAAGGCATGCCTGGCTCAAGGAGCAAAATCTGCCTGATCATGTTAAAGCTAAATTGTTGGATGCACCTTTACAGCATGATACTCTAATAAGGCAGAAGAGGTTTTAAAGAAAATGGAAGACAAAGCTAAAGCTATGCAAACTGTAAAATATTTCTTACAAGTGCAGCCACCCAGATTCAGTAGGCACTGGCTTACTAAAAATTGGTCCTTTCCTGTGTCCAACAGAGCCTCACAAGGCAAATCCAGGCGCTCAAAAGGCTCTAGATACCAATCACAGGGTTCTTACAGGTCAAAGCAATGGGGTGCCTCTACCTCCAAATCTGGAGGAAACAAAGCACAACCCTACAGTAAGCAGTCTCAATGACTTCCCTCTACCATCACCAAGCACTTATCTTTTGGCAGCCTCCTTGGGGGGGGATTAGCACTTCATGCTCAAAATTGGCATTTAATTACCCAGGACAAGTGGGTATTAAACATAGTATCCCAGGAGTACAGATTCCATACTTTGCCAATTCCAAATGGTTGGCCAGATCTGCCACAAAATCAATGGGCAGAGGCTCGGAAACAAGTTATGTCCCTCATGGATATGAGGGCTATTCAGCCAGTACCAGAACAGGAAAAAGGACAAGGTTTTTATTCAAGACTGTTCCTGGTACCCAGAAAAGACCATGCCTGACATCCAATACTGGACTTATCGATTTTGAACACGTTCTTGGACATTCCAAAATTCAAAATGCTGACTTTACAACAGCTACTGCCCATGCTGGGCAAGAAAGCTTGGTTAGTGACTCTAGACTTAAGAGGCATACCTGCATATCCCAATAAGGGAATCGTGCAGAAGATACCTCTGCTTCAAGGCAGGTTTTATGCATTACCAATTCTCTGCACTGCCCTTTGGCTTATTTACTGTGCCCAGGGTCTTTACAAAGTGCCTGGCACCAGTAATTGCATTTTGCAGACAAAGAAGCATACAAATCTTTCCTTACTTGAACGACTGTCTCATTCAAACAGAAAACAAGGACATTCTTCTTCAACATCTGACGTTTTATAAAAAGGCTTCTAACGTGCCTAGGGTACACAATAAATGAAAAGAAATCACAACTGGTACCCTCTCAAAAAATACATTCCTGGGTGCAAGCTTGAATACAACTGCCCAGATGGCTTAGCTTATGCCAGACAAACAAAGGCAACTGACTATATACTTCAAACAGATGACAACAAAAACCCAGTTATCTGCAAGACAAATTCTGCAGGCTTTGGGGTTCATGGCATCCTGCATTCTACTAATTCCATATGCAAGACTGCATATGAGGAAACTTCAATGGTATCTAAAAAGTTTATGGAGTCATCATTGTCACAGTCTGGAAACAATGAATGTTAAGTTGTCTATCTCGCCTTCATTCTTGCTGGTTGGGTTCGGAGCCGATCCTCTGCTCCGACTCGGCAATCTTCAAAAGCTCGGGAGCTGCTTACTAGCTCGAGGCCCCCCTATATCCCATGATGCTGGCGCTAGATACCCAGATGTCATTTGGTAAGTCTAACTACAGACATAATAATAATAAGGGAATCCTATCCTAGAATGCAAGGATCTTACTGGAGAGACTACTAGTCGGAAAGAAATAGCCAGAGAAAACTCAGCCAGTGAAAAATCAAGAAGAACTCTTCTCTGTCCACTAGGATAGGAGGATGGAGGGTGGGACGCAAGAAAGAAGGCGAGAAGAATACAACTAACCTGGAATGTTATGGTTGGTACATAACTTCTTTATGTTAAGTTGTCCATCTCGCCTTAATTCCTGCTGGTTGGAACAGCGTCCCTAGCACCTAAAGCCCTGCATGGCTCATCGGAAGAGACTCTTCAGAACAGTGGAACCAAAATCAGCTCTGCTGCTGGAAACCAAATCCAACTTGTAATACAAAATAAAGGTATGTGGGTTGGCCCATGTAGCAGCAGAACAAATAGATTCCATGGGCAACCTAGCCTGAAAAGCCACCGAAGTAGCTAAAGCTCTGGTGGAGTGACCTTTTGGTTTGACTGGTAATTTTTTTTCCTGAGTTGATATATGAATGTGATGATAGAAGTCAACCACCTGGATAAGGTTACCTTGGAGACCGGAAGACCTTGTTTACCTACTGTATAGGACAGGAAAAGTTGATCTGATTTTCTAATGTCTTTGGTTCTATGCAAATAAAAGCGTAGTTGCCTGTGAACATCTAACTGATGCAACTTATATTCCGCCCTGTTGGAGTGGTTCGGGAAAAACACAGGAAGGTCTATAGATTGATTCAAGTTACTCTCTGAAGAGACCTTAGGAAGGAAGGAAGGATTAGTCCTAAGAGCAACCCTGTCATTGTGGAACACTAGGTATGGGGGATGGATAGAAAGAGCCTGTAGTTCCGAAACTCTTCTGGCTGAAGTAATAGCTACCAGAAAAAGGGTTTTCGAAGATAAGAACTTCAATGAACAAGAAGATGCAGGTTCAAAAGGGGGCAAAATTAAAGAAGCTAAAATCAAATTTAGATCCCACGGTGGTGGAGGATCTCTCACTGGGGGCCTGAGCAGAGAGGTTCCTTTGAGAAAGGCTTTACATAGCTTATGGGACATGATATTGTTTTCCGACAGTCCAATGTGAAAATATGAAATTGCAGCTAACTGAACTCTAATTGTAGCGGAAGCAGACCCAGCATGGAAGAGCTCCGCAAGAAATTCCAAAATGTAGTGTACGGGGGCTGAAAAGGGGTCTATACTTTTTGCCTCTGCCCAGGAAGAAAAACGTTTCCACTTACTAGCGTATGTTTTTCTGGTTGTAGACTTGTGTAATGACAAAAGGATTTCACGCACAGAGGGGGAAATATCCGGGAGCCTGGCTAAAGCTGGAAGTGGAGCAACCAAGCCGTGAGCTGGAGAGTGTGTAGGGATTGCTGCAGCCCGCCCGATTGATGAATCAGGAGGTCTGGAACTAGGTCCAGAATCCAAGGCTGCTCGAGAAGATGGCGATGCAGGAACGGGAACCATATTTGTCGAGGCCAGTAAGGAGCAATGAGGATCATTTTGCAACCCAAAACGGTAGCTTTCTGAATTAGCTTCGGGATGAGGGGAAAGGGCGGGAATGCATAAAGAAGTCCCTGAAGCCAATCGTGGACTAGAGCGTCTCTGGGGGAATGTCTAGGAAGTGGAAGGAGAGAGAAGAAATTGCTGCACTTGCTGTTGAAGGGAGTTGCGAACAGGTCGCAGCAAGGTTGGCCCCATTTGCGGAAGATTTGGTCCGCAACTACCTGGTTCAGAGACCACTCATGAGGCATGAGAATTGCTCTGCTCAGTCTGTCTGCTATGACGTTGGACCTCCCAGGGATGTGCGTTGCCATCAGAAACCATTGGGAAGAGATTGCCCACTGCAAGAGTCTAAGTGCTTCTCGACATAGGGGGTAGGACCTGGTTCTTCCGCCCTGCTTGTTGATGTACCACACTACAGACATATTGTCCATTTGAATTGCAATACTCCCGGTAGGAAGAGAGTCCTGAAGAGCCTGCAACGCTAAGAGCACGGCTCTCATCTCCAAGACATTTATGTGCAGATGATACTCGTGAGGTTGCCAGGTGCCTTGGACTGTTCTGCCCTGATAATGCCCCCCCCCCCCGATCAGGGAGGCATCCGTGGTCTCCGTAGCCACTGGAGGGGGGAGAACAAATAGTCTGCCGTGGAGCACTGATGCGGAGACCATCCACCACGCAAGGTGCTTCTTGCATGCTTGAGTGATCATAATCATGTAAGACATGGGAAGTTGCTGGAAGGACCATTGGGTGAAAAGAAGCCACTGGAGAATCCTCATGTGAAAACGAGCTAGAGGGACAAGTACTATCGCTGCTGCCATGAGACCCAGAGTTTGAAGGACAAACCAGGCTTGAATTCTTTTGCATGCTAATAAAACCTTGACATGCTGACGAATCACTAACACCCTGTCTGGTGGGAGGCTCGCTAACATGTCTTTGGTATTTAAATTTGCGCCTATAAAGGTGATGGACTGACAGGGCGACAATGCAGACTTTTCAAAATTTATTGTGATACTTAGCCTGGAGCAAGTGTCAATAGTGCAGTCTCTGGCTCGCAGAAGGTGATGTCTGGTGGTAGCACTGAAGAGCCAGTCATCGAGATATGGAAACACCTGGAATCCTTGCCGTCTCAGGTGAGCGGTAACTACTGCTATACATTTGGTAAACACCCTGGGGGCTGTGGTGAGACCAAAGGGCAGAGCTCTGAACTGATAATGGCTGTCTCCCAGCCGGAAGCGAAGGAATCTTCTGGACCGTCTGTCCATTTTGATGTGGTAGTACGCATCCTGAAGATCTATGGAGCACATCCAATTGTCCTGACCCAGGAAGGGTAAAATGGACTGAAGCGTGACCATCCGGAACTTTGTTCTTTGTACAGACTTGTTTAGTCTGCTGAGATCCAAAATGGGTCTCCAGTCCCCTGTCTTTTTTGGTACCAAAAAGAACCTTGAGTAAATTCCGGATCCTTGTTGGTCTACTGGGACTTGCTGGATGGCCCTTTTTCTTAGCAGTTTTGAGACTTCTTGCACTGCTTGGTTCCTTAGATTGGGTGGAACGTCTGGAAGGGACTTGTTTGACTTCAAGGGGGTGCGAACAAAGGGAATTCTGTAGCCTCCGGATATGACGGACTGTACCCATTTGTCTTGTGTTATGTCTTGCCAGGCTTTTGGGTACAGTGATAATCTTCCCCCGACTGCCTCCAGAGGTGGGCAGCCGGGCAACCCTTCAGGGATGCTGGAGGTGCTTCTCGGAGAAAGATTCTCTGCTGCCCTGATTTGCGGACCCCCTGTGCCACGAGGGCGGCATCTGTTATTTTTCCCTCCTCTGCCCCTGGATGGGAATTCACCACGTGTGTCCGGCAAGGCTCCCTGGGATTTCCGGAACCACATCTTCCCACTCTTCTGACCCTTAGGATATGTTCTGGAAGGAGTGGAAAAACAGACTCCTATGGCAGAGAGAGTCTTGCCTTCCTGCTCACACCTGGTAAGGGTATCTTTCCCCTGTGATCCGAAAAGAGAGGAACCATCAAAGGGGGTGTTGGTGAAAGATGCTCTGAAAGGTTCCACAAAGTTACATAGCCGCATCCAAGCGTGCCTCCTTAGGGCCAAGCCTGTGCCTGCAGCTGTACTCGCACCATCAGCTGCATACGAAATGAGCCTCATGCAGGAGTTTACCACTGAATTAAGAGTCGCCAGCTGGGAGGCTGCCTTAACCTGGGTCCCCTCAGCTGATGGATCTTGGAGGGTATCTCCAAGCTCTTTCAGGAGATCCCTCTGAAGACGGGTAAAGTGGCACAGGTAATTCAGGAACCGCATGGAAAAGGTCGCTGAAGAGAACATCCGCTTCCAATATCTGTCCATTGTCCTAGACTCCCTCTTAGGGGGATGGATGGATGAAGAAGTTTCTGCCAACTCCTTTGTGGCCGCTGCTACCACCATGGCATCAACAGGGACACCTTTGGTCAAGAACTGTTTTTCCTGCAGTGCAGTAATGAATTTGGCAGGTCTTCTAGAGGTCGGTTCCACTGTATCTGGAGCCGTCCACGCCTTCCGAGCCACCACAGACATCAGTGGGTCGAAAGGTGGAGACCCCCAGGAGGTGGAAGGTCGGAATCCAAACGCGTCCAGGAATACCGACTCATCCACGGAAGAGCTTAGGGTAGTCCAGTTCCCCCTCTGCCTAAGCATCTCAAGGATGTCTGAGAAGGAGACCTCTTCAGAGGGGGATCTTGGGGACCCTTCCGACTCCTCTAAGTCTGTATCCGATGTGACAGACTCGGTGGGGGGGGGGGGAGTCAACATGCTTCCTCTTGCATTTCCTCTTATGAGGTGGCTCCTCTGAATGATCAGGGGAGGCCTTGGAAGAGGAGGATGCACCCAAAGGGTTGTTCTGGAGCACTGGATCCCCACGCTTGGGATCTGGAAGAGGGGCAGAGGCTGACGCAGGCACCCTAGGGGAGGAGCCGATGGGGTCGATCATGGGACTGACTCAGGGGCCAGTACACTCCTCATCACCTTGAAGGCATCCCTGCCCGGACGCAGAGAGGGCTCCGAAGAAACCAGAAGTCCTCCCCGCACCGAGGGGGACGGCTCCGAGGCAGATATGGGAGCCGAGCTCACCTGAGCCGACGCACCGAGGGGGAGAGTGGGGTCGGACAAGGGTCCGATGCCACTCGCCCCCTCGGAGCCAACTAGGGAGTCTCTGCACCCAGATCCCACCAGGGAAGGTACTATGGAAGGGATCGAAGCCGACGTTGAACCAAAAGAGAGGGTATCGGCGCCAACGGTTCCACGACTCAAATTGTAACGAACTCCAGCTCCGAGCTCATAGGATGAGTCTGAGGAGGAATATCTACAGTTGTGGACAGAGCCGACTCCTGATGAGTAGGGCTGGACAAAATTTTGGCTAGGGCCTGCGATTTTAACAGCCTACTGACCCACTCTTTCCAAGTCATGGTCCGAAAGTCTAGATGACCGAGAAGAGTGGGAAGAGCGATGACTATGCTCCGATTGAAGCAGGGGTGATTTCGGAGCCGAATGTATCGACTCCAAGGAAGGAGACCTGGATCTTTTCCAACTCTCAGCCAGCTCTGAAGAACGTGTCGGAGCCAACTGGGAGGGAGGGACATCGGTTCCATCTGGAGCCGAGAGACTGTGTGGCTTCACCCAATGACTGCTCCGAACTGGGAGCCGACTGTTTAGGTGGCCTGGAAGATTTCACGGGCTGAGCCTTTGCCAGTGAATCTTGAGGTTTAAGCAAACCCCTCAGAATCAATTTATTTTTGCGCTCCTGTAGGACTCTTGGACTGAAAGCATGGCAAATTGAGCAAGAGTTCTGCAGGTGCACGGCGCCCAGACAATAAACACAAGAAGTGTGACCATCTGTCAGAGACATTTTCTGACAGCATGAGTCACACTTCTTGAATCCGGACGGTTTAGGATTCTTGGACATCCTGGAGGAAAACCAAGGGCAAGAACACACACAGAAAGAAAGGTTAAAGTAACCAAACAGTAAAATTTTACACAACCAACTACAAGCACTACTACAACAAAAACTAAAGATCTGAAGTAGTTACTTCATTTGTTCTGCAACCTGTGGGTATCGGATCCGACCTTGGATCCGAGCCGGCAGCTTCACAAGCTAAAAGATCCGAGCTCCTAGCTCCTCCCCCTACCCATAATCCCCTGCTGCCTACTGTATTACCTCAGATCGAGTTTGCCATGGCTGAAGACAGCTATTTGTGAAGAGCTCCTTAAGCTTGTTTCAGGTTTTTCTCCTAGAGAAAATTTCATTGTTAGATTTAGTTTGTTAGTGTTAATTTTCCTTTAGAAATGCAGTGTTAGCCCCCTTCTGTAGTTTTCTCGTGGTCGTTAGCTTGTTTCTTCCCTTCCCCCTTAGTGTTTGGGTGTGTGTGTGCTTTGTGTAATGGCGGAAGGGCCCAAAACCATTTTTTCCAAGTGCACTGAGTATGGCCATAAGCTTTCCCCAGCTGATGGCCACACTCAGTGTGTCTTGTGCCTGGGGGTGGCCCATTTATCAACGGCTTGCCAAATCTGTGCAGCTTTTAATCCTCGGGCAATTAGGGACAGGAAGAACAAGCCTGATCCTGGCGGGCCTACTTCCCCAGGATTCTGCTTCTTCTTCCTCCCCTTCGAAGGCTCAGGCTACTATAGTAGCCCTGGCGCCTTCAGTTCCCCCCGCTCTGCCTGGGACTCAAACTCCCCCTGCTATGCAGAGGTCGGGGGACTCTAGTGCTTCTTTCTCCAAGGAAAAAAGGCACAAGATGAAAGATAAGCACAGGTCTCACAAAAGGTGGGCTGAGGCTCACCCCTCAGCCCCCCCTTCGAAAGTTACCAGCTCTCCCTCGAAGGTCCCCGGATCCTCCCCCTCTCGGCTCCGTTCGCCTCGCTTCTCGCCAGAGGAGTACCGGTCTCCTTCGAGGTCGTCGAGCCGGCCCTCCCGGCCCGCCTCAATGACAACTTCTAGGTCCAACCAGAAGCCTTACCGATGCGAACATGGATAGGATGATGCGTCGATTCCTGCAGACCCAAATGCAGATGGGGGGGTGCTCTTGCCCCCCCCCCTCAGGGGGGGAGCACAACCCCTCTCTTTGCTCTGATCACTCCTTCTCCGACCCGGTTTAGGGTTTTGGAGTCATCGGATCCAGGCCCTTTCAGAGCCGGGGTTTCATCGGCGCCGATAGCTCCGGTAGCTTTGCCGACCTTGCCTTCGAGCGTGTCAGATCCTAGCTCTCGTTGCCGAGAGCCGAGCATCGGATCCGTGAGGATTGGTGCATCTCCTGCGCAGGGTAGGTCGGAGCACACCTCTCTCTCGGATCCAACTGCTTCAGCTCCGAGGAGACTACTTTCGGAGCCTGGGGAAAGTAGTTCTCCTTCAGCTTTTGAGGTAGTGGAGAGGGTTCTGTCGAGGTCTTCCAGATCCCCGGTCTGGGCCCCGGATCCTCCCGCTCCCCCTATGCATGTGGGTCTATCCTCCATCATCCATCCTATGGGACAGTCTGCTCAAACCCTCCAGTTAGTTCCCTTGGAGGAACAGGACCCTGTGGGCGAGCCCTTATTGGACAGCCCCACCGAGGAGGTGCCTCGCAAACGGCAGTGTAAAAGGAGGCACCTGGACTCCCCTGAGTCCATCACCATGGACACAGATTTGGATGAAGGGGAAGGTTCCCCAAGATCACCCCCCGAAGATGTCTCCTTTGGAGACATCATGGAAATGTTGCGTATTAGAGGGGGTGGTCTGCCTAAAAACCTTCCTCAGACAAATCTGTGTTCCCGGAGGCGTTTGAGGCGGGCCCGTCTACCTCCTGGGTGTCCCCCCCCCCGGCTGACCCCCTGGTAGACTTAATTACCACCCGGGTGTGGAAAGAACCCGACACCGTGGAGCCAATCCCCAGATGTCCTGACAAAGTTCTTAGCCCCCCCCGCAGATAGGCAGTCCTGGGCTAAGGGGTCCCCTGTTGATGCCATGCTGGTAGCGGTTGCCATGAAGAAGGAACTCGCACAGGAGAGTTCCGCGGTCCATCCTCCGGATAAAGAATCTCGAGCGATGGACCACATTGGGAAGCAGATGTTTGTTTCAGCAACCTTCTCTATAAGGGCGCTGAACTATATGGCACACATTATCAGGCTACAGCGAGACCTAATTAAGGAATATGCTGCAGCCCCCCCAGAGTCCATGATGGTCGCGGCTAAGGGCACATTTGCGACTCGTATGGCCACTCTAAAGTCCATCTCTAGCACGTCCATGTGGTTACTCTCTCATGCTTCTGAGGGAGCCGCTAGGGCGAGCGGAGCCGGGGTCGTCCTGCGGCGTCACTCCTGGCTCCGCCTTTGCAATTTCGCGGATCCCTTCAAAGCGTCCTT
Organism: Protopterus annectens; assembly: GCF_019279795.1. Taxonomy (NCBI): domain Eukaryota; kingdom Metazoa; phylum Chordata; order Ceratodontiformes; family Protopteridae; genus Protopterus; species Protopterus annectens. The sequence goes on from NC_056746.1 coordinate 283,613,446, forward strand.
CGCAAATGTACCCCTTGATGGATCTTCGCTTTTTGGCAAGACCGTATGCGAGACGCTGGTCCAAAGCGAGAAGGATGAGAAGACTCTGTCTGCCATCGGGGTCCGCTTCTCGAATCCCCAACGATCTTTTTCTAGGAATCTGAGGGACAAAACAAGTTGTGGTTCCGCAAGTCTCAGCAGTCCCACCCAGCTTCGGACCCCTCGTCCTCTAGAGGCAGAGGAGGACAAGGCGGACACCGGCCCAGAGGCAGAGGGGGCCGCGTAACTTCGGGTCTAGGGAACCTTTCTCGGATAGGCCCGCACAACAGCCCTGAGGGCTTACCCGGCTGTCCCTCTCTGGAGGCAGTCGGGGGGGGCATTTATCGGATCATCTGTCAAATTGGGAGTCCATCAAGACAGATCGATGGGTGCTCCGAATCATATCCAGAGGTTACTACTCCATTCCTTTCATTCACCTACCCCCCAAAGTCAGGCGCCTCCCTGATGTCCCACCCGATCAAAGGGAGGCCGCAGCCTTAGAAGTGTCAAAGCTGCTAGAAAAAAGAGCCATCCAGCCCATCCCCCCCGGACCAGTCCAGATCGGGCTACTACTCCAGGTTCTTTTTAGTGCCAAAGAAGACAGGGGACTTAAGACCGATTCTAGATCTCTCTGCTCTGAACCTGTTCATCCCCAAGGAAAAGTTCCAGATGGTCACTCTTCAGGCTATTCTCCCCCTTCTTCGGGAGAACGACTGGATGTGCTCCATAGACCTCCAGGATGCGTACTACCACATTCTGATGGACCGACGATCCAGGAGGTTTTTCCGCTTCCGGCTAGGAGATGGTCATTATCAATTCAGGGTTCTCCCATTTGGCCTCGCCTCAGCCCCCAGGGTGTTCACCAAGGTCATGGCAGTGGTCGCAGCCCACCTGAGACTCCAAGGAATTCAGGTCTTTCCATACCTGGACGACTGGCTCCTCGTCGCCCCCAGCAGGTATCAACTCGGCGTTGCAATGGATTACACTCTAACTCTCGCCCAGAAGTTGGGCATATCAGTGAACCTTCAAAAGTCCTCCCTTCAGCCAGTACAGGTCTTGGAGTTTATAGGGGCCAAGTTGAACATGCGCATTTGTCGAGCCCTACTAACTCCGGACAGACTGAACAGCCTGTCACATCAGATCTTAGTCCTTCTTCGAAGCACAGCTCCTGCGGCGGAGTTAGTCCTGAGGGTACTGGGGTCGATGGCAGCTGCCATCAGGCTCTCTCTTCACGTACGCCTCCGGATGAGGATCTTACAGTGGACTCTTCAGGTTCAATGGTAATTAGTGCTTCACCTGCTGAACACCCCGATTTCACTGAGCAGAGTTTGCAGGGACTCCCTCCTTTGGTGGCTTCGCTCGCGGGAGCTGCAGGAAGGGAGACCTTTTGTAATTCCCCCACCTCAAGCCACGTTGACCACGGATGCTTCTCGCCTCGGGTGGGGGGGACATTGTTCGGGCAGAACCGTCCAAGGCACGTGGACCCCCATAGAGACCGCTTTGCATATCAGTGTCCTAGAGATGAGGGCGGTGCTTTTGGCATTGCAAGCTCTCCATGACCTTCTGTCTCGAGGGACTGTTGCAATCCAGACAGACAACATGGCGGTAGTCTGGTACATAAACAAACAGGGAGGAACCAGGTCTTATCCCCTCTGCCAAGAGGCTATGAGAGTATGGGAATGGGCGATATCCACCAACCGCTTTCTGATAGCAACGCACATTCTGGATTGGTCCAACATTTTGGCGGACAAACTTGAGTCGGGTGATTCTCACCCCGTACGAGTGGTCTCTCAATCCTTCAGTTGCGAAGCAAATCTTCCATGCATAGGGTTGGCCTCGCTGTGATCTTTTCGCCTCTCCGTCAAACACAAAGTGCAGTGAGTACTTCGCAATACTTCCCCCTTCAGGGGAAGCCCCAAGAGACGCTCTGGTACATGCTTGGTCAGCCGGTCTTCTTTATGCTTACCCCCCTCTTCTGCTTATGGCGAAGTTAATTCAGAAAGCACGTCGGTTGGGTAGCAGAGTGATCCTCATAGCCCCATTCTGGCCTCGTCAGATCTGGTTTCCTTACCTACGGTCCCAGTGTTGTTCCTCGATGGATTCTGGATCCCATTTCAGATTTGATATCGCATCCTGCGGGATGCCAAACCCCGAACCTGATAAACCTCAAGCTGACTGCTTGGTTGATCCAGTTCCTCTGATGGCTAGGACTCCCGGTATCTCATCACCAGTGAAGGCCATTCTGGTGGCGGCCCATAAACCTACTACCAGAAAAATTTACAATAGTAAATGGAAACGCTTTTCCATTTTGTGCCGAACGCAAGGGCCTGGATCCCTTTACAGTTCCTATTCCAACAATTCTGGATTTCTTATCACTAATCTTTCAGAAGGGAGCTAGCGCTTCCACAGTTAAGGTGCAGTTAGCAGCCATTTCCCACTTTCATATGGGGGATGGACTGGGATCAGTAGCATCCTCAAAGATATGCAAAACCTTCCTGAGGGGAATTTTTCTTTTGAAACCACCGGTGAAATCTGTAGTTCCCCCGTGGGACTTGTCAAAGCTTGTAGTACTAAAGTTAAGTCCACCCTTCAAGCCTGCCTCTTCGGTTCCATTGAAATTCTTGTCTTGGAAAACAGCCTTTTTAGTGGCTATCACATCAGCTAGGAGGGTCTCAGAACTTCAAGCCCTGTGCATGAAACCCCCCTACCTCATCTTTCACAAGCATAGAGCGTCTCTCAGGACTAACCCGTCTTACCTACCAAAGGTGGCTTCGGAGTCAAATATTAACCAATCAATCAACTTACCAGTATTTTTTCTAAATTTTAAGAACAAAGGGGAATACACATTGCACAAACTGGACGTACACAGGCAATTATGTTTCTACCTGCACAGGACTAAGGATTTTCACAAGTCTGACCAGTTGTTTGTGTCCTTTGCCAAATCAGCTATGGGAAAGGCAATTTCTAAGGTAACTCTGGCAAATTGGATTTCCCAGTGCATAATCCACGCGTATACGTCCTCAGGTAAACCAGTTCCTGCGGGAATTCACGCTCACTCAACCCGATCCATTGCTACATCAGCAGCTTTCTGGTCCAGGGTTCCTCCGGACGACATATGTTCAGCAGCTACTTGGTCCACTTCTCACACGTTCATCTCCCATTATAAATTGGATATGATTTCGAGGAGTAGGGCTTCCTTTGGCTCCGCGGTGCTTCGGAATATTCTTCCGTAAGGCTACCCAGGGTTGCTTTCTATAGGTAGCTGGGGACTCTGTCCCACAGGTTGCAGAACAAATGAAGTAACTACTTCAGATAAAGAAGTTATGTACTCACCATAACGTTCCATCTGAGTAGGTATTTCATTTGTCTGCAACCAACCCCCCCCTCCATTCCCCCTAACTTTATCGGGATAACTGTCCATCTGCAAAATGTCTTTTCATGAGATGAAGCAGGGTTTGTTCCTCTGTCGAGGGTGTGAATTGTTTAGGACTGAGCAAACTCGATCTGAGGTAATACAGTAGGCAGCAGGGGATTATGGGTAGGGGAGGAGCTAGGAGCTCGGATCTTTTAGCTTCTGAAACTGCCGGCTCGGATCCGAGGTCGGATCCGATACCCACAGGTTGCAGACAAATGAAGTACCTACTCGGATGGAACGTTATGGTGAGTACATAACTTCTTTATAACGATCTCTAAACACTAACGGTGATTAATAAAGGAATTTTTTTTTTTTTTTAGAAGGAGATAAAGAGAAAGGTTAACCTCTAACTTAAACGGAAAAACCTTTCTGAGGAAAGGGAGAGAAGTGGGGAGGGGAAACTCTCTAACTTAAACGAGTTTCTTGGGGAAAGTAAACGGATCTAGAAAAGAAACTAGCTACAACAGTCTATTCTAATGACTAATTTTACACTAAAAACTAAAGTTTTGACAAGAAAAATACAATAATAATAAAGTTTTATACAACCTGAGCCAGTAGAACAACCTCGCAGCAGACGTGGCATTCCCTGCCTACAACAGGAGTTTCTTTGGTGGGCAGAGACATGTCACCAAAACAAGGGACAGTCTTTTACTCTACCCCCTGCCACCCAAACTACAGACGCATCAGACTATGCTTGGGGGGCCCACCTGGCGGGGAGATGCATTCAGGGCATATGGACCCCATAACAAATGCATCTGCATATCAACCAGAAAGAGATGCTAGCTGTTCAGAATGCCCTGACAGCCTTCAAGGACATACTTCATCCAGGGCAACTACTGATAAAGACTGACAACACCACTGTTATGTGGTACATAAACAAGCAGGGTGGGTACACATTCCTACCCCCCCTTTGCAGACTAGCCATGGCATTTTGGGACACAGCCTTGACTTGCCAAGTATATCTTCAAGCACAATTCCTGCCAGGAAAACAAAATTTTCTGGCACACGACCTAAGCAGAAATCTTATGGACCTTCACGAGTAGAAACGGGATCCACACGTCTTCAGCATGGTAACACAGAAATTGGGGATCCCAGACATAGATCTATTTGCCTCTCCCCAAAATTATCAACTGGACAAATTCTGCATAAGGACTTATCACAGACGAGCATGGAAAGTGGATGCTTTATCCTTTAGTTGGAAAAACCTATCAGTCTACACCTTTCCTCTCCTGCCTCTTCTCCCAAAGGTCTTGCTAAAGGTCAGACATGAAAAACCAAAAATTATCCTAATTGCCCCAGACTGGCCTAGCCAGCACTTGTACCCAAGTCTAAGGAATATGTTTCAACTCCCTCCTTGGTACTTGCCTCAGATACCTCATCTACTGTCTCAACAGAGCAATCACATTCTGCACACTCGGCTCCAAACTCTGAACCTGGCAGCATGGCTGATCATGTAATTATTCAAACACCACCTCTCCGTAAATCTGTGATGGATGTCATTTTGGAAGCCAGAAGGCCTAGTACTAGAAAATATTATGCTGATAAATGGAAGAGGTTCTGTGCTTGGAACCAAGCACAAGGGATGGACACAGCAAAACCAAATATTCCTCAGATTTTACAATACTTGACTGAGATGCTTGACAAGGGCATATCTTTTTCTTCAATAAAAATCCATGCCTCTGCCATCTTGGCTCATTACAACACAGAGCCTACCATCTTTTCTCATCCTCTGCTAAAACAGGATCTTAGAGGGGCCAAAAATTTAAGGCCTCCCAGAAGATCACCAACTCCTGCATGGGACCTCAATTTTGTGCTGGAAAAACTCACCGTGCCTCCTTTTGAACCAGCAGCTACTGCGGATATAAAGTTTTTATCGTGGTAAACAGCTTTCCTTTTGGCAATCACTTCAGCAAGAAGGATTTCAGAACTACAGGCCCTCATGGCTTTGGAGCCTTTTATTACATTTTACCTAGGCAGGGTGTCCCTCAGGACCAGTCCTTCCTTTTATGCCTAAGGTGGTATCCAGTGTGGCTCTAAACCAAACTATTCACCTGCCAACATTTTACCCAAATCCGCAGAACAAGAGGGAGCGGATCCTGCATTCGTTGGATGTACACAGACAACTAAGATTCTACTTGAACAGGATCAAATCTCTAAGAAAGTCTGAGCAACTAGTGGTGGCATTTGCTGCAGGATCAGAGGGGAAGGCTATATCAAACCAGACTATTTCTAAGTGGATAAGCCACTGCATTCGTTTCTGCTACTTGTGTCATGGTAAACCAGTGCCCAAGGGAATCTGGTCACATTCCACCAGTGCTGACTCTACCTCAGCAGCTTTTCTCAGAGGAGTTCCAACCAAATACATTCTAGAAGATGCTACTTGGAGCTCTGTTCATACTTTTACAAAGCATTATCATTTGCCGCTCTTCTCTAAGTCCAGGGCAGGCTTTGCCACTGCAGTTCTGCAGGACCTTATATCCACTCCTAATGCTATTTAGCTCCATCCTCCCATCCATAGCTTTGGGATTCTACCCAAATGTAATGACTGCAACAGTGAAACATGAAGAACATAGTACAGTTGTGTACACATAGCATAAATGTAGATGTTCGAGTGTATTCACTGTTGCAGTCCGGGTTACCCATCCGCCATCCCCCTTTTTTCTAGAACTCCTCTTTCCTTCATTATATTCTAAAACCTTTGTGGTGTATTTGCTTTTAGATGAAGGTAAAGTTTATGTTGCTAAAAGTGCATTTACTTATATATTGCTGTTTTATATATATACATACATATACATATATATATATATATATATATATCACATTTGCTCCCCATTTGGGGGGGCACCTGACCTCTGGGGCAAGAAAAACAGAATAAAATGGCGTCAGCTGCATGTTTTACACCCCTGACGACCTGACGTCATGGAAGAGGAGACAGCAACCGGCGCAGGATCCAAGACTTTGATATTCAGGCTGAGTGAGGGCAACCCACCAGCAGATTACCCAAATGTAATGACTGCAACAGTGAATACACTCAAACATCTACATTTATGGTAAGTGTACACAACTGTACTTTACCTAACCAAGGTCCACATGACTGTCAAGCCTCTCAGCCTTGATAATGACCTTGAGCCATACTTTTTGACTTTTTGAAAGGATAGCTGTCCAAGAAGGATAGGATCACTTCACCTGTTCATGCATTTTGGCATACCTCTAGACAGAATCTGCATGTGCTTGTATTGCTATTCCAAGAGGAGAACATGACAATTTGACAGGTAATAAAAAGTTTGTAAAGATGGGATCACTTCATAAACCCAAGCCAACAAATTTCATGAATGGTTGAAAATGGTAAGAACACAACTGTTTCAGCTAAAACTCATAATAAGGTTTTGCTTAAGCCCAGAAGGGCTTAAAAGTAAGGAATCTATGCTAGAAATCTTAGCAGTAGAAATGTTTGAGTGCTTTTCTTATACTGTTAAATGACTGGTATGTCAAAGAGATTCCCCAGGTTGTTGAAAGCTTTTTAAGCTTTGGTAGAAAGAATGTTGTATTATCGGAATGTGTTTCAAATGTCATCTCATCTAACTGACTAACTGACAAAACTGTAACACTGTAAGGAACCATAGCTTCCATCTTATGCTTCAAATGTGAAAATCTGGGGTATATTACTAAAAATTGTTGGGAAGGTTAACTGGGGACCCGCCCACCCATTCAAGCTACTAAGGATTGGGGGGGGGGGGGCAGTGATGAAGCCATAAATTACATTTGAGACACCATTAAGTTATAAGACAGTGTTTAGTTGTTGTGCTACCCTGAAATTAATGAAATGTGTAAACTTAATGGGCAAGAGCTTCTCGGACTCTTAGATTTGGTAGCATGATTACCATAGACCAATACATTTGTAAGAAAAAAGGCCACTATCAGAAATCTGCAGAAGTTAGAAGTTATAGGAATTCTTAGGAATAGAAGTTGCTACCCAGTCACTTGGGTGGAAATCCAAATCTGGTTGAGAGAGTCCTACAACTGGTGGTTGTGGTGCCCTATCTGACCCACAGTGTGATCATAGGGAAGCATTTCCCCTAATTTTAAGGACCCAAAGAATAAAAGGGAGGGAAATGAGTAAGGGACTTTGTACAACTTTCAACTGTGGAGGTATAGCCAAAATATGCATTTGAATAACAGGGCACAGGCACCCCCACCATCCCAGAGGACAACAGCAGTAGAAGCAATATGAAACCTATTGGTACTGTAGAAGGCCCTGGGGAGACTAATGCATGAATAAATTTTCCCCTGTAAGGTAGAAAACATCCATAAATGTAGGGGGAAATGAGTAGTTATGGAAGGGACCTAGATTCAAGAACTCGTGTTAGGGACAATGTCACAGAAGGATGTTAAAGGTGTAGAACCCCCAAAAACCTGAAATAGAGGTAACAGAAGAAGAAACCTCAGAAAGAGAAGGTTCTGTGGAACATTAGAGTAGAGTGTATTACTCTTTTTTGAGGAAGAAAGGGACACAGAAATCCATGTGCTGCCTTTAGTGGGGAATGAGACAGAGCCTTGTACCTCTCAAAATGTAGCAGTTTAAAGTGATCCCAAGTCTTTCTGAGCTTCCATTAAGTCACTTAAACTTAAAAAGGAACAGTGGGAAGATGTGACATGGACCAGTATCTAGGGTAGTGAGGGAGGATTTAGCTGTTTGACCGCTGTCGGCTTACCCCTACTTCGACAAACAAAAATGACCTGCAATATAGGGTAGTAAAAGAGAGAGGAAATTGCACTACAGTTGCTAGTATTCGACCC